>NC_066617.1:365855220-366459304 GCF_025201925.1 Gopherus flavomarginatus | reverse complement strand
AAAGACTTGTAGATGGTCTCCTAGCAGGATTGGGAGAATATGCAGTTGCCTACCTCGATGATGTGGCCATTTTTTCTGATTCATGGGCAGAATACCTGGAGCGTATGGAAAAAGTCTTCGAGCGCATCAGTCAGGCAGGACTAACTGTTAAGGTTAAAAAGTGTCAAACAGGCCAGAACAGAGTGACTTACCTTGGACACCAGGTGGGTCAAGGAACTATAAACCCCCTACAGGCCAAAGTGGATGCTATCCAAAAGTGGCCTATCCCCAAGTCAAAAAAAGAGGTCCAATCATTCTTAGGCTTGACCGTATATTACAGGTGATTTGTATCACACTACATCCAAATCGCTGCCCCACTGACAGATCTGACCAGAAAGACCCAGCCAACTGCAGTTAAGTGGACTGATGAGTGCCAGAAGGCCTTTAACCAGCTTAAGGCGACACTCATGTCTGACCCTGTGCTAAGGGCCCCAGACTTTGACAAACCATTCCTAGTAACCACAGATGCATCTGAGCGTGGTGTAGGAGCAGTTTTAATGCAGGAAGGACCGGATCAAGAATTCCCTCCTGTCGTGTTTCTCAGCAAGAAACTGTCTGAAAGGGAAAGCCACTGGTCAATCAGTGAAAAAGAATGTTACGCCATTGTGTATGCCCTGGAAAAGCTACACCCATACATTTGGGGACGGCGTTTCCAGCTACAAAGCGACCATGCTGCACTAAAGTGACTTCATACTGCCGAGGGAAACAACAAAAAACTTCTTCGATGGAGTTTAGCTCTCCAAGATTTTGATTTTGAAATTCAACACATTTCAGGAGCTTCTAACAAAGTAGCTGATGCACTTTCCTGTGAAAGTTTCCCAGAGTTGACTGGTTAAATTGTCCATAAAATGTGAAAAATCTTGTAGTTTTACATAATTAGTAGTATATGTAAAGGTGCATGTGTTTTATTAATCTGTTTATTCTGAAGTTCTAGGAATAAATCACCTCCATTGTGGTTCAACACTGTCTGAGATTTGGGGGGCGTGTCATAAACAGATAGTTAAGGGTTAATGCCTCTTTTACCTGTAAAGGGTTAGGAAGTTCACCCAGTCTAGCTGACATCTGACCAGAGGAACCAATGGGGGAACAAGATGTTTCAAAAGGAAGGAGGGAAGTTTCCTTTGTTTAGTCAGTCTCAGTTTCAGCCAGAGTGAAGAAGATCAAGGAACCAGCCTCTTATCAGAGTAGTAAGTTTTAGAAAGGGATAAATAGGTTTATGTTTATTTTCTTTGTAACTTGTCTTGGTACCATTAAGGGAATTATCAAATTTGGGTATTCTTGTGTGTATTAAGATTTTTGCCCAGGGGAACATCCTCTGTGTTTTGAATCTGTTGTCTGTGAGAGTATCTGGTATGCTAATCTCTCCCAGAGGGTTTTCTTTTACCTTTCTTTTCTTCAATTAAAAGGCTTCTTTTTAAATACCTGATTGATTTTTTCCTTGTTTTTAGATCCAAGGGGGTTGGATCTGGATCCACCAGGAGTTGGTGGGAGAAAGGAGGGGGGATGGTTAATTTCTCCTTGTTTTAAGATCCAAGGGGTTTGGATCTGTGTTCACCAGGAAATTAGTGAAGTCTCTCAAGACTTCCCAGGGAAGAAAAGTAGTGCTTGGGGGTGGTGGCAGCGATACCAGCTCTAAGTTGGTAATTAAGCTTAGAAGTGTCCATGCAGGTCCCCACATCTATACTCTAAAGTTCAGAGTGGGGAAAGAACCTTGACAGTGATTTTGTTACTACCACCTTTTATGGTTTCTTCCATGTGGAGGGAACTTCATTTTTCCAAGCAAAAGCTGCCAGAACAGTTAGTGGAAAAGTACAGGCACAAATGGAATCCAGTGTCACATGAGCTGGTCACATGCCCTCGCACACTTTCAGAACTTCAGGTACAAAAATGATACATGCATACAAATAGGGTAATCATATTCAGCAGACCATAACTTCTTCATCGATACCTTACATATCATATCACCATGGTAAAGATGGGAGTGCCAAGGAGTTGTTTTGGGGCGCAGAATGTCACACCTCCCCACTTAATTTACTGCAGCAGTGTTAGTCATTGACTAATTTGGAGGGAGTGTGCACAAGGCCTTCTTAAGGTTTGGAACATACAACACCTAAGTGTTGCAAACATTGTAGTGTTCTCCACGTGTTTTTAAAAAGTTCTGTGTGCCTTCTCTGTGTCACTAGAAAACCTCTCTTTGTATCTGTGCAGCATTGTAAAACCATTTTCCAACTGGTGATAACTCAATACAGATATTCATCTATGCCATGCAGTGGTGTGCCTCAGTTTCCCCTTCCACACAGAAGACCAGATTTATTATGGTTTCCCTACTGTGACGAGCTTTGAGCCTGTTTACAGGTGATAGCTGAGAAGCAGTATCCTCATACAGCTTCTTGTTTACTATTTGTAGCATATCCGAAAGCTTTCCCCAAAAATCATGCATGTTACACCTTTTCATAGGATTTGCCATCAGTACCAAATTCTTTGTTATAAGATTTCCCATTAGCAACAGACATTGCATCATGAGATTTAACAATAACACTGAATCTTTTATCACGGGTAGGTGTTTCCAAGTATTTTTATTATACCACACCTTCTGCTTGGACACTTTGATTTGTTCAATACCCATTGTGTCTTTCAACTCCTCCCTGAACCTTAACATGTGTTTAGTTACTGGATTTCCTTTCCCCTCAGTATCCCCTTGTAACAATGGGGCCTTTGGTGGGACACTACTGAGAGTATCAACTGAGGACAAATTGCTTAGAGCAAGGCAATCAGAGCCCAAGGCTGGGGGTTCTTTACATTTAAGGCACCAAACCAGCAAAACAGAGAGGACTTTGGTTTTACCCCACTGGCTAACCTGAAGTCATACAAACAACTCCCTCAGATGCTCCAGTTCCCTTGTATCACCACCAGCACCACTTCTTATGGGGATGAATGGTTATGAAAAGCAATACCTCAGTAAAAGAAAAAAGGTTCTCCCCATCCCAAAGGACCAAGCCCCAGACCCAGGTCAATATACAAGTTAGATCTTACCCACAAATCACTTTGTTGTGAATCCTTTAAAATCTAAAATCTATAGATTTATTTATAAAAAGAAAGAAATATAGATGACAGTTCAAATTGGTTAAATGGAGTCAAATACATACAACACACAAAATTGCAAAGTTCTTAGTTCAGGCTTGCTTCAGGCTTGATGGGATTACTGCTGATTTAAATCAATCAAGTCTCTGGAGTACAAACATCTCAGTCTGGATGGGTTGTTCAGTCCTTTGTTCAGAGCTTCAGTTTTAAGCACAGTTCCTCCAGAGGTCAGAAGCAGGATTGAAGACAAAATGGAGAGGATTCCAGGGCCTTTTATATCCTCTGCCATGTCGAAGGACACCTCTTTGTTCTTACTATGGAAAATCACAGCAGCAAGATGGAGTTTGGAGTCACATGGGCAAGTCACAAGTCCATGCATGACTCAGTTTGCAGTCGACAGCCATTGCTCCCCTGCTATCTTGAACGTTCCCAGGAAGGCTTCTCACATGTGGATTGGAGTTTCCCAAGGTCCATTGACAGTTAAGTGTTTCTTGATTTGGCACTTACTCAGAATAGCCCTTTCTCAAGAAGCTGACCAAATGCTTCGCTGATGCTAGTTAGAATCAAACACATTGAGATACAAGTACATATCCAATATTCATAACTTCAAATACAAAAATGATAGACACATACAGACAGCAAAATCATAACTAGCAAATTACAACCTTTTCATAGACACCTGACTCGACCTTCTTTGTACAAGATTTGGTGCCACTATAGGACTTTGGTTGCAACAATGATCTATATGGTCACAGTTCATGTCAATAATGTTTCACCCCTTCAGTAGGGATTTCAGTCTAAGGTGATCTTTGGGGTCTTGGTATGCCATGGTCTCATGAGAAAAGGATATAAGTTGGCTTTACATGTTGGCTAACCCTCTGCAGAGCTGCTTCCCAACCCCAGGGTTATACTCATGGAAATTATCCACCCCTCCTTGGACTTTCCTTGTGATCCCCACTCCCAGCATTGGGACCTTCCCCTCCCCTCTCCTAGAGGTTTGTGATTTGTGTTCTGTGGGCCAAGAGCTGTGTCTTTTCACAGCTCTTTTCTGTGTCTTCCCAACCCAGGGAATTTCCTCCTCCCCTTTGCCAGTTAGCTCATTAGCATTTCCACAGATAACTATTGATTCAGTTAGACATGCATCCTGTCTTAAAGAGACAGAGTTAGTTTTTACAAGCATGTCAGGAACAAAGTCCTGAAATATCAGAATCTGGATTGGAGTACCCTCCATTATCCCCTCTCTATCCCCGAGAGGTCAGTTGTGTGACTGCTGTGCTCCAGCAGGTCATCCAACGAAGTGGGTATTCACCCACAAAAGCTTTTACTCCAATACGTCTGTTAGTCTATAAGGTGCCACAGGACTCTTTGCTGCTTTTCCGGCAGGTCAGTTATACAGTTCCCTCTTGAAGCCTGAGCCACAGGTTGGGTGCCTTCTAGCACAAATGCTGAATCTTCAGTTCTGTCTTGGGCATCCTCCCGCATGTGATCTGTGAGGAGACATTCCTGTACCCCCACTATTCCTCCCTCAGTTTCTCCCCTGGGCCCCCATCTAGGACACATACTCCTATGCTCTCTAGAGTGGGAACTATCCTCTCATCAGACGGGAAGGGCTCAGACACAGCTAACAGCCTGGACAGTTGTCTCAGTAGCAGGTTCTACACCCCACTCCCTCCCTCCTGAGGTGATGTTGCCTTCTGCTGCAATGTTAAAGGAATCCACACCCACCTCTTCAGTGGTTTCTACAATTCTATCACTGGGCTCCCCTCTAGAACACATCTCCCTATATTCCCTAGCATCGGGTTTGTCCCTTGTTTAGCAGCAACATGGACATTTTTCCCCCTGAGGCAGCGGAAGGGCAGGAGCTGGTCTCACCCACCACCACCCCTGGAAGCATGCAGTTTCCCACTGCTGCAGGGGAATCAAGGACACTCTCTTTCCTTCACCAGTTCTTGGTACTTTCTCCTTCCCATCTGAGATCCAAGCAGAATGCTCCTTCTTGCTGCAGGCGGACACTTTAACAGCTGCATGGAGGGAATCATTGCCAATTAGCATACCAATAGGAGTATCGTCTACCACCCCCACTGATAATACAACTTCCAAACCCTCAGTTTCTATGTTCACTTTAGCCAAAGGCACAAGGATTCTGTAACTCCCAAATAATAAAATCTCTGCCATCTGTCCTGTCAGTATGTCACCTTGTTGTACTATATTCCTCCTAACCACAGAAATTTCTGTCCCTGTATTTTCACACCCAAGGCGTTTCCTGCCATTAAGCGCTTCATATCTGTTGTGCAGAGGCTAATTTTACAAACCTAGTATGATATGTGACAGGTACCTGATGGGCTTCTGTGCTCAGAATCACAACATTTCAATGGGCTACCTCCTGCCTACTTCCTCTGAGCATAAGGCATATATCCCTCAATGATCAGTGGTATTACCAGGGCCGGCTCCAGGCCCCAGTACACCAAGTGAGTGTCTGGGGCAGCATGCTGCGGGGGGCGCTCTGCCAGTTGCAGGGAGGGCTGCAGGCGGCTTCGGTGGACCTCCCGCAGGCGTGCCTGTGGAGGGTCCGCTGGTCCCGCAGCTCTGGTGAAGCATCCCCAGGAACGCCTGCTGGAGGTCCACCGGAGCCACGGGACTGGCGAGGGGCAGAGCGCCCCCCGCGGCATGCCGCCGTGCTTGGGGCAGCGAAATGGCTAGAGCCGGCCCTGGTTATTACAATGATAGTACCTCCTGCAGCCTTCTGTTTTTTCCGTCTGTAGTTTATTCACAATAGATGCTTCTGTCTGCTCAAAATCATCAGCCAGAGAAGCCATCTATCCACAGTTTTCACCTTTTTGTCCCATAGACACTGTTTCACATCATCTTCACATATGTTTAAGATGTGCTCCTGACCAACTAGGTCAAACATTGCTTCAAAGCTTCGAACACTGGTGCCCCTTACCCACTTATCCATCAAATCTTTCATTTTGTTTACATATTTCATGTTACACACTGGCACCCCTCTTAAGATTCCTAAATCTCACTCTCTGTCTTTCAGGGGTAATCTGAAATTCTTTCAAAACCATTTCTTTGAATTTACAATAATCTAAAGCATCATCAATTGGCATTTTATTGACTATATCCAGAGCTTTACCAGTTAAATTAGCAACTAAAGTGGGCATCTTCTGGTCACCACGAATCTCATACAACCTCTCAAAGGTAGTGAAGTATTCAGCAATATCCCCTGCCTCGTTGTATGCAGGACACAACTGTTCCCATCTGAGGATTTTTGAAAAGGTGGGAATCAGTGGAGTGAGAAGGTTCTGGTTCTGCTTTTCCAGCAAGTCCAATTAATGATTCTGCTCTTTCTCTTTCTCCTCAGTTTCTTGTTGTTTTAGTTCCATAGTCCTTCTGTGTTCAGCCTCCTCTCTGGCAGCCTCTGCCTGCAATATGAATAGCTCCGATTTCACACTCCTGTCTCTGGTTGCACTCATCTTGCTGCTTTTCTGTCTCTACTTCCTTTTCCCAAAACAAGCAAACAGAAAATAACAAACAGATAACCTCTTTGACTGGTCTCCAGCCACCACACTTAAAATCTCACTTAAAATCTCTACACCAGTGTATGAAGTGCAAATCTCACTCAGAACAAGTTGTGCATTTCACTCTACTCGCTGTGCCAGACTTCCCCAGAGTGCAACCTGGAACTGGGGTTGTGATGTTATGAGTGTGATATAATACCTCATTGAAAAGTGACAGGGCCAGAAAGAGTTAATTACCTCACAGACTGACCTAACCCATGGCAGAACTTTAGAGGCTTGTTAGGAAGATATGTAAATGAATAGAGCTTTGAAATGCAAGTCTGCATTGGTAGAGATCTCAAGGGTATCAGGTCTTGGGATGTAAACAAACAAGTCTTGTCTATTG
Source organism: Gopherus flavomarginatus (assembly GCF_025201925.1). Lineage (NCBI taxonomy): Eukaryota > Metazoa > Chordata > Testudines > Testudinidae > Gopherus > Gopherus flavomarginatus. The sequence goes on along the minus strand of NC_066617.1, from coordinate 366,452,278 downwards.
CTATAGCTTTGATTCAAAGATCAAAAAAGGAATATTACCATTTAGGAAGATACCTTAGGGAAAATGTATTATTGTCTATATGTCTCTTTGAAGGTTGTGGTAACCTGTACCTGAACTGTTTAATGGATAAATTACCCTCAATGAAGGGAAGATCTGCACCAGCCTTTGCTAACGGAGCTAAGATTCCCAAACACCTAACTCAAAAACACACTGGTTAAGATAAAACATAAATCAGGTTTATTAACTACAGGATGGATGTTATGTAATTATAAGAGGTAGGAAACAGATCAAAGCAGGTTACTTTGGAAATCAAACAAACTTAAATTCGAAGACTTATACACACTAGATAGAATCATAGAATATCAAGTTGGAAGGGACCTCAGGAGGTCATCTAGTTCAACTCCCTGCTCAAAGCAGAATCAATCCCCAACTAAATCATCTCAGCCAGGGCTTTGTCAAGCCTGACCTTAAAAACCCCTAAGGAAGGAGATTCCACCACCTCCCTAGGTAACACATTCCAGTGCTTCACCACCCTCCTAGCGAAAAAGTTTTTCCTAATATCCAACCTAAACCTCTCCCACTGCAACTTCAGATAATTACTCCTTGTTCTGTCATCTGATACCACTGAGAACAGTCTAGGTCCATCCTCTTTGGAACCCCTTTTCAGGTAGTTGAAAACAGCTATCAAATCCCCCCTCCTTCTTCTCTTCTTCAGACTAAGCAATCCCAGTTCCCTCAGCCTCTTATGTGCTCCAGCCCCCTAATCATTTTTGTTGCCCTCCACTGGACTCTTTCCAATTTGTCCACATCCTTCTTGTAGTGTGGGGCCCAAAACTGGACACAGTATTCCAGATGAGGCCTCACCAATGTCAAATAGAGTGGAATGATCACGTCCCTCGATATGTTGGCAATGCCCCTACATATACAGCCCAAAATGCTGTTAGCCTTCTTGGCAACAAGGGCACACTGTTGACTCATATCTAGCTTCTTATCCACTGTAATCTCTAGGTCTCTTTCTGCAGAACCGCTGCCTAGCCATTCGGTCCCCAGTCTGTAGCAGTGCATGGGATTCTTCTGTCCTAAGTGCAGAACTCTGCATTTGTCCTTGTTGAACCTCATCAGATTTCTTTTGGCCCAATCCTCTAATTTGTCTAGGTCCCTTTGTATCCTATCTCTACTCTCCAGCGTATCTACCACTCCTCCCAGTTTAGTGTCATCTGCAAACTTGCTGAGAGTGCAGTCCATGCCATCCTTCAGATCATTAATGAAGATATTGAACAAAACCAGCCCCAGGACTGACCCTTGAGGCGCTCTGCTTGATACCAGCTGCCAACTAGACATGGAGCCATTGTTCACTGCCCGTTGAGCCCGATGATCTAGCCAGCTTTCTATCCACCTTATAGTCCAGTCATCCAGCCCATATTTCTTTAACTTGTGGGAAAGAATACTGGGGAAGACCAAATCAAAAGCTTTGCTATAGTCAAGGTATAACGCGTCCACTGCTTTCCCCTCATCCACAGAGCCAGTTATATCATCATAGAAGGCAATTAGGTTAGTCAGGCATGACATGCCCTTGGTGAATCCATGCTGTCTGTTCCTGATCACTTTCCTCTCCTCTAAGTCCTACAGAATTGATTCCTTGAGGATCAGCTCTATGATTTTTCCAGGGACTGAGGTGAGGCTGACTGGCCTGTAGTTCCCCAGATACCTTCTTCCCTTTTTAAAAGATGGGCACTACAGTAGCCTTTTTCCAGTCATCTGAGACCTCTCCTGTTAGGGGGTGTCATAAACAGATAAGTAAGAGTTAATAGAACAAAAGTGCTTCCTATCTCTTTTGCCTGGAAAGGGTTAACAAGAACAGTGAGCCTGGCTGTCACCTGACCAGAGGATCAATCAGGAAGGGGAGTAGGAAGGGAGGGGGGTCCCTTGTCGGTCTCATCTGTGACCCATTGGTCCCTTGAACCCATAACCTGAGCGACCAGGGAGCTTAGCGAACAGGAGCTGCTAACAGGGAGTTTTGCAAGGGAGTTTTGGAAGGGGAGTAGGAAGGGAGGGGGGTCCCTTGTCGGTCTCATCTGTGACCCATTGGTCCCTTGAACCCATAACCTGAGCCACATCGAAAACCTTTCTGTTCACAGCAAAGAGGAGCGGACAGAGAGCTGTAGACAGGAATTTGAGACTTTGACAGAGGGAGGCTTAAAATGGTGAGGAGGACCCGTAACACCTGTGCCAGCACTGCTTCTGTCTCCTCCACCTGCGCCTGTAGCCAGACAGAGCACCAAAGCATGGATGCTTTTACCCAGATTCTGGTGTGGGCTTGCAAACACTGTAATTTGCAATTTCCACTTACTGATATCCAGGCTGGGGATGGCATCCAATGTGAAAGGTGCCTACTGGTGGAATCTCTCAGGCAGCAGGTGGGAGAGCTACAGGAGGAGGTGGCCTGGCTGAGGAACATCTATGTCCATGAGCAATTCCTGGACAGTATCCATGTGGAGTCAGCTGATGGTGCTGTCCCAGTTGACGGGACTACTGACACTGCAGTGGAAGAGGAGATGCCTCAGGGTGTACCTGACACACCAGTGGAGGAGGAGGCTCAGGTTGGACACAGCCAGCTGATTACTTCTAGCAGCGGGCAGTGCGCCACCTCTGCTGCGAACCCTCCTGTTGTGGTAAAAGATACAGGATAGAAGAAATCACCCCCAACAGTTAAGGGGGTGAAGCCTCGTACCCCTAAGGCTGGGAGGTCTGCTGCCACCACTGATAAGAAACGTAGGGTAGTGGTGGTTGGAGACTCTCTGCTGAGGGGGACGGAGACACCCATCTGTCGCCCTGACCGTTCATCCCGGGAGGTATGCTGCCTGCCAGGGGCCCGTATCCAAGACGTTACAGAGGCTTTGTCGAGGATTATCCGGCCTTCTGACTACTATCCCATGCTACTCATCCATGTGGGCACAAATGATACTGCGAGGTGTGATGCTGAGCAGATCAAGAGTGACTACAGGGCTCTGGGAGTACGGGTTAAGGAGTTTGGAGCGCAGGTGGTATTCTCTTCGATTCTTCCTGTTGAAGGTAGGGGTCCGGGCAGAGACAGATGCATTGTGGAGGTGAATGCCTGGCTGCAAAATGGTGTCGCCAGGAGGGCTTTGGCTTCCTCGACCACGGGATGCTACTTGAGGAAGGACTGCTAGGAACAGATGGCGTTCACCTTTCGAAGAGAGGAAAGGCCTTATTCGCGCACAGACTGGCTAACCTGGTAAGGAGGGCTTTAAACTAGGTTCGACAGGGACAGGTGAGCAAAGCCCACAGGAAAGTGGGGAACAAGACCTGGGAGATGGGTTGGAAGCAGGAGGGAGCACAGGCTATAATGGCAGAGAGGAAGGAGGGTCAGGGCAAAGCTGGGAGGCAAAATCAAACCAGTATCTTAGATGCCTTTATACAAATGCAAGAAGTATGGGTAATAAGCAGGAAGAACTGGAAGTGCTAATAAACAAATACAACTATGACATTATTGGCATTACTGAAACTTGGTGGGATAATACACACGACTGGAATGTTGGTGTGGATGGGTATAGTTTGCTCAGGAAGGATAGACAGGGGAAAAAGGGAGGAGGTGTTGCCTTATATATTAAAAATGTACACACTTGGACTGAGGTGGAGATGGACATAGGAGACGGAAGGGTGGAGAGTCTCTGGGTTAGGCTAAAAGAGGTAAAAAACACAGGTGATGTCGTGCTGGGAGTCTACTACAGGCCACCTAATCAGGCGGAAGAGGTGGATGAGGCTTTTTTCAAACAACTAACAAAATCATCCAAAGCCCAAGATTTGGTGGTGATGGGGGACTTCAACTATCCAGATATATGTTGGGACAATAACACCGCGGGGCACAGACTATCCAATAAGTTCCTGGACTGCATTGCAGACAACTTTTTATTTCAGAAAGTTGAAAAAGCTACTAGGGGGGAAGTTGTTCTAGACTTGATTTTAACAAATAGGGAGGAACTTGTTGAGAATTTGAAAGTAGAAGGAAGCTTGGGTGAAAGTGATCATGAAATCATAGAATTTGCAATTCTAAGTAAGGGTAGAAGGGAGTACAGCAGAATAGAGACAATGGATTTCAGGAAGGCGGATTTTGGTAAGCTCAGAGAGCTGATAGGCAAGGTCCCATGGGAATTAAGACTGAGGGGAAAAACAACTGAGGAAAGTTGGCAGTTTTTCAAAGGGACGCTAGTAAGGGCCCAAAAGCAAGTTATTCCAATGGTTAGGAAAGATAGAAAATGTGGCAAAAGACCACCTTGGCTTACCCTTGAGATCTTGCGTGACCTACAAAATAAAAAGGCGTCATATAAAAAATGGAAACTAGGGCAGATCACGAAGGATGAATATAGGCAAATAACACAGGAATGCAGAGGCAAGATTAGAAAAGCAAAGGCACAAAATGAACTCAAACTAGCTATGGGAATAAAGGGAAACAAGAAGACTTTTTATCAATACATTCGAAGCAAGAGGAAGACTAAGGACAGGGTAGGCCCACTGCTCAATGAGGAGGGGGTAACAGTAACGGGAGACTTGGAAATGGCAGAGATGCTTAATGACGTCTTTGTTTCGGTCTTCACTGAGAAGTCTGAAGGAATGTCTAGTATAGTGAATGCTTACGGGAAGAGGGTAGATTTAGAAGAGAAAATAAGCAAAGAGCAAGTAAAAAATCACTTAGAAAAGTTAGATGCCTGCAAGTCACCAGGGCCTGATGAAATGCATCCTAGAATACTGAAGGAGTTAATAGAAGAGGTATCTGAGCCTCTAGCTATTATCTTTGGGAAATCATGGGAGACGGGGGAGATTCCAGAAGACTGGAAGGGGGCAAATATAGTGCCCATCTATAAAAAGGGAAATAAAAACAACCCAGGAAACTACAGACCAGTTAGTTTAACTTCTGTGCCAGGGAAGATAATGGAGCAGGTAATCAAAGAAATCATCTGCAAACACTTGGAAGGTGGTAAGGTGATAGGGAATAGCCAGCATGGATTTGTAAAGAACAAATCATGTCAAACTAATCTGATAACATTCTTTGATAGGATAACGAGCCTTGTGGATAAGGGAGAAGCGGTGGATGTGATATATCTAGACTTCAGTAAGGCATTTGATACAGTCTCGCATGATATTCTTATAGATAAGCTAGGAAAGTACAATTTAGATGGGGCTACTATAAGGTGGGTGCATAACTGGCTGGATAACCGTACTCAGAGAGTAGTTGTTAATGGCTCCCAATCCTGCTGGAAAGGTATAACAAGTGGGGTTCCACAGGGTTCTGTTTTGGGACCGGTTCTGTTCAATATCTTCATCAACGATTTAGATGTTGGCATAGAAAGTACGCTTATTAAGTTTGCAGATGATACCAAACTGGGAGGGATTGCAACTGCTTTGGAGGACAGGGTCAAAATTCAAAATGATCTGGACAAGTTGGAGAAATGGTCTGAGGTAAACAGGATGAAGTTCAATAAAGATAAATGCAAAGTGCTCCACTTAGGAAGGAACAATCAGTTTCACACATACAGAATGGGAGGAGACTGTCTAGGAAGGAGTATGGCAGAAAGAGATCTAGGGGTCATAGTGGACCACAAGCTTAATATGAGTCAACAGTGTGATACTGTTGCAAAAAAAGCAAACGTGATTCTGGGATGTATTAACAGGTGTGTTGTAAACAAGACACGAGAAGTCATTCTTCCGCTTTACTCTGCGCTGGTTAGGCCCCAACTGGAGTATTGTGTCCAGTTCTGGGCACCACATTTCAAGAAAGATGTGGAGAAATTGGAGAGGGTCCAGAGAAGAGCAACAAGAATGATTAAAGGTCTTGAGAACATGACCTATGAAGGAAGGCTGAAGGAATTGGGTTTGTTTAGTTTGGAAAAGAGAAGACTGAGAGGGGACATGATAGCAGTTTTCAGGTATCTAAAAGGGTGTCATCAGGAGGAGGGAGAAAACTTGTTCACCTTAGCCTCCAATGATAGAACAAGAAGCAATGGGCTTAAACTGCAGCAAGGGAGATTTAGGTTGGACATTAGGAAAAAGTTCCTAACTGTCAGGGTAGTTAAACACTGGAATAGATTGCCTAGGGAAGTTGTGGAATCTCCATCTCTGGAGATATTTAAGAGTAGGTTAGATAAATGTCTATCAGGGATGGTCTAGACAGTATTTGGTCCTGCCATGAGGGCAGGGGACTGGACTCGATGACCTCTCGAGGTCCCTTCCAGTCCTAGAGTCTATGAGTCTATGAGTATGAGTCTATGAGGGGACAGGATACTTTCAAGTCTTGAGGGAAGGAAGTTTTTGTGTGTGCTGTTAGTGTTTGGTTGTTGTTCTCTCTGGATTCTGAGAGTGACCAGACGCGCAACCAGTTTTCTCTCCAATCTCCCTGATACAGGTTCTTATAGATTCAAAATAGTAAGTACTAGGTGATAAGGCAAGTTAGGCTTATGTTTGTTTTCTTTTTTTGCAAATGTGTATTTGGCTGGGAGGAGTTCAAATGTGTATTTGGCTGGAAGGAGTTCAAATGTGTATTTGGCTGGAAGGAGTTCAAATTTGTATTTGCTGAAAGGATTTTAATTTGTACTTGTATACTTGGGCTGGGAGGGTATTCCCAGTGTCTATAGCTGAAAGACCCTGTAACATATTCCATCTTAAATTTACAAAGATAATTTTTACTGTTTTTTCTTTCTTTAATTAAAAGCTTTTCTTGTTTAAGAACCTGATTGTTTTTTTATTCTGGTGAGAACCCTGGGAACTGGGTCTGGATTCACCAGGGAAGGGGGAGAGAGAGGTTAATTTTCTCTCTGTGTTAGGATTACTTTCTCTCTCAGGGAGAGTCTGGGAGGGGAAGAGAGAAGCAGGGGGGAAGGTGAATTTTCCTCTCTGTTTTAAGATTCAAGGAGTTTGAATCACAGTTATCTTCCAGGGTAACCCAGGGAGGGGAAGCCTGAGAGAGGCAACGGTGAGGGAAAGGGTTTACTTTCCTTGTGTTAAGATCCAGAGGTACTGGGTCTTGGGGGTCCCTGGGCAAGGTTTTGGGGGGACCAGAGTGTACCAGGCACTGGAATTCCTGGTTGGTGGCAGCGCTACAAGTACTAAGCTGGTAATTGAGCTTAGAGGAATTCATGCTGGTACCCCATCTTTTGGACGCTAAGGTTCAGAGTGGGGAATTATACCATGACAAGGGGCTTATTCCTTCACCCTATCACTTCCCTGGTCCTTCTCACATGAACAGAGAGAATAACACCCAAAGTCCAAAGGCGCAAACAATTTGATGTTTATTTGGGTGAACTTCCAGCAAGCATGATTCCAGTTCCCTTCCTCAGTGTCCCCCTTCTCAGCTCTGACACCACAGAGCCTTGCCTGTGTCCCTGTTCCTGTTCCCATCCCCTGTTCCAGTTTCCCCCCTTAGCAAGACATGATTTTATTTCCCCCATCCCCAGTCCCTGTTCCCATTCCCTCCCCCCATTCCTGATTGACTGCAGACTATATAGTAAAACCTGCATTTTGCTTAGCTATACCTTAACCAATCATTTTACTGAAATTTAACTAACCAATCCTAACATATTGTAACATGGTTATTTAACCAATTATACCCCACCACCTTAATTGCTTTACAGCCAAAATTAATTATACAGCAGCCAGAAACAATCACAGAACCAGACAGAGACCATGCAAATAAATATACAAAACAATACAGAAGTGAGGATTTCACAACTACATCTATACAGACATAAGGGTTTTCCAGCAGTGTTTATTGATAAGTGAGTTCTTGCCAGACAGGATGCTATCAAACTAAGTTTCCTTTTACATCTTCTAGGCTCTTCCCTTTCTCTGGAGGTGATGGAATATCAGGACAGGATTGTATTCCCAATAGCACCTTCTTTCAATGTGACTAGTTTGGAATGTGAGGATGTGACCATAGACTTCCCAGCTTATGGCTGCCTAACTACATCTTAGCTGAAGGCCTTAGCTTGTCACAGTAAGAGAAGGCCATTACACAGACAGTGATTTTGAGTCTTTCTTTTATACCTCTATAACTAGCTAAGTGATAAGAATACACCTACATCTTAAAGTATAGGCCTTTGTAGACAGGCCTGAATATCTAGATCCTAACATCCCCCGATCGCCATGAATTTTCAAAGATAATGGCCAATGTCTGTGCAATCACATCCACCAACTCCTTTAGCACCCTCGGATGCAGCACATCTGGCCCCATAGACTTGTGCTCATCCAGCTTTTCTAAATCGTCCTAAACCACTTCTTTCTCCACAGAGGGCTGTGAATTAGAATTGTCTATCTCTCACCCTGACTGATGATACAAGCAGGCTTACACAGTCTTAAGGCACAGGCTGCATCTGCTTTGCAGCCTGGGTTCCCCTCCCTCATTCAAAGTCCTTTGTCTTCCAGAGCTTCTTGCACGTGTTGAGTTGTGCGGGAATGAAGACAAGAGATGATGTCACTCCCCATCCTTTATAGTTTCTTCCAGCTTGCTGGAAAGTCTATGTATGTGACGTGGGTGGTCTGCCTCCATTGGACAAACATTCTCCATTGTCTCCGTACTCCCTCTGAGGAAGCTTTCTTATACAGAGTTCCTGATTTCTTCCCTGGATGAGTGTTGACAACAGCAATTAACACCGTCTGGCTACTCCTCTGACATACCTAAAGGGCTGGTTTTGGGTGTTTCCAGCCTCACATCACACTTTAGTAACTCACATATAGCAGCATTTCATTGCTTCACATACAATGAGAGTACACACAAGGAGCTATCAATGTTTAGAAAGACTTTAAGAAAGATACCTCACAGGGCATACTTTGTACAAGACATAACATAATTACATTGCCATGGTCAATATGGGGTGCTTTGGGGTGCAGAGTGTCAGAGGGTTGAACCAGAGATAGACAGGGGTGGGGAGGAGAGGAGCAAGTGGGGGGCGGGGCCTTGAGGGGAAGAGACAGAGCGGAGTGGAACTTGGGGGAAGAGGTAGGGAAGAGAGGTGGGGCCTCAGGCTTCCAGTTACCAGCAATGAGAATGGTGGAAACCCTATGAGTTGTACATAGGCAGATTCCCCAGTTTGTCATGCTGACACAGTACGGTAAGGTCAGGCAAAGATTTAATGTCTCTTTGACTGGCTAGTCAGTGATTCAGGGAAGAGGGCCAGGACCATGTCACCAGACAGCTCTGCATAGAGCTCGGTCTGAGATCCAGAGACCCAGGAGAAAACTTTAGGTTTCTTTATGAGTAAAGAGCTGGAGCAGCCTTACCCGGATCTGTTGGGTCTTCGCCCCATAGATGATGGGGTTTAGCATGGGGGGCACCAGGAGGTACACGTTGGCCATGAGAACATGCAAATGCAGGGGTATATTGTGCCCAAACCGTTGTGTGAGGGCGGCGAAGAGATGTGGGATGTAAAAGGCTAAGATGACACAGAGGTGGGAGCAGCAGGTCCCAAAAGTCTTGAGCCGGGCTTCCTTTGTTGGGAGTCTGAAGATGGCCCTGAGGATCTGGGTATAGGACACGGTGATAAAAAACACATCCAGAGCCGTCACGAAGAAAGCCACAGAGAGGCTGTAGTAACTACTGACGCTGATGTCAGCGCAGGCCAGCTTCACCACAGCTATATGCTCACAGTACGTGTTTGGAATGGTGTTGGTTCTGCAATATGGCCACCTCCTCGCCAGGAAGGGATGGGGCAGTATGAGCATCATGCCGCGCAGCACCATGGCCAGACCAATTTTGGCCACCACAGGATTTGTTAGGGTGGTGGAATGTCTCAGGGGATCGCAGATGGCCACATAGCGATCAAAAGCCATGGCCACAAGGATCCCAGACCCTATCACTGAGAAGCAGTGAATGAAGTACATCTGGGTGAGGCAGGCACTGAAATTGATCTCCCTGGAATAGAACCAGAAGATGCTCAGCATTTTGGGTAGGATGGATGTAGACAGAACCAGGTCAGTGACCGCCAGCATGCAGAGGAAATAGTACATGGGTTCATGGAGGCTCAGCTCCGTCTTTACCATGAACAGGATGGTGAAGTTCCCCAAGATGGTTATGGCGTACATGGTGCAGAAGGGGATGGACATCCAGACATGGGCTGCCTCCAGGCCAGGAATGCCCAGCAGGATGAAGGTGGCGGGATTGATGAAGTCGGTTGAGTTGGAATCTGACATGGTGAAGGGGAGAAGATGTCCAACACTGAGGCAGAACGGTGTTTCCTGCATATACTGTATGTTCCCCTGACTTCCTGTATGTGCCCAGGGTCTTGGATGATGGTCGCAGGACAAACACCTGGATGGAGAGACAATGTTAATATGGGATACTACATGCACAAGTGGAGGCTGTTCTCATGGATGAAGCAGATTGGTTGGTCTTCACACACTGAAAAATGAAATTTCCAGTATTCAGATAAGTGAATTATGAACAACTGACCCTACTAATGCCAATTCCATATTTTATGGTGCTCCCTGCATCAATAGTTCCTCCACATGGTAGTGTGGGAAACCTTAGGAGGCACCAGCAGGAAACATGAGTGTATACTGATTATTCCTTATTGTTCTCTAGGCCTTGTCTACACTGCCACGTTTTTTTCACCAAAAGGCAGCAATTGGTGACAAAATAGTGGAGGTGTAAACATTATAAAGCCACTTTCGAAGACGGAATTCCTCAGTTTCAGTGATGTAATAAATCCACTTTAACAAGCGTTGCAATGTTTTTACGCAACTTTTTTGTCTCCAAAGTGCCAGTGTAGACAATGTTCTTGATGTTATCACTGTAACTGGCCAATTGCTTTTCTCCCATGTCCAACGGCCCCCACTCCTGGGAACACTCACCATGCTTCCAGTGTTCATCAGCATGTGTGCTTGTCAACGGTCAACGGGAAAGTGACTGGTGTGTTATCAGCAGTGTGTTTTAATGTAGTGTTTCAGTGCTGTACGTGTACATAACAATTATGCTTCTCTTTATTGTTATTTGTACTTTTCCAAATACGTCCTTGAAAGGAGGCACCCCCTTCACTCTAGCCGAGGGTCCCACCAGATAAGAAATCTCTCAAGATGGAGCAAGGAAGATATGTTCTGGGAGGTGCTGCAGTACTCTGATGCAGACAAGACAGAATCAAGGCAGTGGAAGGAAAGCAATAAGCAGAAAAGAAAAGAAAATAAGAGATTCACTAGGGATGCAATGGAGAGGCTGATAAATTTTTTCTATTGGCAAACCAACATGCTGCAGTCCCTCCTGATGCTTCATACTGAGCAGATGGGTCCCTGCCTTCCCCTTCAGCACATTCAGAACTCTTTCCATGTTCTCCCCAAATTCTTTCCCAGCACATTTCTTTCCAATTTCTGGGATGTCTCACTTTCCCGTTCACTCCACTGCCACAGACACCTTTTCAAATGAAAATTAAATTAAATTAATGGAGATATCCTATCTCTTAGAACTGGAAGGGACTGTGAAAGGTCATTGAGTCCAGTCCCCTGCCTTCTCTAGCAGGACCAAATCTAGGAGTATAATTAATGCCAGTCAACAGCATGGTTTATGGAAAACAGGTCATGTCAAATCAATCCGATTTCCTCCTTTCATGAGAGTACATGTTTGTTTGATCAAAGGAACCAAGCGGATGCAATAGACTTCAATTTCTCTGCGGCATTTGATTTAGTAGGGAAAAACATTCAGTTAAAAAATGAACACTATACAATATCAGTAGAGCATATGTTAAATGGACTAAAAGATGGCTAACTGACAGCTCTCAGAAAGCAGTTGTCAATAGGCCATTGCTAGTGAAGGGGAGTGTTTCTAGTGGGGTTCTGCAGGGATCAGTTCCAGGCCAAATGCTATTCAATTTTTTCGTCAATAATCTGGAAGGAAATAGAAAATCATTGCAAATAAAATTTGCTAATGACTCAAAGCTTGACAGAGTGGTTACAATGAGGCAGCCAGGATAGACATAAGAATTGATCTGGCGCATTTGTTGAGCTGGGCCCATGCGAACAAAATGTTTTAATACAGTGAAATGCAAAGTGATTCTTTTGGAACAGGGAATGCAGACCCGACCCCCAGGCTAGGGCACTGTACTATGGTACACAGGGACCCTGAAAAGGATTTAGGGGTCATTTTGGAAAACAAACTCATCGTGAGCTCCCAGCATGATGCTCTGGCCAAAATGGCTAATGCGATCCTTGGATGCATAATCAGGGGAGTAATGCATTGGAGCAGGAGAAAGATTTTACCTCTGCAAATGGCATTGATGAAACCGACTGCGTCAAGTTCTCGGATCCACATTTCAAAAAGGAATTTGAAAAATTGGAGACAATGCAGAAAAAAACCACAAAAATGATTGAAGACTGGAAAAGATGCTTGACAGAGAGAGCGATTTAAAGAGCTTCAACTATTTATCTCATCAAAAAGACAAGCAAGCAGAGACTGCCATGGGGAGAAAACCATGGGTACAAATGGGCTCTGTAATCTAGTTTAGAAAGGCAGAGGAAGACCCAATGGCTGGAAGTTGAAGCCAGACAAATTCCAGTCGGAAATAAGGGCCAAATGATTAGCACTCAGGGTAATTAACCGTTGAGACAAACTGCAAAGGGAAGTGGTGGATTCTTCAACTCCCCATGTCTGCAGATCCAAACTGGATGCTTCTCTGGAAGATCTGCCTGAGGGCTTTTCTACACTTAAGCACTTTGCAGTGCCACGGTCATGTTTTAAGTATAGATATGACTTACATGGACAAGAGGATTCTCTCGTCAGTGTAGGTAATTCACCTCCTCGAGAGTTGGTAGCGAGGTTGATGGAAGAATTGTTCCATCAACCTCATGCTGTTTACACAGGGGTTAGGTTGATATAGCAACAGCTCTCCGGGGTGTGGATTCTTCTGCTGTTGCAAAAAAAGGAAATGCAGTTTTGGGTTGCATTAACAGAGGCATAGTGCGCAAGTCATGGGAGGTGATAGTACCGCTCTGCTCAGAGCTGGTTAGGTCTCAGTTGGAGTGCTGGGTGCAATATTGGTCACCAGTGTGTGGAAAGGATGTAGAGAAAGTGGAAAGGATCCAGAGATGAGCGACAAAGATGATCCAAGGGATGGAATGCAAACCACATGAGCAAAGGCTGAAGGAACTGGGTATGTTTAGGTTGGAAAAGAGAAGATTAAGGAGAGACATGATAGTGGTCTTCAAGTATTTGAAAGGGTACCATAAAATTTGTTCTCTCTTGAGACAGAGGGCAGGACAAAAGGCAATGGGTTTAAACTACCTGTACCAATGCTGCCCATGGGAGCCAGCTGAGATCACTCAATTAGGGTGAACTGCAAACAAAACAGGGCAGACAAACCCCAAATGCTGGTGGATATTCCAGTACTTAGATTTACCAAGCCAGCCCAAAGTAGCCCCTGTTTTACCTCACTGGCTACTCAGAAGTCCAAACAATGCAGTTCCCTTAAAGTGCCCAGCCTTAGGCCTCCATCCAGATACAAATGTCAAACATATGATGATAAATTCTGAAAATCTTAATTTGTCATTGTCAAGGTATTATTCCCACTTTGAACTTTAGTGTCCAGAAAGTGGAGACCTGCGTGTACCCTTCTAAGCTTAATTCCTAGCTTAGATCTGATAGCGCTGCCACCAACCAGAAATTCCAGTGTCTGGTACACTCCCTGTCCCCCCAAAATCTTCCCTGGGGGACCCAAGACCCAAACCCCTTGGGTCTTAAAACCAAGGGAAATAAACCATTCCCCCTCCTTTCCTTCTCCCAGACTTCCCCTCCCTGGGTTACCCTGAGAGATACACTGATCCAAACTCCTTGGATCCTAAAACAGAGAGGAATTAACCTTCCGCCCACCTCCTTTCCCCACACCAATCCCCTGGTGAGTTCAGACCCAATCCCCTTGGGTTTTAAACAAGGGAAAAATCAATCAAGTACTTAGAAAGAAAGCTTTTAATTAAAGAAAGAAAAAGTAAAAATTATCTCTGTAAAATCAAGATGGAAAATGTTTACAGGGTCTTCAGCTATACATAGACTAGAGGGACTCCTTCCCCCCCTAGCCTATGTTACAAATTACAGCAAACAGAGGTAAAATATCCTTCCAGCAAAATACACATTTGCAAATAAAGAAAACAAACAAAAGACTAATCCACCTTCTAGCTAGTACTTACTATTTTGAACATGAGAGACTGTTTCAGAAAGATTGGAGAAACCTGGTTGCATGTCTGGCCCCTCTTAGTCCCAAGAGAGAACAACGAACAACACAAACAGCACAAACAAAGACTTCCCAGCACCAAGATTTGAAAGTATCTTGTCCCTCAATTGATCCTTTGGTCAGGCGTCAGCCAGGTTCACTGAGCTTGTTAACCCTTTACAGGTAAAAGAGACATTAACCTTTAACTATCTGTTTATGACAGTCATATAAAACAAAAGGTTTTTTCCAATCCCAAAGGATCAGTCAGACACCCAGTCCAATTATACCTTAGATCTTACCCAAAATACATGCTTATAGTCAGTTCTTGTTAACTTAAGTAAAAATGTATTAAAAAAGAAAAGAGGTAGAATGTTAGTTAAAAGAACAACATACAGACAGACTTGAATTCAATTCTGGAGGCTCAGATACATAGCAGAGATGAGTTTGTAGTTTCCAAAAGTCCTTTTAGAAATAGTGCACAGGTTCTAGTCCAGTGTTCATATTCAGGGTGATTTAAGTCAGTGATTGGGAATCTCAATTCTTATGGTTGAGGATTTCCCCTTCTTGAAAGCCCAAGCAGATCTGAGATGAAGAAGGAACTTGTCCCAGGGTTTCACACATTTCCAGAAGCCTTTTGGCCTGAGAAAACAATAGACTTAACTTTCCTTCTCCCAAACATCATGGCAATTAGCGCAGGGTCATTTATCCATTAAATAGTTCAGATGCAGGTTACCACAACCTTCAAAGAGACTTATAGACAATAATACTATTTCACTCAAGTGTCTTCCTAAATATGAATACTCCTTTTTTTAATCTTTGAGTCAAAGCCATAGTAGATAAGACTTGTTTCCTTACATCACAAGAGCTGAGCAAACATCTACCTTCTATCTCTAACAACGCAGACTTGCATTTCAAAACTCTATTCCTTTACATTTCTTCCTAACAAGTCTTTAAAGTTTGGCCCTGGGTCAGGTCAGTCTGTGAGTCAATTAACTACTTCTGGCCCTGTGTCACCTTTCAATGAGGTATTATATTACACTGGCAGAGCAGATTTAGATTAAATCTCAGGAAAAACTCCCTAACTGTAAGAAGAGGAGGACAATGGAACAGTTGCCTAGGCAGGTTGTGGAAGCTCCTTCACTGGAGGTTTTCCAAAGGTGGCTGGAGACATCTGTCCTGGAGGGTTTAGACACAACAAACCCTGCATCTTGGCAGGGGGTTAGACTAGCTGATCCTTGCAGGTCCCTTCTCACCATGTGGCTCTATGATTCTACAATGTAAAATCTGAGTGTAGACCAGGTCTTATTCAAACACAAGTTTTGGAGCTCAATATAGGGGTAACCGGGTTAAATTTAATGGCTTGTGTTATACAGGAGTTCACACCGGATTATCCCTTCTGAACTTAAACCCTATGACTCTATCAAGAAAGAAAGTAGGTCAGGCATTTATATTTACTCTGTCTCATAACACACGAACGAGGGAACATTCAATTACATTGAAAGTCTGAACATATAACATTGAGAAAATAAAATTGTTTACATAATCCATATTTGGCCTGTGGAACTCCTTGCCACAGACTTTATTGGGGCAAAGATCATAGCTGAATGGGATTCACAAATGGATTGGCCATTGTAGATGGTGCTGGTGGCTAGTTAAGGCTATCTGACACCTTCAATTAGGGGACCTAATTTTCAGTTGCTTATAAGTTTGCCAAATTTTAACTGTTTGGACTGAAATTTCCCACACTGGGTGTCTACTTCTGGCTGAATTGTTTTTTTGAAAGTTTCAGGCATAACAAATAGGAGATATACCTATCTTTTAGAACTGGAAGAGACCCTGGAAGGTCATTGAGTCAAGCCCCCTGCCTCCATCAGCAGGACCAAGTATTGTTTTTTGCCCCAGATCCCTAAGTGGCCCCCTTGAGGATTGAACTTGCAACTCTAGGTTTAGCAGGTTAATGCTCAAACCACTGAGCTATCCCTCTCCACCCCCAGTCAGCTGACTTCTCAAATAAGCCAGGAGAAAAAATGTCTTTCCCATGTTGAAAAATTCATATAATTATTCCACTGAGGAGCCCTAGCACCTCCATGCTTTCTATCAGGAAAGTCAGGTGAGAGCCCCCCTTCCCTCCATTAACATCCAGAGCCCTGAAACGAAAGAGAAGGAGGTGAGAGTCCCTGTGCATTAACCCACACACAGCTCACTCAGTTCTTCCTCCAAGGGGAGCAAAGAGGGACATTTTGGCCAGTGATATTGGAGCAGACACATCCCCTGTGGCAAGGGACCTGGCATGTTTAATGGCTCTGCAGAGCAGAAAGGACCACAGACCTATTCTCCATCCCATCATGCCCATGTTGCACTGGGTTTGTCGAACAGGTGAGCTCCTGAGCAAAGAAGGGTACCTGTGAATTCTGAGACAGATGTGTCTTTCTTGGAAATCCCTTACAGGCAGCTGTTTCTCACACCTCTCTCACCTCAGCATCTGCAGCAGCATCCCACGCTGAAAGCTGACACAAAGGGGTGCACTGTTTATAATATAGCTGTGTGCAATCCCATGGGGGTTTGCTCTGCCTCTAGGGGAGATGCTGCAACTGAATGGAAACTGGCTGAAGACCAGAGATACTCTAGCCAATGCCTCTCATTCAGTGTTTGCGCTTCTGTGCTATTTATCCAACTTTAGGAATAAACAGCAATTAAGGATCCTTCCCAAAGGAGATGAGAACCCTTGGGCTCTCCGCTGAGTCAGAGAGAAATTGGCTGCTCTGTGCATTTGTGTATTTTTTAAAAGTAGTTGCTTAGTAAGAAAACTAGGGATAATTCCCAGCTCTTCATGGGGTCTGATATCCTGTAAAGGCCCATTATTAATGGGTAGATAGTAGACAGAGATATCTGGAGAAAGGTTATTGAGGGGAGACACAAACACTTTCTGCAGGCCCATGGGGAGATCAGTAATTCTCATCAGTAACTATCATCATACTGTGTAGCAACTTTCATTGAAGGATCTTCAAAACATCTGGCAAAGGAAAGTGACTATGAACATATACCCATTATACTGATAGGTAAAATGAGGTGACGGAAGATGTGACTTGGTGAAGTTCACACAGAGAATGACAGACAGAACCCAGGACTCCCGATTTCCCTGCTATAACCACGGTCTCTCCTTTAGTAACTGAGGGCATGACAAGAAGGAAATGGATTCATGGTGTAGCAGGGATTGTTCATTAGGTGGATGTGACGGACTTGCCCAGGATGCAACCTGGAACGGGAATACCACTGAGCCCTCTGGCAAACCAACCTGGGCTCCCACTCACACTGTGAGGCTGTGACAAGCTGAAGACCCCTCCAGGTCCTGCACTCACACAAACATTCACAGGCAGGAACACACCCAGCTGAGTTACATGAATGCTTTCGCCAGCCACTCATGAACCAACAATAGAGAGGCTCCAGCCAGTTCCCCCCAGCTCCCCAGCCTAGGATCCCAGAGCTGTACCATCCTGCCCTCGTCAGATTCCTGACCACAGTAAGTTTATTACCCAGTCTGCCCCTCCCTCAATGTGGAGAGGACAATGCACCTGTTCCTGAGCAGGTTACCCTTTTGCATTTCAAAGAACACATTGTATTAGGTAAAAAACATAAATCAGATTTATTAACTACAGAAAGATAGATTTTAAGTGATTATAACTAATAAGTGTACAGATCAAAGTAGATTATCTACGATTTCTCCTTTCCAGCCTGGGACCACCTCACCAGTCAAAATCTTTTCTCTCTAGCTGTGTTTTGAGGTTTTGAATTGCGGGGAGAGTGAGGCCAAGTGATGATGTCACTTTCCTTTTTTACAGCTTCTGCCATGTGAAGGGAACTTCATTTTCCCAAGCAAAGCCCCCAGTACAATTAGTGGGAAACTACAGACACAAGATTGAGCCCAGTGTCACCTGAGCTGGTCAAAAGCCTTTGCATGCTTCAATGAGTCACAGCAGGGGCCATTACCCATAACCTGGCTAGAACGTCTTCAGGAAAGTCCATCAGGTGGGGATAAGTTTCTTCCATGGCCCATTGTGCTCGTTGATGGGCCATCAACATGAATACTCCATTCACAATGTGCTGGCTAGACTGGATGTAAATTACCTGGTGGGAGTTACCACAGGAGCAAACACAATTGAAATACAGGTCCATAACTTCAGATAAAAAAATGAGACATGCATACAAATAGGATAATCAAGTCAGCAAACCATAGCTTTTCAGTAATACCTCACATGACATAGTTTCTACAAGATTTGTGGCAACTATATAACAGTGGTGAATATGGGGTGCAAGAGTGTTGCTTTGGGGTATAGCATGTCACAGCAATATATCTATCAAACTAGAGCTCTCTAAGATGTAATTTTGTGTTTTTAGGTAAGATATTTATCCATGTCCTGAAAAAGACTACATTCTGGTCTGCACTACAGGAGAAAACCAACCCAAGGTACAGAGCAAAGGAAAATGAAAGAGTGTTTTCGCCGCTACCCAACATGCGCAATATGTGACAGACACCCTGAAAATGTCCCTCTCACTTTCATTGTTCAGCAAGTGTCACCTGCACTTTATGTTTGTCAGACCTCAGCCTCACACACATTACTGGATCAACCACTCCTCCCTCAGTTCCCTTTTCTGGGTAGCTTCCATTCCTTCCAAGCCCACTCCTCAGCAGAGAAGCTGGAGAACACTGGTTTTAGCTAGAATTCAGTTACTCCTTTCTTCTATCTGGATGAGATCTTGTAAGGGCTATTTATACATACATGCCTCTGCCCTATCCTCCTACCTCTGAGCACAAGGAGCCTGAACGAAGAGTACAGTAGCACCCAAAGACATAAGGATACAGATGGTTCATACAATCAAACGTGAGTTAATAGGTGTGACACAGGCTCAGAAAGGGTTATGCAACTAGCAGGCTAATTCACCCAAAACGAACCTTTGAAGAAGTATTAGAGAAGTATATCAATGGTAATTAGGGCCATTCCCTATAAATAGCAATCTAGCCATGGTAAATGGACTAGAGCTTTGAAATGCAAGCCTGTATTGTTAGAGAATTAGAGCTAATGCCAATTGTATGTGTTTACTTATATTATGTTAGATGTTAACCATGTAAACAGATGGTTCCTATCCGGTGGTATATCTGTTGATTCAAAGATCAAAAGAAAATATTAACATTAAATTAAACTTGGGTGTAAAAACGTCATTGTCTCTACTTCTCTTTGAAATTTGTAGTAAACTACCTATGAACCGCTTAAGTAATAATTACCGTAAGCTGATGAATGGAAGAGTTACCTGTGCATGCGTAGGAAATATGTAATTCTACTTCAAAGCAACTATTCATCATTATAATAGCCTGCCAGTGGTCTATAAAAAAATTCTTGGGTCCTGATCCTGTCATCTCAAATGTGCTTAAGCTTCATCAGGGGAAGCTCAAGTCACAAGACTGAGGTCTCCAGTTCCATTCTGGATCACCCTGATATTGGACACTGGCCTGCAACCAAAGGATTAATTTTGAAAGAACTCTTTGCAACTTTAAAGCTCACCATCTCTACCGTGAAATTGACTTAAACATTCTCTTCATATCTCTATGTATAGTGATGTCTGGTTACTTCAGGGTGGAGGGAAGCATTGGATCATTAACCAGCACTGCCTTCAACCCACAGGCAGGCTGCTTGTCAGACTGCAGCAGCTCCTGTCCCAGCCCCGGAGCAGAGGGAGCCCAGCACGGGGGGCTGGGTGAGAGGTGGAGATTGTAATGGGATGTACCCCTGGGGTGAAGCCTGGAAGCTGATGGAACCACTGTGCCCCCAAATCATTCAGCTGGGTTGGCCTCCCCCCCCTGCTCTGCTGGTGACACACAGCCAGCCCCTCCGGGCCCTGTTATCACCCAACACGGCAGCACTTGGCACCACACACCCAACTAAGTTACCTGAGTGCTTTACCTAAACCACTCATGAACCAACAATGGAGGCATCAGCCAATTTCCCAGCTCCCCGGCTTTGCACCCCTACTGGATCAAAAATCCAGAATTAGACCATCTTGCACTGCACAGTGATCTGTACACCGTAAACTCTTTAAATAGTCTGCTCCCCTCTCGATGGAGGGAAGATATTCACCTCCCTTTATTAACAGAGCTAAGATTCCCAAACACTTGACTCAAAAATGCACTGAGTAAGATAAAACATAAATCAGGGTTATTAACAACAGATGGATAGATGTTAAGTGATTATAAGAGATAACAAACTGATCAAAGCAGGTTACCTAGAAAATCAAACAAATTTGCAGTCTATGAGTTGTACACACTAGATAGGATTTGAATCAGCAATATCTCACCCTGACTGATGATACAAGGAGTATCAGCCTTGGTTCATGAGTGGTTTAGGGAATTCTTGGTTCATGAGTGGTTTAGGGAATTCTTGAGGCACAGGCTGCATCACCTTTGCAGCTTGGGTTCCTCTCCCCCATTCAAAGTCTTTGGTCTTCCAGAGCTTCTTGCAGGTGCTGAGTTGTGGGGGAGTGAAGGCAAGTGATCATGTCACTACTCATCTTTTATAGTTTCTTCCAGATTGCTGGAAAGTCTATGTATGTGTGTCATAACATTTCTTCCCAGATCTGGACCTTAGCGTCCAAAATATGGGTGTTAGCATGAAAACCTCCAAGCTTAGGTACCAGCTTGGACCTGGTATCGCTGCCACCAGCTAAGAATTATACAGTGCCTAGCTCACTGTGGTCTCCCCAAAACCTTCCCTGGGGGACCCCCAGACTCAGATTCCTTGAGTCTCACAACAAAGGGGAATAAACCATTTCCTTTCCCCCTCCTCCCCTCCAGGTGTTCCCTCCCTGGGTTCCTGGAGAGATACACAGAAGCAAGCTCCGTGAATCTAAACAGAGGGACTCCACCCTCCCTGTTTCCAGTCCTGGAAACATAAGTACCAAGAGAGCTAATCTCTCTTCCCCCCTCCCCCAGAGGGTATGCAAAATCAGGCTTAGTAAACCTAACACAAAGAGATTTTCCCTCTGACTTCTTCCTCCCACCAATTCCCTGGTGAGCTGCAGACTCAATTCCCTGGAGTCCCCACTAAAGAAAAACTCCAACAGATCTTAAAAAGAAAGCTTTATATAAAAAGAATGAAAAAAGGACATAAAATGGTCTCTGTAATAAGATGACAATATACAGGGTCAATTGCTTAAAGGAAAAAAATGAATAAACAGCCTTATCCAAAAAGAATACAATTTAAAACATTCCAGCAACTACACACATGTAAATACAAAAGAAAAACAATATAAACCTATTGTCTTACTATCCTTGTACTTACAACTTGTAATTAGAAGATTAGAAAGCCTGGAGATAGAAAAATCACTCTCAGAGCCGAGAGGGTCAGACCCAAGACAAAGAACTCACACCCCAAAACTTCCCTCCACCCAGATTTGAAAAAGTCTTGTTTCCTGATTAGTCCTCTGGTCAGGTGTTTGGTTCCCTGTGTTAACCCTTTACAGGTAAAAGAACATTAACCCTTAGCTATCTGTTTATGACAATGTGACATGGGTGTGTGTGTCCCCATTGGCCAAACATTCTCCATTGTCTCTGTACTCCCTCTGAGAAGGCTTTCTTATACAGACTTCTGTGCTAGTGGATTCTTCCCTGGATGAGTGTTGACAACAGCAATTAACACTGTCTGGCTATTCCTTTGACATACCTGAAAGGCTGGTTTTGGGTGTTTCCAGCTTCACATCACACTTTAGTAACTCACAGATAGCAAGGTTTCATTGCTTCACATACAATGACAGCACATACAACCCAAGGGGATATCAATGTTTAGCAGATCAAGACTTTTCGAATGATACCTCACAGGGCATACTTTGTACAAAACATACCATAATTACATCACCATTGTAAATATGGATGCTTTGGAGTGCAGAGTGTCAGAGGGATGATCCAGAGAGTGACCGGTGGCGGGGAGGAAAGGAAGAAGTGAGGGGCGGGGCCTTTAGGGGAAAAAGCAGAGCAGAGGTGGAATCTGGGGGAAGAGACAGAGCACTGGGGTGGGGCCGGAGGATCCTAGTTACCAGCAGTTAGAAAGGTGGCAACCCTATGAGTTGTACATAGGCAGATTCCCCAGTTTGACCCACTGACACAGCACACTAAGGTCAGGAAAGGATTTAATGTCTCTTTGACTGACTAGTCAGTGATTCAGGGAAGAGGGCCCAGCACCATGTCACCAGCCAGCTCTGCATGGAGCTCAGTCTGAGAGCCAGAGAACCAGGAAAAAACTTTAGATTTCTTTATGAGCAAAGATCTGGAGCAGCCTGTCCTGGATCTGTTGGGTCCTCCCCCATAGATGATGGGGTTTAGCACGGGGGGCACCAGGAGGTACATGTTTGCCATGAGAACACACAAATGCAGGGGTATATTGTGCCCAAACCGTAGCATGATGGCGGCAAAGAGATGTGGGATGTAAAAGGCTAAGATGACACAGAGGTGGGAGCTGCAGGTCCCAAAAGTCTTGAGCCGGGCGTCCTTTACTGGGAGTCTGAAGATGGCCCTGAGGATCTGGGTGTAGGATATGGTAATAAAAAACACATCCATACCAGTCACCAAGAATGCCACAGAGAGGCTGTAGTAACTACTGACGCTGATGTTGGTGCAGGCCAGCTTCACCATGGCTATGTGCTCACAGTACATGTTTGGAATGATGCTGGTTCTGCAATATGGCCACCTCCTCGCCAGGAAGAGATGGGGCAGTATGAGCATCATGCCGCGCAGCACCACGGCCAGGGAAATTTTGGTAACTACAGTGTTTATCAGGATAATAGAACGTGTAGGGGATCGCAGATGGCCACATAGCGATCAAAAGCCTTGGCCATGAGGATCCCAGACTGTATAAAAAATAAGCTGAGAATGAAGTACATCTGGGTGAGGCAGGCAGTGAAATTGATTTCCCTGGAATAGAACTAGAAGATGCTCAGCATTTTGGGTAGGATGGATGTAGACAGGACCAGATCGGTGATGGCCGGCATGCAGAGGAAATAGTACATAGGCCCATGGAGGCTCGGCTCCGTCTTTAGAATGAACAAGATGGTGAAGTTCCCCAAGATGGCTATGGTATACATGGTGCAGAAGGGGGTGGACTTCCAGATATGGGCTGCCTCTAGGCCAGGAATGCCCAGCAGGATGAAGGTGGTGGGGTTTGTGAAGTCGGTTGAGTTGGAATCTGACATGGTGTAGGGGAGCATGTGTCCAATGCTGAGGCAGAACGGTGTTTCCTGCATGAACCGTACGTTCCCCTGACTTCCTGTATGTGCCCAGGGTCATGGGTGATGGTCGAAGGACAAATACCCGGATGGAGGGAAAATGTTAATATGAGACACTACATGCACTACTGGAGGCTGTTCTCGTGGATGAAGCAGATTGGTAGCTCTTCACACACTGAAAGATGACATTTTCATTATTCAGATAAATGAATTATGAACCACTGATCCTCCTAATGCCAATTCCATATTTTATGGTACTCCCTTCGTCAATATTTCCTATACATCGTGCTGTGGGAAACCTTAACAGGCACTAGCAGGAAACACAAGTGTATACTGGTTATTCCTTATTGTTCTCTAGGCCTTGTCTACACTACCAAGTTATTTTTGCCAAAAGGCAGCATTTGGTGATGAAATACTGGAGGTGTAAAGACTATAAAGCAACTTTCGATTAAGGAACTCCTCAGTTTCAGTGACATAATAAAGCCTCCTTAATGAGTGTTGGAAGCTTTTGTCACCAAAGTGCCAGTGCAGACACCTTACTTGATTTTGTCACTGTAACTGGCCCATTGCTTTTCTTCCACGCCCACCCCTGGGAACACTCACCATGCTTCCAGTGTTCATCAGCATGTGTGCTTGTCAAGGGTCAGCAGGAAAGAGACTGATGTGTTACCAGCAGTGTATTTTAATATAGTGTTTCAATGCTGTATGTGTACTTAACAATAATGCTTCTGTTTATTCTTACTTGTGCTTCTCCAAATATGTCCTTGAAAGGAGGCACCCTTTCCACTCCAGCCAAGTGTCTCCACCGGATAAGAAAGCGCTCAAGATGGAGCAAGGAATATAGGTTCTGGGAGGTGCTGCAGTACTCTGCTGCAGACAAGACAGAATGGAGGCAGTGGAGGGAAAGCGGCAAGCAGGAAAGAAAAGAAAATGAGACATACACTAGGGATGCAATGGAGAGGCTGATAAAAGTTTTGGAGTGGCAGAACAACATGCTGCAGTTCCTCCTGATGCTTCAGACTGAGCAGATGGGTGCCCACCCTTCCCTTCAGCACATTCAGAACTCTTTCCCATGTCATCCCCAATCTCCACTCGCACATACCTTTCCGATTACTGGAACTTCTCACTTTACTGTTCACTCCACCCCCGTAGACAGCTTTTCAAATGAAAGCTGGACTTAAGCTCAGCTGTGTGTGTGTGCATGGTGTTTTGGGGTTTTTGGAAATAAAAGGAAATTTATTTGAATAATAAGCACCCTTTATTTGTTTCTGATGAAGTTATGATAGCAGGTGGCATCAGCAAACAGCAAGCCATTTCATCATTTCCTTACATTGAAGCCTGGGCCTGAACAATCACAACTGCTTCCTACCGTGCCAAAACTGGACTTCATTATGCATTATAATCCCATGCATAGCAATAAACATTACTTGTTCTCATTTTCAAAGTGTTGCCACAAAGCCTTCCTGATTTGAATTGCCTCCCATTGTGCCCTCGAATAGCCTTGGTATCTGGGTGCTCAAAATCAGCAGCCATGTGTTCTCTCTGAGCAGAGCACCCTTGAGCAAACTTTTCGCCTATAGCTTCTGTCATAAACATGCATATAAGGGTAGCATAAAATCCCTCTTTACTCTGTAAAGGGTTAATTCCTCTTTTACCTGTAAAGGGTTAAGAAGCTCTGATAACTTAGGGGCACTTGACCAAAAGGACCAATAAGAGGACAAGATACTTTCAAATCTGTGGGGAAAGTTTTTGGTCTGTGGCTGTTGGAGGCAGTCAGGAAACAGGGCAGGAGAAAATATACCTGAACTAAACATCTAGTCTTGCAGAAATAGTAAGTAATAACAGAAAAGAAATGTGTTAGATTACCTTTTGGTTTAGTTTGTGAATTTTCCCCTGTGCTAAAAGGGAGGTATCCCTGTTTTGTAACTTTAAGGTTTTGCCTAGAGGGGAAATCCTCTATGTTCTTGAGTCTCTTGTTATTCTGTAAAGTACTTACCATACTGATTTTACAGAGGTGATTCTTTTACCATTTCTTTAATTAAAATTCTTCTTTTAAGAACCTGGTTGATTTTTCATTGTTCTTAAGATCAAAGGGTTTGGATCTGTGTTCACCTATAGCAATTGGTGAGGATATTATTCTCAAGCCTTCCCAGGAAAGGGGGTGTCGGGGCTTGAGGGGATATTTGGGGAAGGTAGGACTCCAAGCGGCTGTCCCTGAATGTTTGTTTAAATCACTTGGTGGTGGCAGCATATTGTTCAAGGTGGAATTTGTGCCTTGGGAAAGTTTTTAACCTAATCTGGTAAAAATAAATTTAGGGGGTCTTTCATGCGGGTGCCCGCATCTGTACCCCAGAGTTCAGAGTGAGGAAGGAACCCTGATACCTTCACAAATATTATACAAGTTGCAACACATGGCTACAACCATGGGAATATTTTCTTCATTGAGATCTAACCTATCAAAAAGGCATCGCCAGCGCGCTTTTAATCTGCCAAATGCACATTCCATGTTCATCCTGCTCATACTCAGCCTATTGTTGAAATGCTCCTTACCACTATCCAGGTTTCACTTCTACAGCTTCATGAGCCCTGGCATTGAGGGGTATGCCAGGTCTTCCAGGATCACTAAGGGCATTTCAACATCCCCTGTGGGGATCTTCTGGTCTGAAAAGAAAGTCCTTGCTTTCAGCTTTATGTAAAGACCGATGTTACTAAAGATTCATGCTTCATGCACTTTTCTGGGCCACCCTGCACTGATGTCAATGAAATGCCCATAGTGATCCTTGAGTGCCCGCAGCAGCGTGGAGAAGTACCTCTTCCGATAGATATATTCCATCGAAAGGCATCTGGTGCCAAAATTGGAATATGCATGCTATCTATCGTCCCTCCACAGTTGGGGAAATCCATTTCTGCAAAGCTATCCACAATGTCATGCATGTTGCCAAAAGTTAGTTGCACAGAAGGATGTGATTAATGGCCCTGCACACTTGAGTTAATGCAGCCCCAACAGTCAACTTCCCAGCTCCAAACTGATTTGCAACCGACCAGTAGCAGCCTGGAGTCACCAGCTTCCACAGTGTGATCGCTATGCGCTTCTCCACTGACAGTGCAGCTCCCATACGGCTGGAGTGAGACACTACTTACAGCGACAGTAGGGGTTCTCCTGTCAGCATAGATAATTCACCTCCCTGAGAGGTGATAGTGAGGTTGATGGAAGAATTGTTCCATCGACCTCATGCTGTTTACACAGGGGTTAGGTTGATATAGCAACAGATCTCAGGGGTGTGGATTCTTCTGCTGTTGCAAAAAAAGGAAATGCAGTTTTGGGTTGCATTAACAGAGGCATAGTGCGCAAGTCATGGGAGGTGATAGTACCGCTCTGCTCAGAGCTGGTTAGGTCTCAGTTGGAGTGCTGGGTGAAATATTGGTCACCAGTGTGTGGAAAGGATGTAGAGAAAGTGGAAAGGATCCAGAGGTGAGCGACAAAGATGATCCAAGGGATGGAATGCAAACCACATGAGCAAAGGCTGAAGGAACTGGGTATGTTTAGGCTGGAAAAGAGGAGATTAAGGAGAGACATGATAGTGGTCTTCAAGTATTTGAAAGGGTACCATAAAAGAGATGGAGAAAATTTGTTCTCTCTTGAGACAGAGGGCAGGACAAAAGGCAATGGGTTTAAACTACCTGTACCAATGCTGCCCATGGGAGCCAGCTGAGATCACTCAATTAGGGTGAACTGCAAACAAAACAGGGCAGACAAACCCCAAATGCTGGTGAATATTCCAATATTGAGATTTACTAAGGCAGCCCAAAACAACCTCACTGGTTACTCAGAAGTCCAAACAATGCAGTTCCCTTAAAGTGCCCAGCCTCAGGCCTCTGTCCAGACACACAAGTCAAACATATGATGATAAATTCTGAAAATCTTAATTTGTCACATAAAACAAAAGGTTCTTCCAATCCCAAAGGATCAACCACTCACTCAGGTCCAATTATAACTTAGATCTTACCCAAAATACCCGCTTGTAGCCAATTCTTGTTAACTAAACTAAAATGTTTTTTAAAAGAAAAGAGAGAGTGTGTTGGTTAAAAGATCAAAATACATACAGATTTGAATTCAGTTTTTGAGGTTCAGATACATAGCAGAGATTAGCTTGTATTTGCCAAAAGTCCTTTTAGAAATAGTCTACAGCTTATAGTCCAATGTTCATATTCAGGGTGACTCCAGCCAGTGACTGGCAACCTCAATTCTTATGGCTGAGGGTTTCCCCTTCTTGAAAGCCCGAGCAGATCTGAGATGAAGAAGGATCTTGTCCTAGGGTTTTACACATTTCCAGAAGCCTTTTGGCCTGAGAAAACAATAGGCTTAACTTTCCTTCTCCCAAACATCATGGCAATTAGCACAGGGTCATTTATCCATTAAATAGTTCAGATACGGGTTACCACAACCTTCAAAGAGACATATAGACAATAATACTATTTCACTCAAGTGTCTTCCTAAATATTAACACTCCTTTTTTTTTTTGATCTTTCAATCAAAGCCATAGTAATAGACAAGACTTGTTTGCTTACGTCACAAGACCTGAGCAAACATCTACCCTTCTATCTCTAACAATGCAGGCTTGCATTTCAAAACTCTGTTCATTTACATTTCTTCCTAACGAGTCTTTAAAGTTTGGCCTTGGGTCATATCAGTCTGTGAGTCAATTAACTTTTTCTGGCCCTGTGTCACCTTTCAATGGGATATTATGTTACACTTATAACATCACACTACAGCAGAGCAGATTTAGATTAAATCTCAGGAAACACTCCCTAACTATAGGAACAGTAGGACAATGGAACAGTCGCCTAGGCAGGTTGTGGAAGCTCCTTCACTGGAGGTTTTCCAAAGGAGGCTGGAGCCATCTGTCCTGGAGGGTTTAGACACAACAAACCCTGCATCTTGGCAGGGGGTTAGACTATCTGACTCTTGCAGGTCCCTTCTCACCCTGTGTCTCTATGTTTCTACAATGTAAAATCCTAGTGTAGACCAGGTCTTTGTTAAACACAAGTGTTGGAGCTACATACAGGGTAAATGGGTTAAATTTAATGGCTTGTGTTATACAGGAGGTCAGACATGACGATCTTAAACCCTATGAATCTATCAATAAAGAAAGTGGATCAGACATTTATATTTACTCTGTCTCACAACACACAAACAAGGGAACATTCAATTACATTGAAAGTCTGAACATATAACACTGAGAAAAGAAAATTGTTTACATAATCCATATGTGGCCAGTGGAACTCCTTGCCACCGACATTATTGGAGCAAAGAGCATAGCTGAATGGGATTTACAAGTGGATTGGCCAATGCAGGTGGTGCTGGAGGCTCCACCGCTAGTTTAGGCTATCTGACACCTTCAATTAGGAGACCTCATTTTCAGTTGCTTATAAGTTTGCCAAATTTTAACCGTTTACACTGAAATTTCCCACGCTGGGTGTCTGCTTCTGGCTGAATTTTTTTTTGAAAGTTTCAGGCATAACAGTTAGGCTGACTTCTCGAATGAAGCCAGGAGAAAAGACATCTTTCCCATGTTGAAAAATTCATATAATTATTCTAGTGAGGAACCCTAACACCTCCATACTTTCTATCAGAAAGTCAAGAGAGAACCCTCCTTCCCCCTGTTAACAGCCAGAGCCCTGAAATGCTAGAGGAGGAGGTGAGCGTCTCTGTGCATTAACTCACATACAGTTGGCTCCTGAGGTCTTCACTCAGTTCTTACTCCAAGAGGAGTTTTGCCTCAGTGGGGCTTGAGAACGTACGGGCCACAGCCTCAGAATTTGGCCTTGTATTGTACATCTACTAATACCTTTCATCCTGAAGGATCCCCTGTGCCACTGAAATGCAGCCACCTTGGGGGTGGAGCCCATCAGCCGGGGCAGAGCAAAGAAAAACATTTTGGCCAGTGATATTGTAGCAAACACATCCCCTGTGGCAAGGGCCCCAGCATGTTTAATGGCTCTGCAGAGGAGAAAGGACCACAGACCTATTCTCCATCTCAGCACATTGCATTGGGTTTGTCAAGCAGGTAAGCTCCTCAGCAAGAGATGGGTATCTGTGAATTCTGAGACGGACATATCTTCCCTGGGAATCCCCCACAGACAGCCGTTTCTCACATCTCTCTCACCCCAGCATCTGCAGCAGCATCCCACGCTGAGAGCTGACACAGAGGGGTGCATTGTTTATAATATAGCTGTGAGCAATCCCAGGGGGGCTCGCTCAGCCTTTAGGGGAGAAGCAGCAACTGAATGGAAACTGTCTGGAGACCGGAGACACTCTAGCAAATGTCTCTCTTTCCTTGTCTGCACTTCTGTGCTATTTATCCAGCTTTAGGAGTAAATAGTAATTAAGGGACCTTCCCAAAGGGAGATGAGAACCCTTGGGCTCTCCATTGAGTCAGAGAGGAATTGGCTGCTCTGTGCATTTGTGTATTTTTAAAAGTAGTTGATTAATAAGAAAACTAGGGATAATGTCCAGCTCTCCAGAGGGTCTGATACCCTGGAAGTGCCCAGTATTAATGGGTAGATAGTAGACAGAGAGATCTGGAGAAAGGTGACTGAGGGAAGATACGAACACTTTCTGCAGGCACAGAGAGCTATTGCTAAGGGGTCAGAGATCAGTAATTCTCTTCAGTAACTATCATCATACTGTGAAGTCCCTTTCATTGAAGGATCTTCAAAACACCTAGCAAAGGACAGTCACTATGAACATATCCCCATTATACAGATAGGAAAGTGAGGCACAGGGAGAGGTGACTTGGCCAAGGTCACACAGAGATTGAGTGGCAGGATGACAGATAGAACCCAGGGGTCCTGACTTCCCTGCCATAACGACAGTCTCTCCGTCATGCCAAGAGGGAAATGGACTCCCACTTTGGCAGGGCCTGTTGATTGGGTGGGAAGCAGAGGAAAGGTGGGAAAAGGGAGACAAAGCTTTTGCATCCTCCCAAGGTGAATCTGAGGTTTTCAAAACTAGCAGGAGTTTGTGAGCTTCCCACTTTTGTGAGATGTGAACTCCGCTCCCGCTCAGAAGCCTGCCAACACATCACAGTCACTGGGGCTGCTTTGCGGGAACAGACTGGGGGCTTGGCTACACTTGTCGGTGTGCAGCGCTGGGAGTTACAGCTGTCTTCGTACAGCTGTGTAGGGAAAGCGCTGGAGTGTGGCCACACTGACAGCTACCAGCGCTGCAGTGTGGCCACATTTGCAGCATTTGCAGTGGTGTTGGGAGTGGTGCATTATGGGCAGCTATCCCACAGAGCACCTCATCCCATTTTGGCGCCGTGGGTTGTGGGAAGGGGGTGGAAGGGTGCGGGTCATTCTGCTTCCTGTCCCAACGCCCCGTGATGCATCGGTTCACATCCCAGCAGTCCCTGTTTTTCCGTCCACATTTGTGACTCTCCCAACAGTTTCTGTGCAGCTCGATTTCTGTGGGAAAAGGAGCCCGAACTGCTGAGGAGTATGCTGACGAGTCTCGCCAGCACATCACGTTTGGCAGTTGAGCTATTCCTTAAGATCCAAAGTGATGAGGAGTCCGACGATGATAGCGAGTCGCCTGACGCGTACGACACGACATTGCTTGTGGCATTCACGGAAATGCTCAGCACCGTGAAACGCTGCTTTTGGTCTTGGGAAACAAGCACTGAGTGGTGGGATCACATCGTCATGGAAGTCTGGGATGATGAGCAGTGGCTGCAGAACATTCGGATGAGAAAAGCCACTTTCATGGGACTGTGTGAGGAGCTCGCCTCCACCCTGCAGAGCAAGGACACGAGATTGAGAGCTGCCCTGCCGGTGGAGAAGCAGTTGGCTATTGCAATCTGGAAGCTGGCAACTCCAGACAGCTACCAATCGGTCGCGAGCCAGTTTGGAGTGGGAAAGTAGACCATTGGAATCATTTTGATGCAAGTTTGCAGGGCCATTAATCGCATCCTGCTAAGAAGAACCGTGACTCTGGGGAAAGTGCAGGACATTGTGGATGGCTTTGCACAAATAGGTTTCCCTAACTGTGGAGGGGCGCTAGATGGGACGCATATTCCTATTCTGGCACCACCCGACCTAGCTTCTGAGTACGTTAATCAGAAGGGGTATTTCTCTATGGTTCTCCAGGCGCTTGTGGATCACCGTGGGCATTTCATTGACATTTACACAGGCTGGCCTGGAAGGGTGCATGATGCACGCATCTTTCGGAACACTGGCCTGTTCCGGAAGATGCAGGCAGGGACTTTTTTCCCAGACCGGAAGATCACAATAGGGGATGTTGAAATGCCCATTGTGATCCTTGGAGACCCCATTTACCCGTTAATGCCTTGGCTCATGAAACCATATACAGGGAAGCTTGACAGGAGCAAGGACCGGTTCAACTACAGGCTGAGCCGGTGCCGAATGACTGTGGAGTGTGCTTTTGGCTGTTTAAAGGGGCGCTGGCGATCTCTGTATGGGAAGCTAGACTTGCGGGAAAGCAGCATCCCTGCAGTTATATACGCGTGCTGTACCCTCTATAATATTTGTGAAGGGAAGGGTGAAACATTCAGTCAGGTATGGACCTCCGAGGTTCAACGCCTGGAGGCTGAATTTGCACAGTCAGAGAGCAGGGCTACTAGAGATGCCCAACACAGGGCTTCAAGGATTAGGGATGCCTTGAGGGAGGAATTTGAGGCTGAAAACCAACAGTAATGTTTGGTGCCTTGCACCGGAGTGAAGTGCAGTGGTTACAATGTTAGTAGGAATCTTTTTCCTAAGCTGATTTGCAGTGCCTGTTTCTTTCCTGGGCTACGGTATCTTTAACTTTCTGCAATAATAAAGACTGTTTTCAAAGCCGAGAATTCATTTATTGAAAAGAAAATAACTTTCTTGACAGACACACAACATTTTGGGAACCTCAAAGGGCATGGGGTGTGTGGTGGGGAACTGTACAGTCACAGGTTTGAATATGTCCTGTCTGGAGTACTGTGCAATGACTGCTGCACTTCAGGATGCTTATACTGCATGGTGATGGGGGTTGAGTGCAGAGGGTAAGGGTCGTAGTTCTCAGGGTTGGTTGGTGAACATACAGGTGTTGGAGGCAGCTGGTGGAGGTAAGAACCTGGATGCTGGGGAAGGGGGTTTTGAGCTGACATTGGGGCACAAGGGAAAGAGCTTTGGGACGGGGGGTAGTGGTGTGGTAGTGCTCTGCCTGCATGGCTACAAGCGCCTGGACAGAGTCCGCTTGGCTCATAGACTCATAGACTCTAGGACTGGAAGGGACCTCGAGAGGTCATCGAGTCCAGTCCCCTGCCATCATGGCAGGACCAAATACTGTCTAGACCATCCCTGATAGACATTTATCTAACCTACTCTTAAATATCTCCAGAGATGGAGATTCCACAACTTCCCTAGGCAATCTATTCCAGTGTTTAACTACCCTGACAGTTAGGAACTTTTTCCTAATGTCCAACCTAAATCTCCCTTGCTGCAGTTTAAGCCCATTGCTTCTTGTTCTATCATTGGAGGCTAAGGTGAACAAGTTTTCTCCCTCCTCCTGATGACACCCTTTTAGATACCTGAAAACTGCTATCATGTCCCCTCTCAGTCTTCTCTTTTACAAACTAAACAAACCCAATTCCTTCAGCCTTCCTTCATAGGTCATGTTCTCAAGACCTTTAATCATTCTTGTTGCTCTTCTCTGGACCCTCTCCAATTTCTCCACATCTTTCTTGAAATGCGGTGCCCAGAACTGGACACAATACTCCAGTTGAGGCCTAACCAGCGCAGAGTAAAGCGGAAGAATGACTTCTCGTGTCTTGTTTACAACACACCTGTTAATGCATCCCAGAATCACGTTTGCTTTTTTTGCAACAGTATCACACTGTTGACTCATATTAAGCTTGTGGTCCACTACGACCCCTAGATCTCTTTCTTCCATACTCCTTCCTAGACAGTCTCTTCCCATTCTGTATGTGTGAAACTGATTGTTCCTTCCTAAGTGGAGCACTTTGCATTTATCTTTATTGAACTTCATCCTGTTTACCTCAGACCATTTCTCCAACTTGTCCAGATCATTTTGAATTTTGACCCTGTCCTCCAAAGCAGTTGCAATCCCTCCCAGTTTGGTATCGTCCGCAAACTTAATAAGCGTACTTTCTATGCCAACATCTAAATTGTTGATGAAGATATTGAACAGAACCGGTCCCAAAACAGAACCCTGCGGAACCCCACTTGTTATACCTTTCCAGCAGGATTGGGAGCCATTAACAACTACTCTCTGAGTACGGTTATCCAGCCAGTTATGCACCCACCTTATAGTAGCCCCATCTAAATTGTACTTTCCTAGCTTATCTATAAGAATATCATGCGAGACTGTATCAAATGCCTTACTGAAGTCTAGATATATCACATCCACCGCTTCTCCCTTATCCACAAGGCTCGTTATCCTATCAAAGAATGTTATCAGATTAGTTTGACACGATTTGTTCTTTACAAATCCATGCTGGCTATTCCCTATCACCTTACCACCTTCCAAGTGTTTGCAGATGATTTCTTTGATTACCTGCTCCATTATCTTCCCTGGCACAGAAGTTAAACTAACTGGTCTGTAGTTTCCTGGGTTGTTTTTATTTCCCTTTTTATAGATGGGCACTATATTTGCCCCCTTCCAGTCTTCTGGAATCTCCCCCGTCTCCCATGATTTCCCAAAGATAATAGCTAGAGGCTCAGATACCTCTTCTATTAACTCCTTCAGTATTCTAGGATGCATTTCATCAGGCCCTGGTGACTTGCAGGCATCTAACTTTTCTAAGTGATATTTAACTTGCTCTTTCCTTATTTTCTCTTCTAAATCTACCCTCTTCCAGTAAGCATTCACTATACTAGACATTCCTTCAGACTTCTCAGTGAAGACCGAAACAAAGAAGTTATTAAGCATCTCTGCCATTTCCAAGTCTCCCGTTACTGTTACCCCCTCCTCATTGAGCAGTGGGCCTACCCTGTCCTTAGTCTTCCTCTTGCTTCTAATGTATTGATAAAAAGTCTTCTTGTTTCCTTTTACTCCCATAGCTAGTTTGAGTTCATTTTGTGCCTTTGCTTTTCTAATCTTGCCTCTGCATTCCTGTGTTATTTGCCTATATTCATCCTTCGTGATCTGACCTAGTTTCCATTTTTTATATGACGCCTTTTTATTTTGTAGGTCACGCAAGATCTCAAGGGTAAGCCAAGGTGGTCTTTTGCCACATTTTCTATCTTTCCTAACCATCGGAATAACTTGCTTTTGGGCCCTTAATAGCGTCCCTTTGAAAAACTGCCAACTTTCCTCAGTTGTTTTTCCGCTCAGTCTTAATTCCCATGGGACCTTGCCTATCAGCTCTCTGAGCTTACCAAAATCTGCCTTCCTGAAATCCATTGTCTCTATTCTGCTGTACTCCCTTCTACCCTTCCTTAGAATTGCAAATTCTATGATTTCATGATCACTTTCACCCAAGCTTCCTTCTACTTTCAAATTCTCAACAAGTTCCTCCCTATTTGTTAAAATCAAGTCTAGAACAGCTTCCCCCCCAGTAGCTTTTTCAACTTTCTGAAACAAAAAGTTGTCTGCAATGCAGTCCAGGAACTTATTGGATAGTCTGTGCCCCGCGGTGTTATTGTCCCAACATATATCTGGATAGTTGAAGTCCCCCATCACCACCAAATCTTGGGCTTTGGATGATTTTGTTAGTTGTTTGAAAAAAGCCTCATCCACCTCTTCCGCCTGATTAGGTGGCCTGTAGTAGACTCCCAGCACGACATCACCTGTGTTTTTTACCTCTTTTAGCCTAACCCAGAGACTCTCCACCCTTCCGTCTCCTATGTCCATCTCCACCTCAGTCCAAGTGTGTACATTTTTAATATATAAGGCAACACCTCCTCCCTTTTTCCCCTGTCTATCCTTCCTGAGCAAACTATACCCATCCACACCAACATTCCAGTCGTGTGTATTATCCCACCAAGTTTCAGTAATGCCAATAATGTCATAGTTGTATTTATTTATTAGCACTTCCAGTTCTTCCTGCTTATTACCCATACTTCTTGCATTTGTATAAAGGCATCTAAGATACTGGTTTGATTTTGCCTCCGAGCTTTGCCCTGACCCTCCTTCCTCTCTGCCATTATAGCCCGTGCTCCCTCCTGTTTCCAACCCATCTCCCAGGTCTTGTTCCCCACTTACCTGTGGGCTTTGCTCACCTGTCCCCGTCGAACCTAGTTTAAAGCCCTCCTTACCAGGTTAGCCAGTCTGTGCGCAAATAAGGCCTTTCCCCTCTTCGAAAGGTGAACGCCATCTGTTCCTAGCAGTCCTTCCTCAAGTAGCATCCCGTGGTCGAGGAAGCCAAAGCCCTCCTGGCGACACCATCTTCGCAGCCAGGCATTCACCTCCACGATGCATCTGTCTCTGCCCGGACCCCTACCTTCAACAGGAAGAATCGAAGAGAATACCACCTGCGCTCCAAACTCCTTAACCCGTACTCCCAGAGCCCTGTAGTCACTCTTGATCTGCTCAGCGTCACACCTCGCAGTATCATTTGTGCCCACATGGATGAGTAGCATGGGATAGTAGTCAGAAGGCCGGATAATCCTCGACAAAGCCTCTGTAACATCTCGGATACGGGCCCCTGGCAGGCAGCATACCTCCCGGGATGAACGGTCAGGGCGACAGATGGGTGTCTCCGTCCCCCTCAGCAGAGAGTCTCCAACCACCACTACCCTACGTTTCTT
Organism: Gopherus flavomarginatus; assembly: GCF_025201925.1. Classification (NCBI taxonomy): domain Eukaryota; kingdom Metazoa; phylum Chordata; order Testudines; family Testudinidae; genus Gopherus; species Gopherus flavomarginatus. Next base: position 366,416,051 of record NC_066617.1, on the reverse strand, counting down.
ATCAGTGGTGGCAGCAGACCTCCCAGCCTTAGGGGTACGAGGCTTCACCCCCTTAACTGTTGGGGGTGATTTCTTCTCTCCTGTATCTTTTACCACAACAGGAGGGTTCGCAGCAGCGGTGGAGCACTGCCCGCTGCTAGAAGTAATCAGCTGGCTGTGTCCACCCTGAGCCTCCTCCTCCACTGGTGTGTCAGGTACACCCTGAGGCATCTCCTCTTCCACTGGAGTGTCAGTAGTCCTGTCAACTGGGACAGCACCATCAGCTATCTCCACATGGATACTGTCCAGGAATTGCTCATGGACATGGATGTTCCTCAGCCTGGCCACCTCCTCCTGTAGCTCTCCCACCTGCTGCCTGAGAGATTCCACCAGTAGGCACCTTTCACATTGGATGCCACCCCCAGCCTGGATATCAGTAAGTGGAAATTGCAAATTACAGTCTTTGCAAGCCCACACCAGAATCTGGGTAAAAGCATCCATGCTTTGGTGCTCTGTCTGGCTACAGGCCCAGGTGGAGGAGACAGAAGCAGTGCTGGCACAGGTGTTGCGGGTCCTCCTCACCATTGTAAGCCTCCCTCTGTCAAACTCTCAAATTCCCGTCTACAGCTCTCTGTCCACTCCTCTTTGCTGTAAACAGAAAGGTTTTTGATGTGGCTCAGGTTATGAGTTCAGGGGACCAATGGGTCACAGATGAGACCGACAAGGGACCCCTCCTCCCTTCCTACTCCCCTTCCAAACTCCCTTGCAAAACTCCCTGTTAGCAGCTCCTGTTCGCCAGGTTGCTTATCAGCTGCTTTGTGCTTTTCTTCCTGGCCACTGCATTTCTCTGGCGGATCCTGCTTTCCCTTTCCCTCCAGTCCTGCAGTTTTTGATTCTCTCTGGCAGAGTGATCCATAACTGCTTGCAGCAGGTCATCTTTGCTTTTTCGCGGCTTCTTCCCGAGTTTTTGGAGTCTTTGAGCTGTTGATAACACGGCCAGCTGAGAAATCAAGATCGCTTGTGGAAAGGCAAAAAAGGCAACAGTTAACAGAGGCAGCATTGTTTATATCTCAGACAGTTATTCCCACACAGTGAAGGAGTTTACAGTCTTCACTTTAGCATAATTTTCCCATACCAAAGAGAGAGCACATAACCCACAGGAGCCCCGAAATGATGAGTAAGGGGGACGGATTGCTTCAGGGCTGTGCAGGGATTACTGTGCGTTGGGGAAAGCAAACAGCTGCAGGGGGCACCTACACTGAACACTCTCTCAATATTTTCCACAGATGTTAATCCTGGAAGATATCTCGCTGCTGCGGGTCACCTGGGAAGAGGGAATGATTGCTTCAGGGCTGTGCAGGGGTTTCTGTGCGTTGGGGAAAGCAAACAGCTGCAGGGGGCACCTACACTGAACACTCTCTCAATATTTTCCACAGATGTTAATCCTGGAAGATATCTCGCTGCTGCGGGTCACCTGGGAAGAGCGGGAGGGTCTTCTACAGCAATGTGGATTCCGCCCTGGCCCCTATGCAGCTTGCTTGTGTGCAGCAATGGTCCCCCCACCCCTCGTGGCACAGTGGCATGGACGCGTTAGCCTGACTGGGACAAGGACCACAGTGGCTCTCCCAATAAACTTGCGAAAGCGCATTGCCCACGCTCTGGCTGAAACTTTTGAAGAGATTACCGAGACCAAATACCGCGACATGATAGACCACATCAATGGGCTATTCCACTTCTAGGCATGCATGCATGCAGCCTTAACCCTCCCTTCTCTCCCAAAACATTTCCATCCTGAAAATAAAAGCCGCTTACCGGGAACCCGCTCCTCTGCTTGTCCTTCACCAAGTACCAGCTGCTGCGACTGGCTACCTTCCTCCTGGCTTGAGAAGAGCTCCTGGCTGCATGCCTCCTGGGACTCCAGGGTGTCTCCCCCCACCCCAGTACCATCACTCTCAGTTTCCTCCTCCCCCACTCCTCCTCCACCTCCACCTCCCCCCCTGCTCTGAAGTGTCCATCGTGGTCCTCGGATTGGCGGTGGGGGTCACCCCCAAGTATCACATCCAGCTCCTTGTTAAAAAGGCTGGTCGTGGGGGCAGCACCGGAGCGGCGGTTTCCCTAGCGGGCTTTGCAATAGGCACCCCGCAGCTCCTTCATTTTAACCCTGCACTGCAGTGTGTCCCAGTCATGGCCCCTTTCCAGCATGGCCTGTCATAAACAGATAGTTAAGGGTTAATGTCTCTTTTACTTGTAAAGGGTTAACAAACAGTGACCTGCAACACCTGACCAGAGGACCAATCAGGAAACAAGATACTTTCAAATCTCGGTGGAGGGAAGCCTTTGTTTGTGTTTTTTGGGTTTTGCTTTGTTCTCTCTGGGCTCTGAGAGTGACCATATGTACCTACAGGCTCTCTAATCTTCTATTCCAATGTTGTAAGTATAAAGGTAGAAAGGCGGTATAGTCTTTTTATTTGTTTTCCTTTATGTGCAAATGTGTGTTTTGCTGGAAGTATTTTAAATTGTATTTCTATTGGAGGAGGCTATTTCTCCAATTTCTTAAGCTGACAGACCCTGTAACTTTTTACCATCTAAAGTGCAAAGATAGACCTTTTACTTTTTCTTTCTATTTATTAAAAGCAAAACTGGCGGTAATTTCCTCCTATAACTTTAGAATAAACAGATTAATACAACACATGCACCTTTACAGATACTACTAAAATATGTAAACTACAAGACTTTTTACATTTCAAGGACAAATTTTAACCAGTGGATTCTGGGAAACTCTCATGGGAGAGTGCATCAACTACTTTGTTAGAAGCTCCTGAAATGTGTTGAATTTCAAAATCAAAATCTTGGAGAGTTAAACTCCATCAAAGCAGTTTTTTGTTGTTCCCCTTGGCAGTATGAAGCCACTTTAGCGCAGCATGGTCAGTTTGTAGCTGGAACGGCCGTCCCCAAACATATGGGCGTAGCTTTTCCAGGGCGTACACAATGGCGTAGCATTCCTTCTCACTGACTGATCAGCGACTTTCCCTCTCAGACAGTTTCTTGCTGAGAAACACAACAGGATGGAAGTTGTGATCCAGTCCCTCCTGCATGAGAACTGTTCCTATACCACGCTCAGATGCATCTGTGGTTACTAGGAATGGTTTGTCAAAATCTGGGGCCCTTAGCACAGGGTCAGACATGAGCATCGCCTTAAGCTGGGTAAAGGCCTTCTGACACTCATTAGTCCACTTGACTGCATTCGGCTGGGTCTTTTTGGTCAGGTCGGTCAGTGGGGCAGCGATTTGGCTGTAGTGTGATACAAATCGCCTGTAATACCCGGCCAAGCCTAAGAAGGATTGGACCTGTTTCTTGGACTTTGGGACAGACCACTTTTGGATAGCATCCACCTTGGCCTGTAGGGGGTTTATGGTTCCTCGACCCACCTGGTGTCCCAGGTAAGTCACTCTGTTTTGGCCTATTTGACACTTTTTGGCCTTAACAGTTAGTTCTGCCTGCCTGATGTGCTCAAAGACTTTTTCCAGGTATTCTAGGTGTTCGGGCCATGAATCTGAAAAAATGGCCACATCATCGAGGTAGGCAACTGCATATTCTCCCAATCCTGCTAGTAGACCATCTACCAGCCTTTGGAAGGTGACGGGTGCATTTCGCAGTCCAAAGGGAAGCACATTAAATTCATACACCCCTGCATGGGTGATGAATGCTGACCTTTCTTTGGCAGGTTCATCTAGCGGTACTTGCCAGTACCCCTTGGTTAAGTCTATTGTAGAGATGAATTGGGCACGTCCCAACTTCTCCAATAGCTCATCGGTGCATGGCATTGGATAGTTGTCTGGATGAGTTATCGCATTTAGCTTACGGTAGTCCAGGCAAAAGCGTATTTCCCCATCTGGTTTGGGTACCAGAACCACTGGAGATGCCCATGCACTGGTAGATGAGTGGATTATACCCATCTGTAGCATGTTCTGGATCTCCCGTTCTATAGCAGCTTGGGCATGAGGAGACACCCGGTAGAATGGGGTTCTAATTGGGTGAGCATTACCTGTGTCAATGGAGTGGTATGCCTGTTCAGTCCGTCCTGGGGTGCCTGAGAACAATGGGGCGAAGCTAGTGCACAGCTCCTTGATTTGTTGCCGCTGCAGATGTTCCAGGGATGTGGAGAGGTTCACCTCTTCCACGCCACCGTCACTTTTTCCTTCTTAGTAGACACCTTCAGGCCACTCAGCGTCATCTCCTCCCTGGACTGTAAACTGACAAACCTGTAAGTTTCTGGAATAAAAGGGCTTGAGAGAATTAACATGGGACACTCTGGCCTTTAGAGGGGAATTGGGAAATGCTATGAGGTAATTAACAGTACCCAGGAGCTCTTGGACAGTGAATGGCCCTTCCCATGATGCTTCCATCTTATGGGCCTGTTGCGCCTTCAAGACCATAACCTGGTCTCCTACCTTGAAAGAACGTTCTCTGGTATGTCTGTCATACCAGGCCTTTTGCTCTTCCTGAGCATCCTTTAGGTTTTCTTTAGCAAGGACTAAAGAGTGTCGGAGGGTGTTTTGTAGGTTGCTTACAAAGTCTAGAATGTTAGTTCCTGGAGAAGGCGTAAACCCCTCCCATTGCTGCTTCACCAACTGTAATGGCCCCTTAACCTTGCGGCCATACACAAGTTCAAATGGTGAAAACCCTAAACTGGGATGTAGTACAGCCCTGTAGGCAAAAAGCAACTGCTGCAACACTAGGTCCCAATTATTGGAGTGTTCGTTGACGAATTTACGTATCATGGCCCCCAAAGTTCCATTAAACCTTTCCACCAGGCCATTGGTTTGATGGTGGTAAGGGGGGGCAACCAAGTTATTCACCCCATGAGTTTCCCACAGTTCTTTCATGGTTCCTGCCAGGAAATTAGATCCTGAATCTGTAAGGATGTCTGAGGGCCAACCTACTCTGGCAAAAATGTCTGTTAGGGCCTGGCACACAGCGTTAGCCCTGGTGTTGCCTAGAGCTACTGCTTCCGGCCATCGGGTAGCAAAGTCCACGAAAGTCAGTATGTACTGCTTTCCTCTGGGGGTCTTTTTTGGGAAAGGACTCAGAATATCCACAGCTACTCGCTGAAATGGGACCTCAATTATGGGGAGTGGCTGGAGAGGGGCCTTGACCTGGTCTTGGGGTTTTCCCACTCTTTGGCATACCTCACAAGACCGGACATACTTGGCAACGTCCTTGCCCATCCCCTCCCAGTGGAAGGACTTCTCCAACCGGTCTTTGGTTATGTTCACCCCAGCATGGCCACTAGGATGATCATGGGCTAAGCTTCAGAGCTTTTCCCGGTACTTAGCTGGAACCACTAACTGTTTTTGCGGATGCCAGTCTTCCTGGTGTCCACCAGAAAGAGTCTCCTTGTATAAAAGTCCTTGTTCTACAACAAACCGGGATCGATTAGAAGAGCTGAGAGGTGCTGGGGTGCTCCGTGCCACCGCCCAAGCTTTCTGAAGGCTGTCATCTGCTTCCTGCTCAGTCTGGAACTGTTCCCTTGAAGCTGGAGACACCAGTTCTTCCTTAGACTGTGGACTTGGGCTTGGTCCCTCTGGAAGCGATGTAGGTGATGGGGTTGTTTCCGTTGCTGGTGAGCCACTCTCCACTGGTGCACCAGGGGGTATTTCAGGCTCTGGCTGAGCCTCTTGGGTGTGGTTGTCTGCTGCTTCAGCCAGTTCAGGCTCGCTGGCGCCCTCTGGCATTGGGGTTGAAGATGAGTTTGCAAGCGCCAGTGTCAGTGCTGGCAATGGTTCTGGTGCTGGTTGCTTTTCCAGTTCCTGGTCTGGGACTGGAGGAACTGTGGCTGTTTCAGTCATTGGTAGGGGATTCAGGTCCACTACCTCGGTCTGGGTCTCTGGTAACACAGACGGGTTCCCTGTGGACGGCTCAGGAACAGGGATGGGTCGGGAAGCTTGCCTGGTTTGGCTGCGTGTAACCATTCCCACCCTCTTGGCCTGCTTTACCTGGTTGGCCAAATCTTCCCCCAGTAGCATGGGGATGGAATAATTGTCATAGACTGCAAAAGTCCACATTCCTGACCAGCCTTTTTATTGGACAGGTAGTTTAGCTGTAGGCAAGTCTACAGCTTGTGACATGAAGGGGTAAATTGTCACTTGGGCCTTTGGGTTGATGAATTTGGGGTCCACGAAGGATTGGTGGATAGCTGACACTTGTGCCCCCGTGTCTCTCCACGCGGTAACCTTCTTTCCTCCCACTCTCAAAATTTCCCTTCGCTCCGAGGGTATTTGAGAGGCATCTGGGCCTGGGGATCTTTGGTGTGATGGTGGTGTAATGAACTGCACTCGGTTGGGGTTCTTTGGGCAGTTGGCCTTTATATGTCCCAGTTCATTACATTTAAAGCATCGCCCAGCTGACTGGTCACTGGGCCAAGGTGGGTTACTGGAGACTGCTGAGGTGGGAGAATAGGGCATCTGTGGCTTCCCTTGGGTTGTAGGTGGGGTCTTGGGCTGCCCTTGGTTATAGGGTTTATTGTCGGTGTGCCCCCTGGGGTATTCGCTCCCCTTGACAGTAGCTTTTTTCTTTTCTGCCACTTCCATCCATCTGGCTCCAATCTCCCCCACCTCGATTACCGTTTTGGGTTTCCCATCTAGGATGTACCTCTCTATTTCCTCAGGAACACCATCTAAGAACTGCTCCATTTGTATCAGGAGGTGCAGCTCATCCATATTGTTAACCTGGGTTCCTGATATCCAGACCTCATAATTCTTTGCAATGTGGTAGGTGTGTTGGGGAAATGACACATCTGGTTTCCATTTTAGGGCTCTGAACAGCCGACGGGCATGCTCAGGTATTATCCCCATTCTGTATCTGGCCTTGGTTTGAAAAAGTGTATAAGAGTTCATGTTCTCCATAGGCATTTCAGCCGCCACCTCTGCTAACTGTCCACTGAGCAGTGGCCTCAGCTCTATCATGTACTGGTTTTCAGAGATGTTGAATCCATGGCAGGTCCTTTCAAAATTTTCTAAGAAGGCCTCAGTGTCATCACCTGCCTTGTAGGTGGGAAATTTTTTGGGATGGGGAACAATAACTGGCGAAGGGTTGGTAGGATTGGCTGTGTCATTCTGTTTAGTTTTTGCTAATTCCATGGCCTGCTGGTGGGCCTCCCATTGGAGTTCCATCTGTCTTCGGTGGTCTGCATCTTTTGCTTCTTGTTCTCTTTTGTAGGCTTCCTCTTTGGCTGCTTGTTCTCTTTTGTAGGTTTCCTCTTTGGCTGCTTGTTCTCTTTTGTAGGTTTCCTCTTTGGTTGCTTGTTCTCTTTTGTAGGCTTCCTCTCTGATTTTTTCTTCTCTTTCTCTCAGGTCCACCCCTTTTTCTCTTATTTCTATTTCTTTTTGTTTTCTTTCCATGTCTCGCTTGTGGTCGGCGTCTCTGAGGTGTTCCTCTGCAGCCAATCTTGCCAGTTCCTGTTTCAGGTCCTTGGTAGTCATGGTTCCTGCTTTCTTGTGTTGGGGCGCCCTCTGGTGTTTTACTGCCTGAACTGCTGTTCCTCTGCTGCTTTCTGTTGCTAAGCAACAGAGTCTTTTTAAAACTTCTTCTACCTAATCTTTTGCATTCAAATTAAAGCAAAAGAAAACCTTTTGATATGCATTTGTGTTCTGCTGGTGTAGCTGACTCACAGCTGGAATCCTATTGTTTAACAAAAGACCCTTGTTAAACCTTAATGTGTGTGCCCTTAGGAAATCTCTGCACAACCAGAAGGGAGCAAGGAAAAAAAAATTCTATGGCTGTAGTTTTAAAACCCCCTTCTCTCTGCTTACAAGCAGCTAGCAGAGAAAAAGAAAAATAATAATAAAAAAAAAGTAAAAGGTCTATCTCTGCACTTTAGATGGTAAAAAGTTACAGGGTCTGTCAGCTTAAGAAATTGGAGAAATAGCCTCCTCCAATAGAAATACAATTTAAAATACTTCCAGCCAAACACACATTTGCACATAAAGGAAAACAAATAAAAAGACTATACCACCTTTCTACCTTTATACTTACAACATTGGAATAGAAGATTAGAGAGCCTGTAGGTACGTGTGGTCACTCTCAGAGCCCAGAGAGAACAAAGCAAAACCCAAAAAACACAAACAAAGGCTTCCTTCCACGGAGATTTGAAAGTAACTTGTTTCCTGATTGGTCCTCTGGTCAGGTGTTGCAGGTCACTGTTTGTTAACCCTTTACAGGTAAAAGAGACATTAACCCCTAACTATCTGTTTATGACCTGGCCCTTGATATCTGCCCATAGGTATCTTAATTCCTACGGCTGGAGCGCAGCTGTGACTGCACAGCTTCCTTCCCACAAACACTCATGAGATCCAGCAACTCGCCATTGCTCCATGCTGGGGCTCGTTTGGCGCGTGGAGGCATGGTCACCTGGAAAGATTCACTGATTGCACTCCACACCTGGCTGAGCAAACAGGAAGGGGATTTTTAAAATTCCCGGGGCATTTAAAGGGCGGGTCACCTGAGGCCAGGGCAGTAGAGTTCGAACTGATGAGCAGAGTGGCTGAGCAGGCATTCTGGGATACCTTCGAATAGGTCTGGAGGCCAATAACAGGGTTCTGGTGGCCACACTGGCGGAGCAGTTCTGAATCACCAGCGCTGCAGTCGTTATTCCCCAGGCAGAGGTGGAGTACATGCAGCGCTGTAGCCAGGGAGATACCATCAGCCACCACCAGCACTGCAACTCTCCAGTGTAGCCAAGGCCTTAGGAAAAGCAACACCAACAGAATACTCCTGTGGACAGAGAGCTGCCAGGGGCCTGTCCTGGGGACAGAGGCCTTGCCTTCCACCCCCAGCAGCTGCTGTGATACAAAGGGGCCCTATAGGCATGATAGAGACTGGATTAGTGTTTGCATTGGATTCGTTCTCTTCCTCTTGGTTCATTTCCTCCCAGTGTCTCCCAGATGGAATTGAAATCGAATGTCCCAGGCTGAGTCAGACTTTCCAGGAGTGTCCCGGCTGGAAGGTGCTTGGATTCTCACACCTGAATCTCTACCTGCTCATCTGGTCTGTCGAGGTATTTCTCCAGTGCGGAGCACCTGGGTTTTTAAGCCTTGGAATGAGACTGAATGAATTCTACTCTCCGAGCCCAGCAGGAGCACCATGTCCACCTGTGTACAAGTTACTAACACTCTGTAGCTGGCCAGCGTGGTTTGACCTTCATCTGTAGCTAAAGGCAAAGGGGGACTGGGCCCTGGTTTGGTTGCATTACAGAGTTTATAATTTATGATTGTTATTTGTGTTGTGGAAACCTCCAGAGGCCCCGCTCCATTTCAGGGCCCCCTGTGCTGGGCCCTTTGCAAACACCGAAGGAGAAACAGCTGCTGCCCCACGGAGCTTAGAAATCAAATTAAGACAAGACAAAGTTACTGTGTGTAGCAAACCAGAAATGAGTGTCGAAGTAGGGAAAGAATTGACAAGGATTTGTAGGGGATCTTAATGCATGTCAGTCTGTTAGCAAGAGTTAGGCCAGCTGTAACCCTAATGACGTGAGATTTGTAGAAGCCAGGTTAGTGTGAGGTGAGTAGGAAAGAACTGTGTGAGAAGTTATCACGACCTTGCACTGATAATTAAATACGTAGACTGGCGCCCAACGTGAGGAAAATAAGATAGCAGGATAGCCTATGTATAAACAAAATGCAGCTGTTGCTCATTATTGTCTGTATTATTGCTTGCTATTGTCTGTAACAAAGGTATAAATGCTTGCTGTAGTTGTTTACCTGTTGAGAGACCTGTCCGGGACTGGGGCGACCCAGTGTCCTAGGGCACTCCCTCCCTCTATTGCAATTGCTGGAGTTAGAATAAAGTATTTGATTTTGCTGCACCCAAACAAAAAGCGAGAACTGAGTTTTTCTCCAACATGGAGTACGCGGGGAGATGAAGGAGTAACAGCACTAACTGGGTGGTTATTTAGGCTGCTGGGTGGGTGCGAGACAGCCCAAAGGCACAGCCCTGCCCAGGCTGTGAGAAGTGTATCCTGGGCCTTTCAGATCAGAGCGCGTGTTTGGGGGAACCAGACTGGGGCTAGTGAGAATGGGCCATTGGCTGGCAGACACACAGCTGGGAGCGCGTGACTCTCCGTTAGCTTTTGTAACTGCTTTAGTGCTAATCACCATCCCTTCTCAGAGGCCACAACCCCTGGTACCAGAGGAGAGGGCAGAGAACAGCGGCTGTGGTGCACAACAAAGGAGTCATCATGGAGAGGGAACAGTTGAAAGCCCCCAAGGAGTTGAAACTCTCCGGTAATGCAGCAGACTCCGAGAAGGGATTGAGGCAGAGTTTTGAGGTAGATCTATGTAAGCAGCTTGGTTCGGTGAGAAAGGAGACCAGCAGAAAGTTGCAATCTTCTTAAGCGTTACAGGACTTGAGGCAGTGGGCGTCATTACTGTCATGCAACTCAGGCTTTGTCTACACTAGCACTTCTGTCGGTAAAACTTTTGTCAGTCAGAGGTGTGAAAAAACACCTCCTGACCAACAGAAGCGCCGGTGTGCACAGTGCTCTGAGAGTGGGAGAATGCTCATTGTGGGGTGGTTTAATCATTCAGGCAGGAGAGTTCTCTCCCATAGGCATAGATCGTCTACACGGGAGACCTTACAGCGGCACAGCTGCAGCGGTACAGCTGTAAGGTGTGTAGTGTAGACATAGCACCAGTCAGGCAGAAAGAGCAGGTTATTACACACTTTTCCAAATATTTGAAGAGACTTGCATATCGCAAAAGAGCGAAACATTCGAAGGGTAAAAGTTTCACCTTAGAAGAGAAAAGTAAGGCGAGTCCTTTGAACAGACGTAAGCAGGGGAACGGTCCCACTCTTGTTGGGAACTTTTCTGGCTTATACACAACCCTGGTGAAACGGGCTAGTGAAAGGATCAGAATCCTAGCTCCCACTCCCTTCACCCAGAGGTCTGCCTGACCTCAAGGACTCCCTTTCCACTCTCCTCTAATTTATTAAAGAAACATCTACAAAATACAGCCACAAATAGAGGTTTCCACACAGGTCAGTCTTCAGCCCTGTCTTGCTTGTTTACCAGGGACCACACGCTGCCTGGAACTCTACACAGTGCATAGAGCCCAATGATGTGCTGCAAGGAACCAAATCAGTGCGACATTTGACTCTACAGCCCTGATTAGGGTCTTTCGATAGCAGCATACTAGAAATAATAAAGAATAATCTCCATTTAATGCATAGAGAGGCCGTGCCCAAGGTCATCCAGCGAATCCGTGTCAGAGGTCGGCCTCTCTGCTCTCAGCTCCCTGATCTCTAGTGATGCTTTATCTCTAGTTAAATACCTTGGGCCGAATCATCTGCTGGTGTAAGTGGGTGCAGCCCCACTGAAATCAGGGGAGATCCCCTGCACTAGAGAAACCAGTGGAAAGAGAGCACCAGGACTCTGTGCTGCTGCATGGATTGTACGAGCCCTGTCTGAGAGAGATTAAGCCCTTCCGGTTGCCTCAGTTTCCCTATCTGTAAAAGGGGGATACCTCCTGGGAGTACTAAGCAATAGTCTGTAAAGCAGCTTGTCATAGCATTCTTTCTCAGATCTGAACCTTAGAGTTCAGAAAATGAGATACTAGCATGAGTTTCCCTAAGCTTAATTACCAGCTTAGGTCTGATATGCTGCCACCAATCAGGAATTTTCCAGGGCCTGATACCCTCTGGTCCCCTGAAAACCTTCCCTGGGGACCCCAAGAACCCAGATCCCTTGGGTTCTTAAAACGAGGAGAAATAAGCCATTCCCCCACCTCTCCCCCTCCCAGAATTTCCCTCCCTGGGCTATTCTGAGAGATACTGATCCAATCTCTTAATTCACCATACAGAGAAGCATCTCCCTTCCCTCTCACAAAGAGGCAAACAGATTCAAGGAAAGCAGAGAGAGATTTTATCTCTCCCCCTCCCGTCCCCCCACCCGTCCTGGTGAGCTATCCCAATCCCCTGGGATAAAACAAGGGAAACAGAGAAAAAACAATCAATCAGGTTCTCTAAAAAGAAATCTTTAATAAAAGAAAGAAAAAGTAAAGAATTATCTCTGTAACTTCAAGATGTAAATATACAGGGTCCTATAGCTTACAGATACCAGAGAGAGACTTTCCCCCCAGTACCAATACAAATCAAAATATTCCCAGCAACTGCACATATAAAAGTTAACCAGCCAGATCCACAATTGCAAATAGAGTAAAACAATTAAAAAGCCTAAACCGCCTGGTTTTTACCTTCTATTTGAAAAGAAACTTAGAGAGCCTGTAGTAATGTCTGGTCTCTCTCAGACCCTCCGAGAGAAGAACAAAGAACAAAGAACTCACACCCAAACTTCCCTCCACCCGAATTTAAAAGTATCTTGTCTTCTGATTGGTCTTCTGGTCAGGTGTCCAGTTTCCTGCTTGTAACCCTTTACAGGTATAAGAGACATTAACCCTTAACACTCTGTTTATGACACACCTATCAACAGTCAACTGTGTGACCATGTGTCATGGTGCCTCAGTGGGACACAGCTGAGGATGCCAAATTCAGGATAAACTGCTGAGAAATATTTCAGAGCTGTAGCCATGTTAATCTGTATCAGCAAAAACAACGAGGAGTCCTTGGGGCACCTTAGGGACTAACAAACTTATTTGGGCAAATATATTCCCTAATAAATTTGTTAGTCTCCAAGGTGCCCCAAGGACTCCTTGTTGTTTTTTTGCTGACAACTAGGGCAGACTCACCCCAAACCGTGGTTATTCTATCATTGGATTATACCAAACCAGTAACAAAAGTAAACTTCTGTCTCACCACACTGGGTAACAAGAAGCCCAAAATGCAGTGTCCTAAGGCACGTGGCTCACCAGCCAGACACTGGACTGTATGATGAGGGGTTATTGAAAACCAGTTTAATCAGATACAGGGTCTTTCCAATCCCAAGAGATCAGCCACATAGCCAGACCTATCTATAAATCAGATCTTACCCAATGATCACGCTGCTCCCAATCCTTTAGCAATTAAAAACCAAAGGTTTAATAATAAAAGAAAAAGAGAAAAGACATAAATGGTTAATAGATCAGCTACATACAAGTAGTTTTTCAGTGTTCAGAGAGCAGGATCACAGCAGCGAGGGAATAAACTGCTAGCTTGCAAATGTCTCTCTGGAATCATCCAGACAGGTTGGAAGTCATTCTTTGTTGTTCAGACCTTCCTTGTTAGAAATCCAGTCCAGAGAAATGAAGCAGGAAATGAAGACAAGATGGAACTGTCTCGGGGGTCCTTTTATATCCTCTGCCCTGTGCATGGAATTTTACTGTCCCAAACAAAGCTCACAGCATCTGTCTGTGGAAAGTTACTGGCCCAAGTTGGAGTCCTGGGTCACATGAGCATGTCACGTCCTCACATGCTTTGATGACTCACAAATGAAGCCATTGCCCATATTCTTCCTGAGGCGTGTTTCTTCTCTGGCCCATTGCGAGAGCTAAGTGTCCTGGAAGGGCCATCAACTCATAGCTGTCTGGTCTTAATGCAAATTCTAACTGAGGAGTGTTACCCGAGCATACACCACTTGGGTAAGATACAAGTCCATGGACAATAATCATAACTTCAGATACAAAGATGATACATGCACATCAACAGGATAATCATACTTAGCAAATTGTAACTTCCCCATTGGCATGACATACTTTGTACAAGAGTTGTTGCAATTTTGTATAAACAATGATAAAAATGGTCATATTCAATCAGACAGCATCATACCATGTTCTCGCCCCATGACAGAGCTACAGCTGCTAGCCACCAAAGGAAGGGGCATTGCCCAGGTTTTAACAGAGTAAGCAGCTGGGACACTAGAGCCACTCGAGGCCGGGAAGAGCAGATAAAAACCTGTTTTGCTGCAGGGATCCTGCTCTTTGTACAAAGAAAGGAGGAAAGGGGTCTTTAAAAGTGAGAGGTGGATGTCTGTGAACTTGGCTGTTTCCTCCAAGCGTCGCCAGCCAGCCCCCGTGGCTTTGAACAACCTGCCCAGCCAGGGGGTCTTTTGAGAGTCCCTGTGTTTTCTGGGACTAGCCCAAGGACAGAACTCCTGGGATGAGGTCCCCAGGGTGCAACGCGGACTGTGGGACCACTGAGTCCTCTGTCTCACCAACCTGGGGTGTTCCTCACACTGTGATGCTGAGTCAAGCCACAAACCTCTGGCAGGTTCTGCACTGACACAGCCATCCACAGTGAAGTCCTTGCAAGTTGCATGGAAACTTTTTAAAGACACCATAATGGAGGCTCAACTTAAATGTATTCCCCAAATTAAAAAAACATAACAAGAGAACCAAAAAAGTGCCACTGTGGCTAAACAACCAAGTAAAAGAAGTAGTGAGAGATAAAAAGGCATCCTTTAAAAAGTGGAAGTTAAATCCTGTTGAGGGAAATAGAAAGGAGCATAAACACTGACAAATGAAGTGTAAAAATACAATTAGAGAGGCCAAAAAAAGAATTTGAGGAACAGTTAGCCAAAGACTCCAAAAGTAATAGCAAAAAATGTTTAGGTACATCAGAAGCAGGAAGCCTACTAAATAACCCATTGGGCCACTGGATGATTGAGGTGCGACAGGAGCACTCAAGGATGATAAGGCCATTGCAGAGAAACTAAATTAATTCTCTGTGTCTGACTTCATGGCTGAGGCTGTGAGGGAGATTCCCAAACCTGAGCCATTCTTTTTAGGTGACAAATCCGAGGAACTGTCCCAGATGGAGGTGTCAATAGAGGAGTTTTTGGAACTAAAATTGATAAATTAAACAGTAATAAGTCACCGGGACCAGATGGGATTCACCCAAGAGTTCTGAAGGAACTCAAATGTTAAATTGCAAAAGTACTAACTGTGGTTTGTAACCTGTCCTTCAAATCGGCCTCTGTACCAGATGATTGGAGGATAGCTAATGTGACAACAATTTTTTAAAAAGGGCTCCAGAGATGATCCTGGCAATTACAGGCCAGTAAGCCTGACTTCATTACTAGGCAAACTGGTTGAAACTATAGTAAATTACAGAATTATCAGATACAGAGATTAACATAATTTGTTGGGAAAGAGTCAATATGGTTTATGTAAAAGGCAATTGCACCTCACCAATCTACCAGAATTCTTTGAGGGGTCAACAAGCATGTGGACCAAGGGGATCCAGTGGATATAGTGTACTTAGATTTTCAGAAAGCCTTTGACAAGGTCACTCACTAAAGGCTCTTAACTGGTTAAAAGACAGGAAACAAAAGGTAGGAATAAATGGTCAGTTTTCAGACTGTAGAGAGGTAAATAGTGGTGTCTCCCAGGGGTCTGTACTGGTACCAATGCTGTTCAACATATTCATAAATGATCTGGAGAAAGGGGTAAACAGTAAGTGGGCAAAATTTGCAGATTATACAAAACTACTCAAGATAGTTAAGTCCAAAGCAGAAAGCAAAGAGCTACAAAGGGGGATCTCACAAAACTAAATGACTGGGCAACAAAATGGCAGATGAAATTGAATGTTGATAAATGCAAAGTAATGTACATTGGAAAATATAATCCCAACTATACATAGAAAATGATGGGGTCTAAATTAGCTGTTGCCACTTAAGAAAGAGACCTTGGAGTCATTGTGGATAGTTCTCTGAAAACACCCACTCAATGTGCAGTGGCAGTCAAAAAAGCAAACAGAACGTTGGGAATCAATAAGAAAGGGATAAATAATAAGACAGAAAATATCATATTGCCTCTATATAACTCCATGGTACGCCCACATCTTGAATGCTACATGAAGATGTTGTTGCCCATCTCAAAAAAGATATATTAGAATTGGAAAAGGTTCTGAAAAGGGCAACAAAAATGATTAGGGTTATGGAACAGCTTCCACATGAAGAAAGATTAATAAGATTGGGATTTTTTGGCTTGGAAAAAAAATGACTAAGCGGGGGACATGATAGAGGTGTATAAAATCATGACTGGTGTGGAGAAAGTAAATAAAGAAGTGTTATTTACTATTTCACATAACACAAGAACTAGGGGTCACCGAATGAAATTAATAGGCAGAAGGTTTAAAAGAAACTAAAGGAAGTGTTTTTTCACACAACTCACAGTCAACCTATGGAACTCTTTGCCAGAGGATGTTGTGAAGGCCAAGACTATAACAGGGTTAAAAAAAGAACTAGTTACATTCATCGTGGATAGATCCATCAATGGCTATTAGCCAGATGGGCAGGGCTGGTGTCTGTAGCCTGTTTGCCAGAAACTGTGAATGGGCAACAGGGGTGGATCACTTCATGATGACCTGTTCTATTAATTCCCTCAGGGACACCTGGCATTGGCCACTGTCAGGAGACAGGATAATGGGTTAGCTTGACCTTTGCTCTGACCCAGCAAGGCCATTTTTATGTATGTTCTTATGTCTCTCATGAGAAAGCACTGACTGGTCCTACACACCTCGTTCTGGGAAAGGGCTCAAAGCTGACAGTCCAACATGGAAAAAGGCCCCTCTCTCCAGCCCATCAGCCAGACCCCTAGAGGCCCAAATCAGTGGGAGTTAGGTGCTTAAGGACCTTTGTGAACCAGTCAGAAAAAACCCATTGGATGATGATTCCCCTTGGACATCTCCTATCTGAGATCTATCAGTTAGCCAGTTCTCACTCCATTTGATGAGTGCTCTACTGATACTGTCTAGCACTAGTTTATTAATCTGAATGTCATGTGGTACTAGGTCAAACAACTTGCAATGGTCTAAATCTACTTCATCTCTCCAGTTCTCTTTATCAACCAAATTTTTTATTGCTTAAAACGGCATGAATTGTAGCCACACCCTCTAATTCTTTATTGACTAAATCCCCTGTCCACTTTTTCATTATTGCACCCAGGACTGATGACAAGCTAACAGGTATTTCATATCCAATCCATCTCTTTTTGAATACTGACATAACCTTAGCACTCTATCAGTCTTCTGGGATATCCCTGGGGTTCTAATGTTTATTAAAAATTAACATCGGCAGGGCAGAAATCTCCTCAGCCAACTCTTTTAGGACTCTTTGGGTGTGAGATATCTGGGGCTGCTGATTAAAAAATATTGATCCCTAGTAAGTATTGGTTACCATCCTCCATAGCTACCAGTGAACTGGAAAGAAGTTCATGTTCATGAGTGCATCATCCTGCTTCTTTGCAAATACAGCACAGAAAGGTTTATTGAACATTTTGGCCCTTCTGCATCATTATTAAAAGTGTTACAATCTCCAACTAGTAAAGGCCTATACCAATCTTAGGACTTCCTTTGTTTCTAATATACTTAAAAATCATCTTATTTCCCTTAGCCCTGCTAGCCATGGATTTATCGCTGGTGTCTTTTGCTTCCCTTATCCATTTTCTATACTTTATAACTTACCATTTCTATCAACTGCTATTCACTCCCCCTGCTGCTAAGTGGGATGGACGATATCCTCTTGTCAATGGATGGAGGGCAGACATCTATGTGCAGTCTCCTGGACCTCTTGGCATTATTTGACACTGTTGGCAATGAGATACTTCTGTCTCACCTAAGAGGCAGCAAGAGTCCAGAGGGATGCACTAAAATGGTCTGAATCCTTCTTGGAGGGACACACCCAATTAGTGGTGATGAGAAACTGTACCTCCAGCACTGGATCCCTCCCTGGATGAGTCCCACAAGATCAGTTCTCTCTCGGGGACTTTTCAACGTCTCCATGCAGCCTCTATGCGAACTGAACGTACAATATGGACTCAAATGACAGCAATACCAAGCTCCTCCTCTCCTTCCCGTATGACCACATCACTATCACCAAGATGGCTCAGTACTTGGATGGAACAGCTGGCTGAAGCTGAACCCAAGCAAGACAGAGGTGATGCTGGTGGGCACAGCAAAGCATTTTGAAGCGTCGGCGTTCATGGTGCAGCCTCCTTTGACTGAAGGTTCACACCCACAATAGGGCAATTCAGTCCTTAGTCTAGGAGGCCTCTTGAATGCCTTGCTGATACTGAGCTCTCTCATAGCAGCGTCTGTGACTAATGCTTTCTACCATCTCCGGTTGACTAGGAGACTACCTCTCATCCTGGTGGATGATGACCTGGCCACAATTATATAGGCCTTAATCACTCCTGTCTGGACTGTAGCAATGCAGTATACCTGAGCATGACGCCTTCACTGCTTACAAAACTCCAACTGCTACCGAAGGCTGCAGAGAGTCTCCTCAGCAACACAGGCTACTGCGAGTGCATCAGACCTGTCCTCCGCGCGCCACACTGGCTTTCCAGAGAACATCAAGTCAAGTTCAAGGTCTTGGACCTCAGCTGCAAGATATTCAGTGGCTGGGGACTCTCAGACCCTAAAGTTCCAGCAACTGCATTTCCCTGGCACAATGGGACTCTTGGCAGCAGGGGTAAAGCTCATTGTGCAGGAGATAGAACTTTCTCTGGGGACCAGCGCAAGGCTGACCCAGGAACTCCATGAGCTCAGTTTCTTAACAAGGAGAAGGTTATGGAGTGACGTGATTGCCTTCTATCGGCACTTATAATAGGGAACGGGAACTTGATAAGAGGGCTCTTAAAGTTAGCAGGCAAAGGTCAGACAAGATTCGTTGAAGGTTAAATTGGGACTAGAGACTAAATAGAAATTTTTAACGCTGAGAGTAACTGACCATTGGAACAATTTAGCAAGGATCAGGGTGTGTCTCCATCACTTGCCACGTTTCAATCAAGATGGGATTTTTTTCTCAAAGATCTGCTCTAGTTCAAACAGAAATTAATCCCAGGCAGTTCCAGGGCCTGCACGAAGCAGGAGGTCAGGGCAGATGATCACAATGGTCTCTTCTGGCCTGAGACACCAGCAGATGGGCTCCAGAGTTTCTTTCTTCTCCGTGTCCTTTTTCCTCAAAGCAATTTTTACAGCTTTAATGATAGCTCAGGGAGAAAGCGAGCATGCTGAGTAGGACGTCAAAGGAAGTCAGGTGTTCCCAAAGCACTTGACACCAGAAGAACTCCACCGAGGAGGTACAGGCACTGTACGCCGAAGGAGAAACTGCTCATTCCTGAAGATGCCAAGAAAGAGAATAAGAAAGAATTACAGTGGGGGAAAAGTAAGATCTGTGCTGCCCCCGAGAAGCATCAGATTGTCATTAATGTTCTTACCGGAGCTGAAAACGCATCTCCGGGTCTTGCATCTTTTCTCTGCCAAAGAAACCAACAACATTAAAACAAAACCAACCCAGCATGTTACTTTCACCTCCTTCTCTATATCAGGCCAAGTGGCTCTGAGATAGGGACCTCATGGGGTTATGGGTATGGTGCCACCATGCTGACATACGGATGACCCCAGAAGAACTGGGCTGGTTGGGAAAGGAAAGGGCCAATCTGCTGGGCAGCAGGGCTCCTTCCCCTAGGGGAACTGTTTGGATTGAATTCTCCCATGCTAAGCTGCCTCTTTTCAGACCTCACTGGGGGTGGCACAGAGGGACAATGCAGGGAGGGTCACGTGGAAGAAGAAAGCATTTCCATCCCTTGCTCTGGGCCATAACTACATCATTCCCCTGGAGCTCTGCTGGAGGTACAAGCTCAGGACCCACCAGGCCATGGAGGTCAGTGAATTTCTCGTCCATTGGGCATGCTATTATTTGTATTGCAGTAGAACCTAAAAGCCCCCAACCAAGATCAGGGCCCCATTGTGCTGAGTAGGGCTCAGACGCCGTCCCTGGCCCAAAGAACTCAGCCTTTCAATAGCCTAGGAGAGGGAGAAAGGAATTGCTCGTATCCCCCTGTTACAGGCGGGGAGTTGCTCAGAGACATGAACTCACTCGCCCAAGGTTGTACAGGGTGTCCACAGTGGTATAGGGAAATGAGCTCAAGCCTTTGGAGTCCTAGTTCAGTGCCTTGCCTACATGACTGTCTGGAGGCTCTGGGATAGGACCATCATCTCACATTGGACTGACCACCCATAGCCAGCTTATCTCAGAGGCAGCTGGCCTCACTCCCTCCCAACAGGCGCTAAGCAAAATGGCATCAGCTTCATCCTGGTCCCACTTGAGGCCCAACTGCAAACACAGAACCGGAGCTGGCCTGGGCCTGCGGCTCAGCTGGTGTCGCCTTGGAGCCAGTTCACACCAGATCTGGCCCTGTTTCCATCCGCAGACCCTTATCTCTGACTCTCCTTCCACAGACTGAAACCCCAGCTCCAAACAGCTCTGACAGCAGAGTGAGTTTGGAGCGTATAATTCGGCCAAACCATCCCCCCAGTTCTTAATGCCCTCCAGGCCGGTGGGAAGCTCAGACCAGGATCCCTGAGAGGCCACAGGGAGCAGAAGGCCGCTAACCCCATGGGTGGACATTACCTTTCACATACTCGCAGTTGTAGTTGCTGTAGCTGTCCAGGGACAGGAGCTGGATGAAGGTTCTGTCCTGAGCCCTGGTGAAGTTGGTGACCTTGAATTTCTCGAAGGGGGGGATCAGCACTTCATCCTCGCCAGGGAAGAAGGAGAAGTTCTTGATGTTGACCCCATGGCAGGTCTTTATGGAGAAGAATGTGTCCTGCCCAAAATGCAGGGCACTCTCGTTCTTCAGGGACGTGGACGTGAAGTGGCCGAACCGGACGGGCTTGCGACTCTCGGCTTTGAAGCGGATGCCCCGGACTCCGCGGTACACCTGGTGGCACTTGGTGGGCTCGGAGGCCTTTAGGACTTGAAGGGCTCTGGTCAGGAGGAAGTGCAGGGTCTTGAAGTTGAAGTTGTTGAGGTAAAAGTCCCGGGTGCGGCCTGCCTCTCTCACAGCTGCGTTGAACTCCTGGTGAAGGGGCTGCTTGTACAGGGGGCCCTGGCTGGTGTAGGCCAAGATGGCGATGGCGTACTCGGGCTTGAAGTTCCGTGGCATGTAGCTCTTGTCCTTCATCTCTTTCCAGCTGGAGGCTGCCTCCAGCCAGGTCTCGGCGTAGTTCCTGTTGTTGGCCAACTCGGTGAGGTTCAGCTCCCCCAGCTCGGCCTCCATCATGCTGACGCAGTCCTTGTACTGGTCATCGAAGGAGCTGAGGGCCATGTCCAGCGGTGACTCTCTGACGGAGAAGAGGTCTCTCTTGCAGAGGGAGAAACACTGGACCTGAGTGCAGCAGGAGAACAAGGTGGCAGGCGCAGGCAACAGATGGTGGAGCAGATCTTAGCCAGGCTACAGGGACAGCAATAGCCAAATGACACATGTAAAGTGTTGGGGGAAGGGAGCATGAGGGAAGGGTGGTCCAGTGGTTAGAGTGGTAGCCTGGGATGCTACCTACTCTGCCACAGAATCCCCATGGGAGCCTTGGTCAACTCCCTTGGTCTGTCTGGGCCTCAGGTCTCTGTCTGTATAATGGGGATACAGCTCTTCTCTGCTGCCTGGGATGTGCAAGGATAAAGGGTCAGATCCTCAGCAGGTGTCAATGAACCACAGAAGTCAATGGAGTTAGGCTGACTTATGGCAGCAGGGGATCTAGCCCATAGAATTAGCTCTACACCCTGCTCATCTCAATGGAGTGTTAATGCTGAACCCTAATGATCACAACATTGTTAACTGTTTAACTGCTGCGTGTTTTTAACAGAGCCACCTAGGACGTACCTGAGGGCTTTCCACAAAGATCCCAGCCAGCAGCAGGACCAAAACTAGTCTGAGACGCTCCATCTTCGCCATCCACATCTGGGAAAAAAATACACTCAGTCCGCAGCCAGTACAGACCGCAGCGAATCAGTAAGCAACTTATTCATACCAAGCTGCAGTCTGTGCAAGAGACAGAGGAAGAGCCTGTCATAAACAGATAGCTAAGGGTTAATGTCTCTTTCACCTGAAGCACCTGACCAGAGGACCAATCAGGAAACCGGATTTTTTCAACTTTGGGTGGAGGGAATTGAGTGTCTAAGGTCTTTGTTTTCTGGCTGCCTGCTTTCTCTGAGCTTTGGAGAAGTAGTTCTACTTTCTAGTCTTCTGTTTCTAAGTGTAAGGACAAAGAAATCAGATAGTAAGTTATATGGTTTCTTTTCTTTGGTATTTGCATGAATATAAGTGCTGGAGTGCTTTGATTTGTATTCTTTTTGAATAAGGCTGTTTATTCAATATTCTTTTAAGAAATTGCCCTGTATTGTGTCATCTTAATACAGAGAGACTATTTGTATTTTTTCTTTCTTTTTTTATATAAAGCTTTCTTTTAAGACCTGTTGGAGTTTTTCTTTACTGCAGGGAAATTGAGTCTGTACTCACCAGGGAATTGGTGGGAGGAAGAAATCAGGGGAGATCTGTGTGTGTTGAAGTGGCTAGCCTGATTTTGCATTCCCTCTGGGGGAATAGGAAAGTCCTTTTGTTCCAGGACCGGGAACGGAAAGGGGGAGTCACTCTGTTTGGATTCACAGAGCTTGTGTCTGTGTATCTCTCCAGGAGCACCTGGAGGGGGGAAGGGAAAAAGGATTATTTCCCTTTGTTGTGAGACTCAAGGGATTTGGGTCTTGGGGTCCCCAGGGAAGGTTTTTCAGAGGGACCAGAGTGCCCCAAAACACTCTAATTTTTTGGGTGGTGGCAGCAGGTACCAGGTCCAAGCTGGTAACTAAGCTTGGAGGTTTTCATGCTAACCCCCATATTTTGGACGCTAAGGTCCAAATCTGGGACTAAGGTTATTACAGAGCCACAAAACACCTGGGAGATAGTGGGAAGTGGTGGGGAGGTGGAGGCACACCTGTCCAGGCCATTGTTTTCCCCTGTACCCTAAAGATTTCTGGCCCTTTCTACAGGGATACTAGAGCAATCTTGTTTTTCACTGTGAGGGCCCCATGCAAGACTGCAGCTTCTGTGTGCTAGGTGCTGTACATACACACAAAGCAAGAGAGAGATCCCGCCTTGGGGAACTTCCAATCTCAAGACACAAGGCCAGAAAAGTGGAATTATCTATATTTTACAGATGGGAAACTGTGACTCAGAGAGACTCAGTGAGAAGATCCCACAGGATGTGTGAGGCTGAGATTGCAGGTGATCACAGATCTTCCCAATCCTAGCTGTCATCTTCCAGTAGGAGCCTGCTCAGAATTCATTGCTGCGGAAACAGCCCTGAAGCCAAGAGTCTGGGACCAGGGATGCCTTTGGTCCCACAACAGTCTGTTCTTTTACTATCTCTCTGTCTCCAATCATTCCAACCAATCAAGAGAAGCAAATCTGGAACCAAGAGAGGGAACAGTACCTTTCACTGGGGCCTCACGTGGCAGCAGAAATACTCAGAGATAGCTGAGCCACTTTAAGCAACACAGGAAGCAACACGGCTATTCCCCTAGACCACAATTTAGGCCATTTAGAGCCACAGCCATCACAACACTTTTGGTGGCCTCAGTGTGCAGCCACCAACTCTTGCACGTAGCTCCTCTGACAATTTTTCCTAAAATCAGCAGGTCTGAATGAGCTCTCCCCTGACATCTGTGCTTCTGTTTGTCTTTATCCCCATTCAAAGGGGTTAGACTAGATGACTCTGGCAGTCCCTTCTGACCCGGTGGTTCTATGTTTCTGTGATACAGTGATGCACTGGGGGAAAAGTCTTCAGGAGCAGACCATATTTGCATAGACACGCCCATTCTTCCTAGGTGTTCAGCAGGCAACCTGCTTTGTCAAAGTGATCTGTTTTGGTTGGTTCTGGATTACAATTCGCTTTGAATAAGATCTTTAAAATGGCCACACTGGGTCAGACCAATGGTCCATCTAGCCCAGGGTCCTGTTTTTCAACAGTGGTCGGTGCCAGGTGCTTCAGAACGAATGAAAAGAACAGGGCAATTATTGAGTGCTCCATCCCATTGTCCACTCCCAGCTTCTGGCACTCAGAGGCTAGGGACATTTCAGAGCATGGTTTTGCATCCCTGCCCATCCTGACTAATAGGCATAGATGGACCCATCCTCCAGGAACTTATCTAATTCTTTTTTGAACCCTGTTATAGTTTTGCACTTCACAACAGACCCTGGCAAGGAGTTCCACAGGTTTACTGTGCGTTCATAGAATCATAGAATATTGGGGTTGTAAGGGATCTCAGGAGGTCATCTAGTCCAACCCAGTGCTCAAAGCAGGACCAATCCCCTGTGTGTGAAGAAATACTTGATATGTGAAGAAACACTTCCTTATGTTTGTTTTAAATCTGCTGCCTGTTAATTTCATTTGGTGACCTCTAGTTCTTGTGTTATGAGAAGGAGTAAATAACACTTCCTTATTTACTTTCTCTCCCCCAGTCATGATTTTATAGACCTCTATTATATCGCCCCTTAGTCATCTCTTTGCCAATCTGAACAGTCCCAGTCTTTTTAATCTCTCCTCATATGGAAGCTGTTCCCTGGCTCTAATCATTTTTGTTGCCCCTTTCTGTACTTTTTCCAATTCTAATATATCTTTTTTGAGATGAGGCAACCACATCTGCATGCAGTATTCAAGATGTGGGCGTACCATGGATTTATATAGAGGCAACATGATATGTTCTATCGTATTATCTGTCTCTTTCCTAATGGTTCCCAACATTCTGTTCGCTTTTTTGACTGCCACTGCACATTGGGTGGATGTTTTCAGAGAACTATCCACAATGACTCCAAGATCTTTCTTGAGTGGTAACAGCTAATTTAGACCCCATCACTTTGTATGTATAGCTGGGATTATGTGTAGGCAGGGGTGATGAGATGTTGTTGTCCTTACTGTATGAGTAAAAGGCAGCTGAACTGTGCTTAGCCTGCCCTGCTTGAAAGGTAACTCTAAACTGAACCTCAGTTGTTGAGCCAGGGGTAGGGGTGCGAAATCCCATTGAGGGTAGGAAAGGGGCAGGGACAGGTGTTCCTATCTGACAGAGTGGAAGCTGTCTGCAGAGTCTCAGATACCCTGTGATTCTTTCCTCACCAGCATTTGAAGTGGACTCTGGAGTACAGATGTGAGGACCTGCATGAAAGAACCCCTAAGATTATTCCTAGCAGCCTAAGTTAAAAACTTCCCCCAGGGAACAAATTCCTCCTTGTCTTTGGATGGTATTGCTTCCACCACCAAGTGAGTTAGACAAAGATTCAGGAAAAAAACCACTTGGAATTCCTGTTTCCTCAAAATATCCCCCCAAGCCCCTTCACTCCCTTTCCTGGGGAGGCTTGAGAATAATATATCAACCAAATAGGTAACCAAGCTGAGCACAGGCCAGACCCTGGGGTTTTTAGGACACTGAAAACCAATCAGGTTCTTAAAAGAAGAACTTTATTATAAAAAAAAAAGAGAGAGAAGCACCTCTGTAAAATCAGGATGGAAGGTAATTTTACAGGGTAATAAAAAGATATAAAACAGAGGATCCCCCTCTAGGCTCAACTTTAAAGTTATAAAACAGGAATAAACCTCCCTCTTGGCATAGGGAAAATTCACAAGCTAAAACAAAAGATAATCTAAAGCATTTCCTTGCTATTACTTATGATTTCTGTAATTTTATATGTATTATTCAGGATTTTTTAAGGAGATGTTTTTTCCTGCTCTGGTCTTCTCTCTGTCTCAAGAGAGAACACACACACAAGAGAGCAAACAAAGCCCCCCTCAGGATCTTCTTTCCCCATTGGTCCTTCTGGTCAGGTGCCACCTAGGTTAATTGAACTGATTACCCCTTACAGGTAAGTGATTCTGTACCCTGGCCAAGAGGGATTTTATATTACTGCATACATAAGGTTGTTACCCTTCCCTTTATATTTATGACATAAAGGCAGAGCTGACTAGACTCAATGGAGGGTCCTTATTACTCTTTAGTGCAGTAGCCCCCAACCTTTTTGTGGCCAGTAGCACATTCATGTTTTCAGAAGAGTGTGGCAGGTGCCAGCAATTACTCACATACAGGGTCAACTCCAGGCACTAGTGTAACAAGCACGTGCCTGGGGCAGCACATGTTACAGGGCGGCATTCCGTCCATTCTGCAGAGTCAGAGTGGGTTTTTTTGTTTTTGTTTTTTTGTCTTTATTTTTTTGGTTTTTTGATGCCAGTTCTGGGCAGTGCAGAGAGAAGCTGGAGAGAAGCTGGAAGGGCAGAGAACACTGGCACCCGCAGCCTGCAGCCCAGGAGTTCTCTGTCCCCAGCGTGCATGGGGCTGCAGCTTCTCTCCAGCTTAAGCCCTGCACCTGCCAGGGCCAGAGAACACCGGTGCCCGCAGTCTGCAGCCCAGGAGAAGCCAGAGAGAAGCCGCAGCCCTGTGCCTGCCAGGGCCAGAGAACACCGGCGCCCGCAGTCTGCAGCCCAGGAGAAGCCAGAGAGAAGCCGCAGCCCTGTGCCTGCCAGGGACCGAGAACACCGGTGCCCACAGCCTGCAGCCCTGGAGTTCTCTGTCACCGGCAGGCTTGGGGCTGCAGCTTCTCTTCCCTGCTGGGCACTAGGCGGGTGCACATAAATGCCCCGGTGGGCGCCATGGCCCCCATGGGCACCAAGTTGGGGACCACTGCTTTAGTGATTCCTGGAGCTGATGTCACTGATGGGCAGATCTAGGGGTCGAGCCTGTCCACCTGGTACAGGGATGGTGCTGGAGTGAGAGATAACTAATAGGCAGTAACACAGACGTTCCCCACTGCTCAGTGAAATCCTGAAGTGCTGGGCTGGGTGGAGAAGCCGTGGAATGCGGCATCGCTGAAAAGGCAGCAAGCAGCAGCAGAGGTAAGAGCAGCAGCCCCAAGTCAGTTGCAGAGGAGGTGAGAGCAGGAATGGCTTTGCTCTATATCCCCTTTTCAGGGGCAGGAGACGGATCTATGTGAACACACCTCTGGGTCTTCATGCAGGGCAACCAGCTGTGGCGGGGGTGCAGCGGAGGGAGAGGGGAGTGATGTGTTCGAGGGACATTCATTCGCCGGACTTTCCCACCACAAGAGTGGGAAACCGAGGCACAGGACCCCGTCCAGCGTGCTGTGGAGTGGGTGTTTACTTATGATCACATGGAATATGTGTGTGGCATTGTCCCAAATTAACGCTTGGTTCCCTTGTCCTGTTAATAAAAGCTCTTTCCAGTAGTAACACCGACAGACCCCGGGTTGTCAGTGGGCAGGATCGAACCTGGGGCCTCTGGAGCTTAGTGTTTGAGCCTCTACAGCATAAGCTAAAAGCCAACTGGCTGTTAGCTAAGGCTGTTGAGCAGACTCATGTAACTCCCTCTAAGTGGTCTCAGTGCCCTAGATGGGACAGAGCACTGCACCCAGGAGGTGTGTGGGTTACATGCTGACTCACGAGAGGAGAAGTCTTGCCTCTTGGAGGTGGCCACGGTTGTATTTCATTTTCCCAGATTCCTTAGCAGGGCTTGAGCTGGTTGTGCTTCTTATTGTGAAGAGGAACCCCCTAGACACTGAACCCGGCCCTGGTTGCTGCCGACTGCACCCAGGAGAAGGGCTACATCACCCAGGGGGCAGCCACAAAGGGAAATGTTAAGGAACGAAGCCTCACACAGGGTACGTTCAAGCTGGGAGGTGAGTCCCAGCCGGCGTAGATGTACCTGGGTACACCTTGGACATACCTATGTGCCTGTGCTGGCAAGGGCACCAGCTAGGGCTGGCTGCCCGAATACATACCCTGGGGTCAGGTGGGATTGTACTTGGGCTGGTTAGTCTGAGTTGCTGAAAACCTGCTGCTATTTTTAGAGGCTGGCTGAACCAGAGCTAGCGCAGGTATGTCTATGCCAGCTGGCAAGCGCACTGCCCAGCGCCATGTGTCCATAGCAAAGGCCGTAAGGTGTACCACATGTTACAGGTAAAGTTTGGGGCTTGGCACTGAGCCCCCAGCCCCTACCCTGAGGAGTCTGAGCCCCTTCTCCTGGCTGTGGATGGTTCTCAGTTTCAGCAATTTACCTGATTGCCAAGTGTTTTCCTGCTGGGTCTCTCTTTGTCTTTAACGCTTCAGTGCAGATAGTTACTCACTCCACCCCCGCGGAACGGCCGGTGTGTTCACAGATGGCAGCGCAGTGCTTAGAGGGGCTGGGTGGGGTGTGGGGCAGGCTGGTGGGTCAGGCATGGGGCTGCCGGCGAGGAGGCTCGGCTTCTCCTCCCAGCTTTGCCAAACTCTTCTCTGTAGCCTTGGATAACTCGCTCCCTGTGCCTCTGTTTCCTGATCGGTAACGTGGAGGGAGAACAACACTACCCCAGCTCAAGGGGCTTCTGTGAGGGTCAGATGCTCGGCTGTACCCCCTTGACAAGCATGGCTGGCTTTAGGTCTATTCCACCAATTCCCTCTAATCAGGCCCCATGCCTAAGAGTGCCCCATGCCCAGTGAGAATCTCTTCCCTGGCTAGGGGCACCTTTTTAATTTTTACTCACTCGGCTGCGCCCGGGTCTTTGGCGGCACTTCGGCAGCAGGGCCTTCAGTGCCACCGAAGACCTGGAGTGAGTGAAGGACCTGCCACCAAAGTGCCACCAAAGACTCAGAGCACTGCCCGGTGAGTACAAGCCCTACGTGTTTTTTATGTTTTTTGTTTTTTGTTTTTTTTAAAGTCATCCCTGCCGGGGCCTGGTCGAAACTGTTCGAATTGGGCCCCACACTTCCTAAAGCCGGCCCTGTTGACAAGCACAGAGCATCGTTCGCTCCAGCATAACTCAGCTGGCTGCAGCAGTGATGCTGCTCAATGCCTAAGATGCGTCTGCTCTGGGTACCAGGGGGGTGAGCACAGGCTGTACAAACCCACCTGCAACCCTGGGTAATTCCTCGCCTGGCCAGCCCATGCTGCCGCCGCTTCTCTGCTCTGAGTTGGCTAGATTCAAACTGGCTCAGGTGCCAGGGCAGCAGGTTTGTATAATTTTTGGTGGTGTTCAGAACAGGTCCAAGTCCCACTCCCCCACTCCTGCCTTGTAAGCCAATATATATTTTTTAAATAATGTAAAAATGCGAGGATTCTGGGGTGGGGCTTGTGATGAGTGGGTTTGGGATGTGGGAGGGGCTCAGGCAGAGGGTTGGGGTGTGGGGTGAGGGCTGTTGGGTGGGTCGTGGATGAGTGGTTCACGATGCAGGAGGGGGCTCAGGTCTGGAGAAGAGGGTTAGGGTGCAGGGGGATGAGGGCTCTGGCTGGGGATGAGCGGTTTGGGGTGTTGGATGGACTCAGGGCTGGGGCATAGGGTTGGGGTCGGGGGAGTGGGTGAGGGCTCTGGTTGGGGGTGCTGGCTCTGGGGTGGGGCTGAGGATGAGGAGTTCAAACTTTGGGGTGCAGCAGGCAGGCTGCCCCGGGGCTGGGGACAGAGAGAAGGACGCTCCCCAGCCCTCTCCTGTAGAGATGTGGTCACCCCGCTCCTGCCATGAAGGGTAAAAGCAGCCTTGGGGAGAGCTGGGGCTGAGAGAAAAACCTAGGCTGATTGGGGATGCAGCCTCAGCTGAGGCCATGCCCCAATCAGGCCACAGCTGGCCCTATAAAGGGGCTGCTAGGCTGGAGCTCAGAGAGTCTCTCTCTAGAGTTGAGAGGTCTGGGCTTGGCTGCTGGGAGCTGAGCAGGGCTCCTGGACTGGAGCAGGGCTGGGGGAAGGCCAGAGGAGCTGGGGAGCTCCGGCCTTGAAACCCCCCAGACTGCAGCCTTGCTAAAGGCTGGAAAAGGTACTGTGGTTGCAGAGGGCAGCCCAGGGTAGGCAAAGGCAGCAGGTCCAAACCCTCCTTGCTGATGATGAGTGGCAATTACACTGCAGTCCGTCCCAGTGAGTGGCGGCTAGACAGGAACTGGCAGTAGCCAAGGACTGAGGAGAGGTGGGGTTAGGGGGCTGGGGGTTCCCCAGGGAGGGGAGACCCAGTGAGACTGCGGGGTACTGCAGGGGTCAGAACCCCGAGAGAAGGGGCACCGAGGTCCAGGAGGGACACCGGAACCAGTGGCAAGCTGAGACATCGGCCTGCAAAGGGCGCTTCTGAGGCTGGTGAGCTAATTCCTTGGATGACCAGCAGGAGGCACCACACCGGTGACTTGGCACACCCCTACATCTCCCCACCAGCAGCAACGAGCTCTGGGGCAGGGATCCACCTCTTCCCCCCCTGCACCACACTCACCGTGCACCACTGTCACTGCACGTGCTCCTAGGGCCCCCTCAGGTTCAGGAAGCCCCCTCACTTTCCCTGCGGTGGGTGTCGGAGTGGAGGCTGCCATCACATGTGTGCCTCTATCCCTGCTGCTGCCCCTTGCTGGGGGTGAGGGGTGGGGCTGCCCCTTGCCCAGGGTGGGGCGGGGGGGGGCCCTGTGCTGCTGGAGGGTCCCATCGGAAAAGGGAAGAGTCTGAGGCCAAAGGGCAGGGTCAGGTTCAGCCTGCCCTGGCATTAGCGTTTGGGGGGCACTAGGACCCTGCAGTTGGCGCCAGGAGCCAGCAAAGCGGAGCTCAGCCTGGAGTTTTGGGGGCAGCCGCCCGCTTGAGACAGGGACGCTCCGGGGCCCAGGGAAGGCAGGCAGGGCCCGGGGAGAGAGCCGGCACCAAACATTGACGAAGGTTCCAATGGCCCATATAACTCACCACCCCTGCTCAGGTGCGACCACACGAGCTGCAGTCGCTCCCTGGGATCACAGTGTAGGCATCCCCTGAGGACAAGAAAACAAACAACCGCTGCTTCATTCCAGGAAAACTCCCAGAGACAAGGCGAGGGAGGGAATATCTGTTATTGGACCAGCTTCTGCTAGGGAGAGAGACCAGCTTTGGAGCTCCACAGAGCTCTTCCGCAGGTCTGGGAAAGGAACTCCCAGCATCACCGCTGAACGCAAGGTGGAAGGGCTTGTTTAGCATAAAGAGTTAATGCATGTTGTAAGGGCCCATTCAAGATGAAGTGGCCTGTTAATGCCCCTGCAGTCACAGGACAACAAAGAGGGGTTGAGGGGCTGGGGTCGGGGGTGGGTTAGTGGGTTACAAATTGTAATAAACCATAAACGCACTGTCTCTGCTCAGTCCTCGGTCCCTATGCTCTCAGGTGAACTCACGCAGGAAAAGGATAAAAGACAAAACCACCCGATCTATCACCTGTGGGCAAACACTCTTCACAAAGGTCAGAGAAGAGCAACAAAAATGATTCAAGGTCTAGAAAACGTCACCTAGGAGGGAAGATTGAAAACATTGGGTTTGTTCTGTCTGGAGAAGGGAAGACTGAGAGGGGACATGATAACAGTTTTTAAGTACATAAAAGGTTGTTACAAGGAGGAGGGAGGAAAAATTGTTCTTGTTAATAGCTGAGACTAGGACAAGAAGCAGTGGGCTTAAACTGCAGCAAGGGAGGTTTAGATTGAACATTAGGAAAAACTTCCTAACTGTCAGGGCGGTTAAGCACTGGAATAAATTGCCTAGGGAGGTTGTGAAATCTCCATCATTGGGGATTTTTAAGAGCAGGTTGGACAAACGCCTGTCAGGGATGGTCTAGATAATACTTGGTCCTGCCTTGAGTGCAGGGGACTGGACTAGATGATCTCTCGAGGTCCCTTCCAGTCCTACGATTCTGGGATTCTATCACTCTCTAGCTGTCCTTTCAGTCCTTATCCTCAAAGGAAACCTGCACAACACTTTCAAAAGACAAACCTGGGAGCTTGAATTCATTACTCTGCTAGACACTAAGGGTATGGCTACACTTGACATTTCAAAGCGCTGCCGCTGCAGCGCTTTGAAGTGTGAGTGTGGTCAGAGCGCCAGTGGGAGAGAGCTCTGCCAGCGCTGCACGTAAACCACATCCCTTACGGGTGTAGCTTGCAGCACTGGGAGCCGCACTCCCAGTGCTGCGGCCCTGATTACACTGGCGCTTTGCAGCGCTTTATCTTGCAGTGCTCGGGGTGTGTTTTTTCACACCCCTGAGCGCGAAAGTTGCAGCGCTGTAAAGCGCCAGTGTAGCCATGGCCTAAAACTCATGGCCTGAGCAAAGATGCTGGATTTATGGCTTATTACAAGGATCTGTAACCCGCTCACCCCCTCTTTGTACTGTGACTGCAGAGGTGTTAATGGGCCACTCTACCTTGAATGGGCCCTTCCACTATGTGCTAACTACTGCAACCTTTCTACCTGGCATTATGCTGTGACACGCTGAGGACCCTTCCCAGCCCTGAAGATCTGTGTAGCTGGAAAGCTTGTCTCATCAACAGAAGTTGGTCCAATAAAAGATATGACCTCACTCAGTGTGTCTCTCTAATACCCGGGGTCAGCATAGCTACATCTACAGTGCGTATAGGAAAACTCCCATGCCTTTGTGTCTCCTGTGCACATTCTATTGTACAGACCCTTTGTTTAGAAAACTCCAGTTTTACAAGTGTGTTTGGGCGTTCTCCGAGAAGCTGATCAAATCGACGTCCATCTGCATTAAACACCTTCATGCAAGACAGACACGTTTCCTCAGCTAGTGCACGACTGTACTTCATTGGGCTGCGAAGTGCGTGGGCCCTGTGCAACCGCGATATTTGTGTGGCACACAAACAGTCAGCAAGTTGGAATACAAATATTCCACTTGCGGAAAGAGAGAGATGCAGCAGCAGAGTGCTCCAAAGGCCTCTCCATAGAGATTAAAACCCTTATCATGTCACTTTCCCTTTCAACCCTAAATAACACCATGGCAGGTACAGAACAGTCGGAACAACCGACAGGTTAATTTCTGTCTTAGCTGGCCCAGGAAATACTTATAACAGTTTCTTGAACAAGTGGAGTCATAAAATTAAAGCCCTCATTTAATACTGTCCCTCCCCGGCTGTTAAAAAGTTCACTTTTGGCAGGGCGCTGCCCTCTGCTGGAGCTGAAATTGACAAGATTTCTGGTCTGGCAGGCTGAGTTGGAAGAAGTGAGAACTTTTACCTGGGTTCTCCTTGCCCCAGAAGCAGGCGGGGAATAATTGGGGCGTCTCTGCTTCCCCCAGCTCCTGTGGAGTAGCGGCTGCTCTTCGCTCTGGGGCCTTGTGGACATGACAGCTGAGAAGCAGCTGGTTTTTCTTTTTATGGCAATTGCCAACTGCATTAGCCCAGGTCTGGAGTTGATCCACCCCTTCTGCTAGGCTATTTATATCCCTGCATGGGCTTCACGAATAAGGTTTGTTGACATATTGCGTCTCTAACTGGGATGGGATAATACTGCCAGGCAATGCCCTTGCACAAACCGAATGTGCTCTCTCTTAAGGATCCCCAGCTGCATGGTTTAGCCAGCAGATGAGCAGCAGTCACAGTCATCTCCATGAAATTAGGCGAGGCAGCCCTGCCTTTTGCTGGGGAAGAGAGCAATTATCCCTCCCAACGCAAACTGGCTGCTTTTCGAACCAACGATGTCTCCTGACTTGGTGTTAATGCTAATAGGGATCCCACACGCCAGTCACATCCCCTGTCACAGCAGCCATGTATATTATGTATATTACAGTAGCACTCGAAGGCCCTCAGTTGAGATCAGGGCCCTGTTGTGCCAGAAGCCGTATCTGGTGCATGCAGTAAGCCACAGTCACTGGCCCACCGCGCTCATTATCTAACTAGGCCGTGGAAACGTTATCCCCATTATACAGCTGGAAAACATTGTGGGCCTTGCCCAAGAACATCCCTAGTGGCAGGGGCAGAGAGTTCAGACCATTAGCCCCACCAGTCTGACCTGCTGCCAAGCACTGGTCACAGACCCACACCCAGTAACCCCAACATGGGTTAAACTAAAGCATTTCAGTCCTTCGGAGACTAAACTGTTGTAGCTGCAGGGAGCAAACAGGAGGTACTGAGGGACCACCACTGCCAGTCAGATGAGAGATGCCCAGATAATCCCAGCAGGTGACAAGCAGCCCAGGTCCCCGCCAATCTGACCTGGTGGAAAATTCCTTTCTGATTCCAAATCTGGTGACCAGTTAGACCTTGAACACAAGCCAGATTGGCATTTAAGAAAGAATATTCTCTATATCATCCTAGGGCACTGGTCTGCCCTGTCCAGTATCCCTGCTCCAGCTGTGGCCAATCCCTGAAGCTTCAGAGGAAAGTGAAACACATCCAGCCCAGAATACATCTGGTACATTGGACAAGGGAGGTGAGGAGGAGGAGGAAGATGGAATTCCTTCCTGACCCTGCAGGTTGTTGGCTGAAGCCCTGAAGCATGAGATTTGATTATAGTCATTGTCTTAATGTAGAGCTGCTAGTGTTATCTGTATGCTGAGGCTAATGCAGGCCATCCTGTTCTCCCAGCAACCTAGGAAGGAAGAGGATGAACAAGGGGACTTACAGATTCCAAGGCCAGAAGGTGCCACATTAGTAGTTCACAGAGCTCCTCAGCCAGTTTCTTTATGAACCTTGGGTATAAATTTTCCAGGCCTGTTGATTTGAAAGTGTTTAATATGAGCAGATGCTGCCACACATCCACTTTGGTTACAGATGGTAAATGTTCTATTCCAGCCACATCATCATCTGGGATGGATACATCCACCTACTTCTTTCCAAACACAGATCAGAAATACCTACTGAACATTTCTGTATTTTTAATCTTGTTTACCATCTGTATCTAGCAATGGACATATGCCTGTCCTCAGGTTCCTTTTGTTCCTAATATATTTAAGAAATACCTCAATATTATCTTTAACTCTTCGCCATTGAGAGGTCACTGATTTCTTTAGCTTCCCTTATCAGTCACCTACATTTTTGAACTTACCATTTGTTTCCACTTTTTTCTGTTCTTTATATCTATGTAGTTCATTGCCATTTCTACATCTCCTTTAAACCAGGATGGCTTCTTGCCCAGTTTTTCATATGTGTGTAATTGTGGATTTTTGGGTATCTTTTAGGATATTTTGAACAATGCCCAGTTTTCAGCAACATTTCCCACTTTGAATTTATGTTCTTAGTCAGTTATGCTAGCAATCGATTTAAACTTAGGAAAATTGGCCTTTTAAAGTTGCAAATGTACAGATGGCTCGTAAGCGTCACTTTCCGTTTGCATAAGGTAAATGCAACCAGATCATAATTACTGGTACCTAGGCAACTGCTAATTTTTAGGTCAGCAATTAACTCTTCTTTGTCAGAATGAGATCCAGTACTGAGTTACTCCATGCTGGGTGCAAGACTTTCTGTGTTAAGAAATCATTATCTATTATGTTTAGAAATTCCAAGGAAGTTTTGTTACTGGCTGCAGTAGATGTCCAGTGAGTGTCCTCCAGACTGAAGTCCCCATGATAAAATAGTCATCTCCTGAACCGAGAACCCAGTATCATGTCTCAACCATACGACCACCCTATCTGAGCCTGTGTATTCCTTATTGCTGGTCTCATCTCACACGGATTTATCCATCAGGGGGTGTTATGCGTCACATCCTTGAAGGGGACTGTGTGAACATTCCCAGCATCGCTAAGTTGCAGAGATCTTCCTGAAGCTTTATGCTGTAGATTTGCCCCTAGTTTTAGAATTAATAATTGCAGGAGAAAATACACCCAGGACTCACGCAGAACCTGAGTGGTTTCTGGGCCTCTGTACAGGGGTAAACTTCACCCAGAAAGCTCTGCACAGTCCTGGATCCTCCTTCAGATGGCAAGAGAAAAAGAACTCACAGATTCCAGCCTGACCACAGCCAGTTGTTGCAACTAATGGACAGCCCAATGTCTCAGTTAGGATGTGTTTGAACCGTATAATAAAAAACCCAGCACAATTCAGAGACGCTCAACAGACAGGTACCTATGGAACTTTAACAGTGTAAATTCTATAACCTTTTGTAAATGGTAGGAATGTCAAACTTAAAGGAGGACACAGAAAGGAACACTAAACTGTACGATACTGTTCAGCCACTAGATGGCGCCACATGAGACCAGCCCCCCCCCGGCAGCATAGTAAAGTCACTTAAAGGGGCTTCCTCTGTAATGGAAGCTGTGGGGCCAGTCCAAACCTGGTACAGAAGTCTGACCTGCGAGTAGAAGCCCTGCTACCCACCGTATTCAAGGAGCACATAGCACAGCGTCCAGTAAAGGACCCCACCTCCATTTATTTTTATGAGACTTTTTTTTTATTTGTTGTTTACAAAGTCAAGATGAGTTTGAAATTGGCAAAGAGTTTCGGAGCAGCAATGTTGACCAGGACAATTCCACCAACGAACACAGGGCTCATGTTGCTGGACACCCTGACACTCCTTCCTGCAACTAAGGAAAGAAAATACGTGAGCTAGTGCATTGAATAACCTTCCAGAGGCCAGGAGAATATTAAGTACCTAAATTCACACTGAGTGGTGACCCAATGGATGCTAAGGATGCTCAGCACCTCTAAAAACCAGGCTGCTTATTTACCTAGGTGCTGCTAAGCTTATCAAGTATGAAGAAATCATAGAAATGTCAGGCTTGAAGGGAGCCCTTCAGGGCCAAGTAAATCAACCAGCCCAACAGGTGTTTGTCCAACCTGTTCTTGAAAACCTCCAGTGAGGGGATTCCACAACCTCCCTTGGAAGCCTACTGCAGAGCTTAACTACCTTGAGAGTTAGAAAGTTTTTCCTCATATGTAACCTGAATCTCCCTTGCTGCAGATTAAGCCCATTGCTTCTTGTCCTGACTGCAGTGGACATGGAGAACAATGGATCACCGTTCTCTTTATAACATCCCTTAACATATCTGAAGACTGTTACCAGGTCCCCCTCAGTCCTCTTTTCTGAAGACTAAACGTGCCCAGTTTTTTTAACTTTTCCTCCCAGCTCAGGTTTTCTAAACCTTCGATCATTTTTGTTGCTCTCCTCTGGACTCTTTGCAATTGGTTCACATCTTCCCCAAAGTGTGATGTCCAGAATTGGATACAGTACTCCAGCTGGGGCCTCACCATTGCCAACTTAGCAGGATCATTACCTGCCTTGTATTACATATGGCACTCCTGATAATAGACGCCAGAAGGATGTTAGCTTTTTTTGCACCTGCATCACTTGCTGACTCATATTTAATTTGTGGTCCACTGTCAGATGTTTCAAGTAATGTATCAAACTAAAAGCATCTGGCCTCTCCCTGGGTCTACCAGAGATCAGAGTGGAAAGGAGAATTCTTACCTGTGTTGTCAACACATTCTGGAGACTTCTCTCCTAAAACACAAATAGAGACTTCCGTTAAACAGCTGTCTCCTCCAGGAGGAAATTTTCCAAGACCGGCATGGACAAATGTCAGCTTTGCATCTTGGTTGGAATTGGTTCAAACTCACATGACAGGAAGCTAGACCCAGCTGAGATGTTTGCATTTAGGTCTAGATTTTTAAAGGTATTGAGATGCCTAAAAATGCAGCTAAGCACCTCGTGGGATTTTCAAAGGTGCCAGCCACATTTGAAAATCCCACAAGCTGCTTATCTGCATTTTAAAGCACCCAAATGCATTTAAAAATGTGGTACTTATGCCTGAGGCTGGCCTATAATAGGTGCTAGATCTCTAGGGGATTCCATGTCCCTAGTTCAGAGAAGGTATCAGAACAGCCCTGCTGAGCAACTCCCATGAAATCTATAGAAGCAGGAGTTTCTCCACACAACACAGACAGGTGGCAAGGGCCTACCAGCACTCCAGAGTAGATCTAGAAAAAGGGGAGGGAAGGATTACTTGTTCCAGCCCTGATCACAGGGACAGCAAGAGGGTCACAACAATCAAGAAGGCCAAGGGTCTATCTTTCCAGTTGGTACCATGCCTCAGCTGGGACAATGTAACAGTGGGCAAACAAGGAGCAATGGTCTCAAGTTGCAGTGGGGGAGGTTTAGGCTGGATATTAGGAAACCTATTTCACTAGGAGGCTGGTGAAGCACTGGAATGGGTTACCTAGGGAGGTGGTGGAATCTCCTTCCTTAGAGATTTTTAAGGCCCGGTTTGACAAAGCCCTGGCTGGTATGATTTAGTTGGGGTTGGTCCTGCTTTGAGCAGGGGGTTGGACTAGATACCTCCTGAGGTCCCTTCCTACCCTGATATTCTCTGATTCAAATGATTGTATTGTTCTAATGCAATGCTCAGGGCTGCCAGTAGATGTCGCCAGAAACTGCATTGTAAAGATTAGACTCAGGGAAGAGTCCTGTTGGAGAGAGGGATGTTGTGTCAGAGAACTGAAGTGTGTTATGTGCCTGTGGGCCCCATTCTGCTCTCATTTACACTTGTGTGAATCAGGAGTGACTCCTCAGTGGAATCTCTATCCCATCAGACATAAGCTGCTTGTCTTCACTTTGAAGGCCTGTCATGGTCGACCCATCACCTCTTATTCACTATGGAGGTGTCAGCTCCCCTCTCTGGTTAGCCCATGAACCCAGCCTCCGTCGTTACATTTTCAAACCAGCCCCTTCCTGCTTTCTCCCCTGCTCCCTTCACGACTGAGAGGAGCTTCCCCTCAACACCAAGAAAACGACCCCATCATCCTGCTTCAAATTCCTCCTTAAAACTCTCCCTTGCCATGACGGCTGCAAAGAACCAGAGCTCTGCTTGGCTGCCGGGGCGCTGAGCCCCTGCTCGATCCCGCTGACCGCACTGTCTCATTGTTTCCTTGGGCTCCTCTGCCTGTCTCTTTCCATCTGTAAGCTCCCTGGGGGCAGGGAACGTGTTTGTCCAGCACCTACACCAGAGGCCCTGGGCCATGCCTGGGGCTAACAGGTAGGCAATATGAACAGCAGCTAATAAGCACTCAGAATCAGGCCAGGCATATCTGAACAAAGGCTAGAGGGAAGACGCTCTCTCAGACTCCTTGCCCAGATTTTCCAGCGTGGTGCGGTTGCTGTGCACTGCAGAAGGTGGCCCTAAAGCCAGCATATCCAGCCCCAAGAGGGGCAAAGCGGGGGCGGTCCTCTGATAGCATGCGAGCT
Source organism: Gopherus flavomarginatus (assembly GCF_025201925.1). NCBI lineage: Eukaryota > Metazoa > Chordata > Testudines > Testudinidae > Gopherus > Gopherus flavomarginatus. The sequence goes on along the minus strand of NC_066617.1, from coordinate 366,377,388 downwards.
CCTGCTTTGCTCTGTCACTCCCCCTCCCCACTGCTGGCGTAGCAAGAAAAAGGGGGTGCAGCCAGGACAGAGCTGCATCTTGCTGCTCCTCTGCTGTGTTTTCAGCCCCTTGGGGTAAATGACAGCAACCCTCAGGCTGCTCCAACATGGCCCAAGGGAAGCTGGCCCTGTACAGAGACTGCAGGAAGCTCAGAGAGTACACAGGTAGGCTTTGCACACCCCTACTCTGACTTGTGTAGAGTCTGTGCTTTGACCGTAGTTGGGGTTTGGTCCCTTATTCCTAGTGCCTTGGCCTCATATCTGATTATGCATTTGTAGGGAGAGAAGAACAGAGTACAATCCCCCAAACTAGCACTAAGCTGAATGCAAGGAAACTGAGAATGCCCCAGTTCTCTTCCAATGAGGAGACTGTCTCTAACCAGGAGAAGCAAAAAAAGATTTTGACTCATGAGGCTAATTCTGATCTCACTACCACCAGTTTCGGGAACTTGATGTCACTTGAGTTGCAGCAGCGTAAACAAAGTCAGAATGAGGCCCCCACAATCAACTTTAACTCTCAAGTAGGAAGACAACTTGGCCTGCAGAAATGCATGGTTACGCATTGCATCAAAAGGATCCATAGGAGAGAACGGCCCAGCTGTGCAAAGACTGGCGTGGTTAAAGATCAGCGTTACAATCCAGCCACCAGTTTTAAGACAATCTCAGGGCAAATTTAAAAACTATATTTCATTGCATGCCAAGCAAGGGAAAGAAAAGAGAATTGGAAATTAACATGCAGGAGCTAGAGAGGCACGGAAAACTAAAACCAAAGAAGTAAAATTATCCATAAATTACGCCTGTGAGGATTATGCTGCTGCTGGACTGCACTGTTGAGTCTCCAAGCAGCCTAGGCCTGGGGCTTTGGGGAACATTGAGATCCTTGTGTTCCGAGGACATCATAAACCCAAACTGGGGGCAGCTGTTCAGTAGCTATTTGGAGAGGTTTCAGGCAGTGTCCCTGGCATGAGCCATAGATTCCCCGGCCAGGAGCGACTGTTGCGATCGCCAGTCTGACCCACGTAGCACAGGCCAGCGGATGTGACCCAGCCACTCCTGCATCCAGGCCAATAACTTGGGTTTGTCCGTGGACTGGGCAAATGACGAGGGGGAGGGAAGGAGATATTCTTGGTGGCTGGGCTGGGCTCCTGTCTGAAGGACTGTTTAACGCTGCTGGGGTGATGCTAAGGGGCAGGGCGCCTACCGCTTGTGTTAGGGAGCCTTAAAAACGATTAAAAGGAAGTAAAAAATTACCCTTCCAAACTTCCGTAGGCTTCTCAGCTTCCTTACTGGGGGCCCAAGTCTGCAACCTTGCCCACCTGGGGTGAAGCCCCCTGGGCAAAGGATCCAGCAAAAGGCCGAGGACATGACTTAATTCCCACGTAAGCCCTATGGCTTTAGGGATGAGCACTGAATAGCAATAATGGGCTTATATGGGACTGAAGTGGTGCTGAGGGCTTGGTGCCGGCCCAACGCACAGGACCGAACTTCACCCTTATGAAATAAATTAGATGAACCTAAAATGTGGGTCACATCTGAGCCACCCATTTAAAGGCTTCCTTTGCAATTGGATTGTCCCCGTTCCGAGGGGGCCGAGCCTGGCTTGCTCCCGTTCCAACGCGAGCCAGCTCTCACCCCCAAGGTAGGCACAGTTGTAATGGCTGCAGGTCTGGTTCATGCTGTGCAGGAGGAAGACGCTGCGGTTCCCCTCCCGGGAGAAGCTGGAGACGTTGAACACTTCGCTCATGGGGATCAGCACTTCTCGCTCGGCAGGGATGGCGGAGAATGACTCGATGTGGACGCCGAAGCAGGAGCGCAGGGTGAAGAACGTGGCGTTGCCATAACTCCGAGCTAAAGCCACGTCCAGCGAGGAAGAGGTGAACTGTCCAAACCGGAACACGCCTGCCCCGCTGGGCTCGAAGCGGATGGATCGGACTCCCCGGAACAGCTGGTGTCTGAACAGGTGGCTACAGTCAGCCCGTAAGAGCTGCAGGGCTCTCGTCAGATAGTAATGAAGAGCTTTGAAGTGGAAATTGCTCATGTAGTTATCTCGGGAGACCCCAGCCTCTCTCACTGCCTTGTTCAACTTCCAGTACAGTGGCTTGGAGGAATCAGTGTAGACCAGGATGGCTATGCCATGTTCATCCCTAAAGCCCTCGGGCACAGAAAGCCTTTTCTTCTTAATTGCCCAAACAGCCGATAGGTTTCCCCACATCGAGCTCAGCAGCGGGTGTCTGGCTTTTTCCTCCTCTAGCAGGCGAGGTGCAATATCTGTTTCCATTTCTTCAGTGCAGCCGGTGTATTGGTCATCGAAGGAGTCGGGTGCCATTCCCAGCTGCACAGACTGCTGGCATCTCACCTGGAGGGAGACGAAACAGGTTGCTAAGAGGGTGGTTGGAGGTAGCCAGGCCTGACTGGCAGCTCACCTCTCAGCCATCCTGCCCTGCAGTGGCAGAGTAGTTCTCATGCTGAGCCATGCAGCCAGCAATGCTCCTGCCCCATAGCTCCTGAGCACAATATTACCCAATGAAGGGAACTGTTCTTCAGTGACACTGGGCTCCAACTGGATAACCAAATAGTTCTGCAGGCATCACCATGGCTCACTGGCTAGAGAACTGGACTAGAACTCAGGAGAGCTGGGTGTTCATCCCATGTTAGAAAGTCACGTCCCCTCTCTCTGCCCCACTTTCCCTGTGTGAAATGAGGGAAATGATTTTTCTCATGTTTTGGAGTCTGGAGCAAAGCATTCTAGTACTTAGAGTGCCTTCCCATCCGAGCGGTGTGTTCTACTGACTGGCAGCCACATCATGGAGGCTGATTAAAAGCAAAATTTCATCTCCATCGGGACTCCACCACAGCTCACAGGATATTCCTCACCTGTACACAGCAGCACTAATACTTACACAGTGAACAAACAGCCACAGTCGCGGGGTGGCTCTCTACAGATGGGCCCTCCTCTCTCCTCCCACCGGCTGTGACCCTCTGAGACTCCATGTACCTGAGTTGCTGGGACAGAGACAGGTTACGGGAAGACAGCGGAGAAAATTCAGCTGGAGGAATTCAGTTACCTGAGAAGTTTCCAGCAAGGCGAGAGCCCAAAGAGAAGCCAGGGAGAGAACCACAGACCTCAACATCTTCATTTCCCAGCTCACCTGCGAGGCTGAAGGCAAATCCAATGGGCAGATCAGTGAACATTGGGCATATCTCGACATCACGCGCAGGGGGATGTAGCCTTCCCAGTCAATGGGTGCACTGTGCTGATCTGCTGGAAGGGTACCACTGTCCTCCCTGGCACCAGCACCCTAATGCCGGCCTGGTGTGGAGGACAGGCCTGTGGGGGCACAAGGATGTTTGGGGAGCCAGCCCCCCCCAAACTCACTCTGCAGCGGTGGCTCTGTCCTGCAGGGCTAGGCCTCGCTCCTAACTCAGGGCATAGCACCCCCAGGGGTTGGTGCGGCACCCCCCCATCATGATGGAGCAAGGAGCCAGGCTCAGCCAATATGGCAGTCTTGTTCTCCACACCCTCCCTAGGCCTCCTCCTTTTCCACAGCGGGCTTGGAGAAGTGTAGGTTTGCTTGGCTTTGCCCTTTTGGTGCCACGATTTCTGTGGGTGCAACTGACCCCACGAACCTATGCTGCCATCACCCATAACTGCCAACCGTCTCACATCAGTCTCGACACAGCTCCCGCAGTGAGGACATCCTGTGTGCACGGCAAGGTTTTGGAGGACAGAATTCCTGAAGCAGAGGAAGCCTGGCCCTGAAGACAGGTTGTTGACTATCTGATATATTTTTAGTAACCCTAATTTCTACAGGAGCCAGCTGGACAAGGCAGGGCTCAGTCACAGTCCAGAGGGCGTGGCTGAAAATAAAGGAATGGAGCTTTGCATGGAGACACTGTCTAGGGCTCACAGGGCAGACACATCAGCAGAGACCGTGGATTTCTCAGCCGACAGCCTTTAGGTCTAGAATCATGCAGGAAATGAGAGATTTTAGTGAAGTTTCCCGGAATGTAAATTAATCATGCAGAAGGGAAGCGTTCCACTCCAGGGACACTGCGCATGGTTTCAATTTCAGACGGCATCCCAGCAACCCACCGCCAGACGCATGCAGAGCCTGTGCACGGACAGGAACAGATGGCATTTGTACCAAGGCCAAGAATCACAGGGAAGGAAGCAGCTTCCAAGAGTTACGTAGGAGACAGCCTCAGGGCACTGTTCACAACAAACACAAGCATGCAGAGAGGAGGCTGTACCTGATTTCCCCAAACAGATCACTGTTCCCGGCAGGCAGAATCCCAAGCCACACGTCTTATGTTGAAAGGTTCAGCTGATTCCCTGATCCCACTGGGGCTTCTTCAAAGAAAGAACTCTAGGGGGAAAAACATTTTTCCAAGCCCTTTCCCTCCCTGCAGGAAACAGCTGAAACTAAGTTACAACACTACACTCAGCCCAGTTTATCTTCGTTATTTCCATATACTTGACCGGAGATCCCAGAAAGCAGAGCACAGCCAGTGCCGTGTAGGCTACATACAGCTCTCAGGTGCTCAAACACTGCACACGTAGCCACTCATCTAGCAAGGGATCAGCTGACCTGCATTCAGTTCCCGTAAGTCGAATCAAGCTGGAGATGCCTTCGCCCTGCCCAGATCTGTTTACACAGTGGAGAGATTTTGGTTCTAAGCCATGGTCTTTGCTGACTGAGATAAACAAAGCTAAAACTCCAGCTAAACTGCCCAGCACATGGGCCAAGAACTGCCTCTGGCTCACAGTTTTTCTTCATTCCAGAATAACTAGGGGCAACAAGGAGAAATAGCCTGTAAGTGTAACCCTTCTGCCAGGGGGCGAGGGCAGGGACAGGGGCTGGGTCCAATATCTAGGGGTTCCTCATTACAATACAAAACAGGGCTGGCTGATGGCCCACCCAGTAACCAGGGAACACTAACCACTGCCCCCGGGGGCCTCTGAAGAGGTAATACTGCCCCTTGAGTTACACACAGACTCACAAGCACCAAGTCTGTGTGGAACAAGAGAAAACTGTTATTAAAAGGGAGAAGGAACTCCCTGCAACACCACTAGAAAGAGTCAAAAGCATGTAAACCATAAGTACACCCCCACCCCCAGAGCACTTTGGGCAGTGTCCTTTGCCTCAGTTTCCCACCTTGCGGTGTGAAAATCCAATGGATGAATGTCTCTTTAAGACCCTGCTCCCCGTTCCCTCTGCTGCCCTCCACTCACAGCTGGTGATTCAGAGGCTTGGTCTACACTACGTGTTTAAACCGATTTCAGCAGCGTTAAACTGATTTAACGCTGTACCCATCCACTCTACGAGGCCCTTTATATCAATATAAAGGATTCTTTAAATCAGTTTCTGTACTCCTCTCCGACAAGAGGAGTAGCGCTAAAATCGGTATTACCATATTGGATTAGGGTTAGTGTGGCTGCAAATCAACGGTATTGGCCTCCAGGTGGTATCCCACAGTGCACCACTGTGACCGCTCTGGACAGCAATCTGAACTCGGATGCAGTGGCCAGGTAAACAGGAAAAGCCCTGCAAAATTTTGATTTTCATTTCCTGTTTGCCCAGCGTGGAGCTCTGATCAGCACGGGTGGCGATGCAGTCCCAAATCCAAAAAGAGCTCCAGCATGGGCTGTACAGGAGATATTGGATCTGATCGCTGTACGGGGAAACAAATCTGTTCTATCAGAGCTCCGTTACAGAAGACAAAATGCCAAAGCGTTTGAAAAAAAATCTCCAGGCTACACAGTGCTGTGTGACAAGCGTAACGGGAAGCCAGAGACTCAAATGGACGCTCATGGAGGGAGGGAGGGGGTCCTGAGGACTCCAGCTATCCCACAGTCCCCAGCAGTCTCCGAAAAGTATTTGCTTTCTTGGCTGAGCTCCTAATGCCTGTAGGGTCAAACACATTGTCCGGCGTGGTTCAGGGAATAGCTCGTCAATTTACTCCCCTCCTTGCCCCCGTGAAAGAAAAGGGAAAGAAATGGTTTCTTGACTTCTTTCAATGTCACCCTATGTCTACTGAATGCTGCTGGTAGACGCAATGCTGCAGCAGTGAAGAGCAGTATCCACTCCTCTCCCCTGCCCGGTGGCAGATGGTGCAGTAGGACTGGTAACCGTCCTTGTTATCAACCCATGAGTGCTCCTGGCTGGCTTCAGGTGAAGCTGGTTGGGGGCGCCTGGGTGAAAATAGGAATGACTCCCGGTCATTCCTGGTAGATGGTACAGAACAGCTGGTAACTGTCTTCATCATGGCATCTGGGGGCTGAGTTCCATCAGCCCCCTCCCTTTCCTGTGTAAAGAAAAGATTCTGTCCTGCCTGGACTATCATAGCAGCGGCATGCTGGGCTCCTCTTCCCCCACCAATTAATGTCCTGCCTGGACTGTGATAGCACCAGGAGGCTGCCTCCCCCTCATTTTATCTCACTAACAAGTCATAGTTTCTTATTCCTGCATTCTTTATAACTTCATGACATAAATGGGGGGGACACTGCCACGGTAGCTCAGGAAGGTTGGGGAAGGAGGGAAGCAACGGATGGGGTTGTTGCAGAGGCACCTCCCATGAATGGCATGCAGCTCATCATTTCTGAGGGATCTGACACGGAGCAGCTGTGCTCTCTGATACACTGGTTCTCTAGTACACTTGCCCCATATTCTAGGCAGGACTGACTCTATTTTTAGAAACCATAAAGGAGGGATTGACTCTGGGAATCATTCCCAGTTTTGCCTTTGCGCCCCCGGCCAATCTCAGCCAGGGGCACCCATGATAGCAGCAGATAGTACAGAAGGACAGATAACTGTCATCTCATTGCCAATTTACATCAGGAGCAGATGGTACAGAACAACTGGTAACCATCTCTGCTATCATGCAAAAGCAAATGAATGCTGCTATGTAGCGCTGGAGTATCGCCTCTGTCCGCGGCATCCAGTACACATAAGGTGACTGTAAAAAAAAAAAAAAAGCTGAACGGGCTCCATGGTTGCCGTGCTATGGCGTCTGCCAGGGCAATCCAGGGAAAAAGGGCGCGAAATGATTGTCTGCCGCTGCTTTCCCAGAGGAAGGAATGACTGACGACATTTACCCAGAACCACCTGCGACAACGATTTTTGCCCCATCAGCCACTGGGCTCTCAACCCAGAATTCTAAGGGTCGGGGGAGACTGCGGGAACTATGGGATAGCTACGGAATAGCTACCCACAGTGCAATGCTCCGGAAATCTACGCTAGCCTCGGACCATGGACGCACACTGCCGAATTAATGTGCTTAGTGGGGCCGTGTGCACTCGACTTTATACAATCTGTTTTATAAAACCGGTTTATGTAAAATCGGAATAATCCCATAGTGTAGACGTACCCAGAGTCAGTGAAGTCCCAGAATTCAGGGGGGAGGGGTTCACCTTCTACCTTGAAGGCTGGTGGGGGAGGAAACAAGCCTCTCTTGCTGCTCAGCACTGCCACGGTTACCTCTGCCACCACTTGCTACTGCGATGCTGCATTCTGAGATTCTCCTACTTGGTGATTTCAGCTCTTAATGATTTCACCAGGCAGGGAGGAACCTCACAGCTGCTGCAGCCTCTCCCCTGTTGTTCACTGCAAGACTGTCCCCAAACCAGGTTTAGGTCCTAAACCTGCTTATCAGTGACAGCAGCAAGTCTCATAACCACTGAAGAGAAACAAGAACTCTACATTAAGTTTAGTCAGCGTTATCACAAAGCACTGGGGAAGAGAAAGAGGCTTAAATGCTATCTAGGAGTTTCTGAAACAGCACCCACAAAATAGGAACTTCTCCCCCACCTCCTCTGACTTCCATTTGGCAGTGGACACACAATATCTCTGCTTAGTGGGTGATATTCAATTTAGGGTGACCTCTGTCATGCTATATTTCCCCAGTCTGAACCTTAGAGTCCAAAAGTTGGGGTACCAGCATGAATTCCTCTAAGCTAGTCGAGCAATAGGAAAACAGATCGCCAGAAGGGGATGGCCTGGGCCATTGTAAAATGTTAGAGGTAATGCCCATGTTAAAATCGGAATGGGGCCGAGGCACAGGAGTGCTGTTTGGGATGTCCTTTTGGGTCAGGACCGGGGCATGGGAATGATGGGGCGGGGGCAGGGGAGTAGTCGGAGGAGGGGGGCTAAGTTTATCTAATAACTCGGGGAGCACTTGACACGGATATGGTACCTGGCCATACTTACAGGTAGCTGCTTGGGGAATGAAACCCAAAACCCAGTTTGTCCCACATTCCCAGGAGCACACCCCACAAGTCCCTCCTTACCAGGTAACAATGTTTTGTCTTTTATACCACGGCCAACTTTTAACATCCTTAACAGTCAGGGACTTCCTCCCCTGTTGCTCCGCCGCTGCTCGCACAGTTCTTTTCCCTTTCGAGGCTGAGAATGGTGTTGTTCCACGTAATGGGAGGTCTGGGGGCTCTTTAGGGCGGCTCTCATGTGTAAGATGGAGTGGTATTACAGGAGTACCAGTCCTTCCGGGCATCCAGAAATACTTAAAGGAATCGTGGAAGTTTAAAAGTGGCTAAAGAAACAAGTCTAAGAGTAACAAAAGAAACACGGTTATACAAATAAAACAAAGGGAGAGCATTAACCACCTTCGTGCCATGGCGGATTTTGGACCAGTCACAGCAAGAACAGTTTAACAGTGGTCCTACAACTCTTTCCCTTTAGTTTTTCTTTCTGGTTCTGAGATTATATTTTAGTTCCTTTTTCTTCCTGTTTCTGAGATTATATTTTAGTTCCTTTTTTGGTGTGTTAGGTGTTGCGGAGGGCTCAGATGGATGAAGAGTCTCTTTAACACCTGGGGCCTGATTTGCGGGGCTGCAGGGTGTACTGGTGGGGTCCAAAGGCGGTGAAATCTTTTTACAGTGAGAAGCGTGGACCCAACTGGTGAGCCCTTCCACCTGGGTTCCAGGGAAGACTTACGCTGGGGGACCTTGAGATAAACCCAGTCTCCAGGCTGTAAAGGATGGCACACAGTCTCCACCGGGTTGGGCAAGGCACTTTGGACCTGTGAGTGAACAAATCTAACATGGCGAATTAGGGATCTGCAATAATTAAAACAGTTTTATCAATTAACTGCAAGTTTACTTGACTAGGGAGTAAAGGTGGGGAAACAGGCATTCTCATGGGCCGTGCCATGAGAATTTCGTGTGGGAATAAGCCATGTTTTTGCATAGAGGTATTCCTCATTTGCGTTAGAGCCAGAGGCAGAGCATCTGGCCATTTAAGGCCTGTCTCAGCACAAAGCTTGGCAAGTTTGTTTTCAGCTCCCCGTTCTTACGTTCCACTGCCCCCGCACTTTGGGGTTGGTGGGCGCAGTGTAGGTGCTGTACTATGTTGAGATCCTTGCAGATTTGCGGCATGACTTGGCCTGTAAAGTGGCTGCCTCCGTCACTGTTGATAGAGACAGGTAATCCGAACCGGGGAATGAAATCCTTTAACAGTTTCTTGGCAACTGTAATGGAGTCAGCGTTTGCGCAAGGGTAGGCTTCAACCCACCCAGAATACATACAGACGCACACTAATACATACTCATAGAAGCAGCATTTTGGTAGACTTATAAAATTAATTTAAATATTTACAAAAGGTCCCCCATGGTGTAGGGTGGGCCGCCTGGCTAGTCCGGACTGGTTTTCCACTATTGTTTGCCAGGCAGATAGGGCAGGAATTACAATATTGCTGAGCCATGATCAAAGCCATCAGCTACTGGGTCCAAAGAGGCGTGAGGACCCCTAGGGCCATCCCTTCCTTTTTATGACACTAGAGAGTAAGGGTTTCTTATAATCAGGGAGGCCCAGTGCTAATGCTCGGGCCAGAACATGCTTAACCTGAGTGAAAGCCTCATTAGCCTCTGATGTCCAAGGCATGGGGTCTCTGACCTTGTCTAAGGTCAAGTCTTGCAATTACATTTGAAGAAAATCATCGTTACAAATATTTTGCTGATTGTAGGCAAAACTGAGGAATTGCTCAAATTACTCCCCATATTTTCCTGTATTTATTTTATAGGCAGGTCAAGTTTTAATGGTTTCTACCTTTTTAACTTTTGCCGTGCTGATTTAAAATGGAAAACACAATTCATTTTGGCTTCCCTTTGGCAACATGACCGTTGATTACACAGAGCCACCTTAAGGCTTAGTATGGGATACTTACTACAATTTTCTATCTGCTATTTGTTACCAAAACAGATTAAGTCTTTTTACCATTTTCCTGGCCTTAACTGCCCGGTTGCAGCCACAACTTTGGATGGTTTTTTTGTTTAGTTTTGTGTTCTGGTAAAAGTATATTGGTACTTAGTTTTACTGCTTAATTTTCTTCAATAACTACAGAGTTAACTTTTAACTTCTTTTTTTTTCCCCAACTTCCTCAAACCGCGGTTGCCGTTTGTTTGGGCCGATCCTTTTTCGTGCTGTATTATTTTTCCCATAGGCACAGGCATTATTTCATTACCAATTTAACAAGGAGGGTGGACTTTTTTGACTAAACCCCCTTTTATCTAGTTATGCACGCCTATTTACATACATGCATTACATCTAGATGCATCTTGTCTAATAATTAATGTTTCCTCTGTGTCCGGAGGCAATAACAACCCCTCAGCACCGGTGCATTATAAGAAAAAATAATAACAGGGCTACAAACAACAAATAAAATAGGGAGAACAACAGCATAAACAGCAAAATAAAATTTCTTCTTCAGTATAGTTTGAGAGAGAGTTTCACTATATTTTGGAAAGTGGTCTTGCTGAGCTCAGACAAATTTCAGCCAGTTGGGCAGACCCAATGTGCCCATCTTGGCTAGCATGATCGGCTCACAGTGCCCACAGGGAGGGAAAGACCTTAACCAGCAGTTCCTGTTGGAATGAGGAAGGGCTGGAGTCGGTGTCCCCCACAGGAGCTTGCTCCTTCTACAACAGGGCCAAAACTTTGTTCTGCACAGGATCAGGCACTTCCAGAAACACCCCTTTCGGGGAGCAATATATAGTGCAATTTGATTTACACAGCAAATCCTTTCCCAACAGATTGGCAGGGGAGCAAGGACTGAGGAGAAACGCATGGTGCTCAGTGAGAGGGCTGATTGAGACTGACAGGAGAGGAAACAGGGTGGGGAATGGGAGTATTTCCCACACCGATGGCTGTAATAACTTCTGAGGAAAGGGTGCTGAAGGGAAATCCTGCGCCCTAAGAGCGGAACGCAAAGCTCCAGTATCTATTAAGCAAGAGGTGGGCACTCCGTTTATTATACAAGAACTGAAGGGCCAGTTTGATCGACTGGCTGACAATTAAAAAAATAAAAAAAAAAAGGCTTGGTTCGAAACTCCCCCAGGACGAGGAAAATGCTTAGGAGGTCGTGAGGGACAGTTTCTTATAAGATGGCCTTCCTGCTTACAGTAGGCGCAACTTTGTTTACGAGGGCATTTATCCTTCCAGTGTCCTACTTGCCCGCATGAAAAGCAGGCACCGGGTTTAAGTGGGAGGCTTACCAGGGGCTTCACCCTTTGCAGGGTCTTCACCTTTTTCGTCCCCGGTACCTGTCTCTGTTTGGGCAACCTTTTACTAGTGTCCTGCATGGTTTGAATGTGCAGAACTATAAGCTTAGCCTCCGTCTTGTCCTTTTCCCTTTCCAGTTGCCTATAAAAGTGTTGTGCCGCAGCTAAAATACCCTCTAAATTCTTGCCTTTCCGATTAACGACTGCAATTATGGGAGGGTGAGAGGTATCTTGACCTTCCCCTTCATCAATGGCTACCGGTGGGGGCCACTGTTTATATTTCATAAATAAGTTATTTAAATCATCTGGTGGGGATAAAGGTGGCAGCTTAGAGGCCATTGCTCCACAAAGAGGGGCTCCCGGACCAGCTGCACACTGGCCCGACAGTCCCTGGACACAGACTAGCTTTTCCTGAGTTTCCTGGGCACGGACTAGTTTTTTCTGAGTTTTTTTTTTAAGTTTAAACTTTAACTTTTCTTGGGAGTCCTTAAGACCCCTTATTTGGAATTCCTGGTGCCGTTTTACTGTCTCATCATGCCAATTAAGATACGCACTGAACTGCCCCTGTGGTACGGCGTTGGCAAGAAGTGCACCCCGCAGGCGCACAATCCTGTCAAGGTCGAAGCTCCCTTCCAGTGTAAACTGTAATTTTGGATCATTCCTAGTATACCAATTCCATTCCTGTAAATATTTACACGTCAACAGACTATAACGTACATACATATATGCAGCAGGCATGCCTCTTGGTGGGACTGGGATGCCTTTGGATCCGTCAGTCCCCATTCTTGCTTCAGCCCGCTTTCACTCAAGCCACACACACAAGGGAATGCTTACTTGGTTTGCCACGGTTCTAGCACCAATGGCCTCTTTCCTGCCCTTGGCAGGGGCAAAGGGGTAGGTTTCCATGGGGACGCACCACGACAATGGAGACCTACAGGGAAAGTGGTGAATGGGGGAGGGCGGGCATCCTCAGGGATTTTTACCCTAACGGAAAGCCCGTGGTCCCCGCACACCTCTCGTCAGCCCAGAGCCACCAGCCTTCAAGCCAACGGTGCCTCTGCAGCTATCGGGTCGGAGGTGCAGTTTCCCGGGACTCCCCTTCTCTCTGAGAAGGGAAGAGAGCTTATGGGTCCGGAGGGCAAAGAAAGGGACCCTGCGGTCCTTTAAAAAGACAGTACTCAGAGAGCGGTCACAGGGTCATAGGTCCTGGAAGGGGAAGGGAAAAAGGACGGGGAAACATGCACACACCTCAGCTGGATAGCCACTTACCAAGGCCTGCCAGCTGGGAAGCTTCACAGTCCTTCCAAGCTCAGCTGTGGGGCTTGCTTTCGAGACACTTCCGGTCACGAGCTTTCGCTTCTCAGGAGGCTTGGGGCATCTTCCCACAGCTGTCACTCACACAGGCCGCTCGGCCTCACTCACACAGGCACGTTCTTGACATAGTGGTCAAGGCAAGAAAACTCAAAACCCGGGTCCCCACCAATCCTGGTACGAAGGGGATCAGGATTCTCCAGACCAAAAGGACCGCGGTCCGTGGGCTGCCGGCTACCACGACGTTACCTTTAGCGACATTTCCCCGGGGGGAACAATCAGGTCCCAGATCAGTATCATGTGTACCGTATCTGGTATCATGTGTACCATATCTGGTATAAAATATTGCAAATCAGCAAGCTATTTCAACATGTTTCATGTGTTCTGGCAGTGATTGCGCTGGTCATTCTGTGACCCCTTCTTGCAGTTACCTAAGTAAGCAATATTTGCCACACTATACTTGCCTAAAGCTGAGCTGGCCTCCAAGAGACCTCCTGTCCTCCTCCCAGTTCCTCTTTTGTCAGTGTCATACCCCATTTCTTTATATCTAGTTTCTTCACAACCCAGTTTCTTCATGCCCCAGTGCTTAGTATGCTGATAAACAATTTTAGCAGAAGTTTGTAACTCTTGCTTTTATTTAGCATAGTTTTGTGCTAAAGGCTTTGGGCCTGAAAGGTCGAGGGGGCATAGGTTATTCTTATTCTGAAATTCTGAAACAAGGAGGGGGGCTATTTTCCCTATCACTTGTGATGAGTGGCTGATATTCCAGTCTGCCCAGTGAACAGAGGCTAGATGGAGACTGGGCAGTACCCAAGACTGAGGCAAAGTGAGGATAGTGGGTGGGCGTTCTTCAGGGAAGGGGAGACCCAGAACTGTGGGGGTACTGCCAGGGGACAGCACCCAGTTAAAGGGGCACCAGGGTCCTGGGAGGGACACAGGGGCCAGCAGCGGTGGTGAGACACTGGCCTAAAGAGGGTGCTCTGGAGGCTGGATGCTAATTCCTGAGGATGACCAGCAGGAGGTGCCGCCGGGTCAGTCTGCGCACACTTACAGGCTCTTCTCCTCCATTGTTAAATGGCCCCAAGGATGTGGTTTCCATCACTTCCCTTAGGAACTCGGGCTATAGACTACTAGTTTCAAAAGGGCAAATGGGATGATCCAAGGAATTGCAGTGTAGGCCTGGCTTTGACACTGATTCCAGGCAAAATGAAAACTTCCTAATTGTTCGGGTGGTTAAGCACTGAAATAAATTGCCTAGGGAGGTTGTGTAATCCCCACCATTGGGAATTTTTAAGAGCAAGTTAGACAAACACCTGTCCGGGATGGTCTAGATAATACTTAGTCCTGTCTTGAGTTCACGGGACTGGACTAGACGACCTCTTGAGGTCCCTTCCAGTTTTATGAGTCTATGATATTAACTTTTATCTATATTTAATGCCAGTCAATATGATTGCCTGGATAACAGGTTCTGTGAAGCAAATTTAATATTCTTTGATGAGATTACAAGTCTGATGGTAACTGTTGGTGTACTATATGTGGACTTTTGCAAGGTATTTGTCCTAGTACTTAAGGAATTCTGATTTAAACCCTAGCACTGTACAAAATCAATGGCACATATAATATGGGTTAAAATCTGGTAAATCCTAAATGAGACGAGATGTTTCTAGTGGGGTCCTGCAGGGACCACGTTTTCAGCTCAACACTATAAATTAGTATAATCAATGGATCTGGAAGAAAATACAAAATCTTTACGGGTAAAGTTTGCAGATGCCACAAACGTTGGTGGGATGATAACAAATAGCAGAGACAGTGATACAGAGTTAATGAATCACTTGGTAAGCTTGACACGATCTAATAATGCACAGTTTAACACAGTCAAATACAAGGGTATATGTCTAGACCAGAGGTTCTCAATATACCTGTTTACGGAATTAGTGAGACCATGACTGGCTTTCTAAAGGTACCACACAGTGCAAAAGAAACACACTGTACTTACAGCACTGCAGGCTGGGCCTGTCCTGATTCACTACATAACAAACACCCAGCAACTATACACCATCCAGGCCAGGGCCTTAAGATGCAGCCCCTACTCCTGGCCAGGAGTATCTGGGCATAGTGCTCTGGTAGGACTCTTTCAGTCATTTGGACCCCATCCTGGCTCCTGGTTTGAGACACCACTAGCAGGAGTCCTGCAGTTTCTGTGCTACACCCAAGGGCTGGGCTCAGAGGGGAGATGTCTGTTCCTGGAGGTGCTGGCAGAAGGTCTTTTCAGAGATCACTAAATGGTCCAAAATGGCAACTTAGATTTGTGGATAATTCTGCTCCACTTCAGGATCCAGGCTACCATGGTTGATCTAGGATGCCCCAGTCAAATATGGGGCCACCAGGACCTTCCAGTGTTCTGGCAGCCACTGTCCAT
Organism: Gopherus flavomarginatus; assembly: GCF_025201925.1. Taxonomy (NCBI): domain Eukaryota; kingdom Metazoa; phylum Chordata; order Testudines; family Testudinidae; genus Gopherus; species Gopherus flavomarginatus. Next base: position 366,362,108 of record NC_066617.1, on the reverse strand, counting down.
TCAAACACCTCAAGGAACACATGTGGGTCATCTTTGGAACCCAGCTTCATTGGATCAGTATGGCTGAAGTCACCAGAGCTACATCCATTGGCCCCCAGCAGAAGACCCCCAGTCATTGCTGGACAGACTGTTCCTGGGTTAGCTGTTGGCTAGGCATTATTTGTAAAAACTGCTGAAGCTGGGGGGCATGTTCTGCTATCCATTTCAACAGATTATCTGGATCCATAATGTAGGGAGAAAGCTTCCTTATACCTTTGGAGTGGTTATTTTCCCCTTCCCTCATTCTCAACCAGCTCGCTTCTGGAATTTTAATTCATTTGCCCTTTTACTTATCCCAATCTAATCCAACCTTTTAATACTAGTGTTTAAAACTTTCAGTCAATGGCACAGTCACTCTTTACAGAGCATGTTGCATTCCCACACACTAGCAAGGCTCTGGATCCGAGCAGCTGATTCGTTCCTCCTCTGACACCAGTCATCACTAAGTTTGATCCAGTCTGTCTCACAACTCCTTCCTCCATCTCCAAGCTGACTCCGCCAACCAGAGCTGTATTCTGCACCGCTTCCCCAATCATCCACAGAGATTCCAAAGGATACTAAGTCATTTTTGCAAGCATCCCCCAGTCTGCGCAGCCATCTGCCTCTCTTTCTAGACCCTTCGCGAGCTTCAGAGAACAGCACACTCTTCGGGATCCTGTAATGTGGCATTCGCTTGACATGTCCAGGCCACCTGAGTTTTTTCTTACTAATCAACATTCCCCTGAATGACATACCAGCACAATTTAACAATTCCACATTTGCCACCCTGTCTTGCCATCTCATTTGAAGAATTTTACGCAAGCATCTGATATGAAAACTGTTTAGTCTTTTGGTATGTTTGGTGTAAGTCATCCATGTTTCTGAGCCATATAGCAGTCTGGACAAAGCACATGCCTCATCAATACAGATTTTCACTTTAGTTGACAATTTGTTATTGTTCCAGGCTCCCTCTTGCAAAAGACCAAAGTTCCTGACAGCTTTGGCACTTGTACCAGTGAGCTCAGCACCATTATCTACATTGCTAGTAACAGTAGAGCCAAGGTAGCAAAATTGCTTGGCTTTAACATCTGGGACAGGGAGGTAAAGAACCCTCGAACAGGAAGCACAGAGGATAAAACGGGAGTAGTTTTGTGGATACTTTTGGAAACAGGTGTTATTGGGAATACTCAGGAGCCCTGGCCCTAGCTCACAGTAAAGTATTGACTCTGTACAGGCCTGATCCAAAGTCCATCGAACTCAATGAGAGTCTTTCCACTGACATCAGTGGGATTTAGATCAGATCCTCATTTCCTGAAAAAAACCAAACACCATTAATTCTGAAAATGAAAGTCTGCAGGTTGCTTACATAAAGTCAAACTATTTCCTGTGTTCTGAACAGTGCAGATTAAGTTCTACACCTGCAGCCAGCTCTTGCTCAGGTCAGCAGCCTGCCAGGGACTCAGACACACTTGGGAAAGTCAGGTATTGTAACATCATTCAATTCTTACTCTTCACTATCCTAATTACAGACACTTCTGCTGCATTTATCTCTAGACAACAGGTTGCACAGTGGTTTAGACAATGATACAAATCTGCCCGCAGTTACATCCGTCCAGTACCTGTGGAACCGAGGGGTAGGGGTGTGGGCCAGTGGATGAGGCAGCTGACTGGGAGTGAGGAGACCAAGGCTTTCATCCCAGCTCTGCCTCTGGCCTGCTGTGTGTGACAATGGGCAAGTCACTCTACCTCTCTTTCTCCTACCAGCCTTTGTCTGCCCTAGATTGTAAGCTTTGGGGGATGGGCACAGCCTCCCTATGTACAGCCCCTAGCACAACTGGGCCACAATCTGGGTTGGGAGTTCTAGGTACTTTTGTTATGCAAATTGCATAGAATCTGGGGGTGCACAGAATGAAAAGTCTAATATTTTCTGTTGAGTTGATTTCAGAACTCTAACTTGTTACAAAATTATAAAAGTTTTTGGGATGGAAACTACAGAAATATTTAAAACCCCATGTGGTGAAAACAAAAAAAACTGCCTATTTTGCTCACATTTACATCATAAAATACACTGACCCAGGGCCAGTGCTTCCATTTAGGTGACCTAGGCGGTCGCCTAGGGCACCAGGATTTGGGAGGGGGCGGCATTTTGCCACCCTTGGCAGCAATTCGGCGGCGGCGGGTCCTTCACTCGCTCCGGGACCTGCCACTGAAGTGCCCCGAAGACCAGGAGCGTGGAAGGACCCGCCCGCCGCAGAATTGCGGCCGACTGGAAGCGCGGGAAGGACCCCTGCCTAGGCAGGGCCGGCTCCAACCAGGAGAGCGGGAGGGCGGCAGGCAGCTTCAGTGGACCTCCCGCAGGCTTGCCTGTGGAGGGTCCGCTGGTCCCGCGGCTCCGGTGGAGCATCTGCAGGCACCAGAGCTTGGGGACGCGAAATGGCTAGAGCCGGCCCTGAGCCTAGGGTGCCAAAAACCCTGGCGCCGCTCCTGCACTGACCACAACTACTTCCATAGGATGCAAACATCCCTGATTGTTCATTATAAAGATCCATCCTTTACTGACACAACTAAGCAGACGATTCATTCATAACATCAGGCGAGCCTCCCAAGCAGAAAGCTGTTCATCTCTTCCCAGAGATTGCCAGGACTGCTGATATCTATCCATACCTAGCTGCCATTTTAGGCATCTCAGTCCCAGAATCAGGCCCCCACCCTGGATTCACAAAACCCCTGCTTGCAGGCACATAAACTCACTCGGCACCTAAAATTCTGCAGTAACCAATTCCCCAGGCTCCTGTTTCTGCCTCTGAGCATGTGCACTGCAGCCCATGCCAGGCCAGAGGATTTCATGTCCCAGGGGAAACAGGCATTCCTGCACCTAACTCACCTGTGGGACCTGATCTGGTAGGCGTACTTGGACCTTGCTTACCAGATCAGCTCCTGTAGAGAAACGTACACAAAAAGCTGACTGGAGAGGAGGGGAAGGAATGAGCATTTTCCTCATAACTTTTAGCCCAGTGGTCAGGGTACTCACCTGGGATGTAAAAGACCCCAGGTTCAAGTCCTCCCCTCAATGGAGAAAGGAGTTGAACTGGGATCTGTCAGGTGAGTGCTCTAACCATTGGACTACAGAGCCATATTTCTTTTTCAGTACAACTTTAATTCTATTAATATGACAGAATTTATTTACTTGTTTGTTTTTTCTGACTCTGTATACAGAGGAAACTGACTGTATTCATAATATAGTGGGGCCCAGTTCATTGCTTACATAAATCATGTTCTATAAGCATATGATAGGAGCATAACTTTGTTGTGGAAAATCGACCACACGATTGAATTTTGATCAGACAGCCCGAGGCTCCTTTATTGATCACACAAAATACAAGTATGCATACACACAAGAGGACAAGCCGCTCTGTCCCTTACAAATTTTACCAAGCTTATAAAGGTTAAAACCACAAAACGTAACACGCTGGTTACATATGTTGTTTACCTTATTTGGACATTTCAGTATTGCAAATCAGCAAGCTATCCTATTTTCATTCCATATTGGGTTTTTCCTGTTATTGTTCTTTTGCAATCATGCTGACGGTCTAACTGTTCTATAATAACCCCCTACTTGCAGTTACATTTTGCAAAAGCCATTACCATACTGATACAAGCTGAGCTGACACTTATGGGCCACCTGTGATCCTGTTTCCAGTTCCCCTTTCCCTGAGTTTCCTCATACCCTAGCGACCTTTGTGTCGAAACAAGAGAAAACAAATTAGGACTCTTGCTGTTAGCTGAAGGCTTTTGGGCCTATTTCTCAGCAAATAGCCTGAGGCCTCGGGCAGGGTCGGGTTTTCCCTATCAACTTGAACTCCAGTTTCCCCAGCATTCTCTCTTTGGCTTTTATCTAAATAAGCTTAAGGTGAAATACTCTCACCCATTTGGAGAATGGATCAATAACAAGAAGATATTGTTTTTTTCATGATCATAGTGGTTGGCTTTATCTAGGAAAGAGCAAAATGCTTCAAAGATTTTTATTTTGGGTGGTATTAATGTGAAAAACTGGGTTAAGGTTTTCACTAATCAATATCTGAGCACACATGAGTGTTTCCAGAATACAACAGGGCATCCAGCAATGGAGCTAAGGTCCATACTGGGGTCACTGTTATATCTCTGTCACGCAATACCAAAGCCCAGTGCACTAGCTGAGCGTTAGACACGTGTCCATCCTCGATTTGAATATAAAGCAAGAACTGGAGAGGGGTGGGTGTGGAATGTAGAGCTATTGGATTTAAACCAATTAAAAATGCAAAATACTTGGTTGTCCAGCTGTGAAAAATATATTTTTAACAAGAGGAATATTTAAGTTCCACTAGGCTCATTCCCCTAGCGCAGCGGTTCTCAAACTGTGGGTTGGGACCCCCAAAGAGGGTTGCAACCCCGTTTTAATGGGGTCACCGGGGCTGTCTTAGACTTGCTGGGGCCCGGGGCCAAAGCCCGAGCCTCACCGCTCAGGGCCAAAGCTGACGCTCGAGCCCCACTTCCTGGGCTCAAAGCTGAAGCTGGAGGGCTTCAGCCCTGGGCAGTGGGACTCATGTTACAGGCCCCCTGCCTGGGGGTGAAGCCCTTGGACTTTGGCCTCCCTGCCCAGGGCAGTGGGGCTTGAGTTTGGGCTTTGACACCCCCCCCCGGGGTGGGGCAGCGGGTCTCTGGTGGGCTGAGGCTTCGGTCCCCCCTCCTGGGGTCATGTAGCAATTTTTGTTGTCAGAAGGGGGTTGAGAACGGCTGCTGAAGTTTGAGAATGGCTGCTGTAGAGCGGAGGCTACTGGGCTACATTTTTTCATGCCTTTCTTTTGGAAGCTATTGTTGCAAGTGCAATTGTGCTCAGAGACCTCTAAGTGATACAGGTTGGTGGGATGTGGAGCGATCAGCACAGGTGCTTGCATATTGGAGTGTGCATGCATTATTACTTACCCTGAACCTCTGGCAAAGAATTGTTAACTAACGAATCAATACATTGAGGGTGTTTCCTTTCCAGGCATTTCATTAGGTATCCATGCTGCTGAAAGTCTATGTGAAAATTATGCAGTGACTCGCCTTTCTGTTGTTCCATGTTAGCTACCAGGGTGACCTCAACTGCCCTGGGTGCTGTTCGAACAGATGTACAGTGTCCTTAACTGAGCTTTCTCCTGCTTGAAATTCTGGTGGCATTTCACAAAGCTCTGTCTACAGCTACCTGTCAAATCGCAACCAAGTTCTTTTTGTCTAACTGAAATCATTTTACTGCTGTTTCCCAATGTGCCGTATGTGCTGCGACTGGAGCTCTTTTTTTTATTCGCTCTCCCAATTTTGCAATGGCATTTCGTGTTGTTACATTTGTTACCACTGCGATCCCACAGACACCACGACTCAATCCTGAAGGTTTCGAATTAGAAGTTGATTTTTTCCCTCCTTTACAGTTAGATGTGGGATTTCCTTTGCCTCTTTTTTCAAAGGAACCAGTGTCTCCTGTGTTTGGGCAGCTTCTACAGTGGACAATTTAGGTGGGGAGTTTTGCTTTAACCTTTTATACCATTTCTTGATTGGGGCAGGTGCCGGCACCTTCTGACAGTCGGGTATTGGCAGGTTTCTGTAGAGATTCTGGTTTTGGCTCTAAAGTGGCTTGGGGTACAATGGGCATACCAGCTTCAAAATGAATTATGCCACTTGTTCATTATTCCTTCTGACTCAATTGACTTAAAAGTATCAAAATTACTTGCTGGAATTTCAGGTCACAAAGACTTTCACCTTTCCGGAGAGGTCCTGATATCTAGGATTGCCTCCTTACAGCCCTTCACAGCAATGTCTACACTTCCCTGAGTTTCTTGTAATAAGCGGCCCAACTGTGGGTGGGTTTGTGACATGTCTGGCTTATTTACTCTTTGTCTTAACTTCTCACTAATCCCTTCCTCCTGGGATAAGGCTCATTGTGCCTGAGCCAACTGTTCTATTTTCCTTCTCAATTTTCTTTCCAAAGTGTTACCTACAATAGATACGTTGTTCCTTTCCTCCACCTCCTGAGATTTTCTCTTTAATTTTTCTTTCTCAAAAATGGAACTCCTTAAGTTCCATGGATCTGCTTAATCTCTGCGGATTTGGGAATTCAGCATTTTTGCTGACCCTCCATCATAGGTTTCAATGTAGACTATCTCAACGAGCCATCTGCATCCGGATCCCCACCCCACCAAGCCCCAACCAGCTGCTTCTGGATCCCCACCTGACTGAGCCTTCTCACAGCCAAAGTAAGAGCTGGCTCACTATGGAGCAAAATCAATGAGAGCCGTCCGACTTCTTTTTACTGTTATTCTCACCTATAAGGGGTCTCTGTAGTTTTTACGCTGATGTAGCTGGGCACGTTCACCACTGCATCCCCTCACCCCAAACTCATGGCTGACCTTAACCTCACTGAAATTAGGACGTCAAAACTCCTGTCTAGACATGTCTATGTGTGTAAGTGTAAGCGGGGGAATGGTCCTGCTATTGTGGGGAACTTTCCTGGTTTCTGCACTACCCCTGGAATCGGCTAGGGAAAGGATAAGTCCTCGCCCCAGTTCCCTTTACCCAGAGGCCTGCCTGACCTCAGGGACTCCCCTTCCACTCTCCTGTATGGCAGAGTTCTCGTATCCCCAACAAGGCTGGTCCCAGGACTCCTGGGGGACCTAACCCCCCATCTCGTAGTGGTCACTTATGACAGGAGCTAGGGTGGTCCCACTCTGGGGTGTTGTCTCCTCACCAGCTGTTTCTCGTACCCCTGAGCACTGCATTCAGTTCAAACCACATACAATTTATTAAACAGCAGCAGCAAGAGAAATAAGGGAAAAATGGGAAAGGTTAAAGGAAACAGGGAACCAGCCCTGTGGGCACCGGGAAACCCCAAACAGCGTTTCTGGGACATAAGGGCAGTTCACAGTCTGTTCCTGACAAGTCCTAGGCCTCCCTCCCAAGCCTTGGCTGTGCTGCAGTGATATTGCAGGTCAGACACCTGCTCTGGCTGTGGCCACATGGCCGCAGGGTCTAGGTGGTGGAACCCCTCTCCCCAGCCCAGCTCTGGCTGCAGATCTCTCCTTAGCTCTGCCCTACTCTGTCCCTGGCAGCTCCAGCTCACGTCTGGTCCCCAGGCTCCTGACTCCCTCATTGGCCTGCCTGCCCTGTCAATCAGGCTGACCTGGAGCATTGGTCTCTCCCATCAGCCCTGGGAACTGTCAGCCCCAGGATCCTAATTTCTCCTCTGCCCTTCCCCTTTCTTCTGGTATTGGGAGAGGGTCAACCAAAAAGACCCACTGAGTTCCAGTAAGGGACCATCTCAGTTCAGTGTTGAAGGCACTCGGCCACATTTATTGTCACCAAAGCACGGTCCTAGCTCTCCCTAGTAGCTAAAGGGCCACTAACATAGATTTGTGCGAAAATGGACCAGCTCAGTCAATGCCCTGGGATGCTGCCCCCTCAGCTGGACAAAGGTGCCCCTCCTATGGCTTCTCCTTTTATACATTAACACAGACAAGTTACGTATTGCACTCCAGATGTGGCTGGTTGCCAGCCTAATCCTGGTACCTGCTAGTTCCACTAAAACATCCCCATCCACTATCCTGTTATCCCATCCTTATCTTACTCAGGATCGGCGTGTCCCTGTACCATCTCCTAGGAATGTGTTCACACTGATATTTGAGAACTCTGGGTGTCCTGTACCATCATCTCCAGTCAGGAAGGTGCTTACTTGGTGTCAGCCAGTACCTGGTGCATTGCTATATTGCCCAGGCCAGGCCTACTCTGGCTCACAGCCTTTGGTTCACACTGTTAGCTAGGCCTAAGACTGAATTTCGAGGGGCTGGGGCTGGTGAAATCCACAGTCTTCCCATCAGCCCTAGAGATGCCTGAAAAAGTAACAGAGTCTGGAACTATATTAAGTATTTTGCAGAGCCTTCAACTCTACTACAAACCCCAAACGAAGTTATAGCCAATGGGGCCTTTGGAGAGCAACTCCATTACTGGTGCTACAGCAAGATGGCTGGGACAAAGAGAGGAAGTGTGTAAAAAATCAGTCTGAGGTTTGGAAAAGGACACAAATGTGGGCTTTTACAGTGGGAAGGCGGTGTTCTCTCCTTGAGAATCAGGCATTTATATGGACTTACATTCAAAAGGGGATCCTGCCTTAAAAAAGAAAACATGAAGCACTGAGAGTGTGGCTGTATCCCCCCAAATGTATCAAAGCTCAGATATATTCTGGTGTAACCCTTCTGCCAGGCAAAGCCAGCAGCAACCAGGGCCCGGTTCAGTATCTAGGGGTTCCCTTTCTATTGATACAACAAAGAACTGGGTTGAGACCCCACCCAGTAACCTGGGAAAATTATACACACCCTCGGGCGCCTCCAAGAGGCAATCCTGCCCCACTCACAAGCACAGAGTCTGAGTGTGGGAAAGAAACTTTTAATAAAAGGAGGGAAGTAACTTGGTGTTAATTTGGGAAAACACTGCAAACAGGGTTCATAAACATAAACCATGAGCAACAGACCCGCCCCCAAGTAAGCTTGGCAGTGTCCTTTTCCCCTCAGGTTCTTAAGTCCAGCAACCCAAAAGTCCCTAGCGCATGCCCGACCCTTCTCTGCTCCCCACTCACAGTTGCTGTTCTTGGTCAGTGCAGACCCAGGGTTCAGAGGTGCATCTGCAGAGTTCACCTGCCACCCTGGGTGGAGGGGGGATAGAGGCACCTTACTGGCTCTGCTGCTCGGGCACTTGCTCACTGATCCTCTCTTCCAGCTGCCCTGCTGGCCACTCGCTGTGCCTCTCTGCCTCCTGGCTGCTTGCTCTGCTCACTGCCTCACCAGCCACTCGGTCAGAAGTTGACTGTCGGTCACCTTGTGCTGCCATTAGCCTCTCTGGTGTAACCTCTACACTTCAGTATCTTAGCAATTTTCAGCTCTTTGCAGGCTGGTTAGAGATAGGTCAAACAAGTCTAGGGACTCATAGGAAGTTGCTATGCACCTCCTAGTTAGAACAGAACAGAACAGAACAGCCAGCCAGCCAGCCAGCCAGCCAGCCAGCCAGCCTGCCTGCCTGCCTGCCTGCCTGCCCGCCCTTTACTTTCAGAGGGTTCTGCATTCGAGCCCCTGGCTCAATGATGTTCTTTCAACTGAGGGTGACTCCCTCATTTGGGACAAGTTAAGCACAGTCCTGCTTCCCTGTATTACAATAATATAACCAATACTGGTAACAGCATTTCACTACCCCTGCATTCAGTTTTAATTTTTTTTATTAAAGCTAATGTTAAAAAATTATATAATTCACAGGTTAAGAAAAGAATGTCTGTACATCCAGGTATAGTGCTTAGATTATCCATAAATACCAAGTTTGTTTTTCAAGTCGTAAGATACATATAGTGCATAATCAGCAATAACTCAAATGTAGGTGAATAAATTTAAAAATACAGCTTAGATATTCGCATCCAAGTATCCGGATACATCGCTCATGAAAAGTTATACAAAGAGTTGGTTGTAGAAAGCAAATATAGCAATGAGTGTCCCTCAGTCATTGAGAATTTAGGGTAGGTTGTCCATTTAGAAAATACAATCCATGGGAATGTATTTCAGTTACTTTCCCCACTGATCTGTAACCCGACCCCAGACAAAGTTGATAATTTTGAGCAACAGCATTCGGTCTGCTGGATATCTAAGCAGAGCAGGTGTGTTTATGTAAATAGAGTTTGCTCCAGAAGTCTCTCCCCCTCCCAGCTAGCTGTCAAGGAAGAATTCAGCAGATCCTGTTTACACGGGCAATGTCAGACTACCGTGGAAGAGCCATTTCAAATGAAGAAGCATCACCCTGCCCATTGTTCTTAAAATAAATATAAAACGTGTTCAGATTCATTTTCCACCCACCTCCTTCTGTACACACATCACACCCCTACGTTTCGTACCCATTCACTCTGTGCTGACATCCATCCTATCACCCCAGGCACAGCTCAGCAGTTGCCTACACCAAGCTAACCCCTAAGCTACACCATGCTAGGGAAAGCACCACCACACACCCTCTCCTTTAAGGGCAAAGGGCAGGGGAGGAATGGCATTTCCATGTGTGCAATGGAAGTCCCATCCTTTGCAGTAAACACCCCAAGCCTGTTGCTTCCCACTCCTGGCCCTACCTCTGCTTCCCTGAGCAAAACACTGCCATCTTCTAGTCCTCATGTCAATGGTTCTCTCCCACGGTCCAGTCTCAAAATTCCAATGCCTTGCTCTCTTTCCCTGGCCAGAAAATCAAACCCCAAAGACCCAACTCCACTACGTATCCTCTAAACAAGGGATTAGCTCAGCAGGTGAACAGGAGAGACAAGCAGGGAAGTTATGCAGGATGTAGCTGTCAATCCAGTGCATGGAGGTAAAGGGACTTCATCAGTTGTGTGCTGGTCTGTTTGCTGTTTGTCTCCATGTGGCTGGGCTTTGGGTCCCTGACCAGGCCAGGTGTCCGAAGTCTGTCTGTGTCTCTGAGAGTGCCATGTGGCTCTTCCGATCATTGGGCCTACGATCAGGCCTGGTGTTTGACATCTGAGTCATCGATCACCCTGTTAGCCATGAGGCAGAACTAAGCAGCGAGGTGCAGAGTGTATAAGGTAGTTAGTTGCCAAGCAAAAACTTGACCAGACACTTGGGTGAGGTACTGAAATATTGAGCTATGTCGTTATTTTAGCCCCATTCCCTAGGATATGATCAACAGACCTGCCTGGCAGCTGGTTTCAGTGTACTGTGCTGTGTAATGGCACTTACAAGTAACCACAGCAGCACTATGGATCATATTTCTACCCCCCCAAGTCTTTTAGGGAAATGTGATCACCATGTAGTGAAAGCAGGATTTCCCCACAACTACTCCCCACCCCTCCAGCTGAGAACTGTATTTCAGGGTCAAACCCGCCTCTGTTGTGGCTGGGCTGCAGTCCCTGAGAAAGCAATTCATGCCTGGGAAATCCCAGTCACTGAATGTGGAACAATGGATCACAGTGAAACAATGGGGAGGATGTTTGGTTTGATGTGTTCTTTCCCCCCACATCTCCACTGACGTTCCTGATGGATTCTCCTGCAGCTGCACCGTGGAAGTTGGAACAATGCTGAGGCCTCTGCTGATCCCCTTGACATACTTCTGTCTTCAAACCTGGCTGGGAATCCCTCAGGTAAACTCTTGAGCTTTGCCAGTGAAACACTCTGTGTTTTCTCGTGTTTCTGCTCTAGCCTATGCAGGCAACCATACTGCCTTAGACCCATAGATGTGTAGGACTGGAAGGGACCTCAAGAGGTCATCCAGTGCAGCCTTATGTGCTGAGTCTGGACCAAGTGCACTGAGACCACCTCGGACAGGTGTTTGCCTAATCAGGGCCCCATGCCACCATCCTCAGTGGCTAGTAGGGGAACCCAGGCCCTCCCACGAAACTGGGTTCCCGTCCAGGGGTCTTCTGACCAGCAGCCAAGGTCTGTTCCGTCAGACTCCTTGCTGCTGCCTCCATGGATATCTTCCTACCACAGCCTTTTTCCAGCCAGCACAGCCTCTCCTGGATCACCCTTCTTGCAGGGCCAGGTTCACAGGGCTCCCCCATGGAATCACCCAACACAATCCCAAACCAAAAGAACAAAATTCAACCAATTTCTGCCCGGCTCAGGCTTCCTCCTCACCCTGCAGAAGCCTCCCTGTTCCCCTCAGGTCTCTCCACTCTTTACTGCCAGGAGAAGTACTACTGAGGTCTTCCCCCCTTCCTGCAGCCCCTCAAACTCCAGTCCAAATGCCCCCTAGGCTTTACCAACACTGTCTCTGGCTTCCTCCTGACCTGAGGCAACTCATCTCTGGCCGCAGGCTTCACTGCCCCCAGCCTCCTAGGCCTCCTCCTGGCTCTGGGCCCTCCAGTGCTGGCTCCAGGCCTCTCTCTGCCTTTAGCCCAAGAGGGGACATCCTCAGCTGGGTTTGATCACCACCTATGCGTAACACCTTCCAGGTGCCACCTCGCAGCCTAAAGGGGCTCAGACACCGGTTAAACCCTGGTAAACCAGTGTGGGGTTTATACAACCCATCACAATGGTGTTGCCGTCCTCCATGCATGTTTGGGAGTTGGATGGAACCTTCCCATGGGCACCGCCAGCCCTGGAGCATGTAGTGCATGGCTGGCATATGGAGATGGCAACCCACTGACTCCCACTGAGATAAATGGGGGTGGTTTCTAAATATTCCTGGGGGAGTGGATTGGGATCTCAGTCCCTCCTAGCTCCCTCCCTTCTATGTCCCTTGTTCCCCCTGCTTTGTCTTCCCTATTAATGTATCCCGTCCTGCCTTTCTGCCTAACCTCCCCCTCCCCACCTGCACACAATATATCTGTGACACTAACATAGACCCCAGTAAATTAAAAACACCTCTGTCCCGGGTACGTGGCTCGCTGGTCTCTGAGTGCAGCCTTTCGGGTGTCAGTCCTTGTGCTTTTACCCTCCTCGGCAGGAATCCTGTGATTCTCCCATTCTCAATTGGGGCCCTGGGCTGCGGTACCTGTGTGTCCATCGTGCTTACCCAGCAGCTCCGGCTGAGTTCAGGGCCCTGCAGTTCATCCCTTTGGGAGTCAGTGCCTAGTAGTGTATCAGCTGACACCAACGTGTTGTTCATTTTCCTGTAGGAACAAATCATTTAGAGAAACCAGATTTTAAAACAACCCACAGTCCACACTCACATCAGTCTTACCTAAAGAGCTACCATCCCCTGGGGCTAATGTAGGCAGGCTCTCTGCACCCCAGCAGGACCTTTCTCTTAGCCTGGCTCCCCTGAACACTCCCTCTCCCCTCTTAACCAAGTGTTCCTCATTAAACCTAACACAGATCTTTGGATCACCTGCATTCCCAGAACTCTTGTATCCACCCCTGCTTCTTTTTCTCAGGAACCAGGGCAACAGACAGTATTAATCAATTATTACAGGGCAGCTACAAATCCATCACACCCACCCTGCTCCTCCCTCCCAAAAATCGAGGCTCCAGTGTGACATTTGCCAAACAACACACTGAGGATTCTGCTTGTGTGTTCCCTCCCTTTCTCCCACCTCTGTCTTGTCGCTTTAGAGGTACGTCTCTAGGGGTAGAGGCCATCTCCTAGTGTGTTTGTACAGAGCCAAGCACAACAGGGCCCTGATCCTGGGTGTGACTTCTAGGTGCTATTGTAACACAAATGCTAATGTGACCGAATGTTTCCTTTATTCTCCCAGGCAAAATGTCAGGAGGAGCTGAGCATGATGGATGACGCTTTTGATGACCAGTATATAGGATGTGCTGAAAAAATGGATGGAATTGCACCTGAACTGCTAAAGAAAGAAAAGTCCATGTTCTCACTGTTTAGCAGGGTGTGGGAAAGCTCAGAAAAAAAATGGGAACTTGTAAAGAAAAAGATTTCTCTGCCCAGAGGCTTTAAAGATGAGCATGGAAGAGCCATAATAGCCTATACTGATAATGACTTTCACAGTGAGTTGAATGCGGCAGTGAGAGAGGCTGGGACATCTCGAGCTCATTACATGGCCAGTTTCCAGTTCAAAGCCTTTCATTATTACTTGACAAGAGCTTTACAGCTCTTACGAGGGAGGTGTGACGTGATGTACAAAATGACGGTGTACCGGGGGAGTTCTGTCAGTTTTCAGCACACGAGATCAGGTCACATCAGGTTTGGACAGTTTGCCTCTTCGTCTTTTGAGATAGGAGTAGCTAAGCGTTTTGGCACAGCCACATTGTTCACCATCCACACGTGCATTGGTGCTGAGATCAGGGCCTTCTCACACTATGAGGAGGAGGAAGAAGTGTTAATCCCAGTCCATGAGATATTCAATGTGGCCCGAGGACAAGAGAGTAACCACTTTGTCCTCCGGAGCACAAACCGGACCTGCAGCCATTTTAACTGCGCGTACCTGGGTGGTGAGTACTGGACTGAACACAAGAAATATTTGTGTGGGGCTATTTGCTGTGGAGAATTTGAAAACCTCACTTCAGGGAGAGCTGAGGAGAGGGACCCTGACTTGCCACCAGGGCTAGGGGAGAGAGGCTGCCATGACTCTTGCTGCTAGAGAGGCCTCGAGCTGGGGTGGGTGGACACTGGGTCCAAATCGCTCACTGAGGAAGAAGGTGCCTAGACATCATCGCAATGGGATCACTAGAAAAACAGGTGAAAGCCCCAAACCGCTGTGAGTCTTCAATACACACACACCCCATACAGAGTCCACAAGAGCCCTGGCAGAGCAGCTGTGGCTCCTCAGACACAGCACAGCAAATCCATAGGATGTGTGTGACACTCCCCTGGTGCTATTTGGACCAGTGATCTGCTAGGTCACTCCAGTCCTTGACTCTGGGAGCCAGCCTTACCCTGCTCTGCTGTGAGAACCCCACTCCTGGGCTGTTTACGCAGAGCCTCTGCCATGTAAACTGCTGCTTGGATTGTGCAACCGAATGACACTAGCCAGTATCTCCGGTCCCAGACACAACCCTAGGAACTTCCATCTTGCAGTGTCCAGTTATGCCTGCTGGATGCTGCAAGCTTATATGAGCCTGTCAATTTAACAAAAAATTGATATGCAGCGGGCTTGTCATCCCAAGGGGAGTCCCTGACATATTTCAACCCAAACACACTGCTTCAGGTAGAATAAACAGATAGATTTATTAACTACAAAGATAAATTTTAAGTGATTATAACTCAAAGTATAAGAAGTCGGATTTAGTCAAACGAAATAAAAAGAAAACACATTCTAAGCTGATCCTAACACTTTCAATGTCCTTACAAACTTAGATGCTTCTCACCACAGGCTGGCTGGCTGCCCTTCAACCAGGCTCTCCCCCTTGATCAGTGCTTCAGTCGCTTGGTGGTGGTGTCTGTCGATGGAAGTGGAAGAGAGAGGAAGAGCGTGGCAAATGTCTCTCTCTTTTATCATGTTCTTTCTCCCTTCTTGGCTTTTCCCCCCACCCGCCCCCAGTTAGGTGAGCATCACATCATCACAGTCCCAAACTGACCAAAGAAAGGGGGGGTGACTCACTCGAGAGTCCAACAGATTCTTTGTTGCTGCCTCGGCCAGTGTCCTTCCTTCCTGTGAGGCTGGGCTGGGTTTGTCCCATACATGCCCTGATGAGGTGTGAACTGCCCCTCTGCTCTTCGAGAGGCTTTCCCTGGGCTTGCTTTAAGCCATGAGGACACATTTTCAGCCTCATAACTATATACATGAAATTATAACCTGTAACATTACCATAACTTTACTTTAACAACAATTACTATAACATCACTATGACAACAATGCTCAGTACATCATGAGCCTTCCAAAGACACCCAACATGACAAACTTTGCATTGGATACCACACAGTCATTTTACAAGGATGAACATGGGGGCGCTGGGTGTTCCCCTGAGATACAAAGCGTCACAATGTGGAAAAGGGAGCAGTTGGGTGGCCTAGAGTGCAGATGGCACAATATTTGGGGCAGTCAGAACTAGGAACGATGGTGAGGAACTTCAGAGAGATCTAATCAAGTCTGGAGAATGGGCAACACAACATCAGGTGAAATTCACTGACACACATTCAAGGTAACCCACATTGTGAGAAATAGTGTCACTGGATTCTTAATGAGCTGTATCAACTCAGAAAGAGACGGGGCCATCATTGTGGAGAGTCGATGCAAATCTCAATGAAAATCTCTGGTCAATGTGCTGCTAGGTCTATTAAGCAAACCAAATATGAGCAAACATAAGGAACGATGTGATGGAGAATAATGTGAAGATATTATAACCCTATTATATGGATCAATGGGGCACCCTTCTCTGGGATACTAGGTTCAGTTCTGATCACCCTGGCTCTAAATAAATAAATAAAATAATAATTGGAGATATACCTATCGCTGAGAACTTGAAGGGACCTTGAAAGGTCATTGAGTCCAGCCCTCTGCCTTCACTAGCAGGACCAAGTACTGATTTTTGCCCCAGATCCCTAGGTGGCCCCCTCAAAGATTGAACTCCCAGCTCTGGGCTTAGTAAGCCAATGCTCAAACCACAAAGCTATCCCTCCCCCCTATTTTTTTTTCTAAAAGTGTTGAAAATGATGAGAGGTCTGGAGAGATTTATAAAGGTGAGCCTGGGATGGTTTAATTATCGGAAGAGATACATAAAAAGAAACATGATGGAGATATACAAAATAATAAATGAGACAGTGGCAAATAAGAGAGTGCCATTTTCCTTTTCTCATAAAACAAGAATAAACTGAAGGCAACATATTTTAACTAGTAAAAGGGAATGCCCTGTTATATAATGCAGGGTTAACTTGTGGAACTCGTTGCCACAAGGTTTCCATAAGGCCAAGAGCTCACTAGAATTCAATAAAAAATTAGCTATTTATACAGAAAGTGAGACTCTCCACAGTTATGTTACATAGAATAAAATAATTGTTTTTAAAAGGACTATAATCCCTTAGGTCTGAGGACAGAAGGCTGTCACTAACTGCCAGGGTTGCGGAAGAAACTTCCCCTGTATGTCGGTAATTCCAGAATTGTTCACTAGGGGATTTCTTGCAGCTTCCCCTGAGGCAGCTGAACCTCACCTCAATCAGGGACAGGATTCCAGGCTAGATGCAGCCCATTGGTGGAATCCAGTTCGACAGTTCCTATGTTTCTTTGCAAACAGCAGAGTGAAGTTGAAAATTCTACCTGGGCAAATCCCATTTCATTGACCATCTCTGTTTGTACCGTAGGAGAGAAGAACCAAATATGCGTTTACAACTCTGGTAAGACAGAATCTTTTCCTTTTCATTGTTTTGAAAATGATTTGCCCTCTGTATTGAAGTTCAGAGCCAAGAGCAATCCCACCAGGCAAATATGTCATATGAAACCAGTTGATAAATAAGTGGGTTTAACTGTAGATTCTGTCTATTTATCCAATTTCTCATATGTCTCTCATGACTAGTATCTGAGCACCTTCAGGTCTCAATGAATTCGAAGTGTAGTTGATTTCAGAAAAGAAAATGTAAGGGGAATTACTCCTTAGAGCACTAAAGAGTCATCTTCAGTGTTCTGAACTATAAGCTGAAGACACATCCATGACCCTACAACACAAGTGTCTCCATCTGTTTCCTCTCATAACTAGACCCATTCTATCCCCAATGGAACTACAACCTCTCAAAGGACTAAACAGGACTATTTTACTGGAGCAGATCGGAGAAATCTCAATGAAACATTTTCTCATTGGAATTTGACAATAGGACTGCCTAGGAATCATGGACCCCAGGACTTCCAGTGCCCCCAGCCCTGGGACAACCTGCTTGGTGGACTGCCCCAGAGACAACGCTCCATTCCCTTGTGTGGAGAATTTCAAAATTTGGGGTTTTCATTTCAAATCAGAGCAGAACAAAATTTGAAATATCAAAATCCTCCACAAAATGGAATGACCCTTCTCTGCCCAGCTCTACATTTTCCCTAAAGCCAATAAAAAATCCAAGAGAAATGGTATTACTGGTGTCTGCAGCCAGTTTCCACAGACTCATGTCTTTATTACTCACAACTGGAATACACTTATGCGGCAGATAAGAAACTCTTACCAGAGCCTCTGGGACTGGCTCGGGTAAAACGTGCTCACTAATGATTGATACCAAAGGAACAAGCAGGCTGAGGAGGGAGGAAGCAGCTGAAATATATCTACAGTGAGGTAAATGCCCCAGGTAAATCCCAGGCTGGGTTGTCCTGCTGAGGGGAAATGTATTAATATTTTCTGTCTGGCATTGATGGCGGGTGAGCAGGGTACATGTGTCCAGCTTTAAGGATCTATCAGTGTGAAATAATTTCCTATTAATTCTTTGGTCTGCTTTTTCCTATTAACAGCTACCACAGGCGGCCTGGCCTTCCCCGATGAGCTGAGCCCTCCACTGTTTGGAGGATCCATCATCTTGATCCACGCTGCTGCTCTGAAGCTGTTTGCTGGTTTCTAAATTGTCCTATTCGTGTTACTCACTTTTTCTCTCTAACACAAATCAGTCTGATGGGACTTGCCAGATCCAAAGTTCTCCTGCTATTCTGCCAGCATTCCAAAGGGAAACCAGGAACATGGAAAAGCAGCAAAGAATCCTGTGGCACCTTATAGACTAACAGACGTTTTGGAGCATGAGCTTTCGTGGGTGAATACCCACTTCTTCAGATGCATCTGAAGAAGTGGGTATTCACCCACGAAAGCTCATGCTCCAAAACGTCTGTTAGTCTATAAGGTGCCACAGGATTCTTTGCTGCTTTTACAGATCCAGACTAACACGGCTACCCCTCTGATACAGGAACATGGAGGGAGTGTTGCTGGTACCTGCTTGGGCAAGCTTTGATTATACGTTACCAATGAGTAGATCAAAACTTGAAGCTCATAGTTCTATTCCAGGTGTGATTTGTCTTACAATGGTAGAGCTTTAAATTGGTGCATGTTAGATAAATAATTACTTGTATTCCTGTCATGCTAGCACATTCATATCAACTTTTGATAACTTCAGTAAAAGACTTTTGAGAAATGAACTAAGTCGAAGTATTTTCATTAATATACCTGATTGATTAAATCTGTGTCTCAGACAGGTGAATCTGTAACAGCGCAGTTTGTGGGGTCCCATGTCTATATCTCTCAGTCACTTTCATATCAAATTTGCTCAGAAGATGATATTTCTAAACTACTACTAAACTACTCAAGATAGTTAAGACCAAAGCAGATTGTGAAGAACTTCAAAAAGAACTCACAAAACTAAGTGATTGGGCAACAAAATGGCAAATGAAATTTAATGTGGATAAATGTAAAGTAATGCACATTGGAAAAAATAACCCCTACTATACATACAATATGATGGGGGCTAATTTAACTACAATGAGTCAGGAAAAAGATCTTGGTGTCATCGTGGATAGTTCTCTGAAGATGTCCACGCAGTGTGCAGAGGCAGTCAAAAAAGCAAACAGGATGTTAGGAATCATTAAAAAGGGGATAGAGAATAAGACTGAGAATATATTATTGCCCTTATATAAATCCAAGGTATGCCCACAGCTTGAATACTGTGTACAGATGTGGTCTCCTCACCTCCAAAAAGATATTCTAGCACTAGAAAAGTTTCAGAAAAGGGCAACAAAAATGATTAGGGGTTTGGAGAGGGTCCCATATGAGGAAAGATTAAAGAGGCTAGGCCTCTTCAGCTTGGAAAAGAGGAGACTAAGAGGGGATATGATAGAGGTATATAAAATCATGAGTGATGTGGAGAAAGTGGATAAGGAAAAGTTATTTACTTATTCCCATAATACAAGAACTAGGGATCACCAAATGAAATTAATAGGTAGCAGGTTTAAAACAAATAAAAGGAAGTTCTTCTTCACACAGTGCACAGTCAACTTGTGGAACTCCTTACCTGAGGAGGTTGTGAAGGCTGGGACTATAACAATGTTCAAAAGGGAACTGGATAAATTCATGGTGGCTAAGTCCATAAATGGTTATTAGCCAGAAAGGGTAAAGAATGGTGTCCCTAGCCTCTGTTCATCAGAGGATGGAGATGGATGGCAGGAGAGAGATCACTTGATCATTGCCTGTTAGCTTCACTCCCTCCGGGGCACCTGGCATTAGCCACTGTCGGTAGACAGATACTGGGCTAGATGGACCTTTGGTCTGACCTGGTACAGCCGTTCTTATGTTCATATGTTCTAACTGGTGAAATCAAAGATCCAATTTTATATGCCCACTGACTGTACTGGAATTGCATAGGGCTAATCAGTAAAAGCATGGAGGTAGGCCTGACTGCTACCATAGCAACTGACATATTCCAGCAAGGGGCAGGGTATGGATATTCTGAATAGCCATCAGGAGTTTACCAGAACTGGACACCATATCAATAATGGTCTTGCCAATGCCTTATACAGAGGTAGTACCACATCCCTGTTCCTATTCTATATTCCAGTCCCTTATCTTGTAAGTGTGAGCTACAATCTTCGCTCTGTGTTGTTTTAGATGTATACTGATCAAAGTGATCTAGGTATCTGTTACTTAAATTAGCCCTCTTTACCAAATATGTAGATCACTTTGGTCAGTATAACTGACCGGTCCCTATCTATCATTATTTACCACTCCACCAATTTTTGTATAATATGCAAATTTTTACCAGCAATGATTTTATATTTTGTTCCAGCTCCTTGATAAACATATTGAAAGCTACTTTTCCAAGAAGAGATCCCTACAGGACCCAGTACAAACCCCCAATGGATGATGATTCCTGGTTTACAATTACTTTTTGTGATAGATCAGTTAATCAGTTTTGATGCCACTAAATATGGGCTACACCAGTTTTATATAGTGCTGATTTTTTATCAGGATATTGTGTGGGACTATGTCACAGGTCGTACAGAAACCTAACTGTATTGTGCCAAGCCAGTTCTGCTGCTGTTGAGTCACACAACAAGGATAACAACCCTTTAGTACTCCTGCCCCAATAACAACGTGACTTGTGGTCCAACACCAGCCAAAAGTGCTCCTTCAGCAAAGCAGTCCCATCATGCTGAGCACCTAGGCAACATGGAAACAAGGTCGTCTCTTGAAGTCCTCTTCCCCAGCTCACCACTAGATATCAGGGGAGAGCTCATTCAGCCTCTGCTTACAAAAACACACTCAGCCCCCTGCCTGTGGTGGGAACTCAGATCCAACTCCAGCTCTAGCCCCATCACGTCCAGGTGCGGGGAGAAGAAATAGAGGGACACGCACACAAACGCACAGAGCCAGACAAGACACTCCCCATCCCCATCATATGGGGAGAACAGCCTCTCTCTTTAAAACACAAGAGAGGGGAGAGGAAACACACAGCAGAGCAGGGAGATGAACCCTGAAGAGGAGGACAGAGATGGGAGGACACATGGCCAGATGGGGGGGGAACAGAGACAGTCTATAAATTACAGACCCTTCTGCTATTTTGTACTTTTTGTCTATCCTGTCCAGAGGTCAGAGCTGCAAGGAAAGAGATGCAATCAGCACGTCCTGCAGTAACTTTAGCACTGCCATCAGGAATATGGCAGTCCCTCTGCCCCAGCCCACGCTGGGCACTGTGTGGCTGTGGGGAAGGAGACTGCACAAGCCACTTACTCTGCTGGTTTGTGCCCAGCCACTACTAAGTGGGGACGTGCTGCTGAGCTTGGGCTCCGCTGAGTCTGCCCGGGTCCCAGGCCCCATCGTGCAGTGGCTGGAGCGGCTCCCTGCCATGTCCCTGCTGCCCTCGGTTTGCCCCAGACCACTGCCCCAGGGGAGGGGTCTCCCACTCTTCATTCTGGCCCATCCAGGGGATTTCATGGTGCTGCAGGGAGGAATCCCAGGGGATGGGGGAGATCCTAGCCCTGGGGGCACCCTGAGGACAGACCCATTGACAACTCCTCTGGGGCCAGCTGCTCCAGAATGGAGGAGGGGCTGGGAGCCCATCCCAGAAAGTTGTGCGCTCACATTGGAAAGCCTGGTGTCTGAGCAGCTCCCAGTTCCCCTTTCGGCAGGGAGAGCAGCTGCGAGATCCCTTCCATATGGAAGGGGTGTTCACAGGTCACCATACCCCGAAGGGCAGATCATCATCAACAGGAGTCCTGACCCAAAGTCCCTCTGCTTGGTCTGCAGTGGGTTTCAAGGGCCTGGGCTCTTAGCTACCAACTGGTGGTGCCTCCACCTGACTGTTTCAGGGACTCAGGAACCTACCGTACCTCCTGATGTGGCCTGAACTATCCCTGACCTGGTACTTACCCCTATGACTAGCCTGATACCTCGTCCATACACCCTTCTGATGCCTCTGTAATGGCTGACCCAACAATCAATGTTCACTTTATTTACAAGGGAAATATTGGCTCTGTAATGCGGCGGAACACGTACCCTGATGAGGGGTGAAGGCCTGAAGGTGCTTGACGGTGTCACGGTCAGGAAGGTGAAAATCTGCCCAGGAGCTGAATTCTCTGTGGCAGCAATAGGCATTACTCACCATGGAAAAATTCCCCATGGCGGAAGGGCCCTCCTAGGTGTATCTAAATCCAGTTGCTCTCTTCCAGAGTAGATCAGCAAAGCCCTGTCAGGGTAAAATGGGAAACACCTCAGGCAGGAGGAGACAGGAGATCGCTGGCACTTCACTGAGATAGGGATAGACAGTCAGGAGATCGCCCGCACTCCCCTCAGGAAGGGGAGACAGTCAGGGGACACTTTGGATAGATCTTGTAATCTGTTAGCAGACTCGGGTACACCTGATTCCATGTGGAAGCAGAGGTTGTGTTATTTCATTACACGAGAACACACTTTCTGTTAAAAGGATGTATGATATTGATAGTTCACAGCTGGTGCCTACAAACAATCTTAGAACTTTTCACAGCAGAAAAGCCACTACAACCCTGATTTGCTGCCTGAAAAGGGAAATTGAGGCACACTACCACATTGCTTCATAGCTAAATGCCCAAATACCTGCACTATGGAGAACATTCATATCTACATTGGCTTGATGTTAATTGGGTTCCAACCGTTTGCCAGAGTTGAATGGATAAATTAGCTATTTTCATAGAATCATATGACTGGAAGGGACCTCAAGAGGTCATCTAGTCCAGTCTCCTGCACTCATGGCAGGACCAAGTATTATCTAGACCATCCCTGACAGGTGTTAGTCTAACCTGCTCTTAAAAATCTCCAATTATGGAGATTTCACAACCTCCCTTAGCAATTTATTCCAGTGCTTAACCACCCCGACAGCTAGGAAGTTTTTCGTAATGTCCAACCTAAACCCATTTTCACAAGACAAAGACTGTTTGCCAGAACCTGGGAATGGGCTACAGGGGATGGATCACTTGATGATTCCCTGTTCTGTTCACTCCCTCTGGGGCACTTGGCATTGGCCACTGTCAGAAGATGGGATACTGGGCTAGATGGACCTTTGGTCTGACCCAGTCTGGCCATTCTTATGACAGCCATTGCAGCCACTAGGCTAGACTACCAGAAACCAGTGCCTGACACAGACAAAGACTCAAAGAACCACAGTAACTGTAAATAAGCAACCGTTCTTTTCTTCTTCTAAAACATTTCAAAGATCCAATATTCCCTCTCTGTCCTAACAGCTAAATCTCTCTTCTGTGCTATGATCATCTGTTTAGATTATTTCTCATTAAGGCAAAAGATCATTGCATTTCAGCAGCACCTTTTCCAGGACAGTTGCCCTAACACTTGCTCTGCTGGCTGAATGTCAGTCTACAGGCACACCTGTGTGACAGGAATCTGAGACTCAGGGAGGCGGCAGTGAATGAAGATGCTGTTGCAGGGACACTTCACAGAATTTGTTGCATCATTTCTCTTTGCAAAGCTAAGTGTGAACAGACAGCAAGACTGGTTCTGACAGAACTAGCTTGCAGAACTGGGCCACCTCTATGCTAAGGGTGAAATGTTTGCTCTAGGGGAAGAAGAAAATGTCTAGAGTAACTAACAGAAGTAAGAGTAGAGGATCATTGGATGGTTTGAATCTCCTGGGAGATATTCGTCCAGTTGAGAACCTGGAAACTGCTTAAAAGTTTTCATATCTCTACATCTCAGCCACAAGATACAGAGCTTGTTTGTCACAATGCAAAGGAAGGGAACAGACAAAAAGTGTGTGATCTGCATTTCCTCTGCACCCTTGCATAACCAATTACATCTGAGCCCTAAGGTACAGGAAGTGTCTGTCCTGTGCACAGTTGGGCTGGTGAGATGTCTCTCCTAATAAATTCACACGGTATTTCTACACTTGGCTAGCCACAGATCTGTCCTACAAACCTAGTCAGCATCTCCTTTCTGAAGGTAGAGGGTTAGGCAGAGTTCAGCTGCCTGGTAGCTGTTAGACAATGAGCAGGCTGAACCAGAGGCAGATTGAGTAAACGGGCTTCTTTCTTGCAGTACTTGTTCCCCTCAACTCAGTTGTGGAGTAAGCCCTGAGTTAATCACATCACTCTCTTTTTATCTGAGTTAGCATGTAAATACCTACATTTACTACGACACCCCCAAAACCCTTACTGAGTAATAGGACCGCCCATACAATGAATAATTATAGCTATATACTGAATATAATTATCCCTGCCCCTGTTTAGTGTTTACAGCATTAAGCATATTCTATAGACAATTTTACCTTGAAGATACCTATTTTTTCCAGTAATTGCTGCCACAAATTCCCTTGATCAGCAGTTCTCAGGGAAGGGAAGAAGAGGTCATAACCCTGAGCTCGTTTATATAGCTGGGAAAAGGAAGGGAAGGGGGAGATAACACTTCTTTGCACAAAGCAGTGGCGTAGCCAGGTTCTAAAGCAGGAAGAGCAAACATAAAAAAGGTGCTCCCCTTCGCTTCTCCGGCCGTGCTGCCCCCCCATGGCTGTACAGGGAGGCTGGCAGAGGACAGGGGGTTTGAGGGGAGGTGAAGGGGAAGATGTGGAGGGAGGGAGACAGGGGGTTGACTTGAGGGGAGGTGGAAGGGAGGATGTAGGGAGAGTGGCAGAGGACGGGGGTATGAGGGGAGGTGAAGGAGAGGGAAAGGCAGGGGCATGGGGTACATGAGAGGGGTGCACGGAGTATGGAGCTTGAGGAGGGGATACCGGGATGGGAGTGGGCTGGGTTCCCCAGGGCTCTCTGTGCAGAGTGGGCTGGAGCTGCCCCTGGGACTGGGAGAGCCAGGGAGTCCGCTGCCTGCCCTTCCACTGCTTCTTTCCGGGGCCCAGCTGCTAGGCCCAGCCCAGCCAACAGCAGAGAGCAAACCCCACCATGGCGAATCTCCCAGCAGCCCCAATCACACGGCAAATTGGTAGCCGAGATTGCACACAGCTCAGCGGCCAGGAGCTGGGGGAGCTGTGAGATGCCGCCTGGCACAGTGGCACTACACTGTCCGGGACTGCTGGTGGAGCTTGGCAATGGGCGGGTCACACTGACAGGCCACGGCGGGAGGGGGGAAGCGCTCTCCCCTCCTCGAGGGAGTTTTATTCCGGTGAGCCAAAGGCGGCGCCGAGGCTCCTGCCGGGAGTGACTGGCCATGGGTCCGCCTGGTGTGGCTACCGCGAGGAGGCTGGGGAGACCCTCCCTGCCCCGGGACCCGGTCAGTGCAGGAAGCAGGGTGGGCACTGAGCTGTCCTCGAAGCAGGCTGTGCATGGAGCTTGCCATGAGCAGCGCAGAGCCGTGGTGTCCGCTCCTCCAGCATGCACGGGCTCTGCCACTGCCTCTGCTTAGCGGCCGTGTTGGTGGGGCTCTCCTGGGTCAGCAGGCTAGCTGCCTCTGCACTGCGGAGTGCTCCAAGGGACCCAGCTGCCAAACTGTCCACATCAAAGTTGTCTGCAGCGGGGGGGGAGTTATGGGCCGCCATGATGCACCCCCCCTCTCTCCTCCGGCCGTGCCGTCCCCTCCCCCTAGCTCCTCCAGGCATGTTGCCCTCTCTTGCCTGCAGAAGCCCACCGCTGCCCGATTGACCAAGCTTCAGAGCAGAGCGTGGGCCTCACTTGCTGGCGCCATGGTAACCCCTAACTAAGGTGCTGCTTTTAGAAAATGTGCTGAGGGGAAACGGCTGCTTCCCCTGCACCCCGCTAGCTAAGCTACTGGCACAAAGGGGCTCCTTTAAATAACCACTGTCCTTATGCAGCTGCAACACTTATCAATCCTTAACAGAATCCTCAAGCAGAAGGGAAGGGAGAGGGGTAACGCATTATCTATCAAGCACAGAAATGGTGCCTGCCCGTGCCTCTACTCCCTAATACCATGTCAGCACACCAGCGGTTTCCCAGGTCTCTACTTAACCCTTACATATCCCAGCTGTAGCAAGGGGTTTTCGTAATGTCATTGCTAGAGGAGCTGGAACCATGCGAGGATAATCCATCCCCATTCCATTCCCAGGGCACTGTGCTGAATTGTTTCATGAACTATTTTATTTTGTTCCCTGTATTTTCTAGTGCTCTTTTCCTCCATTGTTAAATGGCCCCAGGGATGTGGTTTCCACAACTTCCCTTAGGAACTTGGTTATAGACTGCTAGTTTCAAAAGGGCAAAAGGGATGATCGAAGGAATTGCAGTAGAGGCCTGGCTTTGACACTGAATCCAGGCAAAACAGAACAGCAGGTATGGGCCTCTGTAAAGAATGGAAACATGAAATGAAAACTTCCTAACTGTCCGGGTGGCTAAGCACAGGAATAAGTTGCCTAGAGAGCTTCTGGAATCTCCATCATTGGAGATTTTTTAAGAGCAGGTTGGACAAACACCTGTCAGGGATGATCTAGATTCTAACTATATTTAATGTCAGTCAATAGGATTTCCTGGAAAACAGGTTATGTGAAGCAAATTTAATATTCTTTGATGAGATTACAAGTCTGATGGTAACTGTTGGTGTAATATATGTGGTCTTCCGTAAGGTATTTGTTTTAGTATTGCAGTGAATTCTGATTTAAAAACTAGGACTGTAGAAAATCAGTGGCACATATTAAATGGGTTAAAATCTGGCTAACTGATAGATCTCAAAATGTAATTGTTAATAACGGTAAATCATAAATGAGATGCGGTGTTTCTAGTGGGGTCCTACAGGGACCATGTTTTCAGCCCACACTGCTAGAGCCCACGCACTAGAAAGACTCTGAATCTGAGCAGCTGATTCTTTCCTCCTCTGACGCCAGTCATCACAAAGCTTGATCCAGTCTATCTCGCAAATCCTCACTCCATCGACAAGCTGACTTCACCAACCAGAGCCGTATTCTGCAACGCTTCCCCAATCATCCACAGAGATTCCATAGGATCAAGCATCCCAAACTCTGCACAGCTGTCTGACTCTCTTCCTAGACCCTTTGTGAGCTTCAGAGAACAGCACACTCTTCGAGATCCTGTAATGCGGCGTTCACTTGACATGTCCAGGCCACCTGAGTTTTTTCTTACTAATCAATGTTCCCATGAATGACATACCAGCACAATTAAACACTTCCACATTTGCCACCCTGTCTTGCCATCTTATTCAAAGAATTTTACGCAAGCATCTGATATGAAAACCGTCTAGTCGTTTGGTATCTTTGGCCTCATTTGTCCATCAGTCTGTGCCATATAGAAGACTGGATAAAGCACATGTCTCACCAATACAGATTTTCACTTTAGTAGACAATTTGTTATTGTTCCAGGCTCCCTCTTGCAAAAGACCAAAGTTCCTGACAGCTTTGCCAATTGTACTAGTGAGCTCAGCACCATTGTCTACATTGCTGGTAACAGTAGAGCCAAGGTAGCAAAATTGCTTGGCTTTAACATCTGGGACGGGGAGGTAAAGAATCCTAGAACAGGAAGCACAGAGGATAAAACGGGGGTAGTTTTGTGGAACAGATGTTATTGGGAATACTCAGGAGCCCTGGCCCTAGCTCACAGTAAAGTTTTGACTCTGTACAAGCCTGATCCAAAGCCTATTGAAATCGATGAGAGTCTTTCCATTGACTTCAGTGGGATTTAGCTCAGGCCCTTATTTCCTAAAAACAACCAAACACTGTTAGTTCTGAAAGTGAAAGTCCCCACGGAGGTTTCTTAGATAAAGTCAAACTATTTCCTGTGTTCTGAACAGTGCAGATTAAGTTCTACACCTGCAGCCAGCTCTTGCTCGGGTCAGCAGCCTGCCAGGGACTCAGACACACTTGGGAAAGTCAAGTATTGTAACATCATTCAATTCTTACTCTTCACTATCCTAATTACAGACACGTCTGCTCAATTCATCTCTAGACAGCAGGTTGCAAAGCAGCTTAGACAATGATACAAATCTGTCCGCAGTTACATCTGTCCAGTACCTATGGACCTGAGGGGGAGAGCGGGGACAGTGGATGAGGCAGCTGGCTGGGAGTGAGGAGACCAAGGCTTTCATCCCAGCTCTGCCCCTGGCCTGCTGTGTGTAACAATGGGCAAGTCACTCTACCTCTCTTTCTTCTACCAACCTTTGTCTGCCCTAGATTGTAAACTTTGGGGATTGGCACAGCCTCCCTATGTACAGCCCCTAGTACAATGGGGCCACAATCTGGGTTGGGAGCTCTAGGCATTTTTGATAGAATCGGAGGGGGAGGTGGTGGTGGTGCACAGAATGAAAAGTCTAATATTTTCTACTGAGTTGATTTTAGAGCTTTAATTTGTTATATAATTATAAACACTTTTGGGATGAGGAAACTACAGAAATATTTAAAACCCTATGTATTGAAAACAAAAAAAAAATCTGCTTATTTTTCTCAGATCTACATCATAAAATACATTGACCACTATTTCCATAGAGTTCCCTGATTGTTAATTGTAAAGATCCATCCTCTGGTGACACAACTACCCAGACAATGCATTCATAGCATCAGGCGAGCCTCCCAAGCAGAAAGCTGTTCATCTCTTCCCAGAGATTGCCAGGACAGCTGATATCTATCCATACATAGCTGCCACTTTAGGCACCTCAGTCCCAGAATCAGGCCCCCACCCTGGATTCACAAAGCCCTGGCTCAGCAGCCCGTGAATGCTGTAGGTGCATAAATTCACTCAGCACCTTAAATTTCTGCAGTAACCAATTCCCCAGGCTCCTATGTTTCTGGTTCTTTATACGTGCATTGCAGCCCCATGCCAGCCCTGTGGGACCCCATCTGGTAAGCATGCTTGGACCTTCCTTACCAGATCAACTCCTGTAGAGAAACTTACAAAAAAAGCTGACTGGGGAGGAGGGGAGAGAATGAGCATTTTCCTCATAACTTTTAGCCCAGTGATCAGGGTATGCCCCTGGGATGTAAGAGACCCCGGATTCAAGTCCTCTCCACAATGGAGGAGGAGAACGGAGTTGAACTGGGATCTGTCAGATGAGTGCTCTAACCATTGAGCTACAGAACCATATTTAGGCCTGCTAAGAAATAGGAGGGGGAAAGGGGACACAGACAAGATTCTGCGGTGTCAAAGCTGGGAAGGGGGACACGGAGTAAACGCTCTGCGGTGTCAGAACTGGGATGGAACACTGGGGAACAGACTCTGCCAGCGTGTAGAGCTATGGACATGTTTGCTTGGAACTAACCCCAATAAACATTGCATTGCCTGCACTTTGGACTTCTGGTCTTCTGCTTTCTGTCTGCGTGACAAGAACCAGGGGATGGGATGAAGGGAAAGCTCTCTAACAACTGTTCTTTCAATCCTTGGTCTGGTTTTATTCATTCTTGTACCCAGATCATTGTTATCTTTGCATCCTGAGCCTCAATAGGCAAGTCTGAGTTCAGTTCCAACATAACATTTTGATTTGCCTTCACTAGTCTTGGCTCTTGTTATACAGGAACAATCTGTTGTTCAGTTTGAAGTCCAGTATTAAGGCAATAATACACTATCAATGTTGGTAAGACAGGCATTTCTTTTCTTTTTAGTGTGGCTGGCTCTCTGTGATCCTACTTCCTCTTTTGTGGTTAATGTCTCTGGTTCCTCCACCTGTGGAGAAATATTCCTTTTCCGGTACAACTTTATGATAGAATTTATTTACCTTTTTGTTTGTTTGTTTCTGACTCTGTATATAGATGAAACTGAGTCTATTCATAATGTAGTGGGGCCCAGTTCATTGCTTACATAAACCATGTTCTATAAAGCATATGATAAGAGCATAACTTGAACTCCAGTTTCCCCAGCATTCTCTCCTTGGCCTTTATCAAAATAAGCTATTGCCTTCCATTTGGATTTTTCTCAATTTGGCAGCTACCTTGCGAGGAGTTTCCAATGAAAGAAAACTTGTTTCACCAAGATTTTTGTTGTGCCTAAAGCAACATTTACCTTAAGGGGAAATGCTTCCACCTATTTGGAGAATGGATCAATAACAAGAAGATATCCCTCACTCTCACAGACCAAGGGAGACAGGCCAGTCCTCACTTACAGACAGCCCCTCAACCTGAAGCAAATACTCACCAGCAACTACACATCACACAACAAAACCACCAACCCAGGAACCAAACCCTGCAACAAAGCCTGATGCCAACTCTGTCCACGTATCTATTCAAGTGACATCATCACAGGATCTAATCACATCAGCCACACCATCAGGGGCTCATTCACCTGCACATCTACCAATGTGATCTATGCCATCATGTGCCAGCTATGTCCCTCTGCCATGTACATTGGCCAAACCGGACAGTCCCTACGCAAAAGAACAAATAGACACAAATCTGACATCAGGAATCATAACATTCAAAACCCAGTGGGCGAACACTTTAACTTCGCAAACCACTCAGTGACAGACTTGAAGGTGGCAATTTTGCAACAAAAAACTTCAAAAACAGACTCCAAAGAGAGACTGCTGAACTTGAATTAATATGCAAATTAGATACAATTAACTTAGATAAAATTATAAAATTGTATCTAAGTTAATTGTATCTATAAAATTAGATACAATTAACTTAGGTTTGAGAAGAGACTGGGAACGGTTGGGTCATTACACTAATTGAATCTATTTCCCCATGTTAAGTTCTCCTCACACCTTCTATGGGTCATCTCGATTATCACTTCAAAGGTTTTTTTCTCCTGCTGATGATAGCTCATCTCAATTGATTGGCCTCTTACAGTTGGTATGGCTACTTCCACCTTTTCGTGTTCTCTGTATGTATAAATATCTTATGTCTGTGTGTTCCATTCTATGCATCCGATGAAGTAGGCTGTAGCCCACAAAAGCTTATGCTCAGATAAATGTGTTAGTCTCTAAGGTGCCACAAGTACTCCTGTTCTTCTTGCGGATACAGACTAACACGGCTGCTACTCTGAAACCATTCTATAGAGTATTACTCCTGCTGAGAAGTGCTTGTGGTGCTTCCCTCCCCTTCAGCTGTTTACAGCTGGAGAACACCGAGAAGAGGGGCGGTGACCAAGGCAACTCCACAAAGTTTTACTTGATCATCCATCGGTGGTGCAGTCCAGAGGAGTCCAGAGTTTGGGGAGCTTATTAACAAGCTTGGAGAGGTGATTAATGATGGTGAACCATCTGACTCACTCTGCTGCACCTGATAGGGTTTCTACCTGCACGTGAATGCTGGGTCCCTTACCCACAACTGCTATTTAGTTATTTGGTACCACGCTATGATCATCTTCTCCTTAAATATTACTCTCAATAAGACATCTTCATTAATTTCAATACTTGCAGCATGACTATGAGGCTACTTCCCTTTTACATTTTTCCTGAGCTCAGCTATTACATCACACAGAGACACAAGCAAAACCACACAATGAATGCAATAGCAAACATAAGCAAAAGCAGCAAGTTCCCTCTGTTAGTGACTGTGAGCACGACAGGATTCTCCTACTTCCATGATTCTCATTTGATTTTCAGAAGTAGGAGTACGTAAACCATTCCCTTGTTATCTAAGCTGGTCTTCTTTGTTGTTGTTGCCTTTGCTGTGTTCTCTAGAGGCATGTGTTGGTGCCAATCTGTAGCCTTTTATTTTATTTAAAGTGCGTTTTGTAATGTGGCGTTACACCACTGTGGGCTCAGCGCTGGTGTTTACAGTTTCATGCTAAACAGAGTGAACATCACCTCTGCTACTTGCTTCAGATTTAGAGTCTCAAGGAACACATAAAGATCCAGGGTAGCGACCACACAAACATTCATAAGCAGGTTATTTTCCAGTCATTGGTTTATGGTTAGAGTTACCAGGTATTCATTTTTCGACTGGAACACCCAGTCAAAAAGGGACCATGGCGGCTCCGGTCAGCACTGCTGACCAGACCATTAAAAGTCCAGAGGGCAGAGCAGCGGGGCCCAGGGCTAAGGCAGGATGCCTGCCCTCACTCCGCCTGGCTCCTGGAAGCAGTCGCCAGGTCCCTGTGGCATCTAGACAAAGGACGGCCAGGGAGGCTCCATGCACTGTCCCCACCCCGAGGGTCAGCTCTGCAGCTCCCATTGGCCAGGAATCATTGGCCAATGGGAGCTACAAGGTGGCACCTGCAGGCACCAGGGTAGCATGCAGAGCCTCCCTGGCCACCCATGTGTCTAGGGAGTGCATGGACCTGGTGTCTGCTTCCTGGGAGCTGCAGTAAGTCCCTCCAGGACCCCACACCCCAACCCCCTGCCCCAGATTGGAGTCCCCTCCTGCAACCAAACTCCCTCCCAGAACCCTCACCCCCCAAGAATCCCTGCTCCAGCTCCCTGCTGCACCCCAAACCCCTCATCTCCAGCCCCACCCCAGAGCCCACACTCTCCAGTCAGAGCCCTCACCCCCCCTGCACCCCAACCCTCTGCCCCAGGCCAGAGCCCCCTCCTTCACACCAAACCCCTCCTCCCTGGTCCCAGTCCAGAGCCTGCACCCCCATCTGGAGTCCTCACCTCCAGGGCCACCCAGAGGGGCTGGCAAGTGGTGCAATTTGCTCCAGACCCTGGGCCCAGCAGGGGCCCCCACAAGAGTTTTTTGGGCCCCTGGAGCGGGGTCCTTCACTCACTACGGGGCCCCTGGAAAACTCTCGCAGGGCCCCGGACCCGGAACTTCTTCTCTCCCGGTCTTTGCTGATGGGGAGGCCTTCTGCTCTGGGGCAGAAGGACCCCCCGCAGCTGAATTACTGCTGAAGTGGGACCCGCCGCTGGAGTGCAGCCAGGTCTTCGGCAGTAATTTGGTGGCGGGGGTCCTTCCGTTCCGGGACTCGCTGCCAAAGCACCTCGAAGACCCTCAGCAGGCATCTCCCCCGCCAAATTATCACCCAAGACCTAGCTGCAGTTCGGTGGCGGGTCTTGCTTCGGTGGTAATTCGGCGGAGGCGGGAGGGGTCCCTGCCGCGGGTCTTCAGGGCACTTCGGCAGCGGGTCCTGGAGCAGAAGGACTCCCCACTGCCAAATTACCACTGAAGCTGGGCCCCCGGCCACTGAAGACCCCAGGCCTCCGGAATCCTCTGGGCGGCCCTGCTCACCTCCCTCTGCACACCCCAACCTTCTTCCCCAGCCTGGAGCCCTGTCCCGCACTCTGAACCCCTCATTTCTGGCCCTGCCCAGAACCCTCTCCCACACTCCAAACCCCTCATCCCCAGCCCCACCCCAGAGCCTGCAACCCCTGCTGGAGCCCCCCCCCCATAACTCCCAGCTCAGCCCAGTGAATGTGAGTCAGGGCGGGAGAGAGCGAGCGACAGAAGGAGGCAGGGATGGAGCGAAAGGGGCAGATCCTCAGAGAAGGGGCAGGGCAGGGCCTCGGGGAAGAGGCAGGGCAGGGGTGTTCTGTTTTGTGTGATTAGAAAGCTGGCAACCCTAATGGTCCTAATTTCTTGTCTCCAAGGCCTAAAATAGCTAAGCTAAAATCTTGCTGGCCTCAGCCTACATGCCTTGCATTTCAGCTTGTCTTACTCATGTCTAGAACTTGGTTCCTCTAAATACTGATCAATCTTATCCTTTTATAATCCTACAAATTAACTCTAATTAACATACAATGTATATATATATATATGATATAACATATTGAATAATCATAACATTACACAATAAATGAATAATAAACTAAAATGATTGGTTACATGTAAATAACCCTTCTAAAGAAAAGTGGTTGCTAAAGCAAATGTGATCAAAGTAACTCTTGAATGTTAACACATTTTATTGGGTGCAAAATATGTTTTGCCCGCTTTGATAACTCTGTATTTAGTAAGAAACTGAGATTAACCCATAGCCAGCATTCTGGTCAGTTTTGCAGTTTTGCAATCACGGATTGCTTTTATACCCTGTGTTTTACCCTTTGAAGTTCTGCCGGTCTGACAGGCAGTGATAGAAAGAGAATCTAGTTCACTACATGGGCACACTCCAGTGTTCTCTCTGCTCTTATTGGAATTCTAATTAATTTGCACTTTTACCCACAAACCAGCAAATCCAACTTTCTAATCCAAGTGTTAAAACTTTATCAATGTGTTTATGAGTAGACTGTTGGCCCTTTACTAAAACTCAGTGGCGTGAGGGGGTTGGTTGGCTAGTTCCTAGTACTAAAAGAAAGAGGAAGGGTCAATGGGAAATCAGGACTATGAGAGTGACAGTCCCCAGGAATAATGGGGAGAGGCCAATGCTCTTGGTCAGCCTGATTGACAGGGCTGGCAGGCTAATCAGGGAGGCAGGAGGCTAGGGGGTCCCATCCTCCGGGTGAGCTGGAATTGCCTGGGTCAGACAGAGTGAGGCCGAACTGGCCCCCAGCCAAGAGGCCCTGCAGGTCAGACTTGGAGGGGGCTGATGCTGGGAAGAAGGATCCTGCAACCTAGCGCCTGAGGGCGTGTGGCCACCGCCAGAAAGAGTGTCCGACCTGCAGCATCACTGCAGCGCAGCCAGGGATGTGTGAGGAACAGACTGTGAACTGCCCTGACATTCCAGAGACGCTGGTTGTGGTGTTCCCGTGCCACAGAGCTTTTCCCATTTTTCATTATTTTTTTCAATTGATTGCTGTTTAATAAACTGTATTTACTGTGAGCTGCATGTAATGATCAGTGGGTCAGGGAAGTGTCCAGTGCGGAGAGAGTAGCCCGGAGTGGGGACACCCTATCCCCTGTCCTAAGAGACCACAACAAGGTTGGGGGTCAAGCCCCCCAGGAATCCTGGGCCCAGCCTTGTTGGGGTTACGAGGACTCTGCCACACAGGAGAGTGGAAGGGGAGTCCTCAAGGTCAGGCAGGCCAGTGGGTAAAGGAAGTTGGAGTGAGGACTCAGATCCTTTCGCTGGCCCACTTCACCGGGGTAGTGTATAAGCCAGGAAAGTTCCCCATAACCATTCTCCTGCTTACATGTTGTTTCCCTTGGTTTCTAAGTAAGCTGTTGCATTCCGCAGTCTTTGCACTGACTTCTTCGAGCAAGGGTGGGCAAACCTTTTGGCCCGAGGGCCACACTGGGGTTGCAAAACTGTATGGAGGGCCAGGTAGGGAAGGCTTTGCCTCCCCAAACAACCTGGCCCCTGACCCCTCCCACTTTCTGCCCCCCTCAGAACTCCCAACCCATCCAACCCCCCCTGCTCCTTGTCCCCTGACCGCCCTCTCCTGGGACCCCCCCCATTCCCCATCCCATAGCCAACCTCCCCGCTCCCTGTCCCTTGACTGCCCCAACAACCCCTATCCACACCACCACCTCCTCACAGACCCCTTAGGACTCCCCGGGCCTATCCAACTCCCCCCGTTCCCCATCCCCTGACTGCTCCCTGGTACCCCCTTCCCCTTATCCAACCCCCTGGCCCTGGACTCCTTATCATGCAGCTCAGAACAGCATGTCCGGTAGCTGCACTGCCCGGTTGGAGCCAGCCACGCTGCCCTGCAGGAGCACGCAACCCCACCACCAAGAGCGCTGCCTGTGCGGCAGTGTAGCTGGGGGGGGGAGAGCAGAGGAGGGGCTGGGGGTTAGCCTCCCCGGCCGGGAGCTCAAGGCCGGGCAGGACGATCCCTATATGCAGCCCCTAGCACAATGTGACCACTCTCCAGGGTGGGATTGCTAGGTGTTTCTGTAATACAAATTAGATGGCAGAATTTGTTGCTTAGAATTAAAAGTCCAACATTTTCCAGTGAGTTGATTTTAGATCTCAAATTTGTTACAAGATTAGAAAAGTTTCAGGACTGGGGGGAAGCTACAGAAATCTTTCAAACCCTAGGGAGTGAAAACAAAGAATCCACTTATTGTGCCCACATCTACATCCTAACACATTTTGACTACAACTATTTCCATAGAGTGCAAACATCCCAGTTTGTTTTTTTGAAAGATCTATCCTCTACTGGTACAACCACCAAGATGATCCGTTCATAGCATCAGGTGACCCTCCCAGGCAGAAAGCTGTTCATCTCTTCCCACAGATTGCCAGGACAGGTGATTATCTATCTATCTATCCCTACCTAACTGTCACTTTAGGCACCTAAATCTCATAATCAGGCCCCCATTAGGATTCCCCACTCAGCTGCTCCTGAACCCTATAGGTGCGTAAACTTGTTTGGCACCTGAATTTTTCAGTGAAAAATTCCTGAGGCTCCTATGTTTTTGCCTCTGCACACGTACCCTGCAGCTTCACAGTGGTGCATGAACAAGGGGAAAACAGGCGTTCCTCCAACAAACTCGCCTGTGGGACCTGATCTAGTAAGTGTACTTGGACCTTGCTTATTAGAATGGGCCCCTGTGATATATAAAGTGGTTGGGTAGTTCCTTTTGATGGACACCCAGCCAGCCAGTTAGCTGTAAAATCCCTGTTGGTGGCTGTATTCTACTTGTTTTACCTGTAAAGGGTTAACAAGCCCATGGGTAAAAGAAAAGGAGTGGGCACCTGACCAAAAGAGCCAATGGGAAGGTAGAACTTTTTTAAATGGGAGTGTTGCCGGCAGATAACTGCCTGAGGCCAAGCAACAGCAGGGGGGTCCCTGGCCCGGTGTGCCGCGCCAATAAACACACCAGGGTGGAGAAGCAAACCAAGTTTATTTGAGATCTCAAAGCGGTGCAGGGAGACTGACTCAAATCAAGCAGGATTAAAACAAGCAGTCTGTTTCTTTACATCCATGAGAACTTTTCTCGCTGACTAGCAATCCCCCGTGTCCCCTCCCTCTTCTGTCCAGCTGCAGCATTCTCTTCTCACACACTACTTTGTCTACCCCCTCCCTCTCCCCTTTCTGCTGCAGAGACACGTGTGCTGTATCTAAAAGCGGCCTTGAAACTTGCTTCAGCTGAGCTTCAATGGATTACAGCAGAGAACTGGCTGTTACAGCCAAAAACTAACTGCTAACACTACATTTTTGCAGCTGTTAGTACATTAGGTTACACTAGGTTACACAAAGTGTTTAACATGGAGGAACATTGGTTCACTGAGGCCCTCAACAGGAAGGCTTCATTGACACTTGTGATCTACCACTCTCCCGAGTTACCTAGATTTATGTCTAGTGACACCAACAACTCCCTCCTTTGAGAAAACTCAACAAACTTTTGGCTGAGTGTTCTCATATGCAGAGGATAAGAACAGATTTAGCTCATAAGCGTCGAGGTCGCTAGTTAGAGTCAATTGGGAAATACCAGGGGATCGGGGGGAGCAGAGTGAATTCAGGACATTTTACAGCATTCTATGAACACAAAAAGAACAACAAAGAGAAGGAGTACACAAAAGAGCAAAAACACTATACGCCGACCCCATGCACCTAAATCGGGCATCCAGGAGGTTAACCAACCCCATACCTCTTGGACTCCTGTACCGGTGTTATCAAGGGTAATATGGTGAAAGGCGGCAACCTGCTTTCTAATAGCATGTATATCAGTTTCCACCCGCTGCTGTTGGTTTATAAACACACAACAGCTGGAGTTAACTAAGACACAAACTCCACCCTGATTAGCAAGGAGGTAATCTAGGGCCAAACGATTTTGTAAAACTGTCTGGGACAACTGAAATACTTCACCTTGGAGAGCCGATAAGGCATCTGCTGTGGAGTTTGCCATTATTTCCAAGGCAGCAGAAATATTTACAATAGCTTTTTCTAACTCATTTACTCCCAACGAAGGCAAAAACCAGCAGACAAAAGAATGAAAACCTGTAGGCCCACTGGCCAGGGGATTAACAGGAACATTCCGTCGGCTCCTCCAAACATGATTACAAACCTCGCCTTGGTTTAATGTTGGATGTATTGTGACAGCAGGGACCACAGCTCCCAGGGCACAAGAGCCCCACCAGTCAGCTGGGAGCGCTTTATAAGCCGTCTGATTACAAAGCCAATGCCAGCCAGATCCCGTAGGGACCGGCCATGGGGCTTGACCACAGGTGGAGGAAGGGCTCAGGTAAACATGTTCTGAGTAATTGCACTCCACCATGGCATTGCCCGCAAAGATGGTATTGTCTCCCTTATCTCGTCAGTGGCATGCAGCATAGGGATCCTGAGGTACCATATGGATGGACCATGTCTGAACTGGGGGGTCCGGGCTGTAGTTGCAATCAGGAAACAGCTGATCTATAAGTGTGCCATTGAGTGAAAGGGGAACACCCCATAGTGGAATGCCCTGTTCAGTATGGGTGGGAGTGTGTATGCAGACCCAATATGAGGATTGATTTACACCTTGAGCAACTGCATGAGTTAAATGCAAAAAACTATTATCTTCCCACTTTGCATGCTTTTGGGGGAACACAGGAATTAATAGCAGCAATATTATGGCAAACAGTAACAGGAGGGCAAACCCTGAACCTGAACCCATATTGGGCGGATTACTTTAGGGCCTCAAAATCTTAAGGCCTCAAATGCCCACAAAATAAGAAAGATTAAGAAGTACAACAACACGCAAATTAAAAACCAAAGGATCCAGGCCGACAGGTTAGGCCGGCCCTCTGAAAATAAACACAGCCAATGTTCAGTGTGTTCACAGGGAGTGCACTGTGGCGGTTAAAAGGGATTGCAGGGCATTCCCCAGCACTCCTTATTGTTGCTTCAATAACAGCTTAAGTTCCCAAATCGTCACTGGAAGTTTTCTCAGCAGGCTGGACGGTCCACTGTTCAGGAGCTGGCACTACTTTCAGACGAGAGTAATGAATCCAGTTTTTGTGTCCCTCAACCTTTGCTGCTGTATGGGAAACCAGCAGGATGGTGTGTGGTTCTTTCCACTTCTCTTGGAGAGGCTCGTCCTTCCAGGTACGAACAAGCATGGAGTCGCCGGGCTGCAAGGAGTGGATTGGGACATCCAGCGGGAGAGGCTGGAAATCTTTGGTGTACCTGTGAAGAGAACAGAGAGCAGCAGATAAAGAGCACATGTACTGAGACAAGAAACCACACCCCATTTCCCACTCCCCTGCCAGAACCGGTGTACCGTTCATAGGCCATGCCCTTCCAAACATAATCTCAAAGGGACTGAACCCTAATCTGCCCTTAGGGAGAGCACGGACACGGAGTAAAACAAGGGGCAAAGCATCAGGCCACCGAAGAGAGGCCTCCTGGCAAACCTTTGAGAGATGTCGCTTGAGTGTCTGATTCATGCGTTCCACTACTCCACTGGCCTGTGGTCGCCAAGGAGTGTGGAGCTTCCATGGGATCTGTAAGACATCCGATATGTTCTGAACAAGTTTTGATGTGAAGTGGGTTCCATTGTCAGATTCCATCCGCTGGGGGAGTCCAAATCGAGGAATAAGCTCCTTGACAAATTTTAAGGCCACTGTTTTGGCCGTATTGTTTCGACATGGCAAGGCTTCAGGCCATCCGCTGAATCGATCTACTGAGACGAGAAGGTATTTGTACCCTTGAGTCCGGGGGAACTCAGTAAAATCTATTTGCCACACCAGTCCTGGACCTGGGGTGGGTTCCAGAGTGGCTGGCGTCACTGACAGTCCTGGTCGTGGGTTATTCTTTTGGCAGACCAAACATTCAGCTTGTACCTGGGATGCTAGGGGTTTAAGTCCAGAGGTTAGAAAATATTTACTCATAAGCTGGGTAAGAGCCTCCCTTCCTGCATGAGTAGTTTGATGTAATTGCTGTAACACTGGTCGGTTTAGGCTCTTAGGTAATAGAATTCTTCCCTCTGTGAAGTAGAGCCATCCCTCCTTTTCCTGGAGACCAAGCCTGTCGGCCAGGTTTCTTTCTTCTGGAGAGTACTGCGGGGCTGGGAGCTCCCCTACCGATGGGATAAGGGCATGCATATGGGCAGTCTCTGCCTCCAGTGGCTGCAAGGTAGCAGCATGCTTGGCTTCCCTGTCTCCCCTAGCATTACCCCGGGCCACATCTTGATTTTCCCTTTGATGGGCCTTACAGTGCACCACTGCTACCTCTAAGGGGAGCTGTACAGCTTCTAGAAGTCGGAGGATCTGAGACCCATGCTTAACCAGAGAGCCTTGGGCTGTTAGCAGTCCTCTTTGCTTCCACAAACCAGCATGAGCATGTAATACTCCAAAAGCATATTTAGAGTCAGTAAAGATGTTGACTCGTTTTCCTTTTGACAGTTCAAGTGCACGGGTCAGGGCTACTAGTTCAGCAAGCTGAGCAGATGTCTCAGCAGGTAAACCCTCGGCTTCCACGGTATCGTGGAGGGTCACAACAGCATAGCCTGCCCTCCTTTGTCCATCTACAACAGCACTACTGCCATCAGTGTACCACTCACACTCTGCATTTGGAAGCGGTTGGTCCTTTAAGTCTGGACGGCTGGAGTATTGGGCATCTATTACATCTAGACAGTCATGTTCCCGCTCCTCTGTCTCTGGCAAAAGGGTGGCTGGGTTAAGGGAGGGGCAGGTCTGCAGGGTGACTTCAGGGTTCTCTAAAAGCTTAGCCTTATACCGAGCCACTCGAGCCTAGGTGAGCCAAAGACCACCCTTGGCATCCAGCAGGGCCTGAACCATGTGAGGAACAAACACTTGCACAACACCTCCCAGGGTTAACTTCTCAGCTTCCTCAAGTACTAGGGCAGTTGCAGCAACCGCCCGTAAACACGCTGGCCACCCCTTGGCAACTGGATTGAGTTGTTTGGAAAAGTAAGCCACGGGACATTTCCAAGTGCCTAATAACTGAGTGAGCACTCCCAGAGCCACCCCTTTCCTCTCATGTACATACAGCCGAAACGGCTTGGAGATGTCCGGCAGACCCAGGGCTGGGGCTTCCATTAACTTTCTTTTCAGAACCTTAAATGCCTTGTCAGCGTCTGGGGACCAGTGAAAGGGCTCGTGATCCGCTCCCTTAACGCATTCGTACAATGGTTTGGCCCACAGTCCAAATTCAGGGATCCATATTCTGCAAAAGCCTGCCATGCCCAGAAATGCCCTGAGTCATTTATGATTGCTTGGGATAGGAACTTAACAGATTGCTTCCTTCCTTTCATTTGAAAGCTGACGTTCTCCTTGCCTTATGTGAAACCCTAAGTTCTGTACTTCTGAGAGGGCGATTTGAGCCTTACTCCATGCTACCCAATAGCCTTGGAGTCCAATAAAGTTCAGGAGGCTCACAGTGGCTTTAAGGCAAGGGGTTAAACCCACAGCTGCAATTAACAAGTCATCTACATATTGCAGGAGGAGGACCTTGTCCTCATTGTCCCATTCCTCCAAGTCCCTAGCCAGGGCCTGGCCAAAAAGGGTGGGGGAGTTTTTAAATCCCTGGGCCAAAACTGTCCAGCAAAGCTGCTTTTTAACCCTCCTTTTGTCCTCCATTCGAAGGAGAAAATCTCCTGAGATGGTGTGTCAGCTGGAATTGTGAAGAAGGCA
The DNA here is from genome assembly GCF_025201925.1 of Gopherus flavomarginatus. NCBI lineage: Eukaryota > Metazoa > Chordata > Testudines > Testudinidae > Gopherus > Gopherus flavomarginatus. The sequence continues at coordinate 366,320,980 of NC_066617.1, read as the reverse complement.
TCTTTTAAATCCAGAACTGAAAAATGGGTATACTGTCCCCCCACAGAGGCCAACAAGGTATATGGGTTTGGGACGAGGGGGTGCAGAGTTTTAACCCATTCATTAACTGCTCTGAGGTCCTGCACCAGCCGGTACATGCCATCAGGCTTTTGCACAGGCAAGATAGGAGCGTTTCAAGCTGACCGCCATTCTCGGAGTACACCATATTGTAGGAATCTGTCTATAGTTCCCTGTAGCCCCTCTCTGGCTTCCCTCTTGATTGGATACTGTTTGATTCGCACCAGGCCTTTTCCTGGCAAAAGCTGCACATTGACAGGGGTTTGGTGTGTGGCTTTTCCCAGGACCCCTGATGCCCATACTAGGGGGTATATCTAGTCCTCCCACTGGCTCCACTCTGGGGCTTGCATAGCTGAGGGCTCAACTGCAAGAGTCATGATCCATGCATTCTCGGGGGGTAAGGTAAGGGTTATTTCATCTTGAGTAAAATGCAGGGTGGCACCTAAGCGACAAAGCAGGTCCCGTCCTAGCAGGGGTGTTGGGCAATTGGGAAGGTAAACCAGCTTGTGAGATACAGTTCTGTTTCCCAAAGCACATTCCGCTGGGGCATACACTGAACGCTTGGTTCCTTTTGCTGTGGCACCCACCACAGTGAGAGAGTCTGCCACGGGCAGCTGAAGGGGTTGATTTACAGCGGTGCGTGTTGCTCCAGAGTCTACTAAAAAGTCTATTTCTGAATTTCCCACCCGCATTTTTACTCGGGGTTCCGGGGGCAGGATGGTCCGTCTCCCCTGACACCCCTATTCTTGCTCCTCTGCAGCCATCATAGGAGTATGCTCCCTTTGGGGGCATTCATTTTTCCAGTGTCCCTCCTGCCGGCAGATAGCACACTGGTTGCGACCCAGGTGCTTCTCCTGCGGGTCAGGGCTTCCACGCCCACAGCCCCTTACTCCCCGGCCCCTTCCACCTTCCTGGGTCCTTTCCCTGCCAGCTTGCACTGCCACTACCGTCATTTTCACTTGCTTTTTCTCCTTTTCTCCCTCTCTCAGGCTATAAACCTTATTTGTAGTTTCCAGAATCTGTGCCATGGTCATGCCCATTAAATCCTTCTTTTTCTGCAATTTCCTTTTAATATCAGGGGCTGCACGACTGGTAAAGATACCTTTTATAACTGCCTCAGTGGCCTGGTCATCGGGGTTTGCATTTGTATTCTGTCGAATAGCGTCTTGGATGCACTGCAGAAAGGCAACCGGACTTTCCTTTGGCTCCTGCACTATCTCATATGGTTTTGCCCAATTGTTGTGTCGGACAGCCGAGTGACGGAGTCCGTACAAAAGCAGCTCCTTATAGGAGGTGAGGCGGTTGAGGTGCTGCTCATCATTAGGATTCCACCTGGGGTCAGCCAGGGGAACCTGGTTCCCAGGAACAGGGACAGTATCTGGATTCGCATCATATCTCCGCTGTGCCTCCTCCCTTGCCTTGGACATAACCTGATTCCACTCCACCTCAGACAACAGGGTCCTCATAAGGATCTGACAATCATCCCAGTCAGGCTTGTGGCTAGCCAGACATCCCTCAAAAACTGAGATAAACCGGCTTGGATTCGTTGAGAATTCCCCAGCCTGTGTCTTAAAGGCTGCTAGCTCCACTGCATTAAAAGGCACATGGGTGTAAACTTGCATAGTAGTGGCTGCACGCCCTTCCGCTCCTTGGCAGGCTATCCTGGTCTCGGTAATCAACGGATAGAATCCCACTGAGGGAGCAATCTCTGGGGCCTGGGGCACCTGCTCTTTATATGGTGGGGGTGTTAAAACCGAAGGGGACACCGAATCTGCCATTACAACTGTAGGAGGGCTCTGGGGACTAACATTAGTGACTACTGAACCTGTTGGAGTGAAATTACACTGTTGCAAAATATCTGTCCTATGCCATAAAGCCATAAACAATTGCGCATACAGATGTTCATTCCATTTACCTGTTCGCTGACAAAACAGGATTAGCTGAAGGATCGTATTGTAATTAAGTGATCCTTCTGGTGGCCACCTCTCCTGGCTCTCTAGTTGGTATTGAGGCCAGTCTACTGTACAGAACCTTTTAAAGTTATGCTTAGTCATTGGATCCGAGCCAAACACCTTCCAATTCACCAGAATGCATTCTAAGGGTGTACACCGTACCTGGCGCCCCATACCATGCCCTTGACCCATTATATGACACTCTATCGTCTAATGGGAATTATGCCTGGCACCCCATACCATGCCCTTGACCCATTATATGACGCTCTATCGTCTAATGGGAATTACAATGACTGGGCATCCTCAGCCTCGGGCCTAAGTCCACACTACTAGACTGTTCCTACCTTATCCAAGGGACCGGTTCCTCACTGTTGCCCACAACTGCTTTTCCACGACTCGAGTGCGTTGCACCGTTGAGCCCTCTGGAGTCGCTCACATCGCGTCTCCGCTGAGGCCCCTGATGAAGTCACCGGTGCACGTTGGGCGTCGGTCGTCACCGCAATCCGTCGACCACCAGGAGGGATCCAGGCAAGGCTAATTTTAGCCTCAATGCCCACCGTTGGATCCAAATTCCAATGCCTGGCTCCCTTTCCCTGGCCAGAAAAATCTGCCCCCAAAGACCCAACTCCACAACGTATCCTCTGAACAAAGGATCAGCTCAGCATGCGAACAGGAGAGGCAAGCAGGGGAGTTTTTCAGGGTGTAGCTGTAGATACAGTGCACAGAGGTAAAGGGTGAGTTGTGTGTTGGTCTGTTCACTGTTTCCATGTGGGTCGTGTGGCTGGGGTTTGAGTCCCTCACCAGGCCAGGTGACAGAGGTCTGTCTGTGTCTGTGGCTCTGACCCTTGGGCCTAGGATCAGCCCTGATGTTTGACATCTGAATCATCGATCACCCTGTTAGCCCCGGGGCAGAACTAAGCAGTGAGGTGCAGAGTGTATAAGGTAGTTAGTTGCTGAGCAAACACTTGACCAGGCACTTGGGTGAGGCACTGAACTATTCCGTTATATCGTTATTTTAGCCTCTTTCTCTTGGATACGATCAACAGACCTGATGGGCCTGTTGGGTTCTGTGTATTGTGCAGCAGTTTAAAGGCACTTTTGAGTAAACACAGCAGCACTAGGTACAGTATTTCCACCCCCCAGAATCCTTCAGGAAGTGAAATCAGGATTTCCCCACAACTACTGCCCACCCCTCCAGCTGAGAACTGTATTTCAGGGTCAAACCCGCCTCTGTTATGGCTGGGCTGCTGTCCCTGAGAGAGCAATTCCTGCCTGGGAAATCCCAGTCACTGAATGTGGAACAATGGATCACAGTGAAACAATGGGGAGGATGTTTGGTTTGATGTGTTCTTTCCCCTCAAATCTCCACTGACGTTCCTGATGGATTCTCCTGCAGCCGCACACGGATGTTGGAACCATGATGAAGCCTCTGCTGATCCCCTTGACATACTTCTGTCTTCAAACCTGGCTGGAAATCCCTCAGGTAAACTCTTGAGCTTTGCCAGTGAAGCACTTTGTGTTTTCTCATGTTTCTGCTCAAGGCTATGCAGGCAGCCATACTGCCTTAGACCCATAGATGTGTAGGGCTGGAAGGGACCTCGAGAAGTCATCTAGTGCAGCCTTGTGTGCTGAGACTGGACCAAGTACATCGAGACCACCCTGGACAGATTTTGTTTAATCAGGGCCCCATACCACCTTCCCTAGTGGCTGGTAGGGGAACCCAGGCCCTCCCACAAAACTGGGTCCCTCTGACCAGCAGCCAACGTCTGCTCCATCACACTTCTTCCTGCTGCCTCCATGGATATCTTCCTACCACAGCCATTTTCCAGTCCCCACAGCCTCTCCCGGCTCACCCTTCTTTCAGGGCCGGGCCCGCAGGGCTCCCCCGTGTAGTCCCCCAACACAATCCCAATCCAAAAGAACAAAATTAAACCAATTTCTGCCTTGCTTGGGCTTCCTCCTCACACTGCAGGAGCCTCCCTGTTCCCCTCAGGTCTCTCCACGCTTTACTGCCAGGAGAGGGACTGCCAAGGTCCTCCACCTCTCCCTGCAGCCCCTCAAACTCCAAACACCCCCTAGGCTTTACCAACACTGCCGCTGGCTTCCTCCTGGCCTGAGGCAACTCATCTCTGGCCGCAGGCTTCACTGCCCCCAGTCTCCTAGGCCTCCTCCTGGCTCTGGGCCCTCCAGTGCTGGCTCCAGGCCTCTCTCTGCCTTTAGCCCAAGAGGGGATGTCCCTAGCTGGGTCTGATCACCACCTTTGCGTAACACCCTCCAGGTGCCACCCCACATCCTAAAGGGGCTCAGACTCTGGTTAGCCCCTGGTTAACCAGTGTGGGGTTTATACAACCCATCACAATGGTGTTGCTGTCCTCCATGTGCATTTGGGGGTTGGATCATGGATGGAACCTTTCCGTGGGCACTGCCAGCCTTGGAGCATGCAGTGCATGGCTGGCATACAGAGATGGCAACCCACTGACTCCCACTGAGATAAATGGGGGTGGTTTCTAGATATTCCTGGGGGAGTGGATTGGGATCTCAGTCCCTCCTATCTCCCTCCCTTCTATGTCCCTTGTTCCCTCTGCTTTGTCTTCCCTAATAATGTATCCCATCCTGCCTTTCATCCTAACCTCCCCTCCCCACCTGCACACAATATATCTGTTACACTAACAAAGTCCCCAGTAAACTAAAGATGCATCTGTAATGATTACAGGGCTTGCTGGTGCTCAGGTGTGTTCCCCCCCCCTCCAAAAAATCATGGAGGCAATATAACATTTGCCAAGCAACGCACCGAGGATTCTGCCTATATGTTCTACCCCTTTCATCTGTCTTGTCTAGTTAGAGGTAAGCCACTAAAGGCAGAGATCATCTAGGGCTCAGCACAATGGAACCCCAATTCTGGGTGTGACCTCTAGTACTATTGTAACACAACTGCTAATGTGACCGTATGTTTCCTTTATTTTCCTAGGCAAAATGCCAGGTGGAGCTTGTTAGAAAAACAGGAAGACCCAGAGGTAGATAGAGTAAACGGGCTTCTTTTTGGCAGAACTTGTTCCCTTTGACCAAGTTGTTGAGTAGGCATGGAGTTAATTACATCACACTTCATCTAGGTTAATATGTAAATACCCACATTTACTACAACACCCCCTAAACCCTTATTGAGTAATATGGATACCCATACAATGAATATGATTATCCCCGCCCCAGTTTACAGCATTACACATATCATACAGACATTTTCACCTTGAAGATACATTTCCTTGAAATAATTGCAGCCACAAATTCCCTTGATCAGCAGTTCACAGGGAAAGGAGGAAGGAGCCATGACCCCGAGCTCATTTATGTAGCTGGGAAAGGAAGGGAGGGGAAGATAACACGGCTTTACACAAAGATTATCCCTTAGATCCCTGCACTCCTTGTTCAGCTGCAATGCTGATCAATCCTTAACAAGCAGAAGGGAACTTTATGGCAAGATGACACTATCGATCATGCGAAGGAATAGTGTGTGCCTGAGCCTACTCCCTAATACCATGCCAGCACACCAGCAGTTTCCCAGGTCTTTACCTAACCTTTACATATCTCAACAGATCTGAGCATGATGCCAGATGCTTTTGATGACCAATATCTAGGATGTGCTGAAAAAATGTATACACGTGCACATGATCTGCTACAGACGGAAATTAGAATATCCTCATCATTTAGCAGAGTGTGGAAAAATGCAGCCAAAAAATGGACAGATGTGAAAAAGTATTCTCGCCGCAGCGACATTAAGGATGAGTATGGAATAGCCATAGTAGCCTACACAGACAAACCCGAAGACAACCGTGATGCTTTTTCAACTACATTTAATAAGGCAGTGAGAGAGACTGGGACATCTCTACATGACTACATGGTCAATTTCCAGTTCAAAGCCTTTCATTATTATTTGACAAGAGCTTTGCAGGTCTTAAGAAATGGGTGTAATGTGATGTATAACATGATGCTGTACCGGGGCACTAAATCTCAGTACATGGGATCGGGTCTCGTCAGGTTTGGATACTTTAGCTCTTCATCTATTCGGAAAGATGTGGCTGAAAGTTTTGGCAAGACCACGTTCTTCACCATCCACTCATGCTTTGGTGTTGAGATCAGGAACTTATCACAGCATCCTTACCAAGAAGAAGTATTAATTCCAGTCCATGAAATATTCAATGTGGCCCAAGGACAAGGGAATAACCACTTTATCCTCCGGAGCACAAACCGGACCTGCAGCCATTTTAACTGCGCGTACCTGGGTGGTGAGTACTGGGCTGAACACGAAAAATATTTGTGTGGGGCTATTTGCTGTGGTGAATTTGAAAACCCCACTTCAGGGAGAGCTGAGGAGAGGGACACTGACATGGGGACTTGCCACCAGGGCTAGGGGAGACAGGCTGCCATGACTCTTGCTGCTGGAGAGGGTTTGGGTTGGGGTGGGTGGACATCAGGTCCCAAGCACTTACTGAGGAAAGTAGGTGCCTAGACATCATGGCAATGGAAGCACTAGAAAGGCAGGTGAAGGTCCCAAACGACTGCGAGTCTTCAACACACACACACCCCGTACAGAGTCCACAGGAGCCCTGGCAGAGCAGCTGTGGCTCCTCAGACACAGCACAGCAAATCCATAGACTTGGAAAAGGGAGCAGTCGGGTGGCCTAGTGTGCAGATGGCACATTATTTGGGACAGTCAGGACTAGGGACAATGGTGAGGAACTTCAGAGAGATCTAATCAAGTTGGGTGAATGGGCAACACAACATCAGGTGAAATTCACTGACACACATTCAAGGTAACGCACATTGTGAGAAACAGTGTGACTGGATTGTTAATGAGCTGTATCAACTCAGACAGAGCTGGCCATCATTGTGGAGAGTTCGGTGCAAATCTCAGTGAAAACCTCTGTTCAATGTGCTGCTAGGTTTATAAAGCAACAAAATGTTACCATGCATCTGGAATGATGGGATGGAGAATAGTGTGGAGATATTAGAACTAAGGCTAAGATTTTGTCTTTTTTTTTTTTTTTAGTAAAAGTCATAAGCAAGTCACAGGCAATAAACAAAAATCCACAGCCCCTTGACCTGTCCATGACTTGTACTATATACCCCAGACTAAATCGCTGGTGTTCTTGGGGGCTCTGCTGGTGCTGGGGGGGTGGGGGAGGGGAAGAAGGTTCAGAGACAAGGGGTGAAAATGATCAGAGGTGTGGAGAGCTTTCTATGGGAGAGATTGGGATGACTGAGCTAAAAGAAAAGAAATATGGAGATATACAAAATAAATGAGACAGGGGAAATGGCAGTGTATAATTTATCATTCCTCATAAAACAAGAATAAACTGAAGGTAACATATTTTAAGTAGTAAAAGGATATGCCCTGTTATAGAAAATGCAGGGTTAACTTGTGGGACTCACTGCCACAACCTGTTCACGACTCCAGAGCTAAAAAATTAGCCATTGATATAGACAGTTAGAATCTCTACAGTTAAAAATACATAGTTTATCCTATGTAACATAAAAGGACAATAAACCCTTAGGCCTGAGGACAAAAGGCAGTCACTAACTGCCAGGGTTGGGGAAGTAATTTCCTGTATGTGTAGGTTATTCTCCTCTGGGGAATCTTGCAGCCTCCCAATACAGCTGGACCTCAGCTAGGGTGACCAGATGTCCCAATTCTATAGGGACAGTCCCGATTTTTGGGTCTTCCCTATATAGACTCCTATTACTCCCCACCCCCTGTCCTGATTTTTCACATTTGCTATCTGGTCACCCTAGCCTCACCTCAATCAGGGACACGATACCAGGCTAGATCCAGTCCGACAGTTCCTATGTTTCTTTGCAAACAGTAGAGTGAAGTTGAAAATTCTACATGGGCAAATCCCATTTCATTGACCCTCTGTTTGTACTGTAGGAGAGAAGAAAGAAACGTATGTTTACAACTCTGGTAAGAGATTTTTTTTTCCCCATTCTTTTGTGAATGACTCGCCCTCTGTTTTAAAGTGCAGAGCTGAGAGCAACCCCACCAGGCAAACATGTCACATGAAACCAGTTGAGAAATAAGTGGGGTTAACTGTACATTCTGTCTATTTATCCAGGTTCTCTTAGGGACCTTAGGACTAATATCTGAGTACCTTCCCCTCTGACTCAATTCCAGGCGCAGTTGATTTCAGAAAAGAAAATTTAAGGCGAATAACCCCTTAGAGCACTAAAGGTTCATCTTCAGTGTTCTGAACTATAAGCTGAAACACGTCCCCTAACCCAGCACCACAAGTGTGTCTCCATCTCCCTCCTCTCATAACTGACCCATTCTAGCCCCAGTGGAACTACATCCTCTCAAAGGACTAAACAGGACTATTTTACCAGAGCAGGTCGGAAAAATCGCAACAAAACATTTTCTCATTGGAATATGACGATCTGTCAAACTCTAAACCTTTTGCAGAGGTAGTTTGATTTCCATCCTGTTCTGTCAGAACGCTGCCTGGGTTCCAGCCAGCTCACCCACCTGGCTCCTTGGCAGCTTGGCTGGCAGGCTGCCGAAGAGTCATAGATCCCAGGACTTCCAGTTCCCCTGACCCTGGGACAGCCTACTTGGTGAACTGCCCCAGAGCCAACACTCTAGTCCCTGGTGTGGAGAATTTCAAAATTTGGGTGTTTTTTTTTATTCCACATCAGAACAAAACCAAATTTTGAAATATCAAAATCCTCCACAAAATGGAATGACCCTTCTCTGCCCTGCTCCACATTTTACCCCTAAGCCAATAAAAAAAACAAACAAACAGTGAGGTGAATGTCCCAGGCTGGAGTGTCCTGCTGAGGGGAAATGGATTAATGAGTCTCTGCAATAAGCAGGTTCCAGTAGCTATTGGGAAGGAAACAAGTATCCAGCTTTAAGGATCTCTGTCAGTGTGAAGTAATTTCCTATCAATTGTTTGATCTGCTTTTTCCTATTAACAGCTACCAGAGGCGGCATCGCCTTCCCCGGTGTTCTGAGCTCACTGTTTGGAGGATCTGTCATCCTGGTCCAAGTTGCTGCTCTGAAGCTGTTTGCTGGTTTCTAAATTGTCCTATTTGTGTTGCTGACTTTTTCCCTCTAACACACATCATGGTGATGAGACTTGCCAGATCCAAAGCTGTCCTGCTATTCTGCCAGCATTCCAAAGGGAAACCAGCAACATGGAGGGAGTGTTGCAGGTACCTGCTTGGGCAAGCTTTGATTATACATTATCGATGAGTAGATCAAAATGGAAGCTCATAGTTCTATTACAGGTGCAATATGTCTTAGCACACGTCCAGACTAACCCGCGGCATCGGCGGGTTAAAATCGATTGCTCGGGGATCGATATATCGCGTCTAGTCTGGACGCGATGTATCGATCCCCGAGCGCGCTTACATCGATTCCGGAACTCCATCAACCTGAACAGAGTTCCGGAATCGACACGGAGAGCTGCGGACATCGATGCCACGCTGTCTGGACGGGTGAGTACCTCGATTTTAGAAATTCGACTTCAGCTACGTTATTCCCGTAGCTGAAGTTGCGTATCTAAAATCGATTTTAATACCTAGTCTGGACGTGGCCTTAAAGTGCCAGAGCTAAAAGTTGGTGCCTAGGATTTGATAACTGCTTTCAACTACCTGAAAGGGAGTTCCAAAGAGGATGGATCTAGACTGTTCAGTGGTAGCAGATGACAGAACAAGGAGTAATGGTCTCAAGTTGCAGTGGGGGAGGTTTAGGTTGGATATTAGGAAAAACTTTTTCACTAAGAAGGTGGTGAAGCACTGGAATGGGTTACCTAGGGAGGTGGTGGAATCTCCTTCCTTAGAGGTTTTTAAGGTCAGGCTTGACAAAGCCCTGGCTGGGATGATTTAGTTGGGAATTGGTCTGCTTTGAGGAGGGGGTTGGACTAGATGACCTCCTGAGGTCCCTGCCAACCCTGATATTCTAGGATTCTATGATATAAATAATTACTTGTATTCCTCTCATGCTAGCACTTTTGTACTAACTTTTGATGACTTCAGTAAAAAGACTTTGCAGAGATGAACAAAGTCAAAATATTTTAATTAATGCAATAGATGGGTTTAATCTATGTCTTAGCCAGGTGAATCTGTAACAGCGCAGTTTGTGGCATCCCATGTCTATATCTCTCAGTCAGTCAGTTTCATATTGAATGTGCTCAGACAATGATATTTTTAACTGGTGAAACCAAAGGTCCAATTCTGGGCTAGTTTACTTACTTGCCTGCCCACTGACTGTCCTGGGATGGCATGGGGGCTAATCAGTAACAGCATAGGTAGGCTTGACCACTACCATGGCAGCTGATGTATTCCAGCAAGGGGCAGGGTGTGTGTATGGCTATTATGAATAGTCAGACTGGGCCATCAGGAGGACACCAGAACTGGACACAATTGTAATGAGATCCCCAGGGTGTGGCCTGGGCCTGTGGGACCGCTGTGCCACCTTAACTCTCTCCAGCCTGGGTTGTCTCTCACAATGCCTTGCTAGTGACCAGGTGCTGTGATCATTCAGCACAACAGCCTCTGGAGCCCCACACCCAGCTAGATTGCATGAATGCTCTCAGAGTCACTCCTGAATCCCCCCAGCTCTCAGCACTGTACCCAGGAATATACTGTCTTGCCCTGCTCAAGACAAGCAGTGCAGATTTATTAATTGGTTCACCACTTCTTCAATGGTGAGTGGACAGACACCAGCCTTTGCAAACCTCAGCACATTTGCCGCACACTTCAGGCAAACTCACTGGTAAAGATAAACAGCTAAAACAAATGTATTAACAATAAAAAGACAGATTTTAAGTGACTATAAGTGTTAGGCAAAAAGTCAGAGTTAGTTATCAAAAGAAAAAAGGGCACACAGTATAAATTCTCAACCTAATTAGACTGGGCAACAACTAAGCATTTTCTCACCCCACTGGATATTGCCATCCTTAATATCATAGGCACAGACTTTCAAAAGTGCCAGGAGATGGGGAAGGGTGCTTGACACCTGGCTCTGCTCCAGGCCCTGCCCCCACTCCACCCCTATCCCTAAGGCCCCACTCCACCTCTTCCTGCCCCCACTCCACCCCTTCCTGCCCAATTCCACCACCCCCTCCACAGCACACCATATCTCCACTCCTCCCCCTTCAGAACCTCCCAAATGCCATGAAACAGCTGATCATGGTAGGCACAGGGAGGGAGGGAGGAGGTGCTGATCAGCGGGGCCTGCTGGCAGGAGCCAATGGAGGGCTGATGGCGGGTGCTCAGCATCCACCAATTTTTTCCTGTGGGTGCTCCAGTCCTGGAGCAGCCACAGAGTCAGCGCCTATGCTTAATATACAGGTTTGTCCCTTAAAACTGAGCCAGTCTCCTCTGTTGGCGTCTTCAGTTTTCTTCTGAGTGTCTTGGTTGCTTGCAGCATAGGTGGGGGCAGGAGAAAGGGGAAGCATGGGCCTGCTCTGTTCTGTTTATACCCTCACTACCATGTGCTTGGGGAACATACAAGTCCAGGCATGTCTGGGGGCACTGCTGACTCTCCAGGGAAGGACGAGCAATTCCTCTGGTGTGGCCTCATGCAGATGAGTCACTGCATTGTAGTTTCCTTGCTGGACAATGGCTCTTGATAGGTGGGATGTCAGACAACCTGAGTGTTGGTTACTTTCCTTGCTGTTGCCTCTGGGGTGGTGATATCTGGCTGATTCCCCAACTTACAGCATGTTTTAGTGACCACCATACTACACAATTCTCATACCTTCATATGCATTAATGATACACATCTATGGATAGAGAAATGACTTTCAGCAAATCACAACCTTGTCCCTGATACATATGGGGCAGGCCCTGTAAAGCACGATCACGATTATTTAAAAAATGAGGAATATGGGGGTTACAGAATGCTCCCCCAAGGTATAGAATGTCACAATTGCATCAGTAATTGTTTCACCAATTCAGCTTCCTGCTCCTATTCCATATTCCAGTCGATCATCTTGTAAGTGTGAGCTACACAGTTTGCTCTGTGTTGTTTTAGATGTATTAAAATGCATTATTTAAATTAGCCCTCTTTACCAAGTACCTAGATCACTCTGACCTGCGTAACTAACCTGTCCCTGTCTATCATTATTTACCACTCCACCAATTTTTGTATCATCTGCAAATTTTACCGGGATTGATTTTATATTTTCTTCCAACTCCTTGATAAAGATATTGAATGCTACTTTGCTCTACAGGACCCCACTTCAAATACCCCCACTGGATGATGATTCCCCATTTACAATTTTTTTTTGATATATCAGCTAACACGTTTTGATGCCATTAAATATGGACATTATGTCTAGTGCTGATTTTTCATCAGAATGTTGGGCGCGACTAGGTCACTTGCCTTAGACATCTAACTATTATGCCAAACCAGTTACCATGAGCAGCAAAATTTATAATCTCACCCAAAAATGAAATCAGGTCCCTTTACCAAGACCTATTTTCCATAAAACCAGGTTGAATGGCAAGAATACCCAGCCTTTAATTCTTTATCATCTGAACCTCATATCAGCTTTTCTGTTATTTGCTGGGACTGATGTCAGACTAACCAGCCTATAGTTACCCAGGTCATCCCACATACCCTTTTAGAATATTAGCACAACATTAGCATTCTTCCAATATTCTGAAATTTCCCTGGTATTCCAAGATTCATTAAAATCTAATATCAGTGGGCCAGAGATCTCCTCCGCTAACACTTCTGGGACTCTTGGATACAAGTTATCCAGGCCTGCTGATTTAAAAGTTTGTATCCCTAGCAGATGTTTAGTAACTAAGGAAGTTTTTAATGGACTTTAAAGTACTTCGTTACCCTGTGATACAAGTACACCATCTTGCTTCTTTTTTAATCAGAAATGTTCATTGACTGCTTCTGCCTTTTCTGCATCATTAACAATTTTATTGTCTTAATCTAATTAAGGCCTATATCAGTGTTAGCATTTCTTTTGTTCCTAATATATTTAAAAAGCTTATTATCCTTAGCTCTGCCAAACAGAGCTTTCCTTGACGTCTTTAGCTTCCCTTATCTATTTTTTACTCTTCATAACTTAATTTATATTGATTGCTTCCCCCACATGCACACTTTTGCTATTTTGTATGTATTGTTTTATTTCTAAATACTGCCTTCACTTCCTCACTGAACCAGGATAGGTTTTTAGCCCAAGTTCTCCTCTTTCTTCATTGTGGCTTTTTAGCCATCTAGTAAACTTTTTAAAGAGCTCCCGATTTTCCAGTCAGATTTTTCTGTCTACATTTTCCCCTTCCAATTAATTTCACTCACTTTCCTCAGCTTTGGGAAATTAGTCCTTTTTATTTGCCCATATTGAATGCAAACAGATCATGTTCCCTGTTCCTTAAGCAAACACCAACTTCCAGACCAGTGATGAATTAATCTGTATCTATCATAATAAAGTCCAAAACAGCATTACAAGGTATTTGGTGCAATACTTGCGTGTTTAGAAAATCTATACTTTTTAGAAACTGTAACGACGTTTTACTACTGGCTTCATGAGACCTCCAGCATGTGTCGCCCAAGAGCCATACCACCACAGATTTTACGTTTGCATTTTACACACAGTTGTTCTCTGGTTTGAACCAGTGCTCTGTAACAGAGCCCCAGCAATACCATCTCCTGGTGCTTGTTAATTAGCACATTGATCCATGTGCATTGACGTTCCTGAGGTATCAATAATGTAGAGTGGCACTCACTCTCCACCATCTCTTTTACCTACTCTGATCTTCCTGAACAGGTTATAACCAGTGATTTTAACATTCCAGGCATGCAACTCATCCCATCAGGTTTCAGTAATTCCGTTCACATCACACATCTTTTCAATGAGCATTTCCAATTCCCCTTGCTTGTTACCTATATTCTTAGTACTGCTATATAAGCATCTTTCAGAGATAATTCATAGCAAGCTCCAGCCACTATGAAGCCCACACACCTGACCAATCAATTAGTCAATGATTGATTAAATTCACATCACCTATAGACAGGTCTGAGACAGAACTGATCAGAGCCATCAAACCACTCAGAAAGATTAGCTTCTTGGTAAGATACATAAATGGCCAGGGAATGAAGAGAGGCAGTGAAACCTGCCCTGGGGTTCAGAGCTCAGCTGGGAGGGGCTACTCCACTGCTTGTGATTGGGAGACAGATGAAACCTTGGAACCAGACAATTCTGGGGCAGTTGCAGATGAGAGATAGCTATCAAAAGAGAGGGGCCCTGGTGGCTCCTGGATCTGCCTAAGTGCATCTGTAACAGGGTCACACTCACCTCTCATGAGCACTCCCCTGGCCGAGTGCATGTGCCTGAATCCTCTGTCTGTGGTGGCTCTTCGGTGACGCAGCCCTCTGGCCAAGTCATACACGTGCTGTCTGTGAGATAAAAGAAACACAAACCCCTTTCAGGGTACAAGTCCAACAGAGGCCTCGCTCAGTGCCCTCTGATGTCTCTCTGTTTGTCTCTGCTCCAGAATAGAGCAGTGCCCCAAGGCTCCATCCCTGGAGGCAGTGTCTTCACCTTCTCAGGGACTCTCTAGCCCCAGCTCTTCATTTAGGCCACAACAGTTCAGTCCCTCTTCTGGGGTGCCTCAAAGTCAAGGCCACTTTACCAGTGGCTGGGGGCAGAACCAGGTTTACCCTCTACTCCAGGTCCAAGCCCAGGGACCCTATAGACAGCAGCCATCTGTAATGTCCCTGTCATAAACAGATAGTTAAGGATTAATGCCTCTTTTACCTGTGAAGGGTTAAGAAGTTCACCTAGCCTATCTGACACCTGACCAGAGGAACCAATGGGGGAACAAGATGTTTCAAAAGGAAGGAGGGAAGTTTTCCTTTGTTTAGAGTTTCAGCCTGAGTGAAAAAGATCAAGGAACCAGCCTCTTATCAGAGTAGTAAGTTTTAGAAAGGGATAAATAGGTTTATGTTTGTTTTCTTTGTAACTTGTCTTGATACCATTAAGGGAATCATCAAAATTGGGTATTTGGGTATTTTTTTATGTAATGAAATTTGTGCTCAGGGGAACATCCTCTGTGTTTTGAATCTGTTGTCTGTGAGAGTAGCTGGTATGCTAGTCTCTCCCAGAGGGTTTTCTTTTACCTTTCTTTTCTTTAATTAAAAGCCTTCTTTTTAAATATCTGATTGATTTTTTCCTTGTTTTAAGATCCAAGGGAGTTGGATCTGGATCCACCAGGAGTTGGTGGGCGAAAGGAGGGGGAATGGTTAATTTCTCCTGTTTTAAGATCCAAGGGGTTTGGATCTGTGTTCACCAGGAAATTGGTGAGGTCTCTCAGGGAAAAAGGGTAGTGCTTGGGGGCAGGTGGCAGCAATTCCAGATCTAAGCTGGTAATTAAGCTTAGAAGTGTCCATGCAGGTCCCCACATCTGTACCCTAAAGTTCAGAGTGGGGAAGGAACCTTGACAGTCCCTTTAAATAAACTGTGTTGCTGCTATAATTCCCTGAACTACTTCCCATGGCCCCCACACAGTCTTCACCCTTACCTCAGGGCTTTGTCCTTTTGGA
The DNA here is from genome assembly GCF_025201925.1 of Gopherus flavomarginatus. NCBI lineage: Eukaryota > Metazoa > Chordata > Testudines > Testudinidae > Gopherus > Gopherus flavomarginatus. Next base: position 366,305,416 of record NC_066617.1, on the reverse strand, counting down.
GTCCCAGCAACCAGCTTAGAGCATCACTCAGCTCTAGCAAGGAACTCACCTCTCTGTGATCTGGCCCTGCAGCTCTTCTTATATTGACCTGCTGGGCCCTGATTGGCTGCTTCACACACAGCCACTCTAAGCAGCTCGGAAGACCTCTCTACTGCCCTTTTCTTGGGGGGGGGGGGGTGTCTGGTGTGGCAGGGCTACAAGGCCTCCAGCAGGGGGTCTCAGAGTTTAGTCCACCCCCTCACAGTGTAACCCACACACCTACTAGCTGTGGTGCTTTGTCCCATCTAGTGGCACTGAGACCACTTAGAGAGAGTTCAATGAGTCTGCTGTACACCATTAGCTAACAGCCAATTGGCTTTTAGCACATGCAGTAGAGGCTCATGCACCGAGGTCCCAGGTTCAATCCCACCTGCCACTGACCAGGGTCTGTCTGTGTTACAACCGCATCACACTATAAAACATCAATATGGGTTTTCCAGGATGGAAATCCAGTGGGAGAAGCCTACAGACAAAGCTCTTAGAAGACATGGAGGATCTCTGCTGATTTTCTGTTACAAGAGCCTGTGGGTTAATTAAATTCACATGAGGGGGTGCCAAACAGCTCCTAGATAATTTTATTGGGGCGGGAGCAAAATGGGTCATGCAGAAATAGAGAGGTTATTAGGGTGGGGAATGCAAAATACAAACCAGGGGCTGTGGAACTGGAGAACACCAACATAGAGAGGGGTGATTGGGGCAGGGAAATTCAGCTAAAGAAGGCACCATGGAGTTGGAGCCTGCAAAAATAAGGAGCATTACTGGAGCAGGAGTTGTAAAACAAAGAGGGGACTCTGATGTAGGAAATGCAAAGTACAAAGAAGGTTACTAGGGTGGAGAATACAAAAAAACCAGGATTTGCAATGGAAACAAGGGGTCTGGGAATGCAAACGTATCTTCCAAACAACCTTAGTTCAGGGGTGCAAAAGCAAAGAGTTTGATTGGGGAGGATGCATCACACCTGCAGCACGAGCTCTTCCAGTATTTTTCCTGGCTGGGCAGAAAGCAGGACACAGCCAATAGCAGAGCCCCTGGGTTTTGAAAGTAAACAGCTCAGGCCCAGGCAGCTGGAGGGGCATGTGCAGCAGATGGTGGCTGCTACTGAGCATGTGCCTGCCTGCCTGGCACCATGCGTTCTCTGGCGCTGCAGCCGCAGGGCAGGTCTCTGGGCTGCCAACACCATTCCCACTTCAGAAAGGTTGGAAATCAGCTGCGGGGCAGGAATGGGTGGGGGAAGCAGGGAGCATTTTGTTCTCCTTCTAGTCCCCCTGAGGAGATTTTGGGCCAGGACGTCAATTACAGAGTCTGCCTAGGACCAAGGAGGACTTGAGGCATCTCCAGTTTGTGGCAATGCCGATCTCCCCACTGTGGAAATGGGACAGGACAAATGGGGAAGGGAGGCCTCAATCCACAGCTGTGTCCTGGGAGCAGGCATGTGTAATGCTGCCCCCCTCCGGATGCTCTGCTCACTGCAAACACGGGAGGGGACACAGGGACCCACCCCCTCATCCTGCTCAGCAGCGAGAGGTTGCAGCACATCAGGGGCAATAGCTGGGGAGCACGGGGTGACTCGGGCCTGGGGTATTGAGGGGTCACGGGGATACTGAGAGCCAGTGGCATTGTCTAGGTCCTCGCTGAGGCAGAGCAGAAGCCAGAAGCTCAACAGGAGCCGAAGAGCATTTTACTGATCAGAAATTTGTCACTGATGTCTGAGGTTTGGTCAGGGAGATGGCTGGGGCTGGGCTGTGGGAACTGTTAGCCAGCACTGCCCTTCGCAGCTGGGTAGCATGTCACGCTCATCCTGGAAGCATGAGCTCCAGCTGTAGCCTGTTCTGTTAGTTTGCTGCAGTGGTGGACCCAGGAGTCCTGGTACCCACGTCTGTGCTTATGTCATTGAGTGTGGGGGAGTTAGGGCCCTGCTCCCCCCACTTCCTACGATTCACCGTGACTCTCAGTCAGCCAGTAAAACAGACGGTTTATTAGATGACAGGAACACAGTCCCAAGCAGAGCTTGTAGGTACAGAAAACAGGATCCCTCATTCAAATCCATCTTGGTGGGTAGGGAGCCCAGACCCTGGTGCTGGGCCTCCCTCCATTTCCTCAGCCAGCTCCAACTGAAACCCGCTCCAGCAGTCTCACCCAGCCATACACCCCAGCCGCTCCTCCAGCCTTTGTCCAGTTTCCTGGGCAGAAGGTGTCACCTGGCTCCAACCCTCTCCTTGGCTCAGGTTCCATGCTCATGTATCATCCCTCATATCCCACCGCCAATGCAGACAGTACCAGTAAAACTCCCATACAACATTCCCAGGTCAATTCTCCCCACTCCCTACTCTGTCACATCTCTCCCCCCTTTGAGACTGAACTGAGCTGGGTCACTAACCCTTGAGCTGGGGAAGTTCAGGCACCCCTCTCTGGAACAACTCATCAGCTATCATGTTGACACTCCCCTTCATATGGACCACCTCCATATCATAATCCTGCAGGAGCAGGCTCCACCTCAGGAGCTTGGCATTGGCTCCTTTCGTCTGGTGTAGCCAGGTCAGGGGGGAGTGGTCAGTGTACAGAGTCAAGTGTCTCCCAAAGAGATATGGCTGTAGTTTCTTAAGGTCCAGGGGCAGCTCTAGGTATTTTGCCTCTCCAAGCACGGCAGGCAGGTTGCCTGCAGGAGGTCCCCGGTCCCGCAGATTCGGCGGCAGCCTGAGGGAGGTCCGCCAAAGCTGCGGGACCAGCAGACCCTCCTCAGGCATGCCGCCGAAGGCAACCTGCCTGCTGCCCTCGTGGCGACCGGCAGAGCGCCCCCCACGGCTTGCAGCCCTAGGCACACGCTTGGCGTGCTGGTGCCTGGAGCCGCCCCTGTTAAGGTCCCATAGCCAGGCATTCCTTCTCTATGGCCATGTAGTTTTGTTCCCGGGATAACAACTTCTTGCTCAAGTACACAATGGGATGTCTCTCCCCCTTTTAATCAACCTACATTATCACCACACCCAGCTCCGTGTCTGAGGCGTTGGTGAATACCATAAAGGGCTTGCCAAAGTCTGGGTTTACCAGAACTGGGCCATTGACCAGAGCCTCCTTCAGTGCCCAGAGAGCCTGCTGGCACTGCTTGGTCCAGACCACCTTGTCTGGCTTCCTCTTCTTACACAACTCTGTGATGGAGGCGGCTATGGAGCTAAAGTGTGGCACAAATCTTTGATAATACCCCGCCATCCCAATAAAGGCCTGGACCTCTTTTTGATCTGGGAGCGGGCCAGTCTCTGATCACCTCTACCTTGGCTCTCGCTTTAGGCAGCAACTCCTGTCATGATATAATTCCCCAATCTGAACCTTAGAGTCCAAAAGATGGGGTACCAGCATGAATTCCTCTAAGCTTAATTACCAGCTTAGATCTGATCAGCTGCCACCACCCAAAAATATAGTGTTTTGAGGCACTCTGGTCCCCCCAAAAATCTTCCCTGGGGACCCCAAGACCCATATTCCTTGAGTCTCACAACAAAGGGGAATAAACCATTTCCCCTCCCCCTCCTTTCTTCCTCCCAGATCTTTCCCGCCCTGGGTACACTAGGAGATCACCGTGATTCAAACTCCTTGAATCACAACACAGAGAAATCAGTTTTTTCCCCCCCCTACTCTCCCCCTCCCAGGCTTTCCCTCCCTGGGCTATTCTGGACAGATAGACAGATTCAAGCTCCGTGACTCTAAAACAAAGGGATTCCACCTTTCCCCCTCTCCCTTCTCTCTCACTGTCTCCCACCAATTCCCTGGTGAGTACAGACTCAATTCCCTTGAGCCTCAACAAGGGGAAAAAATCAAACAGGTCTTAAAGAGAAAAACTTTTAATAAAAAGAAAGAAAAAAAAAGTAAAAGTTGTCTCTGTAATTTAGATGGTAAATATTACAGGACTTTCAGCTTATAGACACTAGAGAGAAGCCTCCCCCCAGCAAAAATACAATTTAAAATACTTCCAGCAAAATACACATTTGCAAATAAAGAAAACAATCAAAAAGACTAAACCGCCTTCTACTGTTACTTACTATTTGAATAGAAAATGAGAGAGAGCCTGTAGGTATGTCTGGTTACCCTTTCAGAACCCAGAGAGAACAACAGACAAAGAAAACACACCAACAAAGACTTCCTTCCACCGAGATTTGAAAGTATCTTGTCTTCTGATTGGTCCTCTGGTCAGGTGGTCCAGGTTTACTGCTTGTAACCCTTTACAAGGTAAAAGAGACATTAACCCTTAACTATCTGTTTATGACAACTCCCCACCCGGTGGCCCAGGTAAGATACTTCAGCCATCCTCACCTTGCACTTCTCAGCTTTTATTGTCAGCCCAGCCTCCTGGAGTCGGTGTTTAACCGACTTGTTTAACTTGTTTAACCTGGGACACGTGGTCCTCCCAGGTCTGGCTAAAGACAGAGTTGTCATCAATGTACACCATGGCAAAACTCTCCATCCCCCGCAGTAGCTGATCCACCAGGCGCTGGAAGGTAGTAGGCGCCCCCTTGCAGCCAAAAGGCAGGGTCAGGAACTCATACAGCCCCAGCGGGTGATAAAGGCAGATTTCAGCCTGGCATCAGCATCCAGTGGTACTTGCCAGTAGCCCTTTGTAAGATCCGTGGTGATGAGGTACCGAGTGCCTCCCAGCTTGTCTAGGAGCTCATCAGGCCTAGGCATGGGGTAAGCATCAGATACAGTAATGGCATTAAGTTTCCTATAGTCCACACAGAACTGGATTCACCCGTCCTTTTTGGATACCAGCACCACAGGTGAGGCCCAAGGGTTGGAGGATGGCTGGATCACCCCCAAAGCCAGCATGTCACTGACCTCTCTTTCTAGGTCCTGAGCAGTTTTTCCTGTGACTCGGAAGGGGGAGCATTTTATAGGTGGATGCAATCTTGTCTCCACCCGGTGGACAGTCAGATTAGTGAGTCCAGGCTGGTTGGAAAACAGCTGTTGGTACGAATGCAGCACCACTCTGATTTCAGCTTTCTGGGCAGGGGTTAGCCAATCAGAGAGGGGAATTGTTTCCTTGGAGGAGCCAGCTCCTGTCTCAGGGAATAGATCTATTAAAGGGTCATCTCCCTGCTCCTCCCAATGTCCACACACAGCTAACACCACGTTCCCCCTTTCACAATATGGCTGCATCATATTAACATGGTTCACCCAGTGGCGGTGTGCCCGGTTAAACAGCTCAACCACATAGTTTACCTCATTTAGGTGCTTGTCCATCTTGAAAGGACCTTCCCAGGCGGCCTGTAGTTTGTTTCTTCTCACGGGGATGAGAACCATCACCTCATCTCCAGTGTTGTAGGTGCAAGACTTTCTCAGAAGGTCAAGACATACTCCACCACTGATTCTCCATTGGGAGTGGCCTTCCCCTCCCATTTGTCTCTCATCAGATCCAGGGGCCCCCTTATCCTTCTTCCATATAACAGTTCAAAAGGCGAAAACCCAAGAGACTCCTGGGGTACTTCCCTGTACGCTAACAGCAGGTGAGGTAAGTACTTGTCCCAGTCCTGCGGGTGCTGGTTCATAAAGGTTTTCAGCATCATCTTTAGAGTTCCATTGAACCTCTCCACCAGCCCATTGGACTAGGGGTGATATGCTGAGGCCCAGATGTGCCAGACCCCACATTTATCCTACAAGCACCAGAGCAGGGCTGACATGAAGTTGGATCCTTGGTCTGTCAAGTCTTCCTTGGGGAACCCCACTCAGCTGAAAATGGTCAGCAGTGCATGTGCCATGGTGTCTGCTTCAATAGAGGACAAGGCCACTGCTTCAGGGTAGTGGGTAGGGAAATCTACCACCACCAGAATGTATTTCTTCCCTGACCGGGTCGTCTTGCTGAAAGGCCACACTATGTCCATAGCCACCTTCTGAAAAGGCTCCTCTATAATGGGTAGAGGTCTCAAAACTGCTTTCCTCTTGTCCCAGGCCTTCCTCTGGCGGCGGTCACAGGATCGGCAATACTGTTGGACAGTATTAAAGACTCCAGGCCAGTAAAAATTCTGTAGCAGCCTCTGCCTGGTGCGCCGGATTCCCTGGCGTCCTGAGAGAGAAATGTCATGGGCCAGGTACAGTAGCTTGTGGCGATACTTCTGGGGGACCACTAGCTGCCTCCGGATCCCCCACGACTCCACTTTCCCTGGGGGAGCCCATTCTCAGTACAGGAACCCCTTATCCCACAGGAACCCCTCCTGGCAAACTCTCTCCATGGTCTGTACCGCACTGAGACCAGCCAGATCCCTTAGCTTTTGCAAGGAGGGATCTTTCTGCAACTCGGCCTGGAACTCAGCACCTGGGGAAGGGATGGGGACCTGCTCCCTCTCGCTGGCTGGGTCTGAAGCCGCAGCCCCTCTGATCCTTGTCCCTGGGCACTCCCTCCCCACAAGGGTAGGGTTCTGCGCCTCTGGTGAGGTATCCTTCCTGATTTCAGGGCATAGTGCCCCTCACTGGCTCAGGCTACAGGTCACAGCTAGGGTGTTCTGGGGATTGCCTGGCCAATCCTCTAGGTCACTCCCCATCAACTCATCAGTGGGCAAATGATGGTGCACCTCCCATGTCCTTGGGGCCCTCCTTGGCCCCTCCATTTCAGATGTACCCTCACCATGGGCACCTTGAATGGGGCCCCACCCACACATCAGGGTCAGGGAAGTATCGGGCACCACCTGATCTGGGGCTACCACCTCAGGCAGGGTCAGTATCCATTGACCTCAGCACCCATGTCCCAGTATCCATTGACCTTCCTCACATCCACCTGCAGGGGAACAAGGCACTCACTCTGCAGGGGCAGCCCCATGCCCACCCTGTAAACTGAGAACCTTGAGTCCGGAGCATCCAGCCCCCCAGGGGAGCTGGTCTGGGAAATTCCTCCCTCCTGAGCAGTTGATAAGCTGCCAGCCTCCCTTGCCTTGGAAGCCTGTCCCTCCTCCAGCTGGGTCCCTACCCAGTTAACCCTGTGTGGGTTTGGTCTGCTCAGTCTGTCCTTGAGCTTGGGGCACTGGTCCGTATGTGGCCTCTCTGCCCACAGTAATAAAAATTCATGTTCTTTTGTCCCCTTGAGCCAGTCAGTTGGTCCTGGTGCCGGTTGTTCCCCTTGAGAGGGGGTTCTCCACGTTCCCCCTTTGGGGGGTCCCAGGGTGACTCTCTCTCTGCACCATGGTAGGCTTATTCTTTTAGGACTCCTCTGTTCCACCTCCTGACCGGCTGTTCACAAACTCATCGGCCAGCTGCCCTGCACTCTGCAGGTCCTCTGGCTTTTTGTCCACCAACCATATCCTCAGGTAGGATGGGCAATGTTCATACAGGTGCTCCAGTACAATCAGTTTAACCATGTCCTCCTTAGTCTGGGCCCCATCTGCCCACTTGTGGACATATCCCTCCATTCGGAGGATCAGTTCCAGATATGTGACCTCAGGGGTTTTACACTGACGGAATTTTTTCCAGTACGCCTCAGGAGTCAACCCAAACTTGCATAGCAGGGCCTTTTTGAACAGTTCATAGTCCCCTGCCGCCACCCCTTCCATTTGGCTGCACATCCCCACAGCTTTGGGGTCCATTAAGGGGGTGAGAAACCGGAGCCTGTCTGCAGGGTCAACCCTGTGCAGCTCGCAGGCATTCTCAAAGGCCATCAGGAATTCACCTATGTCCTCCTCTTCCTTAAACTGGGACAGGATGCGCTTATCAAAGCTCCATGCAGTCCTGGCTCCTCCCTCACTCACCTCAGCAGGGGGCTCTCTGCTCCTCAGCCTTGCCAACTCCAGTTCATGCTGCCACTGTTTCTCCCGATCTTCCAGCTCTTTCAGTTTTATCTCCCTCTCCCATTCCAGCCACCTCAGCTCCAGTGATGGAGAGCTCCACCGTGAGGACCCCTGCTGGCCATGGGGGTCACAGTGCCTCCTGGGTTTTCCAGGCTCCTTATAGCCCCTCCCCTAGCCATAGGTAGGAGGAGCCTTGGAGTGCCCTCGGAAGTGGTCTAACCATTCCCAACCAGGACGGACATCAGTGCTGGTGCTGCATCTGCCGGGCTTCTTCCATCCAGGGCAGGGATCAGCTCCTCTGAGAGAGCCTCCTCCTCCAGCTGGGCAATCAGCTGTGCTTTGGTGCCCTTCCCTCTGCAAAGTTCCCTCTCCTTGCACATCTCTACAAGGTCCCTCTTAAGGAGATGGTTATACATCTTCCCACTGTTCCCAAGTTGTTGTGGACCTGCAGGCCCAGGGCCGGCTTTAGGCCTATTCCCCCAATTACCCCGAATTGGACCCTGTGCCTAAGAGGGCCCCACACCCAGTGAGAATTCCTTCCCTGCCTAGAGGTGCCTTTTTAATTTTTACTCACCTGGCGGCACTCCGGGGTCTTCAGTGGCACTTTGGTGGCGGATCCTTCGCTTGCTCTGGGTCTTGGGTAGCACTTTGGCAGCAGGTCCTTCAGTGCCGCCGAAGACCTGGAGCGAGTGACGGACCCGCTGCCGAAGTGCCACTGAAGACTCGGAGCACTGCCTGGTGAGTACAAGCCCCACGTGTTTTTTTTACGTGTGTTTTTTTTTAAGTCATCCCTGCCGGGGCCCCATCGAAACTCTTCGAATTGGGCCCCGCACTTCCTAAAGTCGGCCCTGTGCAGGCCTTTGTGCTCTCAGCTCCCCAGGGTTTCCAGGAAGAACCCTTACTGTGCCAGCCCTTCTCCAGGTCACGACCTCTCCCCCAAGGTCGAGCCGCAGACTCCTCCACCCCTGGAACTGCTCACTAGGGGGACCCCGTTCCTGCAACAGTCCTTCTCTCTCCCAGGGTCAAGCTGCAGACTCCTCCACCCCTGAATTCGCTCACCGTGGTCCCCAGGGGAACCCCGTTACTGCAACAGTCCGTCTTGCTGGTCACACCCTCCCAGGGGTTAAGCACAGCTCCTCTGCCTCCTGAAACCGCCCCTCTCTGAGCCCTCAGCACACCTGATTCACATTACTCCCCCTTTGTTTTACTGCTCCCTAGTCACTTACTGCAGAAAGCACCCTCCACGGGGTCAGTACATCCCACCACTGCCACCAGTTGTCACAGAGTGTGCGGGAGTCAGGGCCCTGCACTTCCCCACTTTCTGTGATTCACCGTGACTCTCAGCCAGCCAGTAAAACAAAGTTTATTAGACAACAGGAACACAGTTTAAAACAGAGCTTGTAGGGACAGAAAACAGGACTTCTCCGTCAGGTCCATCTTGGGGGGTGGGGAGCCAAGACCCAGCTTTTGGGCCTCCCCGTCTCCCCAGCCAGTTCCAAACCGAAACTTTAGCCATCTCACCCAGCCAACCTCTCAGCTCCTCCTCCAGCCTTTGTCCAGTTTCCCGGGCATAATGTGTCACCTGGCCCCAACCCCCTCCTGGGCTCAGGTTACAAAGGGCAGCAGCCATCCTTTATGTGCTGGCTGTCCAGTATCATCCCACAGTGAAGTCACCCCCATATTTCCCATCACCATCTAGTATTAGTGCAGACAGTAAACTAGTAAAACTCCCATGCAACATCACAGTGTTATAGGTGAGACTGCATTACATCAGGGTAGGAAGAGGAATCGCTTTTACCACTCCCCACCCCAGCTTCTTCACCCCCGCCCCCAGAGTTGCCATGCCAATCAGCTATTTGGCCTGACAAGCCTGGGAGTGAAGAGAAGCAGAGCTGAGCAGTGCGCTCATGGGAGGAGGCAGAAGCAGAGGTGAGCTGGGGCCGGGGAGGCTGCAGCAAGTAAGGGAGGGGTGGTGCAGAGAAACCACTCCTCGACCCAGCTCAGCTCCGCTCCACCTCCTCCTCCTCCCACAAGCACGCCGCTCAGTGCCATGTCTTCTCCCTCCCAGGCTTGCCGTGCAAAACAGCTGTTTTGCGCAGCAAGCCTGGGAGGGATGGGGGAGAAGCGGAGCTGCGGAGCGCTCGTGGAAGGAGGCAGAGGAGCAGAGCTGAGCTGGGTGAGGGGGCCCCAGGGAGAACCATAGCAAGTAACAGGGGGTGGGTGCAGAGGAACCACTTGCAGTAACACAAATTCAGATATAAAGAGGTAAATCAGCCTCATCCCCCGGAGCGCTGCTTTATTGTGTTATATCTGAATTTGCTTTATATCTGACCTCATTATATCGGTGTATAGAGGTGTACTCCCTACTCCATCACTCCTACTAAACATCATCTGCTGGGGATACACATTTTTAAATCAGCAGGCCTGGATAACTTGTATCCAAGAGTCCCAAAAGCGTTAGCTGAGGAGATCTCTGGCCCACTCATGTTAGATTTTAATAAATCTTGGAATATCAGGGAAATTCCAGAATATTGGCTGTTGTGCTAATATTCTAAAAGGGCACGTGGTACGTCCTGGGTAACTATAGGCTGGTTAGTCTATCAGTCCCAGGCAAATAACAGAAAAGCTGAGAGGAGGTCTGTTGATAAAGAATTAAAGGCTGGGTATTCTTGCCATTCAACCTGGTTTTATAGAAAATAGGTCTTGGTAAAGAAACCTGATTTCATTCTTGGGTGAGATTATAAATTTTGCTGCTCATGATAACTGGTTTGGCATAATAGTGTTAGATGTTAAACTAGGTTCGACGGGGACCAGTGTGCAAAGCCCACAGGTAAGTGTGGAACATGGAGGCCTGGGAGATGGGTCGGAAATAGGAGGGAGCCTGGGCTACAATGGCAGAGAGAAAGGAGGGTCAAGGCAAAACTGGGAGGCAAGATCAAACCAGTATCTCAAATGCCTATATACAAATGCGAGAAGTATGGGTAATAAGCAGGAAGAACTGGAAGTGCTAATAAATAAATACAACTATGACATTGTTGGCATCACCAAAACTTGGTGGGATAATACACACAACTGGAATGTTGGTGTGGATGGGTACAGCTTGCTCAGGGAGGATAGACAGGGGAAAAAGGGAGGAGGTGTTGCCTTATATACTAAAAATGTTAACTTCTGTGCCAGGAAAGATAATGGAGCAAGTAATTAAGGAAATCATCTGCAAACACTTGGAAGGTGGTAAGGTGATAGGGAATAGCCAGCATGGATTTGTAAAGAACAAATCGTGTCAAACCAATCTGATAGCTTTCTTTGATAGGATAACTAGTCTTGTGGATAAGGGAGAAGCGGTGGATGTGGTATACCTAGACTTTAGTAAGGCATTTGATACAGTCTCACATGATATTCTTATTGATAAACTAGGCGAATACAATTTAGATGGGGCTACTATAAGGTGGGTGCATAACAGGCTGGATAACCGTACTCAGAGAGTAGTTATTAATGGCTCCCAATCCTGCTGGAAAGGTATAACAAGTGGGGTTCCACAGGGGTCTGTTTTGGGACTGGATCTGTTCAATATCTTCATCAACGACTTAGATGTTGGCATAGAAAGTATGCTTATTAAGTTTGCAGACGATACCAAACTGGGAGGGATTGCAACTGCTTTGGAGGACAGTCTCATAATTCAAAATGATCTGGACAAATTGAAGAAATGGTCTGAGGTAAACAGGATGAAATTTAACAAAGACAAATGCAAAGAGCTCCACTTAGGAAGGAACAATCAGTTTCACACATACAGAATGGGAAGAAACTGTCTAGGAAGGAGTATGGCAGAAAGGGATCTAGGGATTATAGTGGACCACAAGCTAAATATGAGCCAACAATGTGATGCTGTTGCAAAAACAGCACATGTGACTCATTAACAGGTGTGTTATGAGCAAGACACGAGAAGTCATTCTTCCGCTCTACCCTTGCGCTGGTTAGGCCTCAACTGGAGTATTGTGTTCAGTTCTGGGCACCGCATTTCAAGAAAGATGTGGAGAAATTGGAGAGGGTCCAGAGAAGAGCAACAAGAATGATTAAAGGTCTTGAGAACATGACCTATGAAGGAAGGCTGAAAGAATTGGGTTTATTTAGTTTGGAAAAGAGAAGCCTGAGAGGGGACATGATAGCAGTTTTCAGGTATCTAAAAGGGTGTCATCAGGAGAAGGGAGAAAACTTGTTCACCTTAGCCTCCAATGATAGAACAAGAAGCAATGGGCTTAAACTGAAGCAAGGGAGATTTAGGTTGGACATTAGGAAAAAATTCCTAACTGTCAGGGTGGTTAAACATGGGAATACATTGCCTAGGGAGGTTGTGGAATCTCCATCTCTGGAGATATTTAAGAGTAGGTTAGATAAATGTCTATCAGGGCTGGTCTAGACAGTATTTGGTCCTGCCATGAGGGCAGCGGACTGGACTCGATGACCTCTCGAGGTCTCTTCCAGTCCTAGAATCTATGTATTTATGTCTCTAAGGCAAGTGACCTAGTCTTGTCCAACATACTGATAAAAAATCAGCACTAGACATAATGTCCTTATTTAACAGCATCTCGTTAGCTGATATATCACAAAAAGTAATTGTAAATGGGGACTCATCATCCAATGGGAGTGTTTGAAGTGAGGTCCTGTAGAGCAAAGTAGTATTCAATATCTTTATCAATGAGTTGGAAGACAATATAAAATCATTGCTCGTAAAATTTGCAGATGATACAATAATTGGTGGAGTGGTAAATAATGATAGATAGGGACAGGTCAGTTATACAGGTCAGAGTGATCTAGGTACTTGATAAGAGGGCTAATTTAAATAATGCATTTTAATACATATAAAACAACACAGAGCAAACTGTGTAGCTCACACTTACAAGCCGAGGGACTAGAATAGATAATAGGAGCAGGAAGTTGAATTGGCGAGACAATTACTGATACAGTTGTGACATTCTATACCTTGGGGGAGCGTCCTGTAACCCCCATATTCCTCATTTTATATAATCGTGATCTTGCCTTACAAGGCCTGTCCCACATGTATCACGGACAAGGTTGTGATCTGGTGAAGGTCATTTCTCTATCCATAGATGTGTATCGTTAATGCATATGATGGTATGAGAATTGTGTAGTATGGTGGTCACTAAAACATGCTGTAAGTTGGGGAATCAGCCAGATATCACCACCCCAGAGGCAACAGCAAGGAAAATAATCAGTGCCTGAGCAGGGTATCAGACAACCCATCAACAGCCATTGTCCAGCAAGGAAGCTACAGTGCAAAGACTCACCTACACGAGGCCACACCAGGGGAATTGCTCAACCTTGCTTGGAGAGACTCAGCAGTGCCCCCAGACATGCCTGGACTTGTGTGTTCCCCAAGCACATGGGAATGAGGGTATAAACAGAACAGAGCAGGCCCATGCTTCCCCTTTCTCCTGCCCCCACCTACGCTGCAAGCAACCAAGACACTCAGAAGAAAACTGAAGACTCCAACAGAGAAGACGGGCCCAGGTTTAAGGGACAAACTTGTATATTAAGCATAGGCGCTGACTCCTTGGGTGCTCCAGCGCTAGAGCACCCATAGGGAAAAATTGGTGGGTGCTGAGCACCTGCCGGCAGCCTCCCATCAGCTCCCGCTGTCGGGCCCCACTGATCAGTGCCTCCCCTTCCCTCCCTGTGCTTCCTGCAATCAGCTGTTTGGTGGCATTGGGGAGGCTCTGAGGGGGAAGGAGCAAAGATGTGGCGTGCTCAGGGGAGGGGGGAACTGGGCAGGAAGGGGGCTTGTGGGGTGAGGGTAGGCAGAGGTAGGGTGGGAGTGAGGTCTTGGGAGAAGAGGTGGAGTGGGGGCGGGGCCTGGGGCAGAGCCGGAGGTCTTTTGAAAGTCGGCACTTTTGAAAGTCAGTGCCTGTGATATTAAGGACAGCAATATCCAATGGGGTGAGAAAAACTGTTTAGTCTAGCCGTTGCCCAGTCTAATGGTTGAGAGTTTAGACAGTGTGCACTATTTTCTTTTGGTAACTAACTGACTTTTTGCCTAATGCTTATAGCCACTTGAAATTTAACTTTTGTCATCAATACATTTGTTTAACTGTTTATCTTTACCAGTGAGTTTGCCTGAAGTGTGTGGCAAATGTGCTCAGGTTTGCAAAGGCTGGTGTATGTCCACTTTCCATTGATGAAGTGGTGAACCAATTAATAAATCCGCACTGCTTGTCTTGAGCAGTGCAAGATGGGATATTCCTGACGTACAGTGCTGGGAGCTGGGGGGATTTGGCTCTGGTGCCTTTCCCTGTGCGATTCATGAGTGGCTCTGGGAGCATTCATGCAATCTAGCTGGGTGTGGGGCTCTACAGGCTGTTGTTCTCAGTGATCACAGCACCTGGAGGGGTTTGCTGCTGGTCACTAGCAAGGCACTGGGAGAGACAGCCCAGGCTGGAGAGAGTTAAGGGGGCACAGTGATCCCACAGTTCCAGGCTGCACTCTGGGGAATCCCATCACAATTGTGTTCAGTTCCAGTGTCCTCCTGATGGCTCAGTCTGGCTATTCAGAATATCCATTCACACGCCCTGCCCCTTGCTGGAATACATCAGCTGCCATGGTAGTGGTCAGGCTGTTACTGATTAGACTGATTAGACCCCATGCAGTCCCAGGACAGTCAGTGGCCAGGCAAGTGGGTAAACTATACCAGAATTGGACTTTTGATTTCATGAGTTAAAAATATCGTCTTCTGAGCAAATTTCATATGGAAGTGACTGAGACATCTAGACATGGGACTCCACAAACTGTCCTGTTACAAATTCACCTGGCAGATATACAGATTAAACCTATCTACTGTTTTAATTAAAATAGTTTGACTTAGTTCATTTCTTAGAAGTCTTTTACTGAAGTCATCAAAAATAGGTACAATAGCGTTAGTATGACAGGAATAAAAGCATTTATATATCAGGCACCAATTTTTAGCTCTGGCACTGTAAGACAAATCCCACCTGGAATAGAACTATGAGCTTCCATTTTGATCTACTCATTGATAACGTATAATCAAAGTTTGCCCAAACAGGTACCCGCGACACTCCCTCCATGTTCCTGGTTCCCTTTGGAATGCTGGCAGAATAGCAGGATGGCTTTGGATCTGGAAAGTCCCATCACCATTACATGTGTTAGAGAGAAAAAGTGAGTAACACAAATAAGACAACTGAGAAACCAGCAAACAGCTTCAGAGCAGCAACGTGGACCAGGATGACAGATCCTCTAAACAGTTAGGGCTCAGCTCACTGGGGAAGGCCAGGCTGCCTCTGGTAACTGTTAATAGGAAAAAGCAGATCAGACAATTGATAGGAAATTATTTCACACTGACAGAGATCCTTAAAGCTGGACACAGGTGTCCTTCCCAGCAGCTACTGGAACCTGCTTATTGCAGAGAGACATTAATCCATTTCCCCACAGCAGGACACTCCAGCCTGTGACATTCACCTCACTGCTGAGATATTTCATCTGCTTCCTCCCTCCTCAGCCTGCTTGTTCCTTCAGTATCAATCACTGGTGAGCACGTTTCCCCCACGACAGTCCCAGAGGCTCAGATTTGGAGCTTGTTGTCTCCTGCATAAATGTATTCCAGTTATGAATAATAAAGGACATGAGTCTGAAACATTGGCCACAGACACTAGTAACACCATTTCTGTTTGTTTGTTGGTTTGTTTTTACTGGCTTTAGGGGGAAATGTAGAGCTGGGCAGAGAAGGGGCAGTCTGTGTGCCCTTAGGGCGGCAGGCACATTTCTGCGGTGGCAGCAATTCGGCGGCAGCTTCTATGTTTAGCTGAAGCAGCCACGGACAGCTTAACATAGAAGCTGCCACCGAATTGCCGCCACCGCGGAAACGCGCCTACCACCCTAACGGCACACGGATGCCCCCACTGTCCACAGCGGCAATTCGGCGCGCTGCTTGGGGGCAAAACAACAGGGACTGCCACCCCTTGCAGATTGCCGCCCCAAGCACCAGCTTGGAATGCTGGTGCCTGGAGCCGGCCCTAACTGGAAGTCCTGGGTCTATGACTCCCATGCAACCCACCAGCCAAGCTGCCAAGGAGTCAGGTTGGTGAGCTGGCCAGAACCCAGGGAGCGTTCTGACAGAACAGTGTCAAAATCAAACCACCTCTGCAAAAGGTTTAGAGTTTGATGATTTGTCAAATTCCAACAAGAAAATATTTTGTTGAGATTTTTCTGACTTGCTCTGGTAAAATAGTCCTGTTTATGTTTAGTCCTTTGGGAGGATGTAGTTCCACTGGGGCTAGAATGGGTCTAGTTATGAGAGGAGGGGGATGGAGACACACTTGTGGTGCTGGGTTAGGGGACGTGTTTCAGCTTATAGTTCAGAACACTGAAGATGAACCTTTAGTGCTCTCAGGGGTTATTCTCCTTTAATTTTCTTTTCTGAAATCAACTCTGCCTGGAATTGAGTCAGACGGGAAGGTGCTCAGATACCAGTCATGAGCTCCCTACAAGAACCTGGATAAACCATGAGATCTTGCGTGACCTACAAAATAAAAAGGCGTCATATAAAAAATGGAAACTAGGTCAGATCACGAAGGATGAATATAGGCAAATAACACAGGAATGCAGAGGCAAGATTAGAAAGGCAAAGGCACAAAATGAACTCAAACTAGCTATGGGAATAAAGGGAAACAAGAAGACTTTTTATCAATACATTAGAAGCAAGAGGAAGACCAAGGACAGGATAGGCCCACTGCTCAGTGAGGAGGGGGAAACAGTAATGGGAGACTTGGAAATGGCAGAGATGCTTAATGACTTCTTTGTTTCTGTCTTCACTGAGAAGTCTGAAGGAATGTCTAATATAGTGAATGCTTACGGGAAGAGGGTAGGTTTAGAAGAGAAAATAAGAAAAGAGCAAGTAAAAAATCACTTAGAAAAGTTAGATGCCTGCAAGTCACCAGGGCCTGATGAAATGCATCCTAGAATACTCAAGGAGTTAATAGAGGAGGTATCTGAGCCTCTAGCTATTATCTTTGGGAAATCATGGGAGACGGGGGAGATTCCAGAAGACTGGAAGGGGGCAAATATAGTGCCCATCTACAAAAAGGGAAATAAAAACAACCCAGGAAACTACAGACCAGTTAGTTTAACTTCTGTACCAGGGAAGATAATGGAGCAGGTAATTAAAGAAATCATCTGCAAACACTTGGAAGGTGGTAAGGTGATAGGGAATAGCCAGCATGGATTTGTAAAGAACAAATCGTGTCAAACTAATCTGATAACATTCTTTGATAGGATAACGAGCCTCGTGGATAAGGGAGAAGCGGTGGATGTGATATACCTGGACTTTAGTAAGGCATTTGATACGGTCTCACATGATATTCTTATAGATAAACTAGGAAAGTACAATTTAGATGGGGCTACTATAAGGTGGGTGCATAACTGGCTGGATAACCATACTCAGAGAGTAGTTATTAATGTCTCCCAATCCTGCTGGAAAGGTATAACAAGTGGGGTTCTGCAGAGGTCTGTTTTGGGACCGGCTCTGTTCAATATCTTCATCAACAATTTAGATGTTGGCATAGACAGTATGCTTATTAAGTTTGCGGACGATACCAAACTGGGAGGGATTGCAACTGCTTTGGAGGACAGGGTTAAAATTCAAAATGATCTGGACAAATTGGAGAAATGATCTGAGGTAAACAGGAGGAAGTTCAATAAAGATAAATGCAAAGTGCTCCACTTAGGAAGGAACAATCTGTTTCACACATACAGAATGGGAAGAGACTGTTTAGGAAGGAGTATGGCAGAAAGAGATCTAGGGGTCATAGTAGACCACAAGCTTAATATGAGTCAACAGTGTGATACTGTTGCAAAAAAAGCAAACGTGATTCTGGGATGCATTAACAGGTGTGTTGTAAACAAGACACGAGAAGTCATTCTTCCGCTTTACTTGCGCTGGTTAGGCCTCAACTGGAGTATTGTGTCCAGTTCTGGGCACCGCATTTCAAGAAAGATGTGGAGAAATTGGAGAGGGTCCAGAGAAGAGCAACAAGAATGATTAAAGGTCTTGAGAACATGACCTATGAAGGAAGGCTGAAGGAATTGGGTTTGTTTAGTTTGGAAAAGAGAAGACTGAGAGGGGACATGATAGCAGTTTTCAGGTATCTAAAAGGGTGTCATCAGGAGGAGGGAGAAAACTTGTTCACCTTAGCCTCCAATGATAGAACAAGAAGCAATGGGCTTAAACTGCAGCAAGGGAGATTTAGGTTGGACATTAGGAAAAAGTTCCTAACTGTCAGGGTAGTTAAACAGTGGAATAGATTGCCTAGGGAAGTTGTGGAATCTCCATCTCTGGAGATATTTAAGAGTAGGTTAGATAAATGTCTATTAGGGATGGTCTAGACAGTATTTGGTCCTACCATGAGGGCAGGGGACTGGACTCGATGACCTCTCGAGGTCCCTTCCAGTCCTAGAGTCTATGAGTCTATAAATAGACAGAACGTGCAGTTAACCCCACTTATTTCTCAACTGGTTTCATGTGACATGTTTGCCTGGTGGGGTTGCTCTCTGCCCTGCACTTCAATACAGAGGGCAAGACATTTTCAAAACAATGAAAACAAAAATTTTCTTTCTTACCAGAGTGGTAAACACATGTTTGGGTCTTCTCTCCTACAGTACAAACAGAGAGAGTTAAGGAAATGAGATCTGTCCAGTCAGAACTTTCAACTCCATTCTACTATTTCCAAAGAAACATAGGAACCATCAGACTGGATCTAGCCTGGTATCCTGTCCCTGATTGAGGTCAGACCCATCTGTATCAGAAAGGTGCAAGAAACCCCAGTGGGGAATAACATACACATAGAGGAAATTACTTCCCCCTGTCCTGGCAGTTAGTGACTGTCTTTTGTCCCCAGGTCTAAAGATTTATTGCCCTTTTAAAAACAATTAGTTTATCCTATGTAACATAACTGTGGAGATTCTAACTGTCTATATCAATGGCTAATTCTTTTTTTTTTAATTTTTATTTTTTTTAAGTCTACTGAGCTCTTGGAGTCATGGAAATGTTGTGCAATGAGTTCCACAAGTTAACCCTGCATTTTGTACAACAGGGCACATACCCTTTTACTAGTTGAAATACATTGCCTTTGGTTTATTCTTGTTTTGAGAAAGTGGTAAATTATACGCTGCCATTTCCCCATCTCAGTTATTGTTTTGTATATCTCCATCGTGTTTCCTTTTATGGCTTTTCTCTTAGCTCAATCATCCCAATCTCTCCCATAGAAACCTCTCCA
This sequence comes from Gopherus flavomarginatus, assembly GCF_025201925.1. Classification (NCBI taxonomy): domain Eukaryota; kingdom Metazoa; phylum Chordata; order Testudines; family Testudinidae; genus Gopherus; species Gopherus flavomarginatus. The sequence goes on along the minus strand of NC_066617.1, from coordinate 366,286,323 downwards.
GACCTCTGGTCATTTTCACCCCTTGTCTCTGAACTCTTTCTCCACCCCCACCTGCCCCAATAAATCTTTTAGAGCTCGGTGATCAGACCCAAACCTAGTATCCCAGGGAAGAGTGACCCTTGATTCATGTTCTAATTAAGGCTGCGAGTCTGTCCCGGAGGTCATGGAAGTCACGGATCCTGTGACTTCTGCACCTGGTAGGTGCGACTGACCCCAGGGCCACCTGAGCAGTTCGGAAGGCTCCGGTGCCAGCCACACTGCCCTTCCCCCACGGCACTGGTCCTGGGGCAGCGGGGCCACCCCCCGCCAGCAGCAGCAGTGACTGTTCTGGGCTGCCCCCTCCTCTCTTCCCCGCTCCCCCAGCACCAGTGGGAGGCCCAGAGGCCCTTCCCCCAGCAGGTGCCACAGAGCCCCTGAGAACACCCAACATTTAGTCTGGGGTATATGGTACTAGTCATGGACAGGTCCAGCAGCGTATTATCACCTAGGGTCGCAAATTTATAATAGCAGCATTTTTGTAATCGCTGCATCAGTGACACCGTGATTCTACCAATCATAGCGCGTATTGAAACCACCAATGACGGTGCGATGCCATTTAGTAAACATACTCGCAAGAATCCTAAACATTAATAATATGACCTGAAGGAAGAAATTAAGTGGTTCTCAGTTTTGGATCCATGCGCAGTCCCGCGCTGTAAGCAAAATTGCACTATACAGATGTGTGTTCTAGCGAGGGTCCGCTGTACTTGTCATTTTATTTATAATAACAACTTGTAAATGTTCAATTATTCTAATGATATTTAGATTCATTTTAGTTCAAATGAATTTGTAAAAAAACTAAAACAAGTTCGTATGGGGCTGGGAGTGGCAATTATTTCAGGGCCTAGGGTGGCAAAATCATTAATCCGCCAATTTTAAATCTTGAAATTTTGTTTCTTGCCTGTGACTTATCCATGACTTTTACTTAAAAAAAAACATGACTAGTTATTAATATCTTCACATTATTTTCCAGCCCATCATTCCAGGTGCATGGTAATGTTTTGTTTGCTTTATAGACTTTGCAGCACGTTGAACAGGGGTTTGCATTGAGATTTGCACTGAAGTCGCCACAATGATGGCCAGGTCTCTTTCTGATTTGATACAGCTCATTAACAATCCAGTGAAATTATCTCTCACAATGTACGTTATCTTGAATGTGTGTCAGCGATTTTCACCTGATGTTGCGTTGTCCATTCACCCAACTTGGTTAGATAATAATATAATATATGGAGATATACCGATCTCGTAGAACTGGAAGGGACCCCAAAAGGTCATCAAGTCCAGCCCCCTGCCTTTACTGGCAGGACCACATACTGATTTTGCCCCATATCTCTAAGTGGCCACCTCAAGGGCTGAATTCATAACCCTGGGTTTAGCAGGCCAGTGCTCAAACCACTGAGCTATTCCTCCCTCCTTCTTGCTGAAGTTCTTCACCATCGTCCCTAGCCATGACTGCCCCAAATAATGTGTCATCTGCACACTAGGCCACCCCACTGCTCCCTTTTCCACAGCCTATGCATTTGCTGTGCCGTGTCTGAGGAGCCACAGCTGCTCAGCCAGGGCTCCTATGGACTCTGTACGGAGCATGTGTGTGTTGAAGACTCACAGTGATTTGGGACCTTCACCTGTCTTCCTAGTGTTCCCATCACCATGATGTCTAGGCACCTTCTCTTTCCTCAGTGAGTGCTTGGGACTCAGTGTCCACCCACCCCAGCCCGAGGCCTCTCTAGCAGCAAGAGTCGTGGCAGTCTGTCTCCCCCAATCCTGGTGGCAAGTCCCCATGTCAGCGTCCCTCTCATCGGCTCTCCCTGAAGTGGGGTTTTCAAATTCACCACAGCAAATAACCCCACACAAATATTTCTCGTGTTCAGCCCAGTACTCACCGCCCAGGTACGCGCAGTTAAAATGGCTGCAGGTCCGGTTTGTGCTCCGGAGGACAAAGCAGTTACTCCTTTGTCCTTGGGGCATGTTGAATATCTCATGGACTGGGATTAACACTTCTTCATCGGGAGGACTGTATGAGAAGTTCCAGATCTTCACACCGAAGCACGTTTGGATGGTGAAGAGTGTGGGCGTGGCGCTTAGGTTTTTAGTGCTATATCTCTCAGCCACTTCTTCTTTAATAGACGAAGAGGCAAAGTGTCCAAACCTGATGTCACCTGATCTCGTGTGCTGAAAACCGGCAGAAACCCCCCGGTACACTGTCATATTGTACATCACATCACACCTCCCTCGTAAGAGCTGTGAAGCTCTTGTCAAGTAATAATGAAAGGCTTTGAACTGGAAACTGGCCATGTAATGAGCTCGAGATGTCCCAGCCCCTCTCACTGCCGCATTCAACTCACTGTGAAAGTCATTGTCAGTATAGGCTACTATGGCTCTTCCATACTCATCTTTAAAGCCTTTGGGGAGAGAAATTTCTTTTTTTACACATTCCCATTCTTTTTCTGCATTTTCCCACACTGTTCTAAACAGTGAGGACTTGGACTTTTCTTTCTCTAGCAGTTCAGGTGCAATTCCATCCATTTCTTCAGCACATCCTATATACTGGTCATCAAAAGCATCAGACATCATGCTCAGCTCCTCCTGACATTTTGCCTGGGACAATAAAGGATACAGTCGGTCACGTTAGCATTTATGTTACAATAGCACCCAGAGGTCACACCCAGGATCAGGGCCCCATTGTGTTCAGCCCTGTACAAACACACTAAGAGATGGCCTCTGCCCTTAGGGGCTTATCTCTAAATAGACAAGACAGAGGAAAGGGAGCGGAACATATAGGCTGAATCCTCAGTGTGCTGCATGGCAAATGTTATGTTCGGGGGGGGGGAGGGAGGACATACCCGAGGACCAGCGAGCCCTGTAATCATTGCAGATGCATGTTTAGTTTACTGGGGACTTTGTTAGTGTAACAGATATATTGTGTGCAGGTGGGAAGGGGGAGCTTAGGAAGAAAGGCAGGACAGGATACATTAATAGGGAAGACAAAGCCTGGGGAACAAGAGGCATGGGAGGGGGCTAGGAGGGACTAAAATTCCAATCCCACGGGGAATATCTAGAAACCACCCCTGTTTACCTCAGTGGGAGTCAGCGGGTTGCCATCTCTGTATGCCAGCCATGCACTGCATGCTCCAGGGTTGGTGGTGCCCATAGGAAGGTTCATCCAGGATACAACCCCCAAACGCACATGGAGGACAGCAACACCGTTGTGATGGGTTGTACAAACCCCACACTGGTTAACCGGGGGTTGACAGGAGTCTGAGCCCCTTTAGGCTGTGGGGTGGCACCTGGACGGTGTTAGGCACAACTGGTGATCAAACCCAGCTGGAGATGTCCCCTCTTGGGCTAAAGGCAGAGAGAGGCCTGCAGCCAGCACTGGAGGGCCCAGAGCCAGGAGGAGGCCTGGGAGGCTGGGGGCAGTGAAGCCTGTGACCAGAGGTGAGTTGCCTCAGGCCAGGAGGAAGCCGGGGGCAGTGCTGGTAAAGTCTAGGGGGCATTTGGACTGGAGTTTGAGGGGCTGCAGGGAGAGGTGGAAGACCTCGGCAGTCCCTCTCCTGGCAGTAGAGAGCAGAGAGACCTGAGAGGAACAGGGAGGCTTCTGCAGGGTGAGGAGGAAGCCTGAGCCAGGCAGAAATTGGTTTAATTTTGTTCTTTTGGTTTTGGATCCTATTGGGGGATTCCATGGGGGAGCCCTGTGAGCCCAGCCCTGAAAGAAGGGTGAGCCGGGAGAGGCTGTGCAGGCTGGAAAAAGACTGTGGTAGGCAGGGCCAGCTCCAGGCACCAGCTAAAGAAGCAGGTGCTTGGGGCGGCCAATACGAAGAGGCGGCCCTCCAGCCACTATAGGGGCGGCACGTCTGGGTCTTTGGCGACGGGTCCCTCAGTCCCTCTCAGAGCAAAGGACCTGTCGCCAAATTGCTGTGGAAGAGTGGAATGCCACGATCGCGCTGCCACGGCTTTTGGGTTTTTTTTTTTTTGTTTTGCCGCTTGGGGGTAGGAAGATATCCAGGGAGGCAGAAGCAAGGAGTCTGATGGAGCAGAGCTTGGCTGCTGGTCAGAGGGTCCCTGGACTGGAACCAGTTTAGTGGGAGGGCCTGGGTTCCCCTACCAGCCACTGCCAAATGTGGCATGGGGCCCTGATGAGACAAACACCTGTCCGGGGTGGTCTCAGTGCACTTGGTCTTGTCTCAGCAGGGGGGCTGTATCAGATGACCTCTCGAGGTCCCTTCCAGCCCTACACGTCTATGGGTCTAAGGCAGTATGGCTGCCAGCATAGCCTTGAGCAGAAACACAAGAAAACACATAGTGCTTCACTGGCAAAGCTCAAGAGTTTACCTGAGGGATTCCCAGCCAGGTTTGAAGACAGAAGTATGTCCAGGGGATCAGCAGAGGCCTCAGCATTATTCCAACATGCCCGGTGCAGCTGTAGGAGAATCCATCAGGAACATCAGGGAGATTTGAGGGGAAAGAACACATCAAATCAAACATCCTCCCCATTGTTTCACTGTGATCCGTTGTTCCACATTCAGTAACTGGGACTTCCCAGGCAGGAATTGCTATCTCACGGAGTGCAGCCCAGCCATAACAGATGTGGAATACAGTTCTCAGCTGGAGGGGTGGGGAGTAGTTGTGGGGAAATCCTGCTTTCACTTTCTAAAGGATTCTGGGGGGTGGAAATACTGTACCTAGTGCTGCTGTGTTTACTTGAAACTGCTGCTGCACAATACACAGAACCCGACAGACCCGGCAGGGTGAGCCCCCAAGAGAATGGGGCTAAAATAATGATATAACTGAACAGTTCAGTGCCTCACCCAAGTGCCTGGTCAAGTATTTGCTCAGCAACTAACTACCTTATACACTCTGCGCCTCGCTGCTCAGTTCTGCCCCAGGGCTGACAGGGTGATCCACGACTCAGACATCAACCACCAGGCTGATCGTAGGCCTCAAGGGAAGGAAGGGGGTGGGATGGGGAGGAGATGGAGTGGTGGGGAAGGGGCATGGAATGGGGAAGAGAAGGGGTTAGGGCAGGGATCGGCAACCTTTGGCACACGGCCCGCCAGGGTAAGCTCCCTGGTGGGCTGGGCCAGTTTGTTTACCTGCTGCACCTGCAGATTCAGCTGATTGTGGCTCCAGGCAAATGGGGGGCTGCAGGACGAGGGATGTGCTGGCCGCGGCTTCTCGCAGCCCCCATTGGCCTGGAGTGTCAAACCACAGCCAGTGGAAGCCACAATCAGCCTAATCTGTGGACGCGGCAAGTAAACAAACTGGCCCGGCCTGCTAGGGGGCTTACCCTGGTGAGCCACGTGCCAAAAGTTACCGATCCCTGGGTTAGGGGAAATGGGGGCCCAGCATTTGGATCCCCTTGGCAGCAGCTGGGGCTTCCCTGTTAAGCAGGCCCATCAGACCCTCACCCTGACAAGCCCCACCTCCCCTGCATCTGTACCACTCCAATTAGCGCCCCCAGACACCCTCCCCACTGAGCCCCAAGCACCTACACCTAGATCCCCACCCAAATGAACCCTGTAGATAAATCTCTGTATTAAGCATCTTCACATAACTTTCATATGATTTTCTATTATACCTCGCTATTTAACCTTGTATTAAGCCTATCCATATATAACCTCTAACTTTCATATGACTTTGTATTATGCCTCTTCATATAACCCTGTATTAAGCTATTTTCATACAACTTTGTATCAAGTCCTTTGATATAGGAACTTTGTATCAGATCCCTATGTAGAAAACTTTGTGTTAAGCCCTGGTATAATGTTATAGCCCCTAAGGATAGTTAAAGTAGAAGAAAAATATCTTTTTGCTTGGAGTAGAATAAGATCTCTTCCCCTTGCCCCTTAATCAGTTGCCCTGTTGAATGAATGAGGTATGCATGAGCAAGGTGTGGAAGGCAAGCACCTCCAGACAGCTAGTTGGGGAGGGGATGGAAGCCAGACCCAAGGACAATCAAACTTGTTAAGTGGGCCCACTAAAGAAGAGCAGACATATTGACGGCCTCGGGGAGGGATGGGGGGGTTAGATTCAAGCACCTTCTTTTGGAAACGCCCTCTTTGAACAGAACCTTCTTTTGGAAACAATCTCTTTGAATAGTATTGAGACAACACCCAGAAGGAAGCGGCATAAACAGGGCTGGATCCAGATACCAGCCTATCAAGCACATGCTTGGGACGGCATCTTGGGACGGGGCGGCACTCGGGGTTTGGTTTTGGTTTTTTTTGGTTCGGCCGGGCGGCGCTGGGGGGGGGCGGGGACTTGGGTGGCGCAGTGTGGTGCTCGGGAAGGGCGGGGGACTTGGGCGGCGCAAAGCAACGCTCGTGGGGTGGGGACTTGGGCGACGCGACTCTTGGGGGGGCGGCGCTCTTTGTTTTCACTTGGGGCGGCAAAAATGTTAGAGCCGGCCCTGAGCACAAAGGCCCAACAGACACAGATTTTGAATCTGGTATAGATTTGCATGAGAGGGAAGCTGCTATAAATGTGAAGAGTCTTGCAGAGGACCCTGGGTCTTGTCAGCATCGGAGCATTGATCCAGACAGGCAGAAGCCCGGCTCCACCTCTCCCCTATCTAACTCATCTGGCCAGTGAAGTTAAGGGGAGCAACTAGTTGGTAACAACAACAAGACGGAGTGTTTTTGTGCGTGTGTATGTGAGTGCAGGAGTGAAATATAGATCATATGCATATGATACAGTGTTGATTGATGCATGTATTACCAATGAATGTGGCGTTTGCCTTATTCCCCCTGAAAAGATGCTGTGCAGTACTTTAAGTACAAGAACCCCACCTCCCCTGCACCTAGACTCTTCCCCACCCCCCGCTGAGCTCCAACCACTTTCACTTGGTCCCCCCTTCAGACTCCCATTGCCCCTGCACCTAGCACCTCCCTGTGCATCCAGAGCCCCCACTGAGCTGCCTGCACCCAGACTTCCCCCCACAGAACCCTCTTACCCCACACACAGAACCCTTTTACTCCCATCTGGATACCCCGACACTAAGTCCCTCTGCACTTGGATCCTGCTGCCGGGCTAAGCCTCCCTGTCCACATCTGGTGTGCCTGGAGCAAAAGGGACAGAGCCCCAGGGTGTTTCTGTGGCGGGGTCAGGTTCAGTTTCACTGGCAAGTCTCCGTCCCAGGGGGGCGGGGGAAGCTGCAGGGTATTCTCCCATCTCAGTGGCCTGTGCTCCCCACTGCCATGGTGGAGCTTCCACATTTATTTATTATTTAAAGAAAATCAGAATTCTAAAATATTATGCACAGAATTTGTTGCAGAATTCCCTCAGGAATATGGGGCACTGTACAGCTGTGATGGTGGGACTGTGAAGGGGGTGCTGGACTGTAGGAGATCTGTGGATGGGGGAGCTGGGCAGGGGGTATGGTGTGCAGGGTGCTGTGTTATGTCAGCAGGAGGGGTCTCTAGGCAGGGGGGTCTGGGCATAGGGATCTGTGGGGGAAGTCTCTGGGTGAGGGGGCACTGGTATAAGGGCAGGGCACTGGGCCTGGGGGCAGTGTGAAAGGGGCATGCTGGCAGCACAGGGCTGGGCAGACCAGTGTGCGTCTACCAGTGTGGGGTTTGTAAACAGTGCCCTTGTGCTGGGCTGAGTGGGGCCACTCCTGCTGCGCTGCATCTCATTGCTCCCAACCGGCCTCTCACTCTGCTGACCGCCTCCCATCACATGCCCTATTTCCCCAATGGGCACCCACAAATATGTTTGGCACCGGGCCCATAAAAAGTTAATCCGGTCCTGCAGCGACCAAAGTAGATTTGTAACACTGGCTAAACCACAGTCCAACCTGCTGTCTAGAGATGAATGCAGCACAAGTGTCTGCAATGAGGTTACTGAGGAGTAAGAATTTAAAGCTGTTACTATACCTGACTTCCCCGAATGGCTGCGATTCCCTGGCAGGCTGCTGACCCAAGCAAGAGATGGCTGCAGACTAAATACTACAGCTGCAAATGTTTATACCACAGGAAACCGCCTGCCTTTAGCTAAGAAACCTCCCTGTTGCCTTTCACTTTCAGAATTAATGGAATTGTTTTAGCAATAAGGGGTTGAGCTAAATCCCACTGATGCCAGTGGAAAGACTCTCATTGATTTCAATGGGCTTTGGATCAGGCCTACACAGACTCGAAAGGTTACTATGAGCTAGACCAGAGGTAGGCAACCTATGGCATGTGTGCCAAAGGCAGCGCGCAAGCTGATTTTCAGTGGCACTCACACTGCCCGGGTCCTGGCTACTGGTCCAGTGGGCTCTGCATTTTAATTTAATCTTAAATGAAGCTTCTTAAACATTTTAAAAACCTTATTTACTTTACATACAACAATAGTTTAGTTATATATTATAGACTTAGAGAAAAAGACCTTCTAAAAACATTAAAATGCATGACTGGCACACGAAACCTTAAATTAGAGTGAATAAATGAAGACTCGGCACAGCACTTCTGAAAGGTTGCCGACCCCTGAGCTAGGGCAAGGGCTCCTGAGTATTCCCAATATCACCTATTTCCAAACGTATCCACAAAACTATCCCCTTTATCCTGTGAATCCTGTTCAAGGATTCTTTATCTCCCTGAGCCAGATGTTAAAGCCAAGTAAAGACTCCAAACACTCTGGTATTTTAGGGGCAACAGGTTACTTAAAAACCAAGGAAAACAACATTTAAGTGGAGGAACGGTTCTGCTATTGTGGGGAACTTTCCTGGCTTATACATTGCCCTGGTGAAGTGGGCTAGAGAAAGGATCTGAGTCTTCACTCCCACTCCCTTTACCCAGAGGCCTCCCTGACCTTGAGGACGCCCCTTCCACCCTTCCTGTGGGGCAGAGTCCTCATAACCCTGACAAGGCTGGGCCCAGGATTCCTGGGGGGCTCAACCACCGGTCTTGGCATGGTCACTTAGGACCGGGGCTAGGTTGTCCCCACTCCGGGGTGCTCTCTCCACACTGGACACTTCCCTGACTCACTGATCATTACATGTAGCTCAAAGCAAATAAAATTTATTAAACAGTAATCAATTGAAAAAAAATTAAGAAAAAATGAGAAAGGTGAAAGTAAAACCCATCACCCTGCTCTGTGGCACGGAGACATCACAATCAGTGTCTCTGGGATGTCAGGGCAGTTCAGTCTGTTCCTCAAAAGTCCCGGGCCCTGGCTATGCTGCAGGGATGCTGCAGGTTGGACACTTGCTCTGGCGGTGGCCACACGCCTTCAAGCTCTAGGTGGCAGGACCCTGCTTCCCAGCATCAGCCCCTGCCCCGTCGGGGTTACGATCCCCCTCCAAGTCTGGCCTGCAAAGCCTCTTGGCTGGGGGCATCTCCCTGCACTGGGCCCACTGCCCAAGGTCCCCCTCGCTCTCCCCAGCTGCTCACCACACCTGGCCCCGGACTGCTTCAGCCCAAGCTCCTATTCCAGCCCCAAGCCTCAGCTCCTGCTCCACTCTGCTGCCTCAGCACAGCTGCTGCTCTGCCTCCAGCTCCCTGGACTGCTTCTCTGGCCCCTCTGGCTCTGGTTGCTGCAGCTCTGCTCCCAGCACAGGTCTGCTCTGCAAGCTGCTTCTGTCACTCTGCTCCCAGCTCTGACCTGCTCCCTGGGCTGCTTCTCTGGCCCCTCTGGCTCTGGTTGCTGCAGCTCTGCTCCCAGGGCAGGTCTGCTCTGCAAGCTGCTTCTGTCACTCTGCTCCCAGCTCTGACCTGCTCCCTGGGCTGCTTCTCTGGCCCCTCTGGCTCTGGTTGCTGCAGCTCTGCTCCCAGGGCAGGTCTGCTCTGCAAGCTGCTTCTGTCACTCTGCTCCCAGCTCTGACCTGCTCCCTGGACTGCTTCTCTGGCCTCTCTGGCTGGCACAGCTCCACTCCCCAGCTCAGCTTGGGTCCCTGCTCTCTCCTTAGCTCAGCCGCACTCTATCTGTCCCAGGCAATTCCAGCTCACACCAAAGGACGGGACCCCCCCTGGCCTGCTGACTCTCTGATTAGCCTGCCCGCCCTGTCAATCAGGCTGACCTGGAGCATTGGCCTCTCCCCATTGTTCCTGGGGACTGTCAGTCTCATGGTCCTGATTTCCCATCAACCCCTCCCCTTTCTTTTAGTACTGGGAGCTAGCAACCAAAACCCCCCACTGAGTTTTAGTAAGGGGCCAACAGTCCCCTTGCATAGAGTTTTGACGTCCTACTGTAACTGGAGTTGTTAACTGATTGCCAATTAACCCAGCTTTTAAAATGTTCCTTTAGGACCTTTCTGGTACCAGACCTGAGACACCTGGGGTCTGACTGTCAGAGGGCTGGAGCCCACAACCCCAGCTGAAGTCAGTGGGAGCTGGGAGCACACCATCAAGTGACACGAAAGCAGAAGCTGCTTTTGGAAATGTTGCCCTAAGCACTTGTCTTTAACCTTTTTCTTGGAGGTCAGTGATTCCCACCCCTGCCCGCAGAGAATGGAACATTCCATCAGGGGGCACACTGCTGAGAATCCCTGCGGGAGAGGAGCCGACGGTTTATCATGAAAATGCCAAGAGACCTTTAAGTGCAATGTCAGCATCCAAGGCAGTTCGTCATTCATTGGCTGGAAGCACTTGGCATTTCTCTCCAAGAATCTGGCTCTTTTTTTAAAGTCTGGCCCATCAACTAGATTGTGCTAATTCTAATATTCCTCGATTATAACCCCATTAACTTGCAGTGCCGTGTCTAGACAGGGTGAGCTGCCATGGCCAGGCTCACCAGAGTTTGTCCCTGGAGAGCTCAGAATGAGGCTGAACATCCCACCCGATTGCAGTTACCTGAAACATTCTGCTTGTGTTTCAGCCAAGAGGACCCGACAAGATCGCGATAGGGTCTGGTAAGAACCTATTTGTTGGCGTTAATTGATTTGTGAAGCATCATTCTCATGTGTAACCCTTCTGCCCCTCTCAGTTGGCAGCAACAAGGGCCGGGTTCAGTATCCAGAGGTTCTGTTTCAATAATGCAATGCAAAACCAGCTCGAGCCCCCACCCAGTGACCTGGGACAATTACATACCACCCCCCGGGCACCTCTAGGAGGCAATACTTCCCCTCTCGCAAGCACAGAGTGTCATAAACAGATAGCTAAGGGTTAATGTCTCTTTCACCTGAAAAAAAAGTAACCTGAAGCACCTGACCAGAGGACCAATCAGGAAACCGGGTTTTTTCAACTCTGGGTGGAGGGAAGTTTGTGTCTGAGTTCTTTGTCTTCTGCCTGAATCTCTCTCAGCTAGAGAAGGATTTTTCTATTTCCTGCTTTCTAATCTTCTGTTTCCAAGTTGTGAGTACAAAGTGGGTTTTTTCTTTTGTATTTACATGTCTATAGTTGCTGGAGCACTTTGAATTGTATTCTTTTTGAATAAGGCTGTTTATTCATATTTCTTTTAAGCAATTGACCCTGTATTTGTCACCTTAATACAGAGAGACCATTTGTATGTATTTTTCTTTCTTTTTTATGTAAAGCTTTCTTTTAAGACCTGTTGGAGTTTTTCTTTAGTGAGGAACTCCAGGGAATTGAGTCTGCAGCTCACCAGGGAATTGGTGGGAGGAAGAAGTCAGAGGGAAATCTGTGTGTGTTAGATTTACTAGCCTGACTTTGCATTCCCTCTGGGTGAAGAGGGAAGTGCTTTTGTTTCCAGGACTGGAATTAGAGAGAGTGGACTCCCTCTGCTTAAATTCACGGAGGTTGCTTCTGTGTCTCTCTCCAGGAGCACCTGGAGGGGGGAGGAAGGGAAAAGGTTTATTTCCCTTTGCTGTGAGACTCAAGGGATTTGGGTCTTGGGGTCCCCAGGGAAGGTTTTTGGGGGGACCAGAGTGCCCCAAAACACTCTAATTTTTTGGGTAGTGGCAGCAGTACCAGGTCCAAGCTGGTAACTAAGCTTGGAGGTTTTCATGCTAACCCCCATATTTTGGACGCTAAGGTCCAAATCTGGGACTAAGTTATGACACGGAGTCCGAGTGTAGCAAAAGCCTTTTAATAAAGAAGGGAAACAATGTGGCATCATATTGGGGAAACACCACAAACAGGATTCATAACATAAACCATGATCAAAAGACCCACTCAGTAAGTTTTGGCAGTGTCCTTTTCCCCTGAGGGTCCTAAGTCCAATCACCCCAAAGTCCAACAACCCAAAAGTCTCTGTCCCTCGTCAGTGCCACCTCAGAGTTCAAAAGTTTATCTGCAGAGTTTTACCCCCCCAGCCTGGGTGGAAATGGGGGGGCAGATGGGGTGTTAAGGGGCACCTTATGTGGTCTGAGGCTGACCGCCCCGCCTCTCCGTGGAGTTCTGCTGCAGTCTTCACCACAAACAGCTCCACTCCACCAGCCACTCCGCTCCTCCAGCCAACCTGTGAGCCGCTCCAGCTGTCCACGCAAACTGCTCCACTCTGCTCGCTGTTCCGTGGGCCGCTCCAACCATCCCACAAACCATTCAGCTCCACTCCACTGTTCTGTGGGCCACTCCAACCATCCCACAAATTGCTCAGCTCTGCTCACTGTTCTGTGGGCCACTCCAACTGCTCTGCAAACTCCTCTCCTCTGCCAGCCACTTAGCAATAGATCTTCAGGCTCCCCCATTAGTTAACACAGCACTCAGCTCAGTAAGCTTAGCTCTTTTAGTGATTTCAGCTTGTTGTAGGGGAGCACCAGTGATGATGCACCATTGGCCCAAAGTGAATTCAGCTCAGCAGCCTCGAGCTAGACTCCTAATAGAATCAAAACTAGCTCTGCTTTTCAACTGTGGAGAGAGAGAGAAGAAGGAGCAGCAACTAGTGTTCCAGGCCCTCAAAAAGGGCCTGGACCATCAGATACACATACTAGTCCCACAACCTCTCTCAAGTCACTCGGTTTTGGAATACATGGCCCTTGTCTAGCAAGTGCTATTTAGTTGATGGTGAGACCCTCTGTCATAAAACAGTTTCATAGTCCTTCATTCACATAATCAGGGTAACAATACCTTATTCCTCCTGCACCAATAACAGAGAAATTGGGGATCCCACAGCTGTCAAAGTGACCATTTGGGGCTGCCATGGACTCATGCTAGGCAGGGTGGATGTGCCTATGCAAACAAGATCAGCCCCTGAAATACTTTTCCACACTTGCCATAACTCACCACCAGATGTCAGGGTAGAGCTCATCCTGACTCTGCTTGCACATGCATGGAAATTCTGAGCATGCAATCCCAGGACAGTCAGTGGGCAGGCAGGTGGGTAAACTAGCCCAGAACTGGGCCTTTGAGCTCACTGGTTAGAAATATCATCTTCTGAGCAAATTTGATATGAAAGTGACTGAGCGATATAGATATGGGACCCCACAAACTGTCCTGTTACAGATTCACCTGGCCGATTAAATCCGTCACATGTATTCATGAAAATACTCCGACTTAGTTCATTTCTGACAAGTCTTATACTGAAGTCATCAAAAGTTGGTACAAAAGAGCTAGCATGACAGGAATACAAGTAATTATTTATATAACAGACACCAATTTAACAAATCCCACCTGGAATAGAAGTATGAGCTTTCAATTCGATCTACTCATCGATAATGTATAATCAAAGCTTGCCCAGCGACACTCCCTCCATGTTCCTGGTTTCCCTTTGGAACGCTGGCACCGTGACACCGTGATTTGTGTTAGAGAGAAAAAGTGAGTAACACGAATAGGACAATTGAGAAACCAGCAAACAGCTTCATAGCAGCAACATGGACCAGGATGATGGATCCTCCGAACAGTAAATGGCTCAAAACACTGGGGAAGGCCAGGCCGCCTCTGGTAGCTGTTAATAGGAAGATGTAGATCAAACAATTCATAGGAAATTATTTCACTCTGAGAGATCCTTAAAGCTGGATACTGGTTTCCTTCCCAACAGCTACTGGAACCTGCTTATTGCAGAGACTCATTAATCCATTTCCCCTCAGCAGGACACTCCAGCCTGGGACATTCATCTCACTGGTGAGATTTCACCTGCTTCCTCCCTCCTCAGCCTGCTTGTTCCTTTGGTATCAATCATTAGTGAGCATGTTTCACCAAGCCAGTCCCAGAGACTCTGATTTGGACACTTGTTGATGCCACATAAGTGTTTTCCAGACCAGTTATGAATAATAAAGACATGAGTCTGTGGAACACTGACACCAGTAACACTATTTCTGTTTTGTTTTTTGGTTGGTTTTTTTTTTTGGGTGGGGGGTTATTGGCTTTAGGGGAAATGTGGAGCAGGGCAGAGAAGGCCCATTCTATTTTGTGGAGGATTTTGATATTTCAAAATTCGGTTTTGTTCTGACTTGGAATTTTAAAAAAAACCAACTTTTGAATTTTTCCACACAACGGAACAGAGTGTCGTTTCTGGGGCACTCTATCAAGCAGGCTGTCCCAGGGTCAGGGGCACTGGAAGTCCTGGGTCTATGACTCCTAGGCAGACCCCCAGTCAAGCTGCCAAGCAGCCAGGCAAGTGAGCTGGCCAGAACTCAGGCAGCGTTCTGACAGAACAGTGTCAAAATCAAATCACCTCTGCAAAAGGTTTAGAGTTTTACAAATTGTCAAATTTCAAGGAGAAAATGTTTTGTTGAGATTTTTCTGACCTGCTCTGGTAAAATAGTCCTGTTTAGTCCTTTGAGAGGATATTGTCCACTGCAAATAGAATGGGTCTAGTTATGAGAGGAGGGAGATGGAGACACACTTGTGGTGCTAGGATAGGGGATGTGTGTTCAGCTTATAGTTCAGAACACTGAAGATGAACCTTTAGTGCTCTAAGGGGTTATTCTCCTTAAATTTTCTTTTCTGAAATCAACTGTGCCTGGCATTGAGTCAGACGTGAAGGTTCTCAGATACCAGTCATGAGCTCCCTACGAGAACATGGATAAATAGACAGAACGTGCAGTTCATCCCACTTTTTTCTCAAGTTGTTTCCCTGCATATGACATGTTTGCCTGGTGGGGTTGCTCTCTGCTCTGCATTTTAATACAGAGGGCAAGTTATTGTCAAAACAATGAAAACAAAATGTTTCTTTCTTACCGGAGTTGTCAACACATATTTGGTTCTTCTCTCCTACGGTAGAAACAGAGAGAGTCAATGAAATGTGACCTCAGGTGGAATTTTCAACTCCATTCTACTATTTCCAAAGAAACATAGTAATTGTCAGACCGGATCCCACCAACAGGCTCCACTTAGCCTAGTGTCCTGTCCCTGTCTGAGGTCAGGCCCAGCTGCATTAGGAGAAGCTGCAAGAAACCCTGGAGTGGAATTACCTACACATCTGCACACTAGGCCACTGACTGCTCCCTTTCCCACAGCCTATGGATTTGCTATGCTGTGTTTGAGGAGCCACAGCTGCTCTACCAGGGCTCTGTACGGCGCATGTGTGTGTTGAAGACTCACAGTGATTTGGGGCCTTCACCTATCTTTCTAGTGCTCCCATCGCCAGGGTGTCATAGAATCATAGAATATCAGGGTCGGAAGAGACCTCAGGAGGTCATCTAGTCCAGCCCCCTGCACAAAGCAGGACACCTGCTGTCGTGGGTGTCTAGGCACCTTCTCTTTCCTCAGTGAGCGAGTGGGACCCAGTGTCCACCCACCCCAGCCCGAGCCCTCTCTAGCAGCAAGAGTCATGGCAGGCTGTCTCCCCCAGCCCTGGTGGCAAGTCCCCATGTCAGCATCCCTCTCATCAGCTCTCCCTGAAGTGGGGTTTTCAAAGTCTCCACAGCAAATAGTCCCACCCAAATATTTCTTGTGTTCAGCCCAGTACTCACCACCCAGGTACGCGCAGTTAAAATGGCTGCAGGTCCGGTTTGTGCTCCGGAGGACAAAGCGGTTACTCCTTTGTCCTCGGGACATGTTGAATATCTCATGGACTGGGATTAACACTTCTTCCTCCTCCTGAATGCATGAGAAGGCCCTGATCTCAACACCGAAGCATGTGTGGATGGTGAACAATGTGTCCATGCCAAATCTCTTAGCTACTCCTATATCAAAAGATGAAGAGGCAAAGTATCCAAACCTGATGTGACCTGATCCCATGTACTGAAAACTGACAGAAACCCCCCGGTACACTGTCCTTTTGTACATCACATCACATCTCCGTCGTAAGAGCTGTGAAGCTCTTGTCAAGTAATAATGAAAGGCTTTGAACTGGAAACTGGCCATGTAATGAGCTCGAGATATCCCAGCCTCTCTCACTGCCGCATTCAACTCACTGTGAAAGTCATTATCAGTATAGGTTATTATGGCTCTTCCATGCTCATCTTTAAAGCCTCTGGGCAGAGAAATCTTTTTCTTTACAAGTTCCCATTTTTTTCCTGAGTTTTCCCACACCCTGCTAAACAGTGAGGACATGGACTTTTCTTTCTCTAGCAGTTCAGGTGCAATTCCATCCATTTCTTCAGCACATCCTATATACTGGTCATCAAAAGCATCATCCATCATGCTCAGCTCCACCTGGCATTTTGCCTGGGAGAATAAAGGAAACATTCGGTCACATTAGCATTTGTGTTACAATAACATCTAGAAGTCACACCCAGGATCAGGACCCCATTGTGCTCGGCCCTGTACAAACACACTAGGAGATGGCCTCTGCCCCTAGAAGCTTACCGCTAAACAGACAAGACAGAGGAAAGGTGGGAGAAAGGGATGGAACACACAAGCAGAATCCTCAGGGTGTTGCTTGGCAAATGTAACATTGGCCCCTCAGTTTTGGGAGGGAGGAGTAGGATGAGTGTTATGGATTTGTAGCTGCCTTGTAATAATTGATTAATACTGTCTGTTGCCCTGGTTCCTGGGGAAAAGAAGCAGGGGTGGATAAAAGAGGTCTGGGAATGCAGGTGATCAGAAGATCTGTGTCGGATTTAACAAGGAACACTCAGGGTACAGCTACACTTGCAGCTGTCCAGCACTGGGAGTTAAACCTGTCTTTGTACAGCTGAGTAGGGAAAGCACTGGAGTCTGGCCACATGGACAGCTGCCAGTGCACGGGCGTGGCCACATTTGCAGTGGCATTGGGAGCGGTGCATGATAGGTAGCCATCCCAGCATTCAAGTGCTGCAACATGCTTTTCAAACATGGGGGGTGGAGTGTGACAGGGAGCGTGAGGGGAGAGAGAGTGGGTTTTTGGAGCCAACACTGTGTCAGCACCCTGCCTTGCAAGTTCCAACCCTTCTCCCTCCTCCACCCCCTCTCACTCACAGAAAGCAAACAGGAACTGTTTGGTTTTTTCTCACAGACCAGATAAGCAGCCGCTTGCCAAAAAGGATCCCCCCCCCCGCCCGTTCCTTCCCCACCCCGCCTCTCTCTTCAAGCAAACATTAGTTGTGGGCATTCCAAATGGAGCGCCCCCCCCCCCCCACCTGCCACTGCTCATTCACAGCAAACAGTAGCTGGGTTTGGTTTTTTGATAAGCAGCTCCCGGAGCCCAGAGTTCACAATAAAACAAGGAGAGGAACCTTCACTTAAAAGGATTATGGGGAGTTTCTGGAGGTCAATCACCCCGTTTACACTGGAGCACCAGTGTCTCAGCCACTCTGCAGCAGCTGTTATTCCTCTTGGGGAGGCAGAGTATCTGCAGCGCTGTCGCCACAGAGATACAGCACTATATGAGCCTTGCCAGTGTGGACAGGGAGTGAGTTACAGTGCTGTGGGCAGCTTTATTGCGCTGTAACTCTCAAGTGTAGCCAAGGCCTTTGTGAAGAGGGGAGAGGACGTTGTTCAGGGGAGCCAGGCTGAGGTGCAGGCAGAGGTGAAAGTAAGCCAGTACGGGCCGGTACGGAGGACCGGTGAGAAAAGGAGACTGACTGAGGGAGGGAGAGAGAAGCCTGCTCCCTGCATAAGAATAGTTTAAACTCAGCTGTTCCCTGATGGTTCAGCCCCCAGGGCTAGGTTTCTGGCACCCTTGTTAATTTCACTCACAGTAGCTGGGGGGAGGGGGTCGAGGGGAGGGTGTGTTTGACCATGGCAGGGGCAGTCCTTTTCTGCCCCCGGGATGAGAGGATCTCTCCAAAACTAATATACACAACAAATACAAGCATTTGGCTGCACAGTTTAAATCCAGAGCTAATAAAAGCAGATGGAAGGGGAAAACTCACTGTCACATTGGTTTCTCGGCTCTTCCCTCCCGCTCCTCCAGTCAGGCTGCAGACAAGGCTCTGCATTCCTCTCCCCTCCCCCGCCCCCCCACCAGCAGGGGTTTTCCTCTAGGCTCTAGCTTGCAGTAGGGAAACTGGCTGAGATGCCTGCTGCTGCTGCCTGCAAAAGAACAGTTCAAACCCAGCTGTTCCCTGTGCAGTTCAGTGCCCAGAGTTAGGAGCTGCTTCTGGCATCCTTGTTAATTTCACTCACAGTTGTTGTTGGGTGTGTGTGACCATGGCAGGGGCAGTTCTTTCTGCCCCCGGGATGAGGAGATCTCCTAAACACAATCAAAATCAGGAACAATTTCCAAGTTCAAATCTATCCCATTCCCTCCCCAGCAGAGGATCATGCTTGTGATGTCCAAACTGCTTGCAGATCCTCTTTGAAATGTTACTGTTTAAAAAAAACAACACAAAAAACATGGAGAACATGGTGGAAAGATGTGTCATGATGATTAGGATTTATTTTGGGCAAAGCAATTTTGCTAAAGCAACTAAAGATTCACAGGGAAAGCAAATAGCCTCCATAGACAAAACCACAAAGGGATTGGAGGGGAAAACTGAATATTCAGGAAAATTGTTGAACCTCCTTTGAAAAAAATAGTAGTTTTCATACCAATCCACCCTCTTGATACATTGATTTAAACACCTGAAATGTCCTTAGGACATTGGGTGCAATCTCAGATCTCTTTTTGTTTTGTCCTGCCTGCAGAGTGCAGAGGCTGAAATTGACAAAACTTTCTCTAAATATCTTGTATATTTCATGAAGGCTATTCCAGTTGTCCTTCATTCACCCCTGACTTCCCCTCCCTCCTGGCTCCCTCCCTGGCTGGCTGGCTGTGGTTTTTGCCTTGGTTACTTACTCCTTGGCAGACCTAGCCCAGCGGCACCTGCTGGCTGTCTGCAGGCAGCAGCCCACAGGGGTCGGTTGCTGGGGTTGCTGCTGGTTGGTGGCAGGCTGCAGCTGCATTGTTTGTGACACATTCATACACATACACATACATACAGTGTGTATTTCTATCCCGTGGGGAGGGCGCCAGTGCCCTTTTGAGGGGTGGGGGGACACGGGAGACAGTATTTCTACTGCTCCAGAGGTGAAAGTAAGCCGGTGCAGTCCGATACGGCGTACCGGCAAGAGCCAGTATGCCATGCTGGACCACATCGACTTCCACGGCGGGGAATGAAAGAGATCCGGGTTGCCCGCGGCTGCGGGCAGCCCAGAGCCCTTTAAATCCCGGCTGTGGCTCTGGCAGCCAGGCTGGGGCCAGGATTTAAAGGGCTCAGAGCTCCCCGCAGCTGTGGGCAGCCAAGAGCCCTTTGAATTCCGGCCACAGCTCTGGCGGCCGGGCTGGGGCCAGGATTTAAAGGGCTTTGGGCTTTCCTCAGTGGCAGGAGCTCTAGGCCCTTTAAATCCCTGCTCCAGTCCCGCAAAGCTCGGGGTTCCCCCTGGCGGCCAGAGCACCGGGCCCTTTAATTTGCCCCTGAGCCCCGGAGGGCTCCCAGCCACCTCTGCAGCTGGAAGCCCCTGGTTGATTTAAAGGCTCTGGGTCTCCCAGCCACAGCTGGTGCCCCAGGGCCTTTAAATCTTGAGAGGCCACGCCTCTTCTAGATGAGGCCACGCGCCCCTCAGGACTCCGGTAGTACCGGTAAGTCCTGTAAGTTACTTTCACCCCTGGGTGCAGATCCTGAGAACCTGCCTACATTAGCCCCAGGGGATGGTAGCCCTTTAGGTAAGACCGATGTGAGTGTGGACTGTGGGTTGTTTTAAAAGTCAGTTTCTCTAAACACTTTGTTCTTACAGTAAACTGAACAACACTTTGTCTGGTGTCAGCAGATACCCCACTGGGCCCCAACTCCTGAAGTGACAAACCGCAGGGACCTGAACTCAGCCAGAGCTGCTGGGTAAGCACGATGGACACACAGGTACCGCAGCCCAGGGCCCTGTCTGAGAGTGGGAGATTCACAGGATTCCTGCCGAGGAGGGTAAAAGCACAAGGACTGACACCCGAAAGGCTGCACTCAGAGACCAGCGAGCCACGTACCCGGGACAGAGGTGTTTTTAATTTACTGGGGTCTATGTTAGTGTAACAGATATATTGTGCGCAGATGAGGGTTAGGAAGAAAGGCAGGAAGTGATACATTAATAGGGAAGACAAAGCAGGGGGAACAAGGGACATAGAAGGGAGGGAGCTAGGAGGGACTGAGATCCCAATCCACTCCCACGGGAATATCTAGAAACCACCCCCATTTATCTCAGTGGGAGTCAGTGGGTTGCCATCTCTGTATGCCAGCCATGCACTACATGCTCCAGGGCTGGCGGTGCCCATGGGAAGGTTCCATCCAACCCCCAAATGCACATGGAGGACGGCAACACAACGCCGTTGTGATTGGTTGTATTAACCCCACATTGGATAACCAGGGGCTAACAGGAGCCCGACCCCCTTTAGGCTGTGAGGTGGCACCTGGAGGGTGTTATGCACCACTGGTGATCAGACCCAGCTAGGGACGTCCCCTCTTGGGCTAAAGGCAGAGAGAGGCCTGGAGCCAAAACTGGAGGGCCCAGAGCCAGGAGGAGGCCTGGGAGACTGGGGGCAGTGAAGCCTGCGGCCAGAGGTGAGTTGCCTCAGTCCAGGAGGAAGCCAGAGACAGTGTTGGTAAAGCCTAGGGGGTGTTTGGACTGGAGTTTGAGGGGCTGCAGGAAGAGGGGGAAGACCTCGGCAGTCCCTCTCCTGGCAGTAAAGAGTGGGGAGACCTAAGGGGAACAGGAAGGCTCCTGCAGGGTAAAGAGGAAATTGGTTTAATTTTGTTCTTTTGGTTTAGGATTGAGCTGGGGGATTCCACGGGGGAGCCCTGCGAGCCTGGCCCTGAATGAAGGATGAGCCAGGAGAGGCTGTGCAAACTGGAAAAAGGCTGTGATAGGAGGATATCAATGAAGACGGCAGTAAGGAGTCTGATGGAACAGACCTTGGCTGCTGCTCAGAGGATCCCTGGACTGGAACCCAGTTTAGGGGGAGGGTTTGGGTTTCCTACCAGCCACTGAAGAAGGTGCCTGATTAGACAAACACCTGTCTGGGGTGGTCTTGGTGCTCTTGGTCCAGCCTCAACACAAGGCTGTACAAGATGACCTCTCATGTCCCTTCCAGCCCTACAAGTCTATGGCTGCCTGCATAGCCTTGAGCAGAAACACAAGAAAACACAGTGTTTCACTGGCAAAGCTCAAGAGTTTACCTGAGGGATTCCCAGCCAGGTTTGAAGACAGAAGTATGTCAAGGCAATCAGCAGAGGCTTCATCATGGTTCCAACATCCCTATGCGGCTGCAGGAGAATCCATCAGGAATGTAAGTGGAGATTTGGGGGGAAAGAACACATCAAAACCAAACATCTTCCCGATTGTTTCACTGTGATCCGTTGTTCCACATTCAGTAACTAACTGGGATTTCCCAGGCAGGAATTGCTCTCTCAGGGACAGCAGCCCAGCCATAATGGAGGTGGGTTTGACCCTGAAATACAGTTCTCAGCTGGAGGGGTGGAGAGTAGTTGTGGGGCAATCCTGCTTTCACTTCATGGTGATCACATTTCCCTAAAAGACTTTGTCGGAGGGTAGAAATATGATCCATAGTGCTGCTGTGTTGGCTCGAAAGTGCCGTTACACAGCACAATACACTGAAACCAGCGGCCAGGCAAGCCTGTCAATCAGCTCCTAGGGAATGGGGCTAAAATAATGACATAGCTCAATATTTTAGTGCCTCACCCAAATGCCTGGTCAAGTGTTTGTTCGACAACTAACTACCTTATACACTCTGCACCTCGCTGCTTAGTTCTGCCCCGTGGCTAACAGGCTGATCCTAGGTCCAATGGTCAGAGCCACACGGCCCTGTCAGAGACACAAACAAACAGGTCTCAATCACCTGGCCAGGTCAGGGACCCAAACCCCAGCCACATGGAGACAAACAGCAAAGAGACTAGCACACAACTCACCAAGTCCCTTTACCTCCATGCACCAGATCCACAGCTACACCCTGCAACGCTCCCCTGCTTGCCTCTTCTGTTCGCCTGCTGAGCTGATCCCTTGTTTAGAGGATACGTTGTAGAGTTGGGTCAGTGGGGGTTGATTTTTCTGGCCAGGGAAAGGGAGACAGGCATTGAAATTTGGAGACTAGATCCTGGGGGAGAACCAGTGACATGGAGATTAGGGGGTAGCAGTGTCTTGCTCAGGGAAAGCAAAATTAGGGCCAGGAGTGAGAAGCAACAGGCTTGGAGTGTTTCCTGGAAAGTTTAATAGGCAGCAGGTTTAAAACAAATAAAAGGAAGTTCTTCTTCACGCAGCGCAAAGTTAACCTGTGGAACTCCTTGCCTGAGGAGGTTGTGAAGGCTAAGACTATCACAGGGTTTAAAAGAGAACTGGATAAATTCATGGAGGGCAAGTCCATTAATGGCTATTAGTCAGGATGGGTAAGGAATGGTGTCCCTAGCCTCTGTTTGTCAGAGGGTGGTGATGGACGGCAGGAGAGAGATCACTTGATCAATACCTGTTAGGTTCACTCCCTCTGGGGCACCTGGCATTGGCCACTGTTGGCAGACAGGATACTGGGCTGGATGGACTTTTGGTCTGACCTAGTACGGCCGTTCTTATGTTCACCTAACACCTGGAAATGCCATCCCTCCTCTGCCCTTTGCCCATAAAGGAGAGGGTATGTGGCGGTGCTCTCCCTAGCATGGTATAGCTTAGGGGTTGGCTTGGTGTAGGCGACTGCTGAGTTGTACCTGGGGTGATTGAATGGATGTCAGCACAGAGTGAATGGGTACAAAATGTAGCGGTGTGATGTGTGTACCGAACAGGTGGGTGGAAACTGAATCTGAACATGTTTCATATTTCTTTTAAGAATAATGAGCCGGGTAATACTTCTTCGTTTGAAATGGATCTTCCACATTAGTTTGACATTGCCAGTGTAAGCAGGGTCTGCTGAATTCTTCCCTGACAGCTAGCTGGGATGGGGAGAGACTTCCGGAGCAAAATTTATTTACATAAACACACCTGCTCTGCTTAGATATCCAGCAGACAGAATGCTGTTGCTCAAAATTATCAACTTTGGCTGGGGTTGGGTTACAGATCAGTGGGGAAAGTAACTGAAATACATGGATTGTATTTTCTAAATGGACAACCTACCCTAAATTCTAAATGACTGAGGGACAATGTTCTCTCATTGCTATATTTGCTTTCCACAACCAACTCTCTGTATAACTTTTAATGAGTGATGTACCTGGATACTTGGATAGTAATATCTAAACTGTATTCTTACATTTGTTCACCTACATTTGGGTTATTGCTGATTATGCACTATATGTATCTTACGACTTGAAAAACAAACTTTGTATTTATGGATAATCTAAGCCAAATGTACAGACACTCTTTTCTTAACCTGTGAATTATATAATTTTTTAACATTGGCTTTAATAAAAAAATTTAAAACTGAATGCAGGGGTAGTGAAATGCTGTTACTAATATTGGTGGTATTATTGTAATGCAGGGAAGCAGGACTGTGCTTAACCTGTTACAAATGAGGGAGTCACCTTCAGATGAAAGAAACTCCTTAAGCCAGGGGCTCAAATGCCAGAGCCTTGGGAAAGTAAAAGGGGTAGGGACAGCTGTCTCAGCTAGGAGGTGTGCAGACTCTCCCTAGAAGTCCCCAGACTGGTTTGACCTGTTGCGCCCCACTGTTCAAAAAAAGAGCTAAATAGGCTTCTTTAGGAGCCTCTATTGTTATTTTAAATGCTCAATCAGAGCAGAAAGCAGTTGTGGTAGGACTGTGTTTCTGCCCAGCCTGCTGGGAGCTAAACATCACTGAGAGCTGAAATCACTTGATATGGGGCAGTGTCTCTGCCCAGCCTGCAAACAGCTGAAAATCACTAAGATACTGAGGTGCAGAGGTCACAGCAGAGAGGCTAGTGGTAGCACAAGGTGACTGACAGTCAGCTTGTGACCGAGTGGCTGGTGAGGCAGTGAGCAGAGCAAGCAGCCAGCAGGGTGGCTGGCAGAGAGGGTTAGCAAGTGAGTGCCCGAGCAGCGGAGCCAGTAAGGTGCCTCTATCCCCCCTCCACCCAGGGTGGCAGATGAACTCTGCAGATGCACCTCTGAACTCTGGGTCTGCACTGACCAAGGACAGCAACTGTGAGTGGGGTGCAGAGAAGGGTCGGGCATGTGATAGGGGCCTTTGACTTGCTAGACTTAAGAAGCTGAGGGGAAAAGACACTGCCAAGCTTACTTGGGGGTGGGTCTGTTCCTTATGGTTTATCTTTATAAACTCTCTTTGCAGCATTTTCCCAAATTAACACCAAGTTACTTCCCTTTTTAAAAAGTTTCTTTTCTATGCTCAGGCTCTGTGCTCGTGAGTGGGGAAGTTTTGCCTCTCAGAGGCACCCGGGTGGTGTATAATGTTCCCATGTTACTGGGTGGGGGCTCGAGCCAGTTCTCTGTTGTATCAATGGAAAGGAACCCCTAGATACTGAACTGGGCCTTGGTTGCTGCTGGCTTTGCCTGGCAGAAGGGTTACACCAGAATATATCTGAGCTTTGACATATTTTGGGGGATACAGCCACACTCTCAGTGCTTCATATTTTCTTTTTTAAGGCAGGATCCCCTTTTGAATGTAAATCCAAATAAATGCCTGATTCTCAAGGAGAGAACACTACATTCCCACTGTAAAACCCCACATTTGTGTCCTTTTCCAAACCTCAGATTGATTTTTTACACACTTCCTCTATCTGTCTCAGCCATCTTGCTGTAGCACCAGTAATGGAGTTGCTCTCCAAAGACTCCATTGACTATAACTTCGCCTGGGGTTTGTAGTAGAGTTTAAGGCTCTGCAAAATACTTAATACAGTTCCAGACTGTGTTACGTTTTCAGACATCTTCTCTAGGGCTGATGGGAAAACTGTGGATTTCACCAGCCCCAGCCCCTAGAAATTCAGTAAAATATCAACAAAATGTGGATAATTTTCATTCTGTTACAAGATTTTCTTCCCCCTAATATAGTCTTGCCTCAGCATGGAAGCATGATGTAGGCCTTGCTGGAGCCCTAGGCCCAGCTAACAGTGTGAACCAAAGGCTGTGAACCAGAGTAGGCCTGACCTGGGCAATATAGCAAAACACCAGGTTCTGGATAACACCAAATTAGCATGGTCCTGACTGGAGATGATGGTACAGGACACCCAGAGTTCTCAAGTAACAGCATGAACATGTTCCTAGAAGATGGTGCAGGCAGGGCCGGTGCAACCATTTAGGCAAACTAGGTGGCTGCCTAAGGCGCCTCGTGGTTGGGGGCGCCTAAAAGCCCCCTCAGGCGAGGAGGTGGAGGTGAGCTGGGTGGGGGGGTGCATGGAGAGGGTTGCCTGCAATAACTAGGGGCGGGGCACACAGGGGAACAGCTCCCCACCCCAGCTCACCTCCGCTCTGCCTCCTCCGCCAAGCACACAGCCTAGCTCTAAGTCTCCTCCAATCAGCGCCGCAAGCCTGGGTGGGGAGGAGAATTAGAGCAGTGCTGACGTGCTCAGTGGAGGAGGCGGAGCCGAGGTAAGGTGGGGCGGGCTACTCAGGCAGGGTTAGTTTCTGCAGGAGGTCTCCCTAGGCAGGGTTAGCTGCCGGGGGGGAACGGGGGGGAAGTCTCCCCAGGCAGGGTTAGCTGCCATGGGGGGATGGGAGGGGAAAGGGGTTAGCTGTCGCTGTGGAGGGGGAGGTAGCTGCTGCAGGGGGGGCTTCCCAGGTGTGGGGCTGAGTTAGCTGCCGTTGGGGGGCAGGGTTAGCTGGGGGGGATGCAAGGTGGAAGTTTCACCTAGGGTGCAAAACTTCCTTGCACCGGCCCTGGGTGCAGGAACATGCTGATCCTGAGTAAGATAAGGAGGTGAGGATTATCCTTTTGCTAGCCAATTCCAGGGGTAGTGCAGAAGGCAGGAAAGTTCCCTACAATAGCAGGACCATTCCTCCGCTTACACTTACACATATGGGTGTGTCTAGACAGGAGTTTTGAAGTTCTAATTTCAGTGGGGTTAAGGTCAGCCATGAGTGTGGGGGAGGGGACGCAGTGGTGACCTTGCCCAGCTACATCAGCCTAAAAACTACAGAACCCATTACAGAGGAAAATAACAGATACAAAACTGTCCCGGTAAAAAGATGTGGGGAGGCTTTCAGTGATTTTGCTCCATAGTGAGCCAGCTCTTACTCTGGCTGTGAGAGGACTCAGTGGGGGGGGATCCAGGTGCAGCTGGCTGGGGCTTGTGGGGTGGGAATCCGGGTGCAGGTGGCTTGCAGAGATCAGATCCACAGAGATCACTCGGATCCATGGAACTTAAGGAGTTCCATTTTTGAGAAAGAAAAATTAAAGAGAAAACCTCAGGAGGTGAAGGAAAGGAACAATGTATCTATTGTAGGTAACACTTTAGAAAGAAAATTGAGAAGGAAAATAGAACAGTTGGCTCAGGCACAATGAGCCTTATCCCAGGAGAAAGGGATTAGTGAGAAGTTAAGACAAAGAGTAAGTAAACAAGACATGTCACAAACCTACCCGCAGTTGGGCCGCTTATTACAAGAAACTCAGGGAAGTGTATCTGTTGCTGTGAAGGGCTGTAAGGAGGCAATTCTAGAGAACAGGACCTCTCCGGAAAGGTGAAAGTCTTTGCAACCTGAAATACCAGCAAGTAATTTTGATACCTTTAAGTCAATTGAGTCAGAAGGAATAATAAACAAGTGGCATAATTCATTTTGAAGCTGATACGCCCATTATACCCCAAGCCACTTTAGAGCCAAAACCAGAATCTCATAGACTCACAGACTCCAGGACTGGAAGGGACCTTGAGAGGTTATCGAGTCCAGTCCCCTGCCCTCATGGCAGGACCAAATATTGTCTAGACCATCCCTAATAGACATTTATCTAACCTACTCTTAAATATCTCCAGAGATGGAGATTCCACAACTTCCCTAGGCAATCTATTCCAGTGTTTAACTACCCTGACAGTTAGGAACTTTTTCCTAATGTCCAACCTAAATCTCCCTTGCTGCAGTTTAAGCCCATTGCTTCTTGTTCTATCATTGGAGGCTAAGATGAACAAGTTTTCTCCCTCCTCCTGATGACACCCTTTTAGATACCTGAAAACTGCTATCATGTCCCTCTCAGTCTTTTCTTTTCCAAACTAAACAAACCCAATTCCTTCAGCCTTCCTTCATAGGTCATGTTCTCAAGACCTTTAATCATTCTTGCTGCTCTTCTCTGGACCCTCTCCAATTTCTCCACATCTTTCTTGAAATGCGGTGCCCAGAACTGGACACAATACTCCAGCTGAGGCCTGACCAGCGCAGAGTAAAGCGGAAGAATGACTTCTCGTGTCTTGTTTACAACACACCTGTTAATGCATCCCAGAATCACGTTTGCTTTTTTTGCAGCAGTATCACACTGTTGACTCATATTAAGCTTGTGGTCCACTATGACCCCTAGATCTCTTTCTGCCATACTCCTTCCTAGACAGTCTCTTCCCATTCTGTATGTGTGAAACTGATTGTTCCTTCCTAAGTGGAGCACTTTGCATTTGAGAAGAAATCTCTACAGACAGGGCTGTCCTTAGGATTTATGGGGTCCTAGGCAGTATTATTAAACTGGTGCCCCTATGCCGGATGGCAGCCCAAGCTCACAGCCTGGTGGGGGAGGGGGAAGAGGGACTTGACAGCAAAGGATAATGAGATGCCCAGCCTGCCTCATGGTGGCAGAAAGTCACAGTTCCCTGCAGAGACTTCCATGCACTCTCCCTCATTCAGAATGGACATGAAGAAAGTACCTAATTAAAAGCACTAAAATTTGGGATTAAAAAATGTCAGTCACAGGTTTTTTGATATGCCCTGAAGTTTGTCAGAGATTTATTTGCAAAAACTTCATAGTAAGGGTGAGTCAGCTGTCCTGCTGAATACAACATTACATATAATGGAATACATGATGCAGCTCTTCTCTGTTTTACATTTTCTTCATCGGTATTTCTAAGTTGAATTTATATTTTAAATGTATTCAAATCTTAAGCCAGCACTCCAGATTACTACATATTTAACTCACTGAAACAAAGACATTCTTTTAAATTAATCAGAGAGATTTAGTGTGTTCATAACAATGTTCATTGCTTTTAGAAAAAGGGAACAGTAATTTACTTTGTGTGATCTCCATAACAAGAGACATGGTTATGAAATTTCACCAACTTTAAAAAAATATGTTTCCAAAGATTTTAGGTATAACAAGGATTTTGTCTTACTAAGGTACTGATTTTGCTGGAGGGTTCTTTTAAAACTAGTTTGTCGGATAGTCAGAAGTAAAGAAAGGGAACTCTTTGTCCAGCTATCTGGAAGGGAAGGACTGTTGTCCCTTTAAGGGCTCTCTTCAGTGGGGAGTGGGGGGAGAGGTGGTGAAGGGATGGACAGAAAGGACAGGAAGACTTGGAAGCACTTTTTTTTTAACTATAGTAATTAAAATGTGTATTTTAGATAAGGGAGGTCTTTTGAAGGATTTATTTAAAAAACTATGTGTGAAGATCCACACATTTAAGGCTAAAGATGATTGTGCATCTAAAACTCTATGCAAGCATTTTTTAGAAATGTGATTTTATAATCTTCATCAGCTCACTAATGAAATATTTTAAAGCAAATTTTAAACTAAGGTCCTGTAGACTGACATGTTCTGTGTAAATATTACATTAATGCACAACTGTTTTTGTCAGTAAAGTCAGAAACTGACAGTATAAAAATTTATTTGGGCATAAGCTTTCGTGGACATCTGATGAAATGGGTTCTAGTCCACAAAAGCTTATGCCCAAATAATTTGTTAGTCTTTGAGGTGACACAAGGACTCGTCCTTGTTTTTGCTGATACAGACTAACAGGACTACCACTCTGAAACCTGTCAGTATATACCTTGGGGTTGGCAAATGCCTGTTAAATGGCTTTATTACCCCTTGAATGTCTCTTTAACAGTTTCAATGTTGTGCTAATAGGTCTGGCAGGCTGGAGGTTTTTTCACTTTTAACTACTGGATTCCCTCCCAAGGAAGACTCACCAGGCTAGAGCAGCCATCTGTGGGAGCCTGCAGGAAGGGTCAAAACAGGGATAGGAAAACAAGAGGGTGGACACTAAGACCCAGTGGTGCCCCAAATTTTCAGGTGGCCTACGCAGCTGCCTATGTTGCCTATGCCTAAGGACGGCCCTGTCTACAGAAACCTGCCAATACCCGACCATCAGAAGGTGCAGGCACCTGTCCCAATCAAAAAACAGTATAAAAGGTTAAAGCAAAACTCCCCACCTAAATTGTTCACTGTAGAAGCTGCCCAAATACAGGAGACACTGGTTCCTTTGAAAAAAGAGACAAAGGAAATCCCACATCTAACTGTAAAGGAGGGAAAAAATCAACTTCTAATTCAAAACCTTCAGGATTGAGTCTTCGTGTCTCTCCAACCACAGTGGTAACAAATGTAACAACACTAAATGCCATTGCAAAATTGGGAGAACAAAGGAAAAAGGAGCTCCAGAGCAAGCAGAGGAGTTCCAGAGCTGACTCCGCCAAAGGAGATCCAGAGCAGAGCAGAGGGTGGAGATGGATGGCAGGAGAGAGATCACTTCATCTTTACCTTTTAGGTTCACTCCCTCTGGGGCACCTGGCATTGGTCACTTTCAGTGGACAGGATACTGTGCTGGATGGACCTTTAGTCTGACCCAATACGGCCGTTCTTATATTCTTATGTCTCCAATCAGCTTTTTGTGTAAGTTTCTCTATAGGTGCTGATATGGTAAGCAAGGTCCAAGCACGCTTGTCAGATTGGGTCCCACAGGCGAGTAAGGTGCAGGAATACCTGTTTCCCCTGATTCATGAAGTGCTCTGAGGCTGGCATGGGGCTGCAGTGCACATGCTCAAAGGCAGAAACAGGAGCCTGGGGAATTGGTTACTGCAGAAATTTAGGTGCCGAGTGAGTTTATGTGCCTGCAGCGTTCATGGGCTGCTGAACAGGGGTTCTGTGAATCTGGGGTTGGGAACTGATTCTGGGATTGAGGTGCCTAAAGTGACAGCTAGGTATGGATAGATATCAGCGGTCCTGGCAATCTCTGGGAAGAGATGAACAGCTTTCTGCTTGGGAGGCTCGCCTGATGTTATGAATGAATCGTCTGAGTAGTTGTGTCAGTAGAGGATGGATCTTTACAATGAACAATAGTGATGTTTGTACCCTATGGAAGTAGTTGTGGTCAATGTATTTTATGATATAGATGTGAGCAAAATAAGCAGAATTTTTTTGTGTTCACTGCATAGAGTTTTTAAATATGTCTGTAGTTTCCCTGTCCCAAAAGCTTTTATAATTTTATAACAAATTAAAGCTCTGAAATCAAATCAACAGGAAATATTAGACTTTTCATTCTGTGCACCCCCCAGATTCTACCCTCTGATATTACAATTTGCATAACAAAAGTGCCTAGAGCTCCCAACCCAGAATGTGGTCCTATTGTGCTAGGGGCTGTGCCAATCCCCAAAGCTTACAATCTAGGGCAAACAAAGGTTGGTAGAAGAAAGACAGGTAGAATGACTTGCCCATTGTCACACACAGCAGGCCAGGGGTACAGCTGGGATGAAAGCCTTGGTCTCCTCACTCCCAGCCAGCTGCCTTGTCCACGGGCCCAACCTTCCCCTCAGGTCCATAGGTACTGGACAGATGTAACTGCAGACAGATTTGTATCATTGTCTAAACCACTGTGCAACTTGTTGTCTAGAGATGAATTGAGCAGAAGTGTCTGTAATTAGGATAGTGAAGAGTAAGAATTGAATGATGTTACAATACCTGACTTTCCCAAGTTTGTCTGAGTCCCTGGCAGGCTGCTGACCCGAGCAAGAGCTGGCTGCAGTTGTAGAACTTAATCTGCACTGTTCATGACACAGGAAATGGTTTGACTTTAGCTAACAAACCTCCGTGCAGACTTTCACTTTCGGAACTAACAGCGTTTGCTTTTTTTAGGAAATAAGGGCCTGAGCTAAATCCCACTGACGTCAATGGAAAGACTCTCATTGATTTCAGTGGGCTTTGGATCAGGCCTGTTCAGAGTAAAAACGTTACTGTGAGCTAGGGCCAGGGCTCCTGAGTATTCCCAATAACACCTGTTTCCAAACAAATCCACAAAACTACCCCTGTTTTATCCTCTGTGCTTCCTGTTCTAGGGTTCTTTACCTCCCTGTCTAGCTGTTAAAGCCAAGCAATTTTGCTATCTACTGTTACAGCAATGTAGATAATGATGCTGAACTCACTAGTACAAGTGCCAAAGCTGTCAGGAACTTTGATCTTTTGCAAGATGGAGCCTGGAACAATAACAAATTGTCAACTAAAGCAGGGCTGCCCAGAGGATTCAGAGGGCCTGGGACAAAGCAATTTCAGGGGCCCTTTCCATAAAAAAAAAAGTTGTAATACTATAGAATACTATCGAATACAAATTGCCCCACTTGCCCCTCCCCCACCCCAGGAAGCCCTGGGAAAAATAAACATTTAAAAGCCTTCTGCATCATGGATAATATCTGCTTTCCTTCAAAATGTGTTGTGTTTTTTTTAATTGAAAAGCTGAAATTAGTCGGCCAAAACCTGAACATGGTTTGGGGTTTCAGAAGTGTGTGGCCAAATATTTGCTGCTTGCTGTGTTTGTTTAAAGAAACAATAAAAAAAATTCTGCTTAAAAAAAAATCCAAAACTTTTGAACCACCTCAGCTTGTGACCAAATGCCTGAGCCCATCCAGTCAGAGATTTTTCCAGGTTTCTGATACTCTGCTGGTTTTCTTGACTCGTATCTGTCTCCATAACTTTGGGTTCATTTAGCTTAGAACAAAAGAATGGCCATACTGGGTCAGACCAAAGGTCCATCCAGCCCAGTATCCTGTCTACTGACAGTGGCCAATGCCAAGTGCCCCAGAGGGAGCGAACCTAACAGGTAATGATCAAGTGATCTCTCTCCTGCCATCCATCTCCACCCTCGGACAAACAGAGGCTAGGGGCACCATTCCTTACCCATCTTGGCTAATAGCCATTAGTGGACTTAACCTCCATGAATGTATCTGTTTCCTACAGACTGGCTCCATGGGGTCCCTCACAAACTGGAGACAGTTACTGCGGGTTTGTCTTTAGTACAGCTTATATACATATTCCACGAACTGAGCATTTGAGCTTGTTCCAGAATCTGGGATGAGCCTATGTTGTGAAAACTGAAATGCTCAAAATAGCACACGCATGTGAATGGACACAGAGTGCTAAAATTAAATTAACCCAGGGCTAAAGGCTAATCAGGGCTAAAGGCAGAGAGAGGCCTGGAGCCAGAACTGGAGGGCTCAGAGTCAGGAGGAGGCCTGGGAGACTGGGGGCAGTGAAGCCTGCGGCCAGAGGTGAGTTGCCTCAGATGAGGAGGAAGCCAGCAGCAGTGTTAGTAAAGCCTAGGGGGCGTTTGGAGTTTGAGGGGCTGCAGGGAGAGGGGGAAGACCTCGGTAGTCCCTCTCCTGACAGTAAAGAGTAGAGAGACCTGAGGGGAACAGGAAGGCTCTTACAGGGTGAGGAGGAGGCCCAAGCAAGGCAGAAATTGGTTTAATTTTGCTCTTTTTGTTTGGGATCCTGTTGGGTGATTCCATGGGGGATCCCTGCGAGTCTAGCCCTGAAAGAAGAGTGAGCCAGGAGAGGCTGTGCGGACTGGAAAGAGGCTGTGGTAGGAAGATATCCATGGAGGCACCAGCAAGGAGTCTGATGGAGCAGACCTTTGCTGCTGGTCAGAAGGTCCCTGGACTGGAACCGTTTAGTGGGAGGGCTGGGGTCTGCGGAAGGGGATGTGGGGCTCTGATTAGACAAACACCTGTCCGAGGTGGTCTCAGTGCTCTTGGTCCAGACTCAGCACATAAGGCTGCACCAGATGACCTCTTGAGGTCCCTTCCAGCCCTACAAGTCTATGGGTCTAAGGCAGTATGGCTGCCTGCATAGCCTTGAGCAGAAACACAAGAAAACACAAAGTGCTTCACTGGCAAAGCTCAAGAGTTTACCTGAGAGATTCCCAGCCAGGTTTGAAGACAGAAGTATGTCAAGGGGATCAGCAGAGGCCTCAGCATTATTCCAACTTTCCCGGTGCAGCTGCAGGAGAATCCATCAGGAACGTAAGTGGAGATTTGGGGGGAAAGAACACATCAAACCAAACATTCTCCCGATTGTTTCACTGTGATCCATTGTTCCACATTCAGTAACTGGGATTTCCCAGGCAGGAATTGCTAATCTCATGGATGGCAGCCCAGCCATAACGGAGGTGAGTTTGATCCTGAAATACAGTTCTCAGCTGGAGGGGTGGGGAGTAGTTGTGAGGAAATCCTGCTTTCACTTCCTAGGGGGTGGAAATACTGTACCTAGTGCTGCTGTGTTTACTTGAAACTGCTGCTGCACAATACACAGAACCCGACAGACCCGGCAGGGTGAGCCCCCAAGAGAATGGGGCTAAAATAATGATATAACTGAACAGTTCAGTGCCTCACTCAAGTGCCTGGTCAAGCGTTTGCTCAGCAACTACCCTATACACTCTGCACCTCCCTGCTTAGTTCTGCCCCGTAGCTAATGGGGTGATCGACAACTCAGACGTCAAACACCAGGGCTGATCCTAGGCCCAATGGTCAGAGCCATACAACCCTCTCAGAGACACAAACACACAGACCTCTGTCACCTGGCCCGGTCAGGGACCCAAACCCCAGCCACACGACCCACATGGAGACAAACAGCAAATGGAACAACACTCAACTCCCCAAGTCCCTTTACCTCCATGCACCAGATCCACAGCTACACCCTGCAAAACTCCCCTGCTTGCCTCTCCTGTTCACTTGCTGAGCTGATCCCTTGTTTAGAGGGTCTGCTGGGGAGTTGGGTCCTTGGGGGCAGATTTTTCTGGCCAGGGAAAGGGAGCCAGGCATAGGAATTTGGATCCTGGGGGAGAGCCAGTGACATAGGGACTAGGGCATGGCAGTGTCTTGCTCAGGGAAAGCAGGGACAGAGTCAGGAATGGGGAGTAACAGAGACTTCCACTGCACACATGGAAATGCCGTCACTCCCCTGGCCTTTGCCCGTAAAGGGGAGGGTGGAGGCTGGTGCTCTCCCCCCCATGGTGTAGCTGAGGGGTTGGCGTGGTGTGGGTGACTGTACATGGGGTGATGGGATGGATGTGCACACAGAGTGAATGGATACGAAATGTAGGGGTGTGATGTGTGTACTGAACGGGTGGGTGTGTCATAAAGGGAAGGGTAACCACCTTCCTGTATACAATATTATAAAATCCCTCCTGGCCTGAGGCACCAAATCTTATTACTTGTAAAGGGTTAAGAAGCCCAAATGCCTGACTGGCACCTGACCCAAAGGACCAATAAGGGGACATGATACTTTCAAATCGGGGGATGGAGGAGGCTTTGTTTTGTCTGTTCTTTGTCTGTCTGTTCTATGTGCTTGCCAGAGCCAGATCAAGAAAGCAAGCAATCCAACTCCATTAGGATTAGTTAGTACTAGCAAGGGAATGCGTTAGCTTGCTTTTATTTTGGCTTGTGATTTTCTCTGTGTTGAGAAGGAGGTGTATTCCTGGTTTTCTTTTTGTAACTTTAAAGTTTTGACCAGAGGGAAATCCTCTGTGTTTTGAATCTGATTGCCCTGTGAGATTATCTTCCATTCTAATTTTACAGAGGTGCTTCTTTTGACTTTTTTCTTTCTAATAAAGTTTTGGGGTTTTTTAGAATCTGATTGGGTTTTTTAGTGTCCTAAAAAAACCCAAGGTTGGTCTGTGCTCACCTTGTTTATTCTCAAGCCTCCCCAGAAAAGGATGTATAGGGCTTGGGGGGATATTATGGGGGAGTAGGAACTCCAAATGGTCCTTTCCCTGAGTTTTGTCTAATCACTTGGTGGTGGCAGTGTTACCTAATCCAAGGTACAAGGGAGAATTTGTGCTTTGGGGAGTTTTTAACCTAAGCTGGTAGAAATAAGCTTAGGGGTCTTTCATGCGGGTCCCCACATCTGTACCCCAGAGTTCAGAGTGGGGAGGGAACCCTGACAGGGTGGAAAATGAATCTAAATACATTTCATATTTCTATTAAAAACAAAGGACCAGGTGATGCTTCTTTGTTTGAAATGGCTCTCCCACAGTAGTTTGACATTGCCAAAAATATCTGAGCTTTGACACATTTTGGGGGATACAGCCACATTCTCAGTGGTTCACATTTTCTTTTTTAAGGACTAGGTCTCCTTTTTTAATGTAAGTACAAATAAATGCCTGATTCTCAAGGAGAGAACACCGCCTTCCCACTGTAAAACCCCACATCTGTACCCTTTTCCAAACCTCAGACTGATTTTTTACACATTTCCTCTTTCTGTCCGAGCCATCTTGCTGTAGCACCAGTAATGGAGTTGCTCTCCAAAGACTCCGTTGGCTACAACTTTGCCTGGGGTTTGCAGTAGAGTTGAAGGTTCTGCAAAATACTTAATACAATTCCAGATTGTGTTACGTTTCAGACATCTTCTCTAGGGCTGATGGGAGGATAATGTCGATTTTCCCAGTCCCTGCCCCTAGAAATTCTATGATATATCACTAAAATGTGGATACATTTTCATTCTATTACAGGATTGTCTTCTCCCTAATGTAGACTTCTCGCAGTATAGAAGCATAATGTAGGCCTTGCTGGAGTCCTAGGCCTAGCTAACAGTGTGAATCAAAGGCCATGAACCAGAGTAGGCCTGGCCTGGCCAATATAGCAACACACCAGGTACTGGCGAACACCAAGTAAGCACCTTCCTGACTGGAGATGATGGTACAGGACTCCCAGAGTTCTCAAGTATCGCTGTGAACACATTCCTAGGAGATGGTACAGGGACACGCCGATCCTGAGTAGGATAAGGATGGGATGATAGGAGAGTGGATGGGGATGTTTTGGTGGAACTAGCAGGTACCAGGATAAGGCCAGTAACCAACCACATCTGGAGTGCAATACATCTATATTCATGTATATAAGGAGAAGCCATAGGAAGGGCACCTTTGTCCAGTTGAGGGGGCAGTGTCCCAGTGCACTGACTGAGCTGGTCCATTGTCGCAGGCATATATATGTTAGTGTTCCTGCAGCGCCTAAGGGGCTCTAGGGCCGTGTTTTGTTGACAATAAACCTGGCCGAGCACTTTCGCCACCAAACCAAGCCTCTGGTCTTTCCTTATGAGTAACATTGAGGCCTGCTGAATCAGCAAGCTGTGCTCTTTGCTTATGCATGTAACACTGAAGCTCCAAGAATCATAGAATTTTAGGACTGGAAAGGTACTTGAGAGGTCTTCTAGTCCAGGCCTCTGCATGGCAGGGCTGAGTATTATCTAGACCATCCCTGACAGGTGTTTGTCTAACCTGCTCTTAAAAATCTCCAATGATGGAGATTCCACAATCTCCCTAGGCAATTTATTTCAATGTTTAAGTACCATAATAGTTAGGAAGTTTTTCCTAATGTTCAGCCTAACCTGCCATTTTTGCAATTTAAGCCCATTGCCTCTTGTCCTATCCTCAGAGGTTAAAAAGAACAATTTTTCCTCTCCTCCTTGTAACAACCTTTTATGTACTTGAAAACTGTTATCATGTCCCCTCTCAGTCTTCTCTTCTCCAGACTAAACAAACCCAATTTTTTCGATCTTCCCTCCTAGGTCATGTTTTCTAGACCTTTAATTGTTTTTGTTGCTCTTCTCTGGACTTTCTCGAATTCGTCCACATCTTTCCTGAAATGTAGCACCCAAAACAGGACACAATACTCCAGTTGAAGCTTTATCAGCACAGAAAGGATAGGAAGAATTATTTCTCGTGTGTTGCTTACAACACTCCTGCTACTACATAAGACCCAGTATGGCCATTTTTATGTTCTTATCTCTTTCAAGGAAATAGATTAGGTTCATTTGACACAATTTGTTCTTGACATATCCATGCTGACTGTTACTTATCACGTTCTTATCTTGTAAGTGTTTGCAAATCAATTGCTTAATTAGCTGTTCCATTATCTTTCCAGGTACTGAAGATAAGCCGACTGGTCTGTAATTCCCTGGATTGTCCTTATTCCCCTTTTTATAGATGGACACTATATTTGCCCTTTTCCAGTCCTCTGGAATCTCTCTCGCCTTCCATTACTTTTTGGAAATAATTGCTAGTGGTTCAGATATCTCCATAGTCGGCTCCTTGAGTATTCTAGGATACATTTCATCAGGTCCTGGTGACTTGAAGAAATCTAACTTGTCTAAGTAATTTTAAGTTGTTCTTTCCCTATTTTAGCCTCAGATCCTACTTCTTTTTCATGTGCATTCACTATGTTAGATGTTCAATTGGTACTCACCTTTTTGGTGAAAACTGAAACAAAAAAGTCATTTAACATATCTTCCATTTCCACATTTTCTGTTATTGTTCACCCCACTCATTGAGTAACAGGCCTACCCTGGCATTGTTCTTTCCCTGGCTTCTAATATATTCATAGACTGTTTTGTTTTTACCCTTTATGTCTCTAGCTAGTTTAATCTTGTTTTGTGCCTTGGACTTTACTTTGTCCCTACCTACATGGACAGCAGCACTGAGCAGCTGTAATAACTTAGCAGCCTAGACAGTGTTACCGCAGCAATGACATTCAACAGCACTTAACACATAATACTGCAGATGTTTTTCTATATGTTATTTATTTAAGGTGATACCTTGTAAATGTATTGAACAGTACCTTAAGTGAGGAGGCTGCTGGTTCCTCACAAACTCAGAGGCAGGGTAGTAGTATATACCTTGATAGTATTCATCACCATGTATTTTTGACAGGTTTCCATGACACATTTTAGGCTTCTGTCCCACCCTCCATTCCCATTCCTGTTTGTGTTGAGGCCCAGGGTGTGTTAAAAAAAAAACAAGGGAATTCCCAAAGAAAAAAAAACTTTGGTCCAGACTCATAGACTCATAGACTCTAGGACTGGAAGGGACCTCGAGAGGTCATCGAGTCCAGTCCCCTGCCCTCATGGCAGGACCAAATACTGTCTAGACCATCCCTAATAGACATTTATCTAACCTACTCTTAAATATCTCCAGAGATGGAGATTCCACAACTTCCCTAGGCAATCTATTCCAGTGTTTAACTACCCTGACAGTTAGGAACTTTTTCCTAATGTCCAACCTAAATCTCCCTTGCTGCAGTTTAAGCCCATTGCTTCTTGTTCTATCATTGGAGGCTAAGGTGAACAAGTTTTCTCCCTCCTCCTGATGACACCCTTTTAGATACCTGAAAACTGCTATCATGTCCCCTCTCAGTCTTCTCTTTTCCAAACTAAACAAACCCAATTCCTTCAGCCTTCCTTCATAGGTCATGTTCTCAAGACCTTTAATCATTCTCGTTGCTCTTCTCTGGACCCTCTCCAATTTCTCCACATCTTTCTTGAAATGCGGTGCCCAGAACTGGACACAATACTCCAGTTGAGGCCTAACCAGCGCAGAGTAAAGCGGAAGAATGACTTCTCGTGTCTTGTTTACAACACACCTGTTAATGCATCCCAGAATCACATTTGCTTTTTTTGCAACAGTATCACACTGTTGACTCATATTAAGCTTGTTGTCCACTATGACCCCTAGATCTCTTTCTGCCATACTCCTTCCTAGACAGTCTCCTCCCATTCTGTATGTGTGAAACTGATTGTACCTTCCTAAGTGGAGCACTTTGCATTTATCTTTATTGAACTTCATCTTGTTTACCTCAGACCATTTCTCCAATTTGTCCAGATCATTTTGAATTTTGACCCTGTCCTCCAAAGCAGTTGCAATCCCTCCCAGTTTGGTATCATCCGCAAACTTAATAAGTGTACTTTCTATGCCTCAAAAGTATTTCGATTCCTAATTTCCACAGATTCCAATGGAAGTTAGGAGCCTAAATAAGTTTGAGGCTCTGGGTCTTTGTTACCAAGTGATGGCAGAGCTAACGTCTCTTAAACGTTTAAAAGTAATAGAACCCAGCTGTGTGTCTGTGTCATTGTCTTGTGAGCAGCAGCACTGCCACTGCTGGCCTCAGAGGATAGCTCTTCCAAGAGGTCTGTGGCTAACGCTGCTTTGTCACCCCACTCTGATAGTTTTCATTTCCACTGAACTGAGAAGGATGTGGCTACTAGGGGCTGAGGGCTACTGGCTTCACACTTCCCTGAAGATGAGAGGGATGGGCAGGAACTGAGTTCACACCTTTGCTGCTGCTATTGGGTTTAAGGTGACTTGCAAAGGGGGAAACAAACTATGTTTGTATTTTGTTTGTCTCTCACATCTTTAAGATAGACAAAGGGGACCTGAATCTTTTAAAATTCTGGTTGGTTCATTTTGTACTTCAGAAATGTGGAGAATATCAAGCCTTTTTGTTGTTGTTGTTGTTGTTGCTAGAGAACTCCTTGGAGGAGGACAGAACTAGAGTGGGAGAATTTTCATCCCTCAGTGAAAGGGCATCAGGGTTCTCACACAGAGAGTTTTTCTCCCAAGTGTCTGTCAGACATTTGAGTTAAATAGGTGTAGAAAAATCAGGCCTTTGGGCTTTTTTATTACATCCCCCAATGACTTCAGATGGAATTGGAGGCACCCAGCTCAAAGATCTTCCAATTCTCCTGCGGCCAGGACCTGAATTTCCAACATAAAACTAAAGCAGGAAAAACATTTACCAATGAAGGGGTGAAGGATAACACCCCCCTTCTTTCTCCATGACAAAGGGTTTGTTCTGCTGCTTATTTTCCTTTTGAAAGTCACCTTCAAAGTTTATTCTGGATGGTTTTTTTTCCTCCCTTCCATGCTCCAAATTTGATTAATGTTTTCATAAACACTACCCATCAAACTACCGGATTTAATCTAGCAGACAAAGGTGCGATGAGACCCACTGGTTAGAAGCTGAAGTTAGCAAAGGTCCAACAGAAAAGAAGACACATTTTTACAGGGAGAGCAATTAATCTTTGGACCAGTTTGCCACAGGCCATGGCAGATTCTCCATTTAAATGGAGCCTGGATGTTTCTCTAAAAGACATGTTGTAGCTCAGAGAGAGGTGATTGGCCTCAATGCAGGAATCACCAAGTGAGACTCTGTATGTAGTGTCACAGGTCAGAGTCTGATCATAATGCTCCCTTCTGGCCTTCAAATCTGTGAAGGTATCTGTGAGCTAGAGCAGTAGATGGAGAAGAGACAGAGCCTCCATGAAAGCCACTAGGGGACTTCACTGTTACCTCACTTTTATGAGCGATGCGCTCACGTGATGAGCAGCAGGAGGAGACCTTACCATCAATAGATTCTGGCCCTGTCATTCTGAGTGAGCTCTGTTGCATTGATAACAGGGGGCTGACACGTGTTTCAATACTTGGGCTTAAAAATTTACCTAGATTGTGAGCTCAACTGTTAGAAAGGTCAAGAAGCAAAAGAAAAATTGAGAGCAACAAATGTTAATGGGAAAAGCTGTCAAAGGGGCATGTGCCAAATTAGTCCAGACAAAAAGATCTCCTAATGTAATTCAAGGGCCGTGTGAAGATCGTGCCTAGTAAACAAGGAAAGCGTAGGACTGGACGTGGATGAACCAGAATCGGTGTTCTGTAAATTAGGCTTAGTTCATGGACCAGGCAATGATGGATGGGCTATTTCACCCACCGGTCCCCTTTGTGGGCCTGCCCCAAGAGACTGTGGGGGGAGGCTGGCTACCTACATAGCAGTCTAGTTAGAACTTGTTAAAAAATAGGGTGTCATTAATTACAGCAAATTTATTAAATAAGTGGCATCAAACATCAGCTCAGCACAGCAGCTGCTCACGTCTGCAGCCCAGATGACACAAAGCGGGGGTTCAGAGTGAACTATAACATGGGATGGACGCATAGTAAATACCACCAAGTAGGAGGCTTTGTCTGTAAATGCAGAAAGCAAATCCAGCAGATGATTTCTCATGCCCTCTAGTGGTGATGTGTTGACAAATCATTGGCAGGCTGCAAGCTCTTAGCGTCCAAAATATCCACCCAGATTTGAAAAAATCTTGTTTTCTGATTGGTCCTCTGGTCAGGTGTTTTAGGTCACTGCTTGTTAACCCTTTTATAGGTGAATGAGACATTAACCCTTAGCTATCTGTTTATGACAAGGGTGTCATTAATTACAGCAAATTTATTAAATAAGTGGCATCAAACATCATCTCAGCACAGCAGCTGCTCATGTCTGCAGCCCAGATGACACAAAGTGGGGGTTCAGAGTGAACTATAACATGGGATGGACGCATAGTAAATACCACCAAGTAGGAGGCTTTGTCTGTAAATGCAGAAAGCAAATCCAGCGGAAGATTTCCCATGCTCTCTAGTGGTGATGTGTTGACAAATCATTGGCAGGCTGCAAGTTCCCAAGCTGGGGAAGGTCAGCTTACTACCCATCAAGCCCTGGCTGTCTAATAGCATATTGGAACATAAGTGGGCTGCACAAGGGACCGAAAAAGAGCAAAGCAACATTTCACATTGTTTCTGCTTCAGCATATCCAGGCCGAAGTGCTCCGGATGTCAGATTCTGCCTGAAATCCTTCACAGCACTAGGCCCACCGTCGCCCTTTCTTTCCTGGAACGCAAAGAGAAGGCCTGTGTTAATTGCAGTCTGACTCAGCCTGGGTCATCCGTGGGGGGAAAATGGGGCAATTTGCCCCAGGCCCCGGGCCCTGCAGGCGCCCCCACGAGAATATAGTATTTTATAGTATTGCAACTTTTTCTAATGGAAGGGGCCCTCGAAATTGCTTTGCCTCCGCCCTCCTGAATCCTCTGGGTGGCCATAGACTCAGCCTGTTTAGTGACCTCATTGGGAAACCCTTTGGGACAGAACGCCCCAGAGACAGCAACTCCCCTGCCAACCTGACGGGTTGCATTCACAGTAAAATGGTAACTGAGGTTCACTCGGTAAGTGAGAGCTAGAACAAGCCGGACATTGGAGAGCAGCATGCTGAAGATACCGGAAGTGCCCATGTCTTTTTTCAGGAATATAAGGAACAGCTCAACCGCTGAGAAAGGGTTATTGTTTGTGGTGAAGGCATGAGGCTGGGAGTCACCATCTCTGCCATTGATTAGCGACCTGCAGTTCCCACACCTGTGCAAGGCGGGTTCTGCCTACATCCCCAGGATGCTGCCGGGATGCGCTGAATCCTTGCAAGGAAGGTGTGGTAGGAGAGCAGTGGATTACTGCTGCCGTGTATATGAGGAGAACCGCAATGCTTTTTGAGAGAGCAGAAAAAGCCACACAGGGGTTTCCTGTCTAACCCCGTCAGAGAGATGTCACCACGTGCTGCAGCATCGACACGCTCCATTAGCCCAGCGGATGAACAGAAAAATGGGCGTGTGGCTAAGACTATGGGTGGGTGCTCAGGAGATCTGGGTTCAGTCCCTGGCCCTGCAGTGGACTCCCTGGGTGATCATGGCTAGGTCACTTCATCTAGCCGGTGCTTCCATTTCCCATTGGTAACAGAGGAGCAAGGATCCTTCCTTTCTCCCACCTGTTGTCTGTTTTGTCCATTTAGACTGAGAGATGTTCAGGGCAAGGCTCTGTGTTTTATAGCACAACCGGGCCTGGTCTCACACTATGCACTACTAGAATACAGATCATAACTTTCTTCTTCTTGCCCAGGCAGTAACAAATCTCTTCCCAGCCTGGCTCCAGGAGTTAGAAAGGCCCCTTCATGAATTGCCCAGTCAATTCTAAAACATGTCCAGCCTGTCTCCCAGCCTGCCTAGCACCAGAATGGGAGACGGCTTAGTGATGGCTGAGGGACATTCATCACCCCCCCCCCCATGCTTGTTCTTCTCTGCCCTGCCCCCTCACTACCCTCAGAAACCTCACCCACCCAGCAGATGTGGGGTGGGAGTAGCTGACACAGGAGCATCTTATACTGCCCTTACACCAGCAAGAGAAATTCTCTGCTGGCCGCCACCTTTTGCACCACCTGAGATTGTCCCAGAATAACCTGATTCCAGGAGCAAGGGCTTTAAGAAGAAACCCAACTAGCATGAGACTTGTGATAAAAATACCCCAAGAGATGACACCACTGAAGTGACAACCCAGGGTGGGGAGAATTGGACCCAAAGTCTCCTACTGACCTTCTATGTAGGCGCAGTTGTAAAGGCTGAAGGTCCGGTTTGTGCTGTGGAGGACAAACATGTTGCTGTTCTTGTCCTGGATGAAGTGGGACACCCTAAATCTCTCATAGACTGGAATCAGCACTTCTTCCTCATCTGGGATATAAGAGATGTTTGTGATGGGGACCCCGAAGCACGTCCGGATGGTGAAGAATGTGTCCGAGCCAAATCTCTGAGCTACGTCCCAGTCTGAAGATGACGAAGTAAATGTCCCAAATCGGACCATGTCACCTATGTCATTGGGTTTGTAGTGGAGAGAATGGACTCCCCGGTACACCTCCCGCTCGTACATCTTAGCACAGTCTCCCTTCAGGAGCTGCAACGCTCTGGTCAAATAAAAATGAAGGGCTTTGAATGGGAAATGTTTGAGATAATAAGCTCGGGATTTACCAGCCTCTCTCACAGCTTTGTTGAATTCCTGGTACAAAGGTATCTTACCTCCGCTGGTATAGGCCAGGACTGCTATTCCATTCTCATCCTTAAATCCTATAGGCAGAAAGAGATTTTTCTTCTTATTATTCCATTGTTTTTTCGCAGCTTCCCAGCTTTTGCTAAACACCTTGTGCGTTGATTTCTCTTGCCGCAGCAGTTTAGACTTGATTATATTTTCCATTACTTCTGTGCAGCCGATATACTGGTCATCAAAAGCATCGTATGCCATGTCCAGCACTGGCTGGCAATTCACCTGGAATGACACAGCATATCAAACACTGGGGGTGGATGGCTGCCGGGCTCCCAGCATGGCTAGCACCAGTGGAACTGGGCTGGGCCAGCCACCATGAGACATTTTTTCTGAATTTCCCTGGTATAAACAAGGTGAGAGAGAGAGAGAGAGAGAGAGAGAGAGAGCGCCCCTTATCGAACAAACTCATAAGCAGGGCCCTACCAACTTCATAGCCATGAAAAAAGCGTCACGGACTGTGAAATCTGGTCTCTCCCCATGAAATCTGATCTTTTCTGTGCTTTTACCCTATACCATACAGATTTCACAGGGGAGACTAGTATTTCTCAAATTGGGGGTCCTGACCCAAAAGGGAGTTGCCAGCGGTCACAAGGTTATTTTAGGGGGGGTCGCAATATTGCCACCCTTACTTCTCTGCTGCCTTCAGAGCTGGGCTCCCGGCCAGCAGCCACTGCTCTCCAAATGCCCAGTTCTGAAGGCAGCGCCGCCACCAGCAGCAGCACAGAAATAAGGGTAGCAGCACCGCAACACCCCCTATAATAATCTTGCAAACCCCCCAAAACTCCTTTATGGGTCAGGACCCCAACAATTACAACACCATGAAATTTCAGATTTAAATAGCTGATATCATGAAATTTACGATTTTTTAAATTCTAGGACCGTGAAATTGACCAAAACGGACTGTGAATTTGGTAGGGCCCTACTCATTAGCCTTGTTTATACTTGGGAAATTCTGAAAATACAAAGCTCAAGAGTGTGAGAGAGAAAGTGTGTCCCCCTTAACCTCCCCACCCCCGCCA
Organism: Gopherus flavomarginatus; assembly: GCF_025201925.1. Lineage (NCBI taxonomy): Eukaryota > Metazoa > Chordata > Testudines > Testudinidae > Gopherus > Gopherus flavomarginatus. The sequence continues at coordinate 366,241,517 of NC_066617.1, read as the reverse complement.
CACACATAGTATTTCTGTTGAGAGATTCATTAGTCGCAGCAGAATACAAAGTGCATGAGATCCGGGCACAAAGAAAAGCTTACATTCTCAGAGACTTTCCTGGAGCCCCCCATGCCCTACCCCCATCTGGGACTCCAGGCTTCAGCTGCGGGGTGAGGAGTCTCAGGGTCCTACAGAGGGGCGCCAGGACTCAAGGCTTAAGCCATGTGGTAGTGGGGCTCTGGGACTTTAGCCCCACAGTGTGGGGGGTCACTGGGGTTTGAGGCTTCAGCCCTGTGGTGGTGGGGGTGCTGGGACACTGGGGCTCAGCGTTTCAGCTCCCTGGGGCATGCCAAGGCTCCTACGGGTTTGAAAATATTGACCACAGCTCCAGCCCCGACAGCCCCAGCTAAATTTAATTCCTGGTACAAAGCATTTCCCGGGTGAGGGCATCTGCTCCGCAGTGAGGTTCCAGTGGAGGCTAGACTAATCCAGGTCTGACCACCATTAGTAAACACAGACATACCTTCCTCTTGGACAGAACTTCTCCACCAAACCCAGGACAACATTCCCAGCATCAGCCAGCCCATTCTACCTCCTCCAGTGCTCCTCCCACAAATAAACCAAGAGAAAACCCTGATCCAAACAGAGTTTTCTATAACCCTAGAAGAGAGAGGAGCCAGAGACTCCAGGAAGTCCCCCAAGGAACCTCACAATTGCCAAATCCTTTTAGATGGAAAGTTGTCAGGTACTAGGGTCAGCACAAAGATACATAACTAGACAGCATTAGGTCTCACCAACATTATAGCATAGATTGAGTTACCTGAGGGATGTCCATCAATGTGTGAGCGCAAAGGTAAGTCACGGTGATCAGCAAAAATGTCATCTTCACCTGGGGGACAGGAAGAAAATTCCACAAGAATCTCAACACCAACCAAGAGAAATGTCTGCCCTGGCTCCTTTGTTCCAAGGTGATTGGGGTCATTTATGGAGACTCCCCTGAGCCACCTCAGGAGAGGGATGGGTATCTGGAGAGGAGGAACTCTTGTAAACAAGCAAAGACCTTTACAGGCTGGGGAAAGAGTTGGGCAAAAACTTTCCTTTGTTTCTTTTTGAAGTTGAAATACAGACGTGTTTCATTTCCTTAGGATTAAATTTTGAGAAGTCATGAGTGATTTTTAGCAGTGTAACTTGAGACACCTTCAGAGCCTCCCACCCCCAAAGATCTGACCCCTTTCAGATCTTTTCAGTTGGGTCTCCAAAAATCGTGGCCCTCAAATCACAAGCCACTCTTAAAACCCTAGGTCTGAGTGAAGAGACAAGGTTGACCTGTCGCCATGCTTCCCCCAGGGGGCTTACCCCAGGGATGGACTTGACCCAAAGAGTTAAAGATGTAACTGTACCTGCAGGTCCAAAGGCTGGATGGTCCTGGGAAGCTCAGAGTGAAACTCAGACCAAGGAACTCACTCTCTTATACTGTGCTGAACCTGCAGAGACTGTTCCTGTGAGTCTACTCACTCCTTCCCCACCCTCAGACAGGAAACCACCTCGCTGCCTTTCACAGTCTTCTGTTTGTCGCAGGAGCGAGAGACCACATTGCCCAGATTCTAATACACCCGGAAGCCCAGCCAGCGCTGCCCAGGACATGCCAGCATCTGGGGCGGATCCGACAGACACCCTTTACAGCCCCTGGGAGCCTTCCCATTGATTTAAACAGGGGCCCTGGATGGGGCTCCAAATGCACAGGCTGAGCCATTTCAAAGGATGGGGGGTTCCCCCACCTCCCTAAAGTGACTATTTCCCAGGGGACTCTCCTGCCCTTGCCAGCAGTGGAGGACACAGCTGAGCCGTTCTGAGAGCAGTTCTCGCCAGAGACCACCCCAGGGGAGCCCCCTACACTACAAAGTTGTCCCTTTTGGGCCCAGGGGCTAGTCCAAGTTTGGGGGCCCCCAGGGCATTCCAGCTGGGAGCAGCAACTGCTAGCAGTCAGGTATTCCGTGGCTGCAGGTCTGTTGATTTACAAAGACTGTCCCAAGTCCTGTGTCTGCGAACACACAAGGAATCAAACAGCATGAAATAATTTATTTTGCTCACAGCACCAAAAATGCTCCTTGCAGCCCATACCCAGGACCCAAAATCCTCTCTTCAGGTTTCTACCAGGGTCTGCTACCGGGCTTTCAGCTGCTCCTTTAGACTTTCCCTCTCTCCAGTCTTCTTGTCTGCTCTGTTTCTTGCCCTCCTGCCTCCTGCAAACACAGCTGACCCCAGGTCTCCTAGTCCTTGCATTGGCAGGCAGGGAGACTCCCTCAGTCCATATGGGTTTGCTGCCACCTGCCACACGGCTTCATGCCTTGGGAGGTTCCCCCGCCATCCTCAGCTGTTTCTCCTCCCTAAAGAGGTCTGCCTGCTCTTGCTGTCAGCGTGGGTGAGCTCAGCACCCATTGGCTTTAACAAGGTCCGTGGTTGTCTATGTTCCTAGACCCAGTTGATGACAGCCATGCACATCTTTCAATGTAACAGTTTCAATATTTACAAGTCCTACATCTGCCCCCTAGATAGCCGTGTCTTACCTGCAAGGTTTAAATTTAAAGAGGCGCACAGGATCCCAGGATATCATAGGAGTGGCAGCTGTGATGGTGAAGTTCGTTCCAGCCCTTTCTTTCAGTCAGCCAGTGTCACAGTAGCCCCCACAGTCTCTTGTGGTGGGCCCCAAAAGAGAACTGGTGGGTGGAATAGCCCATCCCTCATTGCCTGGTCCATGAACTAAGCCTAATTTACAACACACCAATGCTGGTTCATCCGCATCCAGTCCCACTTTTCTTGTTTACCAGGCACGATCTTCACACGGCATCTGAATTATATCAGGACACCTTTTTGTTTAGACTAATTCGGTGTGTGCCCCTTTGGCACCTTTTCCCATGAACATTTGTTGCTCTCAATTTTTCTTTTGCTTCTTGACCTTTCTAACAGTTGAGCTCACAATCTAGGTAAATTTTTAAGCCCAAATATTGAAACACGTGTCAGCCCCCTGTTATCAATGCAACAGAGCCCACTCAGAATGACAGGGCCAGATTCTATCGATTGTAAGGTCTCCTCCTGCTGCTCATCACGTGAGTGCTTCGCTCATAAAAGTGAGGTAACAGTGAAGTCCCTAGTGGCTTTCATGGAAGCTCTGTCTCTTCTCCATCTGCTGCTCTAGCTCACAGATACCTTCGCAGATTTGAGGCCTGAAGGGAGCATTTGATCAGACTCTGACCTGTGAAACTACATACAGAGTCTCACTTGGTGATTCCTGCATTGAGGCCAATCACCTCTCTTTGAGCTACAACATGTCTTTTAGAGAAACATCCAGGCTCCATTTAAATGGAGAATCTGCCATGGCCTGTGGCAAACTGGTCCAAAGGTTAATTGCTCTCCCTATTAAAATGTGTCGTCTTTTCTGTTGGACCTTTGCTAACTTCAGCTTCTAACCAGTGGGTCTCATCGCACCTTTGTCTGCTAGATTAAATCCGGTAGTTTGATGGCTTGTCTTTATGAAAACATTGATCAAATTTGGAGTGTGGAAGGGAGAAAAAAAAACATTCCAATAAACTTTGAAAGTGACTCTCAAAAGGAAAATAAGCAGCAGAACAAACCCTTTATCATGGAGGAAAAAAAGTGGCTTATCCTTCACCCCCTCATTGGCAAAGTTTTCTCCTATTTTAGTTTTACGTTGGAAATTCAGGTCTTGGCCACAGGAGAATTGGGAGATTTCTGACAACACAAGAACCAAGGAAGTGAAATCTGACAGAGATGGTTTAAAACTCCTTTAGTCTAATTTTTGAGCTGGGTGCCCCCAACTCCATCTGAAGTCATTGGGGGACTTAATATAAAAGCCAAAAGGCCTGATTTTTCTACACCTATTTCAGCGTTCCCTCCCCACTCTGAACTCTGGGGTACACATGTGGGGACCCGCATGAAAGACCCCCTACGCTTATTTCTACCAGCTTAGGTTAAAAACTTCCCCAAGGCACAAATCCTTCCCTTGTCCTTTGACAGTATTGCTGACACCACCAGGTGATTTAGACAAAGATTCAGGAAAAGAACCACTTGGATTTCCTGTTTCCCCAAAATATCCCCTCAAGCCCCTTCACCCCCTTTCCTGGGGAGGCTTAAGAGTAACCAAGGTGAGCACAGACCAGGCACAATCCCCAAGGCACAAATCCTTCCCTTGTCCTTTGACAGTATTGCTGACACCACCAAGTGATTTAGACAAAGATTCAGGAAAAGAACCACTTGAAGTTCCTGTTTCCCCAAAATATCCCCTCAAGCCCCTTCACCCCCTTTCCTGGGGAGGCTTAAGAGTAACCAAGGTGAGCAGAGACCAGACCCTTGGATTTTTAGGATACTAAAAACCCAATCAGATTCTTAAAAAACAGAACTTTATTATAAAGAAAAAGTAAAAGAAGCACATGTGTAAAATCAGGATGGAAGGTAATTTACAGGGAAATCAGATTCAAAACACAGAGGATTTCCCCTCTAGGCAAAACTTTAAAGTTACAAAAACAGGGATAAACCTCCCTCTTAGCACAGGGAAAATTCACAAGCTAAAACAAAAGATAACCTAACGCATTTCCTTGCTATTACTTACTATTTCTGTAATATTGGATGCATAGTTCAGATATGGCTTAGGGAGATGTATTTTCACTGCTCTGGTTCCTCACTGACCCGGAGAGAACACACAAAGGACAAAAACAAACAACCTTCCCCCACAGATTTGAAACTATCTTCTCCCCTTATTGGTCCTTTTTGTCAGATGCAAACTAGGTCATCTGAGCTTCTTAATCCTTTACAGGTAAAGGAGGGATTAACCCTTTACAAGCAAAGGAGGGATTTTATGCTACCCTATATGTTTATGACAACCAACTTAACTCAAATGCCTGACAGACACTTGGGAGAAAAACTCTGTGTGAAAATCGTGATGCTCTTTCACTGAGGGATGAAAATACTCCTACTCTAGTTCTCCCCTCCCCCAAGGAGTTCTCTAGCAACAACAACAACAAGAAAAAGTCTTCATATTCTCCATATTTCTCAAGTACAAAAAGAACCAAGCAGAATTTTAAAAGATTCAGGTCTCCTTTGTCCATCTTACAGACGCGAAAGACAAACAAAATATAAACACAATTTGTGTTCCCCTTTGCAAGTCATCTTAAACTCAACAGCAGCAGCAAAGGTGTGAACTCAGTTCCTGCCCACCCCTCTCATCTTCAGGGAGGTGTGAAACCAGTAGCCCCCACCCTCCTACATGCCCCCAAGTAGCCACATCCTTCTCAATGCAGTGGAAATAAGAATGATCAAAGTGGGGTGACAAGGCAGTGTTAGCATCAGACCTCCGGGAGGAGCTAACCTCCAAAGCCAGCTGCTGCTCACAAGGCAGTGACACAGACACTCAGCTAGGGTCCATTAGTTTAAAACATTTAAGAGACTTTAGAAATACTTTTGAGGGTCTGGGCCAAAGTTTTTTTTTCTCTGGGAATTCCCTTGTTTGTTTTTTTACATAGGAATAATGCGGAGCTCAATCTCTACCAGACCCCTGCTGCTCCCTGGCTCTCATGTGGAACTTAAATGCTCTGCCCTTAACTTATTGTTAGTTGTTGCTGGAGATGGACGCTGGGGTTGGTCTATTGCTCTGCACACTCAGCCTTCCCTGATCAGTAGGGTATTGAAGGCTATTCACGGGTATTGAAGGCTATGTGCTGTTCAGAAAAGACAGGAAGAAAGGCAAAGGTGGGGGAGTAGCCTTGTACATCAATGATGAAATTAAATGTAGCGAAATAAGATGCGATGGAATGGATAAGACGGAGTCCGTCTGGGCAAAAATCACGCTGGGTAAAAAAGCAACTAGAGCTTCCCCTGAGATAGTGCTTGGGGTGTGCTACAGACCGCCGGGATCGGATTGGGATATGGATAAAGACCTCTTTAATGTCTTTAATGAAGTAAACACAAAGGGGAAATGTGTGATTATGGGGGACTTCAACTTCCCGGATATAGACTGGAGGACGAGTACTTGCACGAATAATAGGGGTCAGATTTTTCTGGATGTGATAGCGGATGGATTTCTTCATCAAGTAGTTGAAGCACCTACGAGAGGGGATGCCATTTTAGACTTGGTGTTGGTGAGCAGTGAGGACCTCGTAGAAGAAATGGTGGTAGGGGATAACCTTGGTTCGAGTGATCACGAGCTGATTCAGTTCAAACTAGATGGAAGGATAAACAAATGTAGATCTGCGATTAGGGTTTTTGACTTCTCGAGGGCTAATTTTAAAGAGTTAAGGAAATTAGTTAGGGAAGTGGATTGGACGGAGGAATTAGTGGATTTAAATGTGGAGGAGGCCTGGAATTACTTTAAGTCGCAGCTGCGGAGACTGTCGGAAGCCTGCATCCCGAGAAAGGGGAAAAGAACCATGGGCAGGAGTTGCAGGCCAAACTGGATGAGCAAGCAACTCAGAGAGGGGATTAGACAAAAGCAGAAAGCTTACAGGGAGTGGAAGGAAGGCAGGATCAGTAAAGAAAGCTACCTTGCTGAGGTCAGAACATGTAGGGATAAAGTGAGGAAGGCTAAAAGCCGCATTGAACTGGAACTTGCAAAGGGAATCAAAACCAATAGTAAAAGGTTCTACAGCCACATAAATAAGAAGAAAACAAAGAAAGAAGAAGTGGGGCCGCTATACACTGAGGATGGAATGGAGGTTAAGGATAACCTAGGCATGGCCCAACATCTAAACAAGTACTTTGCCTCGGTTTTTAATAAGACTAGTGAGGAACCTTGCGATGATGGAGGGATGATAAACGGGAATGTGGATATGGAAGTGGATATTACTGCAACTGAGGTAGAGGCCGTACTTGAACAGCTCGATGGGTCGAAGTCGGAGGGCCCGGACAATCTCCACCCGAGGATATTAAAGGAACTGGCGCGTGAAATTGCGAGCCCGTTAGCGAGAATTTTTAAGCGATCGATAATCTCGGGTGTTGTGCCGTATGACTGGAGGATTGCTAATGTAGTTCCTATTTTTAAGAAAGGGAAAAAGAGTGATCCGGGTAATTATAGGCCTGTTAGCTTGACGTCTGTAGTATGTAAGGTCTTGGAAAAAATTTTAAGAGAGAAAGTAGTTAAGGACATAGAGGTCAATGGTAATTGGGACGAATTGCAACACGGATTTACTAAAGGTAGATCGTGCCAAACCAATCTGATCTCCTTCTTTGAGAAGGTGACGGATTACTTAGATAAAGGAAATGCGGTAGATATAATTTACCTAGATTTCAGTAAGGCGTTCGACACGGTTCCGCACGGGGAGCTGTTAGTTAAATTGGAAAAGCTGGGAGTGAATATGAAAGTTGTAAGGTGGATAAGGAACTGGTTAAAGGGGAGACTCCAGAGGGTCGTATTGAAAGGTGAACTGTCGGACTGGAAGGAGGTCACCAGTGGAGTCCCTCAAGGATCGGTTTTGGGACCGATCTTATTTAACCTTTTTATTACTGACCTTGGCACAAAGAGCGGGAATGTGCTAATAAAGTTCGCGGATGACACGAAGCTGGGGGGTATTGCTAACACGGAGAAGGACAGGGATACTATTCAAGAAGATCTGAACCACCTTGTAAACTGGAGTAATAGAAATAGGATGAAATACAATAGTGAAAAGTGCAAGGTCATGCATTTAGGAATTAATAATAAGAATTTTGGATATACGTTGGGGGCGCATCAGTTGGAAGCGACGGAGGAAGAGAAGGACCTTGGGGTACTGGTTGATAGCAGGATGACTATGAGTCGCCAATGTGATACGGCTGTTAAAAAAGCAAATGCGATTTTGGGATGCATCAGGCGGGGTATTTCCTGCAAGGATAAGGAGGTGTTAGTACCGTTGTATACAGCGTTGGTGAGACCCCATCTGGAATACTGTGTGCAGTTCTGGTGTCCCATGTTCAAGAAGGATGAATTCAAACTGGAACAGGTTCAGAGACGGGCTACGAGGATGATCCGAGGAATGGAAAAACTGCCTTATGAAAGGAGACTCAAAGAGCTTGGCTTGTTTAGCCTGGCCAAAAGAAGGCTGAGGGGGGATATGCTCGCCCTATATAAATATATCAAGGGGGTTAACGTTAGGGAGGGAGAGGAATTATTTAAGTTTAGTACTAATGTAGCCACGAGGACGAATGGGTATAAACTGGATATTAGGAAGTTTAGACTTGAAATTAGACGAAGGTTTCTGACCATTAGGGGAGTGAAGTTCTGGAATAGCCTTCCGAGGGAAGTAGTAGGGGCAAAAGACTTTCCTGGCTTTAAGACAAAGCTTGATAAGTATATGGAGGGGATGTTATGATAGGATCGTTAATTTGGGCAATTGATCTTGAATTACCACCAGACAGGTCTGCTCAATGGTCTGCGGGGAGATGTTGCATGCGATGGGTACTGAGTTGCTGCGGAGAACTCCTTCTTGGGTGCTGGCTGGTGACTCTTGCCCACATGCTCAGGGTTTAGCTGATCGCCATATTTGGGGTCGGGAAGGAATTATCCTCCAGGGCGGATTGGCAGGTGCCCTGGAGGTTTTTCGCCTTCCCCTGCAGCGTGGGGCACGGGTCGCTTGCTGGTGGTGTCTCTGCAGCTTGAGGTCTTCAAACCATTTTTGAGGATTTCAATAACTTGGTCCTGGGATAGGGGTTGTATAAAATTGGATGGGTGGGGGTCTGTGGCCTGCCTTGTGCAGGAGGTCAGACTAGATGATCAGATTGGTCCCTTCTGACCTATGAGTCTATGAGTCTATGAGTAGGATAATTAAGCAATCAATTTGCGAATACCTAGAAGATAATAAAGCGATAAGTAACAGTCAGCATGGATTCGTCCAAAACAAATCATGTCAAACCAACCTGACAGCTTTCTTTGACAGGGTAACAAACCTTGTGGATGGGGGGAAGTGTAGATGTAGTATACCATGACTTGAGTAAGGCTTTTAATACTGTCTCACATGACCTTCTCATAATCAAACTAGGGAAATACAACCTAGATGGAGCTACCATAAGATGGGGGCATAACTGGTTGGAAAACCGTTCCCAGAGAGTAGTTATCTATGGTTCACAGTCATGCTGGAAGAGCATAATGAGTGGTGTCCCAAAGGGATCAATTCTGGGTCCAGTTCTGTTCAATAGCTTCATCAATGATTTAGATGGGGGTCGGCAACTTTTCAGAAGTGGTGTGCCGAGTCTTCATTTATTCATGCTAATTTAAGGTTTCGCGTGCCAGTAATACATTTTAACATTTGTAGAAGGTCTCTTTCTATAAGTCTATAATATATAACTAAACTATTGTATGTAAGTAAATGAGGTTTTTTAAATGTTTAAAAAGCTTCATTTAAAATTGAATGAAAATGCAGACCCTCCCCGGACTGGTGGCCAGTGTGAGTGCCACTGAAAATCAGCTCGCGTGCCACCTTCAGCACTCATGCCATAGGTTGCCTACCCAATTTAGATAATGGCATAGAGAGGACACTTATAATGTTTGTGGATGACACCAAGCTGGGAGGGGTTGCAAGTGCTTTGGAAGATAGGATTAAAATTCAAAATGACCTGGACAAACTGGAGAAATGGTCTGAAGTAAATAGGATGAAATCCAATAAGGACTAATGGAAAGTACTCAAGTTAGGAAGGAACAATCAGTTGCACACATACAAAATGGGAAATGACTGCCTAGGAAGGAGTGCTGTGGAAAGGGATCTGGGGGTCATAGTGGATCACGAGTTAAACATGAGTCAACAGTGTCACACTTGCCAAAAAAGCAAACATCATTCTGGGACGTATTAGCAGGAGTGTTGTAAGCAAGACACGAGAAGTAATTCTTCCGCTTACTCCACGCTGATAAGGCCTCAGCTGGAGTATTGCGTCCAGTTCTGGGCACCACATTTCAGGAAAGATGTGAACAAACTGGAGAAAGTCCAGAGAAGAGCAACAAAAATGATTCAAGGTCTAGAAAATATGACGTATGAGGGAAGATTGAAAAAATTGGGTTTGTTTAGTGTGGAGAAGAGAAGACTGAGATGGGACATGATAACAGTTTTCAAGTACATAAAAGGTTGTTACAAGGAGGAGGGAGAACAATTGTTCTCCGTAATGTCCGAGGACAGGACAAGAAGCAGTCGTGGTTTAGGTTGCTGTAAGGGCGAGCAACAAGGGGAAGCGGGCAGAGAGGAGCAAGGGGGTGGGGTCTTGGGGAGAAGAAGAAGGACAGGGGCAGGGCCATGGTTCAGGTGCTGGTGCTCCCCCTACTTTTAGGGCGCTTCCAATCGCCCTGGTCTAGATAATGCTTGGTCCTGCCTTGAGTGCAGGCAACTGGACTAGAAGACCTCTCAAGGTCCCTTCCAGTCCTACAGTTCTATGAAGAGTTCAGCTGGATTGGATTTAATCTTTCCTCCTATGTAACTCAGGGCTTTATTCAAATGGGCTTGGAGTATTGTGCCAGTTGTTGTAGTTATACTTAGTTCTTATTAGTCTTGTAAATTAATCACAGTTAATGAATGCGATTAATGCAAAACAAATTAACTAGATTAAAAAGAATAGTCATAGAATATCAGAGATGGAAGGGACCTCATCTAGTTCAACCCCCTGCTCAAAGCAGGACCAATCCCCAGCCAGATTTCTGCCCCAGATCCTTAAATGGCCCCCTCTAGGATTAAGCTCACAACCCTGGGTTTAGCAGGCCAATGCTCAAACCACTGAGCTATCCTTCCCCCCCAAAGTCACAATTAATCACACTGTAAAAAAGATAAACAAAAGAAAGAGTAGTTTTCAGTTCACCTCATACAAGTCCACTCAGTCCTACTTCTTGGTCAGCCAGTTGCTAAGACAATAAATTTGTTTCTATTTACAGGAAATAATCCTGTCTGCTTCTTATTTACACTGGCGCCTGAAAGTGAGAACAGGCATTTGCATGGCACTGTTGTAGCTAGTGTTGCAAGGTATTTACATGCCAGGGATGCTAAACATTCATGTGCCCTTTCATGCTTCGACTTGTAGGCTCTAAAGTTTTACATTGCTTTGGTTTTGAGTGCAGTTATGTAAAAAAAAAATCTACATTTGTAAATTGCACTTTCACGATAAAGAGATTTCACAACGGTACTTGTATTTTTGAATTCCCCTCCTACTATTTCTTTTATCTTTTTTTACAGTGCAAATATTTGTAATAAAAAATAATATAAAGTGAGCAGTGTACACTTCGTATTCTGTGTTGTAATGAAATCAATGTATTTGAAAATGTAAAAACAAAATCCAAAAATATTTATAATAAATGTAAATTGGTATTCTATTCTCGTTTAACAGTGCGATTAAAGCTGTGATTAATCACAACCATATGTTTTTAATCTCACAATTAACTGTGATTATTTTTTTAATCGTTTGACAGCCTTAGTGCTTACATACAATGTTCTTTGCGGCTTAAAGCTCTTTACAGAGGAAGGCAAATAGCAATGGGGGGAATAGCCACAGAACTAATGGAACTTGCCCAGTCACCCGGCAGGCCAATGGAAGAGCCGAGAAAATCACAGACGTCTCCTGATTCCCAGCCCAGGGTCCTCACCACTGGACCTAACTTGTTACTCTCACAGATCCTGCATCAATCTGCTCACAGTGGGTCTCAGCTGAGCTCAAAGGATTGGGAGATGGTCTTCCAAACCAAGCCCCCGCCTTACCCCCAGCCTCCACTCCCAATGGAGATCTCGCTTTAGGATTGCAGAATCCACTTCTGCAATGTTAGACTCTTCCCCAGCGACGAATGACACAGCAGCACAAGACTGGTTTGCTATTTACTGGGACGAAACAATAGTTTATTCTACAATGTGAATACAAGGCATTAAAGACACAAAGCTGGGCTTGATTCACTCCTATTTCCGCAGTGAGCTAGGATATTTATAAGCCCCTTTTCCATTGTGCATTGTTTTAAAGACTCAGGAGGAACCTACTACACCTTCTGGGCTACAAACACTAAGCTACAGATCGGAAGCCAGGACAGAGCCTGTCTGAATATTACATCTTCAAAACTTCCCAACAGTTCCCAGGCTTCAGGAATGTAGCTAGTCAATCTTCTATAGCAGATACAGCTGGGCACTAACTAAACTGGTGTGAGAAATGTGCTGAAGGCTTTGATTCTAAGCTCACTGACCTCCATGGAAATGTTCCCGGGAGCACGTAGAAGCACTAGTTAACCCAGCTTGACACTCAGACCCCATTGGGAATTTGGGGAGCTGGCGATTAGAGGAGGGGGGGGAAAACCCCAAAGCAAAATATTCTTCTTATCGCAAATTGAATAGTTTGAGCAGAAGTCATTGAGCCACAACAAGCATGGATCACCCCTTCCACCCGCCCCCCAACACACACATACACACACACGGCCTATCACGCATCAGAGCAGAACCACACTTCCAGGCAGCAGCTGCCTGGGTTCATTAACTGGCTACCTCCTGATAGCAGAATTGCACCCATAACAGACTACGAGCAAGATCTCAGCTGGCAGGCCAGGAAGGCAGGGACTGGCTTCGGTGTCTCTAGGAATCCCCTTGATTTCCCTCCCAGACGGATACATGGGACAGTCTATACAATGGCTGCACACAGCTCACAGCACAGCCTGTCTGTTCCACTCCAGCATCACATGGAGCTGGGCCCTAGAGGACAAGTCAACCCCCTCTGAGCACCCTGCAGCACTCCCAGCCTGGCCCTGAGGCAGGGTCCCCAACATGACAGTGCCTTGTGCTAGTCCTGTGCCACTGGGCCAGCCCCCTGCTCAAACACACTTCAAATAGATCTCCTGGCTCCTGTGCTCTCTCTCTTTCCACTGTGACCCAGGCAGCCCTCGGATCAAACAATCGCTGTCAGTCAGCTGCCTCGTAGCACCCCAGAGGGGGAAGCATGTCAGTGGTGGGACAGTGGGTGGAGGTATTTTCTCCAGGGCTTTATATTTAAGTTGCAGGGGCCCAGTCTGTAACACCCAAGGACTTGACATAAACATTGAATCAAAGTAAAAGAAACCCAGCTGGTTCTACAGCCCATCTGCCTAATAACTGGGCAGGGAGCTCAGCTACTCAGACACTGCTCTCTATCAAAGCAGCTGCTTGGTGGACAGAGAGCCTGACTGGGCCATCAGTCATGCTTCAACCCCCTCCCCCGACTCCGTGTGGGAGAGGCAGCGAGCTCCCTGCTTGCTTGGGCTGGGGCACAAGCCAGCAGGAGCAGCATACAAAGTGCTTTGAGATCCTTCGGCTGCACTAGAAGTGATGAGTGTTGCTATTATTCCTTGGCTCTGTGTCGCCATGGAAACGCTGCCTTGAGCCACTAGAGGCTGGGGCCGGAGTCGGCTTCCTCTGCTGGACGGGAACTTGGGTCCTCTGGCTCTTCTGCTTGGTCCCCAGGAGACATCGCGTGCTGGGGGCCAAGGGAAAGCGCCTTAGGGTAGGTCCCGGCAGCCCCCTCTGCCTGGTGCACCATCACTTGGGCGGGGGAGCCTGGGCTGGAGCTACCTGAGGCCTGGCTGAAATTCTGGAAGTTGTCCTGGACTCGCAGGATATATCTGTGCAGCACACTGGCCCCATCCAGAGGGCTGGCAGGAGCAGGGCGGGTGGGCCAGCTGTGATGCAGGTGCGCCACCTCTGCGTGCAGGCGCGACACCGACTTGTTCAGCTCGGTGATACGGTTCCCCAGGTCTGTGAACAAAGCGCAGGCACGGCCAGGTGAGGGCAGGGCTATGGGGAGAGCCAGCCCACCTTGCACCCACAGCAGCCCATGGTAACGATCACCTCTCTTGGGGCTCAAGAGCATTCATGAGATTCAAGGGTCCCCATCTCTGCCTTTAGACACACCCATGTGTGGAGCTGGTTCTTGGGGCAGGCAAGTAGTGTGGGCACGTTGGGCTCCAACTTCCAGGTGCCACTGTCCTTCTACCACATGGGGCGTCCACATGGACCTTCTGCAGCGTAGCACAGACCATTACTGCCTAAGCTAAAGGAGTGACTCCACTGAATGGCAGCAATAATAGGATATTATCCTTCAGGGCAAAAGCCACTAGAAGGGGACGTGGCCCACACTTTGCTGGGGTGTGACACCTGCTTCTTCCTGACCTCATCCTACCCCCTTCTTCCCTCCCCTCCCCACTGTATTATGGAGTTTCAGTCAGGCCTCCTTGTTTGCCAGGGTGGAGGGGACTCTCCAGAGCTGCCAGTTAGAGTCACAGAATTTAATGCCGGAAAGGACCTTAGAGAATCCAGTGTATCACAGGCCACCAGCCAGATGCTAAGCCCAGCAACTAAATGAGACCGGAGTATCCCAGCCCACAGCAGACTAGGCTAGACGTGCCACAGGCAGCGAACAGGAGGGCCCGAGGTTCACCAATGCCCAAGGCCCCGTGCAGTGCCAGGTTTACCTTTCCTCCTGCTCTCCTCGAACTCCCGCCTGGCCGTGTCAATGTAGCGCTGCACCAGAGCCTTAATGACCTGCAGCCGATAGGAACGGCGGCTCTCCCGGCCCAGGCCAATGTCCTCCAGGGCAGTGTTAGCCTGAAGAGGGTGGGAAACAAGGTTACGCAGGCACCAGGTACCAGCACGGCTTAGCATTTACCTGGCACCTTGCAACACCAGGGGGCTTACTTGCCTTCTTCATGCAAAAAGAACAGGAGTACTTGTGGCACCTTAGAGACTAACAAATTTATTTGAGCATAAGCTTTCTTGGGCTACAGCCCACTTCTTCGGATGCATGGAATGGAACATATATTGAGGAGATATATAGACACATACAGAGAACATGAAAAGGTGGGAGTTGTCTTACCAACTCTGAGAGGCCAATTAAGTAAGGGGAAAAAAACTTTTGAAGTGATAATCAAGATAGCCCAGTACAGACAGTTTGATAAGAAGTGTGAGAATACTTAAAAATTGCCACCAGCAGGTCTGTCATTGAATGTCATTCGCAACAGAAAAGCTTCAAAAACAGACTCCAACGAGAAACTGCTGAGCTGGAATTGATATACAAACTAGATACAATCACCTTAGGTTTCAATAGGGACTGGGAATGGCTGAGCCATTACAAACATTGAATCTATCTCCCCTTGTAAGTATTCTCACACTTCTTATCAAACTGTCTGTACTGGGCTATCCTGATTATCACTTCATAAGTTTTTTTTTCCCTTACTTAATTGGCCTCTCAGCGTTGGTAAGACAACTCCCACCTTTTCATGCTCTCTGTATGTGTATATATATCTCCTCAATATATGTTCCATTCTATGCATTCGAAGAAGTGGGCCGTAGCCCATGAAAGCTTATGCTCAAATAAATTGGTTAGTCTCTAAGGTGCCACAAGTACTCTTGTTCTTTTTGCGGATACAGACTAACACGGCTGCTACTCTGAAACCTCTTCATGCAGCCATTTTACAGTTCGTGTGGGTGAAATTCACCCAGACAGGATCTAGTCAGGCAGATGGAATTCTGGGAAGCCCCTGTCCCCTACATATCCCAGGACACAACTGGAAAAGAAGTTGTTTGCAACAGACTCCAGGGGAGCACAAGCCTGAGGATAAAGCAGTCTCACTGCCAAGGTAGCTTTCCCCAGGGCTCAGTCTGCAGACAGATAGACAGGAAACTTACGATGGTGGAAATCGGGGGGTAATCCTGTTGCCTCTTGGGTTTGGAGCAGCAAAGGAACCGGAAGATGCCCCTGGGGAATGCAGAAGGACAAATCTACGCTCAAATCTGAATCCAGGTCCAAAGGGATCCAAAATCGGGAGGAGTCTGGAGCCGGTTTCTGGTTCTGGCCCAATAGAGAGATAAGCCCCAGCCACTATGTTCACATCCAAACCGTTCCAGAATTCAAGTTCAGGCCCTTCACCTTTCAGAAGAGATTTCATCCCCTAACTTTTAACCTTGACAGCTACCAAGCCGCAGCACTGAGAGGGTCTGCTAGCCCCAGCTGCACTGCGGCCAACACGCCCTGACAGCTGGAGCGCAGGGGGACACGCTTCACTTCACAGTGACTCTTCTCAGCAAGTGCTGGGCACTGGGCCGCAAATAGCAGCCTTTTAGCAACTGCTTCTGTATTAGGGTTGCCACCTTTCTAATTGCTAGTAACCAACCCCCTGAGGCCCTGCCCCGCCTCTTCCCCCAAGGCCCTGCCCACCTCATCCCTTGAGGCCACACCCCTTCTCCACCTCTTCACAAGGCCCCACCCCTGCCCCGCCTCTTCCCCCAAGGCCCCGCCCCACAGCTTTTCCTTTGTGGAACACTCCTGTTCCCTGCATTAGTTCCTTTCTCCAAACCTGCCTTGGTCTCCTCAGGAGAACTGGTCGAGAAACATTTCCAAAGAAAAACAATTATTTACTTGAAATGGTTCATGAAAACTTTCCAAATGTTCCCATTTTTTTACTTTTTTCACTTTCCCTCCCCCCCACCCTTTTGCCACTGAAATGAGAGGAAAGGGAGAGAAAGAGGGAAAAACCAGTTAATAAAAAAAAATAAAAATCAGTTTTCTGGTTTTCTGGGTTTTTTTGGTCAAACAAAATCTGAAAAACTTCTAAAAAAAATAACCCAACATAATATTTTCCTCACAACTTTTCATAGTTGAAAAAAGGATATTTTGGGTTGAAAATAGATTTGAACAAAACCAGTTCAGCCAGCTTGGCACAGAAGTGACTCTCTCTGCAAAGTAGCTGATCCCCAGGCTGTGAAAGACCAGTGGCTGGATGGCCTGGTGGCAAAGGCTGTAGATGAGGACTCAGAAGATGTGGGTTCAATTCCCTGCTCCACTACAGACTCTCTGTCTTATTGGAAACCTGGGGGTTGGCAGGCACAAGCCCCCTTCCCCAGCCTAGTGGGAGGGACCACTGGACCCAGGGACCAAATGAACACAAGGGACAACAAATGAGAAAACCAGGGAGGTGAAGGTCATAGGTTCAAAATGAGGGTACCGGATGGGGACACTGAGCAGAGAACCCCAGACAGCACCCACTGCTCTGCAAAGGTGTTGAGGGAGCCAGTAGACAGCACCCAGTGAAACCTTACCTGGGTGACTATAGTGGGGTGGTTACCCCACTCCTGCCCTGCAGGGCTTAAAACAGCCCTGGGAGAGGGCTGTGCCAGGGGAAAGGCTGGACTGATTGGAAAGCAGCCACAGCTGTGGCTGGCTTAATGAGGGCCCAGCTGGCCCTTATAGGAAGGCTGTGAGCCAGAGAACCAAGAGGAGTCTCTCTGCAGGCTGGGAGAGAGCAGAGCGTGGCTGCCTACTGGAAGTGAATCAGGGCTGGGGAGAGCCAGAGGAGCTCCATGCTGGCAACTCCCCAGACTGCAGGGCCTGATCCGAGGTACTGGGAGGCAGAGGAAGGCAGCCAGGTCTGAACCCCCTTGTCTACGATGAGTGGTTTTTACCCTGCACTCTGCCCCAGGGAGCGGGGGCTTGATGATGACTGGCAGGAGCCCAGACTGAGGCAAGTGGGGGTTAGAGGGTTGGGGGTTTCCCAGAGAGGAGAGACCCATAGAGACTGGTAGGGGTATTGCCAGAGGGCAGCCCTTGGGTAAAGGGGCACCGGGTCTGGGAGGGACACGGGGCCAGCTACAAGCAGGACACCAGCCTGCAGAGGGCACCCAGGCTGGAAAAGAGCTAAGTCCTGAGACAACCAGCAGGCAGCACCGCCAGGTGCATCTGTGCCCCATTACAGCGACCTTGGGCAAGTTACTTTGTGCCTCAGTTTCCCACAGGTACAATGAGGATTATTCTGGCTCGTGAGGCTGAGCTGACTAACATCTCTCAGGTGCTCATGTACTAGGGTGACTCACTGCCAACGTGCGTGGTGCAGTTTGCGGAGCTGACGTCACCTGACTGAGTAGAAGAGGGACTTTGGTGTGGGAATGATGTTAAACGGCACAGGCAGCGTCAGGCCCTCCCTGAAGTAGGACAGGTAGAGCTTGGAGCGGGCGAACTTCCACTCCACATCCGCATCGTCCTGCAAAGCAAAGCAGGGGTAGAGGGGAAAGCAGGTTGTGATCTACGCTGGGGCCAATCCTGCCTCTGCGCTGGGCAGCCAACGGAGACCTTTGAGGTCGTGTGTGATCTTCCCACCCACTCTCTAGAAGCCCCATGGTCGCCACCATTCCCTCAGAGCATGGCCAGCTGGTCTCACGACCTGCCCCATATAATGGGTGAAATGGTATTTAACGGCATCAGCACATGCAGGGGAGAGGGACAGTTCTATCACTGGGGAGAGCTCTGGGACGGAGGCCGGCTCGGTTCCTGGGAACTGGCTGCAAAACTCATCAAGATCACAGGTGTGGCGCTAGCTGGTGTGACACCTGGGCATCCCCAGCTGGTGGGTGGGGCCTGATCCACTTAAGGATGCACCCAGGGACCCTTCCCCAGCATGCGCCAGCCATTGTTCTGCAGCTGGGCAGGAGCAGGCTTGCTTGGTGACAGGAAAGTGCTCTCAAACCAAAAGACACATGGTAGGCCCAGTGGGGAAGCTGGCACCACTGCAAGAGCTGTGCCCAGTGCAGGGTCATCAGCAGAGGGACTCATACTGACCAGCTGCACAGAGGGGAATTTCACCTTTGTACACGAAGGGCCCCCAGTGCATGTGTGAGGGAGAAATGCAGCCACTTCTGGGGTGGGGCACCAGACAGGGCACAGCAATACTATACCCAACAGGATTAAATGCAGCCACTTCTGGGGTGAGGCACCAGGCAGGGCACAGCAATACTATACACAACAGGATTAAATGCAGCCACTTCTGGGGTGGGGCACCAGGCAGGGCACAGCAATACTATACACAGCAGGATTAAATGCAGCCACTTCTGGGGTGGGGCACCACTGCCCTCTCGATAGGGCACAGCAATACGACAAACAACAAGGATTTGTATTTTGATGAGGTTTGGGGGAGGAAGGAGGAGGGAGATTTAGGGGAGGCTGAATGGAATTGCCCAATTGCTGATTATTTTAACAGGGCAGGGAGTGCCAAGGAGAAGAGAAGCTGCGTAAGAGGAGGCCCATTCACCACGGGGTCATTCTGCTCCAGGGCGGGACCCGGGGTGCAGCCACACTCCGGCAGGGCTGCCAGCGGCCCTAACCTCTATCTTCTGAAAGGAGTTGGTGATCATGGCGATGAGCATGTTGAGAAGGACGATGACCATGACGATGGTGAAGATCCCGTAGAGTGCCCGCCCCACGAACTCCACCAGGGCGTACTGGGGCATGTCCACCACACTGTACTCCTCCATCCCGAACATGGTCCAGAACAGGAACTGGAACGTCTCGTTGAAGCTGACAGAGAGAGGGCGTTAAAGAGCGGGGCCTGGTTATAAGCCGGGCATGCCCCACCCTAACAAGTGTGCAAGACAACCCCGATCCTGACCCCACTGACATCAGCAACCGCTCCCCAGGTGAGGCAGGATTGGCCTGTGTGTCCACTAGATCTTCCTGGGTGAGACCTGACTACTACAGGGCCCTTCAGGAGGCACCTGCCAGCATCCACCTGGGCCTGAAGGAAGGTTTGCTTGAGATGCAACCTATATTTTCACCCCATTATTCCTTGTTAAATCCCCACCAGCACCCCGCACAACGCCACTCCCTCCTGAAGTGCCCGGATATTTCAAACACTTGATCACATTCCCTCTGAGTCCTCCTTGCTGTCTTCAGCTTCATTTTCCCCATAGCCCACCCTCCACAGGGCTTCTTGGAATCCTCTTCTACTGATAAACCAGGCCTCCCAGTTCCACCACAGGCTGCATCCGCAGAGCACTCCAAAGTGCTGCCCCTCAGCTCCTTGCTCACGCTACAACCCCATTAACGTCACTGGCATGTGCCCAGAGGCCAGGGATCGCCTGGATACTGCAGGGGCCTTTCACCCTTTCTCTCAGCCTCAGGCATCGCTATGCAAAGCATCGGGCCCAGCTCAGCCCTGCCCTGAGCCGGGAGGCCCTGGGAAAGCCCTGGTTACACAAGGCCGTACTTCCCCAGCCGCTGGAACTCCTGGTAGTAAACATAGGTGTTGTTGAGTCCGCACAGGAACGCAGTGAGAATGATCATGAGGATGAATATGAACCTGTGGGGGGGAAAAGCCCAAATAGGAGATCAGAGAGGCAGGGAGCCGCACAGCCTGACCTGGAGGACCCTAGTCTGATAAGCCCTGTTCATAGTGGGGATGTGTCCAGCGCACAAATACACCACTGGCCCGCCCCCAGCACCGGCTCCATCTCAGCCAGACAATTACCCCTCTCACCCTTTGGTATGTTGACACTATGGAGACTGTGCTGGCATACATAAAACCGGCCACACTGGGTCAGACCAAAGGTCCATCTAGCCCAGTATCCTGTCTTCTGGCATTGGCCACTGTCAGGTGTTTCAGAGGGAATGAACAGAACAGGGAATCATCAAGTGATCCATCCCCTGTCGTCCATTCCCAACTTCTGGCAAACAGAGGCTAGAGACACCATCCCTGCCCATCCTGGGTAACAGCCATTGATGGACCTATCCTCCATGAACTTCTCTAGTTCTTTTTTGAACCCTGTTATAGTCTGGCCTTCATAACAGTAAGAGGGCTTTCCCTTCAACCCCTCCCGTGGTTCTTGTCACGCAGACAGAAAACAGAAGACCAGAAGTCCAAAGTGCAGGCAATGCAATGTTTATTGCGGTTAGTTCCAAGCAAACATGTCCATAGCTCTATACGCTGGCAGAGTCTGTTCCCCAGTGTTCCGTTCCCAGCTCTGACATCACAGAGCGTTTTCCCCGTGTCTCCCTTTCCAGCTCTGACACCGCAGAGCCTTGCCTGTGTCCACATTTCCTATTCCCATTCTCATTTCCCCTTCCCCATTCCCCTGTTCCCACCTCCTCCTCCTTAGCAGGCCCAACTGTATCTGCAATGCACACCCACAGTCCTACCCCTTACAACTTAGGGTCATGTTCCATTTTGGCTCTGGGATCTTCATCCCACCCCTTTTGTATCCCATGGGAGGGATAAGGAGTGAGGTTGTGCTGCAGTCAGGGGTGGGCATTTCTTTGGTCTTCTAGTGTTTTATACCTCCCCTTCCCAAAGCCCCTTTGCCCCTCCCAACTGGTTGCTTGACTTTGCCTTGAGATAGGGGTTAAGGCAATCTTAAAGTGTGCTCTGGAGTAACACTTTAACCGCTCTTATCTGTTCTCATTGTACTAACAAATCCAGCTGACTAGGCAGAAGCAACATCAGTGTCTTTGTCCCTTGTTAACACATTTTAGTATAAAAGAGTCAAAGTCAAAACCAAAATTCTATCCCAGGCTAACAAAAAGACCTATATACTAAGAACAACCTCCTCTGGCAAGGAGTTCCACAGGGTGACTGCGTTGCATGAAGAAATACTTCCTTCTATTTGTTTTAAACGTGCTGCCTATTAATTTCATGTGGTGACCCCGAGTTCTCGTGTTATGAGAAGGAGTAAATAACACTTCCTTATTTACTTTCTCCATATCAGTCATGATTTTATAGATCTCTATCATATCTCTGCCCCGCCCCCCCAATCATCTTTTTTCCAAGCTGAAAAGTCCCAGTCTTATTAATCTCTCCTCATATGGAAGCTGTTCCATGCCCCTAATCATTTTGTTGCCCTTTTCTGAACCATTTCCAAGTTCAGTATATCTTTTTTGAGATGGGGTGACTACATCTGCACGCAGTATTCATGATGTGGATGTACCATGGATTTATATTAGAGCTGTCTAACGATTTTTAAAAATTGATCATGATTAATTGTGCTATTAAAAAAATTGATCGTGATTAATCATGTGATTAATCGCGCAGTTAAACAATAATAGAATACCATTTATTTAAATATTTTTGAATGTTTTTCTACATTTTCAAATATATTGATTTCAATTACAACACAGAATACGAAGTGTAGAGTGCTCACTTTATATTTATTTTTATTACAAATATTTGCACTGTAATAAACAAAAGAAATAGTATTTTTCAATTCACCTAATACAGAGTCTCCTTCCCATGGGTCCTTCATCTGGACCAGATTCCACCACGATTTCAACAGCTTCCACCCCACCATCAACCTCAGCCTGGACCAATCTACACGGGAGGTCCACTTCCTAGACACCACAGTGCAAATAAGTGATGGTCACATTACCACCACCCTATACCGAAAACCTACCGACCGCTATGCCTACCTTCATGCCTTCAGCTTCCATCCCGGGCACATCACACGATCCATTGTCTACAGCCAAGCACTGAGGTACAACCGCATCTGCTCTAACCCCTCAGACAGAGACCAACACCTACAAAATCTCCACCAAGCATTCTCAAAACTACAATACCCGCATGAGGAAATAAGGAAACAGATCAACAGAGCCAGACGTGTACCCAGAAGTCTCCTACTGCAAGACAAACCCAAGAAAGAAACCAACAGGACTCCACTGGCCATCACATACAGCCCCCAGCTAAAACCCCTCCAACGCATCATCAAGGATCTACAACCCATGCTGGACAATGATCCCACACTTTCATAGGCCTTGGGTGGCAGGCTAGTCCTTGCCCACAGACAACCTGTCAACCTGAAACATATTCTCACCAGTAACTGCACACCGCACCATAATAACTCTAGCTCAGGAACCAATCCATGCAACAAACCTCGATGCCAACTCTGCCCCCATATCTACACCAGCGACACCATCACAGGACCTAACCAGATCAGCCACACCATCACCGGTTCATTCATCTGCACGTCCACCAATGTAATATACGCCATCATATGCCAGCAATGCCCCTCTGCTATGTACATCGGCCAAACTGGACAGTCGCTACGGAAAAGGATAAACAGACATAAATCAGATATTAGGAATGGCAATATACAAAAACCTGTAGGAGAAGACTTCAACCTCCCTGGCCACACTATAGCAGACCTTAAGCTGGCCATCCTGCAGCAAAAACACTTCAGGACCAGACTTCAAAGAGAAACTGCTGAGCTTCAGTTCATCTGCAAATTTGACACCATCAGCTCAGGATTAAACAAAGACTGTGACTGGCTTGCCAACTACAAAACCAGTTTCTCCTCCCTTGGTTTTCACACCTCAACTGCTAGAACAGGGCCTCATCCTCCCTGAGTGAACTAACCTCGTTATCTCTAGCTTGCTTGCATATATATACCTGCCCCTGGAAATTTCCACTACATGCATCTGACGAAGTGGGTATTCAACCATGAAAGCTCATGCTCCAAAACGTCTGTTAGTCTATAAGGTGCCACAGGATTCTTTGCTGCTTTTACAGATCCAGACTAACATGGCTACCCCTCTGATACTTAAGGGTTAATGCCTCTTTTACCTGTAAAGGGTTAAGAAGTTCACCTAGCCTAGCTGACACCTGACCAGAGGAACCAATGGGGGGACAAGATGTTTCAAAAGGAAGGAGGGAAGTTTCCTTTGTTTAGTCAGTTTCAGTTTCAGCCGGAGTGGAAAAGATCAAGGAACCAGCCTCTTTTTATCAGAGTAGTAAGTTTTAGAAAGGAATAAATAGGTTTATGTTTATTTTCTTTTGTAACTTGTCTTTGTGCAATTAGGGGAATTATCAAATTGGGTAATCTTGTGTGTATTAAGGTTTTTTCCCAGGGAAACATCCTGTGTTTTAAATCTGTTGTCTGTGAGATCAGCTGTATGCTATCTCCCAGAGGTTTTTTTTCTTTTACCTTTCTTTTCTTTTCTTTAATTAAAAGCCTTCTTTTTAAGAATCTGATTGATTTTTCCTTGTTTTAAGATCCAAGGGGATTGGATCTGG
This sequence comes from Gopherus flavomarginatus, assembly GCF_025201925.1. NCBI lineage: Eukaryota > Metazoa > Chordata > Testudines > Testudinidae > Gopherus > Gopherus flavomarginatus. Next base: position 366,217,756 of record NC_066617.1, on the reverse strand, counting down.
ACTCCCCAGCAACTGGTAGGGGAAAAGAGGGGGGATGGTTAAATTCTCCTTGTTTTAAGATCCAAGGGACTTTGATCAGTGTTCACCAAGGACTTGGTGTAGGAGTCTCTCAAAGCTACCCAGGGAGGGAAAGGTTTTGGGGTGCCGGGGGGAGAGAGTTTTCCAGGTAACTTAGAAATCTGGATGGTGGCAGCAAGACCAGATCTAAGCTGGTAGTTAAGCTTAGAGGTGTTCATGCAGGTCCCCACATCTGTACCCTAAAGTTCAGAGTGGGGGTGAGACCTATGACAACCCCATTGTGGAGATGAGGCTGTCAGCCAAGGAAGGGGTTTTCCGTTGCCATAGGAGCACTGCTGCCCCGAGTGTCCTTCCATGGATCTAGCTGGACCTGTGCCCAAGGGCAGGGTGGCACAGGGGTCTCAGTCGGAGGGGGTGGTTTTTTCACACCCTGGCTCTGTTGTAGCTACAGCAACCTAAGTATAGACCAAGCCATGGACATGGATCCACAGGGATCGGGCTAAGGCATCCTGCCAGGGCAATATGGGGCAACATGCAAGGCAGCTGCCAGATAATATGCAGTGCCAGCCCCCTAGACTGCCCTGCAGCTCATTCCCCAAGATGGGAGGGGGCAGAGGGTGGAAGGGATTCAGCCCCTACCGGATCATGTCGTCGATCATCTTCCCAATGGAGATCTGCAGGGTGCCCAGGGATTCATGGGCGGGGAGGATGTAGGCCAGGCGGGTGAAGCTCAGCATGCTGGTCACTGCAAACAGCACCTCGGAGACGAACTGGGGGTCTTCGGGCTGCCATTCGTGCCGTCCTGAACATGGGGAGAGGAACTTCAGAGACACAGAGCCGGAAGGCGTGCGGGGGGAAGGCTTGGTCGTGAGGCCTACTGGATAAGGCTCTGGGACTGAGGGCTATTCCTGGCTCCATCACTGGCCTGCTGGGTGAGTCCCTGTCCTGCCCTGTGCCTCAGTTTCCCCATTGGTAACATGAGGATAATGACACAGACTTGCCGTATAAAAGTACAAATAATTGTCATTCCAGAGTCACAGCCATACTCCAGTTAGCTCCCCAAAAGCAAACGCTGCCCCCAAGGCGGGCTCCTCAACCCCCCTCCTCCATCAGTGTTCACCAGCAAGAAATAATCAAAGCTACCAAGGCCCAGCTCTTACCACTTTATGCCGGATTCCTACAACCAGAACACTGCAGATTTGCTCCCTGCAGAATGGCCTGACGCTGACCCCTGCTGGCGGCCAAGGAGAATTTCCTGGTTCATTTGAGCGGCCGGTGTTTTAATTTAGTGAATTATAACGATCACGTTTTCTTTCAGAAATGCTGCTTCTCTGCTAATATCAGTAAATATGGGGAGGTGATGTGTTCTCAGAGCACCGCTTGGGCAGGGAATTGACAGATTCCCAGCTTGCAGGGCCAGAGAGATCCGAGTCTGATCACCCAGCTAACACAGGCCAGAGATTCTCATCTACTGATGCCTTCACATCGAGCCAGTGACTTGTGGGGGGAGGAAAAGGTCCAGCCATGACCTGGAAAGGGAAATCTTTCAAAGCAGGGTATACAGAGGTTGAACAGAGGGGACGGGACGGCTCAGGCAAGAGGGGGGCTGGGACAATGATCCAAAGCTAGTCGCAAAGCCACTGTCCCTGCCAGCACTGACAGGCCTCCTTGTTGTTAAGAGGCCAAGGAGCAAATAGGCCATAGAGAGCTCCTCTCCCCTGGAGAGAGGTGTCTCCGCAGGGCAAGGCCGAGGCCCAGAAGTGGGGCAGTGGGGAGTGAAGCAGAGCCATGCAGTAGCCATTCTGGGGATGAACGTGGAGCACTAGACAAGCCGAGTGGGAGGAGCGGGGCCGGGCCAGTGGCTGGAGGGGGCAGAAGGAGGCTGAGATCAAAGCTGGGGCACCCCGGCGGTGGTTCCTCACCAGCTCTGGTGAAGTAGTAGCACTCCGGCGAGGAAGGGGCATCCAGGCAGTGCAGGTAGCCCCTCTCGGTGACCAGCACCCGCAGGGCGAAGGAGGCCAGGTACAGGCTGAGGATGACAATGTCCAGGCAGTTCCACAAATCCAGGAGGTAGCTGTGCAGCCCCTCGATCCACACCTCCTTGCACTCGTACCAGAAGAAGCCTGCCAGGGAAGGATGACGCGTGAGCACCAAGCCCGCTTGGGCTGACACCTCCCCAGGGAGCAGGTTGGATTCAGCCTCTGGGCAGAGCTTTCCCCTCTGCAAATTGGGGGGAGAAGGAGGGAGGAATCATCCTTTCTTCTTCTCCCTCGTCTGTCTTGCCTCTCTGCCCCATCAGCTCCTGTGGGCAGGGTGTTCGTACAGCACCCGGCACAGTAGGGTCTTGATCACAGCTGGGGCCTCTGGGGGCTTCCACAATACAAGTCACGATGACTCCTAGCTACACCCCCATATGCCCCCCTAAATGCTCCACCCCAGGGATTCGCACCCTGGAGAGGTCTGCAGGCCACTCCCAGGCCGTAGACTGACCCAGCACCCAGCCTTGCCCCCATGGGGCAGGTTTCACCATTGACTCTTATCCCTTCCCCACGGATCAGTGCCTCCAGCCCCTTCAGCCCCATCCCCTTGGGCACTGGGTTTAAAAACAAAAACAGCCCCGGGAGCACGTAGCCTGTGGCAGGCGATCGCTGCCGGTGCTCACGGGAGGATTCCGACCCTAGGGGCTCAGCTCAGCCGATTCCAATGGGAGAGTGCGGCTCCCTTCAGAGCTAATTGATTATCGCATCGTACCAGGGCCAGGGAAACCATCCACCCAACTCATTCCTGTTGGCTGTTCTCTCTTCCCCAGAGCCCTGGGGCACGGCACATTCAGACAACGTTGCCTACTGGAGGCTAATTTCTCTCCCCACGTCTATCTACCCTGAAACCTCCTGTCTATGTAGGAGCTGAGAAGACCTTAGGGACACAAAGCCCTTCGAGGGGCTGGATTTGGGACTGAAGATTATTAACAGCCGCTGCCTCTGTGCTGGCTTCAGCGCGGGCAGTGAGAGGTCTCGGTCCAGTCCCAGACGGGTGCGTGTCCCTGTAGGAACTGCCACCAGGCCCCGTGCTGGCCGTCTCAGCAGAGGCGGCAAGAATTCAGTCAGCCCTGGAGAGGAAACCCCCCTTCACGCCTCTAGACCCAGCCCCCGCTGCTACACATTGGGATGGGGGGGGGACTGTGCCCGGAGCGATTCAGAGGTCAAGGTTGCTGTGGCCAGAGGAATGGGGGGGCCGTGTCCAGAGGGATTCAAGGAGGCAGGGCAGTTATGCCCAGAGGGATTCAGAGGTGAGGAGGGCTGCACCCAGAGATATTCGGGGAGGCAGGGGGGCTATTCCCAGAGGGATGGGGGGGGTTGTGCCCAGAGGGATTCAGGAAGACAGGGGGGCTGTGCCCAGAGGGATTCAGAGGTGAGGAAGGCTGCACCCAGAGAGATACGGGGAGGCAGGGGGGCTGTTCCCAGAGGGATGGAGGGGGGCTGTGCCGAGAGGGATTCGGGGGGGCAGAGGTGTTGTGCCCAGAGGGATTCGGGGGCCTGCTCCCAGAGGGATTCAGAGGTGAGGAGGGCTGCTCCCAGAGAGATTCGGGGAGGCAGGAGGGCTGTTCCCAGAGGGATGGAGGGGGCTGTGCCCAGAGGAATTTGGGGGGGCAGAGGGGCTGTGCCCAGAGGGATTCAGGGATGAGGGGGCTGTTCCCAGAGAGATTCGGGGAGGCAGGGGGGCTGTTCCCAGAGGGATGGAGGGAGGCTGTGCCCAGAGGAATTTGGGGGGGCAGAGGAGCTGTGCCCAGAGGGATTCAGGGATGGGGGGGCTGTTCCCAGAGAGATTCGGGGAGGCAGGGGGGCTGTTCCCAGAGGGATGGAGGGGGGCTGTGCCCAGAGAGTGGGATTCCCTGGGGTGCAGACAGTTGACACAGGGCCTAAGTACCCTACTTAAGACAGCAGCAGCCACCTGTTTCTCCTTGAATCCTGTGCTTTTGTAGTCCCTTGCCAATGCCCTTCCCTGCCAGGCGACAGGAACAGCTGGACTCTGGCTGGCAGCTCTTCCCGTGACCTACCAGCCACCCAGACCATGTGCAGGGAGTTCTCCCACATGGTCTGATTGCGTCCCAAGAAGATGTGATGCTGGTGCTCCAGGGACAAGGACTCCACAAGCAGGAAGATCAGGAACCAGAGGTAGGAGGCCGAGTGGAGGAGGAACTTGATCACTGGGATCTTCAGCATTTTGCCAACCTGCCCAGGGATGCACAGGCAGCATCACACCTCAGGGCTACAAAGAGTCCCACAGCTGCTAATTCCCCCTGTGGAGGGAAGAGACCCACAGCCCCACGCTCATCCTGGCCTGCACAGGGACCCATTGAACTCACTGGGGGTGGGCTGCACAGACACAACAACTGCATTTCCTTGGGTCATCAGCACCACCATGCATAGCTAAGGGAGGGACTCTGTTAGCAGACAGCAATAGTAGGCTGTTACCCTACAGTGAAGCAGCCACTAGCAGAGGCCACAACACACACTTAGCCAGTGTGTTGTGTAAGGATCTCCCCAGGCAGACTGGGGCACAATACGCAACATACAGTTGAGCGAGGGGGAATATTTAAGCATAAAACTCTCCCTACCCGACCATTTGCAGCTGCAAATCTGAAGTGCTGGAACAATGGAGAATAAACTCAGAAGGGGCACATATATGGTGGAGTTCAAATTCATGGGAAATGGGTGGGTAATTCACACCCACACATTGTTGGCTCAGTTCTAGGGAGAGAAATCAGTAGAATTGCAATCAAGTTTACATGGGCACATAGGGATTGCCAGCCTGGATGAGATCTGAGGTCTCTCTAGCCAGTCTCTGGTCTCTGAGGGCCCAGCACCGGCTGCACCAGAAGGAAATGTAAGAACCCTGCTGTAGCAGATGAGGGAGAATCTGCCCCCTTGTTGAGTCTCATCGTGGCCTGGAAGGCTGCTCACCCACGACTTTGGGGCAATCCAGTACACCAGGCACAGGAGGGGCATGGTCAGGAAGATGAAACAGGAGACAAAGAACTTCCAGAGCGTGTTGCTCCCACGCCAGCCCGACAGGTTCCCGCACCAGATGGATGATAGCACTTGTTGGCAGATGGGATGGGCAACAAACTGATCCGGAAGGACAAGATGGGAGGAGATCAGTCAGTTGGGAACAAAAATATTAATAACCACCAGTAGCTTTCTGTTGCCCCAGCCCTTTCAGCCCAAAAGATCCCAAAGCCATACACAGGCACTCTCTGTTTCTAAGGAGCCCTCACCTACCAGTGACATGCAGCCACCTCTTGGGTGGCACATGGTTTAGATGCTGCATAGCTGCACTGCACGAGGGCTATGGGCATGGGGTGAAGGATGATCCCACATCCAAGTGATATTCAAGGGGAGAATTTAGAGAGGAATGGTGCACCCTGGAACCAGGACTCCGGGGTTCACACCCTGACTCCCAGGGATCGTTAGTGACGTATCATCTGAAAGACTGTGCCTGCGGCGCCCCCTAGTCCTATGCTGAGGTATTGGCTCAGTGCTGAGCGCCGCCTAGGGACACCAAACCCTCCCAGTCTCCTCCCTGGACTCACCCTCTTCTGGTTGTAGTTGACAGCCAGCCGGAGCCGGGCGAGGTTGGGGATGCCCTCCTCGAAGGCCTGGCTGTCCAGCTCCTCCTCCTCCTCCTCGCTGTCCCCCAGGTCGTTCAGCACGGCTGTCACCTCGCTCTGGTTACGGCACATCCCCAGCAGCTCAAAAGCGAACTCCTGGCTCAGGAGCTCCAGGTTGAGGTACTCTGGCTGCGGGAGGGGAACAAGAGGGGGCACAAGGGGACAGTACCTGAGCGCAGGTCCCATCTCCTTCTACTGCTGCAAGTATTTTCCTTGTGCTCTTTGTCTCTGATCGGTCACGGCTTTGCCTCCTTTATTTGCACAAGGGGCTGGAGTTGCTGACCTCTCAAGGTCCCTTCCAGCCCTACATTTCTATGACTGTATGACCGTAGTCAAGAGGGGCCATTTCTGTGGGGCCCCTCCCATAGCAGCATAACAAGAGGTGCTCAGAGTGAGAGGGCCGCACATGTACATATGTAAAATTAACCTGTGGAACTCCCTGCTGCAGGGTGGGAGAGGGGCAAATATCTCAGCCAGGTTCAATAGAGGATTCGGCTCCTGTGGGTACCAGGATGAGCATGTTTGAACATCTCCCTGGAGTGGAATCGGGGGGAGGCAAAATTCATCCCCAACCCCCACCCCGGCTCACATTGGGGAGGGACAATGACTGTGTTAAACCCCCAGGATCCAAATTCAGAGCTGGTAGAAGCAGGTGTAACTCCATTGAAGTCTAGCATGTTGCACCTGCCTCTCTTCGCTCCCTGGGTCCTGCAGATCAGTCACCCCAGGGGAAGAGGAACCCTGTATTCTGAGCATACAACCACGTCTACCTGCAGAACAAGGATGGACGGAGAGTGGAACAGAGACCCCAGCCTCACCTTGAACTCCGGCTCCTTGCAGGAGAGGCGCTGCAGCTCCCGGCTGAGCTTGAAGGCGGTCAGAATGGCATCCTCGCTGGCGATGGAGAGGTAGGCCCGGCTGGCGATGCCCTTGTAGGTGTTGATGCGGAAGAGGGAAAACTTGAGCAGGTCGTACTTGCGGCCATTGCTGCACTCCAGGCAGGTGCAGGAGATCTTGTGGGGCCGGGGGATGGTGTGGCCTTTCTGCACCAACATGTCCACGATCTCGTAGAGGTCCTTCTCGCAAGCCAGGGTGAGTGGTGTCACGCCGGGAGCGAAGCGGGCGTTGTCGATGGAGCGGTCGAAGAAGGCCAAGGAGAAGGACTTGATGTCCATCTTGATGCTCTTCTCCTGGTCCAACCGGTCCAGCAGCATCTTCACCACCTGGGGCTGGTTGGTGTCCACGGCGACCAGCAGGGCCTCGTGGATCTGGCGGAAGTCGAACTTAACGTAGCGCAGCAGGGTCCCGGTGATCTCCCCACCACCCGTGCGGATAGCCAGGTTGAGGGCTTCCCGCCACACACGGTCCTCACTGTCAGCCTGCTGTTGCAGGATCCCGTCGCTCCCCTGCAGCAGCTGCTGCACCCGCATCAGATTCCCCTCCTGGATGGCATCGAGGAGCTCACTGGGGAACTTCAGCTTCTTGCTGATTATCTCCCTCCAGTTGGGTTGCTGTGAGGGGCAGAGAGTGACACAGTGGTGGGCATGCCTCTGCGTAACCCCCATCTGGAGCCAGAGCTGTGCCGCTGGTAGGCTCCCAGCACCAGCTCCGTGAAAAGGAGCCCGCAAGCTGCTGGAGCCCTGGCTAGAGGTGGGGACTGGGCTGCCTGAGAATGGCAAGCTCCTTTCTGCTGAACAGAATTGATGTTCTCCTCAGTTTCATGCGTCCTAGGCAATAGCAGCCACAGACGCTCAATTTCACATGCATCTTTCACAAACACCATCGTGTGGGGGTTTAGAATGGAATTTTTAGGGCTCTCCAGTTTGCTAGGAAATTTCAGTAAATTTGCTTCCATTCCAAATTGGAACAAATAGCAAAATCCCCTGTGAACCCAAATCCCTGGAGCATGGCCAGCTGCACCCAGGCGTTCTGAATTCCACCTCCTGCTCTAGCCACTAGAGCATTTTTCCTCCCAGAGAGGAGCCCAGACGTCCTGAATCTCAGTCCCAATTTAGCCATCAGATCACCTCCCTCCTACGAGTAGCTAGTAGCATCCCGGGATCTGCAGGGCGGCTATTCCTGGAGAACTCACAAACTCATGTAACCTGGATGTATCTGGCTCTGCTATGCTGAAGTAAAGCCAGAGTTGCTCCATTGAGGTCTGTGGAATTACTCCAGGGACATACCTGAGGGCAGAACCCAGCCCCTCCCCACGGCTATCAATTGGTTGGAGCTACCCAACAATGAATTTGGCTCAAGGATACGGGCTCGAGCTTCTGGCATCCAGTGGTTCTTTCCCATTTAGGGGGGCTGGGCTGGCTTGAACTCTCCCTTCTGCCCCCCATACCATCAACCCTTGCCACCATTGGATTGTTGTTGGTTTTTTACCTCAGTGCTAAGAGGCCCCCGGTGAGCTCTCCCTTCCTCTGTGCTAGATGCTGTACATACACATAGCAAGAGCCAGTCCCTGCATCCAAGAGTTTACAGCTTAAAGGGACAAGACAGTGAGAGGAAGCTGAAGTTTTATTCTTCCCCTTTACCGATGAGGAGAGAGATTAAGGGATGGAGATGTAAGCAGAGTCAGGATGAGCTCTACCCTGACATCTGGTGGTGAATTATGGGGTGTGTGGAAAGGAATTTTAGGTATTTGCATTGGCACACCCACTCCACCTAGCATAGCCCATGGCAACCTGGCATGGTTATTTTGACAGCTCTGGATCCCCAATTTCTTTGTTATTGGGGCAGGTGGAATAAAGTGTTGTCACCCTGATTATGTGAATGAGGAACTATGAGACTGCTTTATGACAGAGATGTCTCAACATCAATTAAGTAGCACTTGCTAGACAAGGGACATGGGTGCTAAAACCCATTGAAAGGGGAGAGGTTGGGGACTGGTGTGTGTACTTGATGGTATGGGTGCCTTTTGAGGGCCTGGAACACTAATTGCACATCTTCCTCTCTCTACTGTTGAAGAGCAGAGCTAATTTTGATTCCATTAGGAATCTATCTAGAGGCTGCTGAGCTGAATTCACATTGGGCTAATGGCGTACCAGCACTGGGGCTCCCCTGCTACAAGCTGAAATCACTAAAAGAGCTAAGCTTACTGAGTTGATATCACTGAGTGCTGTGCTAACTAGTGGGGGAGCCTGAAGATCTATCACTAAGTGGCTGGCAGAGTGGAGCAGTTTGCAGCATGTTGGAGCAGCCCATGGAACAGTGAGCGGAGCGAAGCGGTTTGCAGGGACAGCTGGAGGAGCCACACAGCTGGTGTAGTGGAGCTGGTTGTGGTGAAGGCTGCAGCAGAACTCCACGGAGAGGCAGAGCAGTTGGTCCTGGCCCATGTAAGGTGCCCCTTAACACCCTGTGTGTGCCCCCCTCATTTCCACCCAGGCTGGGGGGGTAAAACTCTGCAGATAAACTTTTGAACTCTGGAGTGGCACTGACCAGAGACTTTCGGGTTGTTGGACTTTGGGGTGATTGGACTTAAGACCCTAAGGGGGAAAGGATATTGCCAAACGTACTTGGAGGTGGGTTTTTGCTTATGGTTTGTGTTATAATCCTGTTTGTGGTATTTCTCCAACGTGATGCCATATTGTTTCCCTCCTTTATTAAAAGGATTTTTGCTACACTCAGACTCCATGCTTGTGAGAGGGGAAGTATTGCCTCCTAGAGGCACCCGGGGGGGTGGTATGTAATTGTCCCAGGTCATTAGGTGGGGGCTCAAGCTGGTTTTGCATTGTGTTACTGAAACAGAACCCCTGGATACTGAACCTGGCCCTTGTTGCTGCCAACTCAGAGGGGCAGAAGGGTTACATACACAAGGTCTTGCCTCCGGAGTCTGCAGCCAAGGCAAACCCCTGTCCAGGGCCTCGCACACAAGACATCAGAACCCGAGTCAGGGAACTGAAATTCCCGCAGGTAGACAGGCTGTCACAGGCCACCTCCTCACCCACCGCGCTCCCTCATTTTGGATCCAGCAGCTCTTCTCAGACCCAGCCTCACCCCTACGCTGCCATTCTCTCTCTGAGCAGCAGAATTGCCAGGAAACAGAAGTATGTTGGAATGGGGGATGAGAGAGACCTGCTGCTGGCTGGGAACCCCTCTTTCCATTACTCCTGTCCTTCCAGGCTCAGAAATTGCAGTTCCCTGCTTAACATAACACATGCTGCCTCAGGAGAAAGGTAGTGGCACTGCCTAATTACCTGCTGACTAATTAGCTCCCCAGGTTTCATTAAGCACGCCTGATTGAATTCACAGCTTGGATATTTCACAGCACCTCGACTGCATTAGAGCCAAATGGGGCTGGAAACCAGCCAGGGATGCTCTTTAAAGAACGAAAAACAAGGTGGGGGCTGGTGCCAGGCTCAGGCACACCTGCTCAGAAGGTCCCTGCCAGATACAGCAACAGCCTGCAGTGGGGAGAACAGCTCAGAGCATTCACAGTGGCAAAGAGCTGGATACGGCCTCTCTAGGGCAGGGGTGGGCAAACTTGGCCTGAAGGCCACATTGGGGCTGCGAAACGGTATGGAGGGCTGGGTAGGGAAGGCTGTGCCCCCTAAACAGCCTGGCCTCTGCCCCCCCAACCCATAGAACCCCTTCGCTTCTTGTCCCCTAACTGTCCCCTCCCATGACTCCCAGCCCCTAACCACCCCCCTGGGACTTCACCCCCATCCAACCCCCCCTGCTCCCTGTCCCCTGACCACTCCCTCCTGAGACCCCAACCCATTCAACACCCCACCCCCCTGACCCTTTTGGAACATGGCCCTGCAAACATGGGTGGAGGACTCAGGAGGAGCAAGGGCAGCCGTGCAGCTGGAGAGAAGCGGCCGTTTCCCCTTCAAAGCACCGCTTCTCTCCAGCCGGCTGCGTGGCCACCCGGTGCTCCTCCTGAGTCCTCCGGCCGCATTCCCCATGCTCCTGCCACCTGCATTGCCCGCCTGATCCCCTGCCCCTGAAGTGCACCCCACCTCCGCGGGGGATGCTGCCAGCATGGTGAGCTGAGGCTGTGGGAGAGGGAGGGCAGCAGGGAAGGGGCCAGTGGCCGGACAGAATGGCCCTGCAGGCCAGATGTGGCCTGCGGGCCGTAGTTTGCCCACCTCTGCTCTAGAGGTTGGTCCACCGGAAGGATAACAACCTACCACCACTGCCAGCAAATGGAGTCACTCCTTTAGCTCAAGTGCTAGGGGGCTGTGCTGTGCTGTGCTGTGCTGTGGCACGGGTATTCTGAGGTTCAAACCCTGCCGGGTGGATGGAACAAGCTGTATCCTTTGGTTCATATCTAAGTCCCTATCATGCTCACTTCCTAAGAATATGTACAAGGAACAGCAGAGGTGAGGAGGAGTGAATTCCACAGGACTATCTGCACTAGGCACCTGATTGTGAGAGTGATGCTTATCCAATCAGGCAAGAGAAACAATGCCATGTGACTTCAGCACCCAATTGGAACTAAGCAACTCAGCTTGGTAATTGACCATTTTCAAGGAACCAGTTGCAAAGGAGCTCTGGCTGGAGAATAATTCAGCCTGTCACATTGGCTAAGAGAGGTCAGGAGAGCTAAATTCAGTTCCCAGCTCCGCAATTGACTCACTAGGTGTTGTGGGGCAAGTCACATCCCTGCTCTGTGCCTCAGTTTTCCCATCTGTAAAAGGGGGAAAATGAAACTCAGAGAATGTCAGAGATCTAAATGGGCTGTAATAGCACTACACAGAAATGTGGCATAAGGAGATCATTGTAATTAACTCAGCCTTTAAGGCCAGAAGGAACCAGCATGATCATCTGTTCTGACCTCCTGCACATCACAGGCCACAGAACCTCACTCACCCACTCCTGTAATAGATCCCTAAACTCTGGCTTAGTTACTGATCTCCTCATATCATAGTTTAAAGACTTCAAGTTACAGACAATTCACCATTTACATTAGTTCAAACCAGCAAGTGACCCATGCCCCATGCTGCAAAGGAAGGCGAAACCCCTCCAGGGTCTCTGTCAACCTGACCTGGGGGAAATTCCTTCCTGATTCCAAATAGGGGGATCATATTTGATCTCAGTCACTTGCAAATGACATAGAAGCAGGTCTCTGGGGAAGTACAGAGGTATAGTCTGGGACTGCAACAAAGAATGTCGCATGTTTGGGGGGCAGCTGCTCAGATGGCTAAGCTGTTGCATCATTACCTGTCGCACAAACATAGAGAAGTAGCTTTCCAGTTAACCCCATAACTTCTGCAGTGTCCCTCGCTTCTTTCGAGTGTGACTGATTAATATTTTCACCTCCGAGGCTGGGTTATTAACAGTAACTAAATACAGGGGACAACATATTCATTTTCTATTTCTAGATGCTCCTGTCCAGATGGACTCCAAAGCACCTCCATGTGTAACATACAGCACAACTAAAATGCAGCCACTTCTGGGGTGGAGGGAAGCAGCTGAGCAGAGCACAGTACAACTGCGTGCATTGGGACGTGGGGATATTTTGGATAAGGACTGCCAAGCCAATCCCCACCACTTACAAGCATGAATTCAAAGCATGTTACCAATATCAAATCCTTAAAATTCACCCCAGGCCAGGGCAATAGTTCATTGGCCCCATTTTAGAGATGGGGAGATTGAGGCATAAGAGAGAAGCAAATGATTTAGCAGCAGAGATGGGATTAGAAGGCAGGAGTTCCTAGCTCCCAGATCAATGTACTACACCTCCCTCCCCCTGGGTCCTTAAAACCCAGGAGGAAGCAGCAAGATCCAGCCACACAATGTGCACTGCCTGGAAGTCGGTATCTCTACAGCCCCTTGAAAGGATGAAGGGCTGAGCCAACTATGATATGATTCAGGCCAGGGATTTGAGGGGCCAGACTACACCTGCTGCAACTCCATTGATGGCTTGGTCTCTTGCTGTCTCAGACTTGGTGCAGAAACCATCACCCATCCCAGCATCATCCATGCCTCTCTCACCCCACTCATCTTTTAAATGCCCAAGACTGCTTCTTTAAATGAACCCCGGGGGAAGGTGGGAGCGCAGGGCAGGGGAACCCAGGATATAACAGGGAGGAGAGGTGGTCCTGGCTGCCCAGCCAACTGCATTCCCCTCATGCCCAGTCTGACAGATCCTTTGTGCTTCCCAATGCTTTTCCAACTCTCCTGTGTGCCCACCCAGTTCTAAAGTAGGCCCTGCGCAGTCTGAACAGATCATCAGCTTTTACCAAGTCCTCACCCCAGGGCTCTCCTGCTCTGGTTCATAGGTCACTGGCCGCTCCACGGAGCTCTACAGCCAGCTGTGGTGCAAGCAGAGGGACCCAGGAGAGGGCCTCTCACACAGCGCTCTGACGATCACAGTGGCTGAGAAGCCCCTTAGCGCATGATCTCCGTGTGCCACTCAGGTGCCATAGACTGGGTGAGACCTGAGCTGAGGACCCTTGTTGAGGAGAAGCCCCTGTCTTTAAGTAGCCAGCGTCATGCTGATCCTTCCTACCAATTTTCCCTGCTCCTCCTCAGTGCATTACCTCACATGGCACCATGTGGCCCCAATGCCAGTACAGAACAGGCAAGGCGGGTCTCACCATGGCAGGGCTGTTACAGAGAGAACTCTGTTACTCACCAAGATGCTTTCCATGGCCAGCAGATCACTCCGCTGCGCCAGTCGCTCCTTGCCTAGAAGCAGCCAGCTGGAGAGAGGACAGGAGGATGCTCAGGGCCCTGGTCACCAGTGGGAGAAGCTCTGGCTCAGAGCCATTGCCCAAGGCCATTCACATTCACAAGATGAAGTCCCGAACTGTGCCACGGCTCAGCCCAGGAAGCTCCAGTTCCTGCCCTTCTCCCTCCACCTGGGCAGCAGCTGGTGTCTTATTTCCTTCCTCCGTTCGCCCTCCAGCACCCTGGGACAAGATGAAGTCTTGTTTGTCCCTGGCATGGGTATGACCAGGTAACAGCAGCAGGACCCACCTGCCCCTTCCCCAGAGAGCAGGGCGGCTCAAGGCACCCAGAGGGCAAAATTAACAAGGGCAGAGGCAACTCGGCAACCGCCCTCCCACACTGCTGCGGGGAAACTACAGGTGTTTTTCTCTGGTTGTTTTTCTTTCCTGTCTCTCTCTCTCTCCATCCTCTTTTCACACCCTAATCCTTTCCCTGCAGCAAATGAACTCCTTGCTTAGATCCAACAGGCCTCTCTGGAGAGCATCAAGGGGATGGGTTCGGCTGCTGGGGTACAGCCCTCACATTCAGTATCCAGGTTTACCTCAGACTCCAAGACGAAAAGGGATCATTGTGATCACCTTGTCTGACCCCCTGTACAGCACAGGCCAGAAAACTGCCTCGCAATAATTCCTAGAGCAGAGCTTTTAGAAAAACAACCACTATTGATTTAAATATCGTCAGCAATGGAGAATCCACCATGACCCTGGGTAAATTGTTTCAATGGTTAATTACTCTCACTGTTAAATATTAATGTCTTATTTCCAGTCTGAATTTGTCTAGCTTCCACTTCCAGCTATTAGATCATGTTAGACCTTAGGCTGCTGCCAGAGTGAAGAGCCCATTATTAAATATTTGTTCCCCACGTAGATACTTATAGATCGTGATCAAGTCACGCCTTAACCTTCTCTTTGTTGAGCTAAACAGACTGAGCACCGTGAGTCTATCACTTTCAGGCAGGTTTTCTAGTCCTTCAATCATTCTCGTGGCTCTTTTCTGGACCCTCTCCAATGTATCATCCTTCTTGAATTGTGGGCACTAGAACTGGACACAGGATTCCAGCAGTGCTTGCACCAGAAGTAAAATAACCTCTCTCCTCCTACTCGAGATTCCCCTGGTTATACATCCCAGGGATTGCATTAGTCTTTCAGGCCACAGCATCACACTGGGACCTCATGTCATCTGCAATTTTATCAGTGATGATTTTATATTTTCTTCCAGATCCTTGATAAAAATCTTAAATTGCATAGGGCCAAGAACCAATACCTGCGGACTTCCAGTAGAGACACACCCGTTCGATGAGTCCCCATTTACAGTTCCATTTTGAGACCTAGCAGCTAGCCAACTATTAATCCTCCTTTAACCCTCCTTTAATACTTTATTAATTGAGTCCCATATCAGCTGCTCCATTCTCTTTCCCAGGACTGATGTCAGGCTGACAGGCCTATAATTACCCAGGTCATCCCATTTACCCTTTTTAAATATTGGCCCAAAATTAGCTTTCTTGCAGTCCCCTAGAAATTCCCCAGTGCTCCAAGACTTATTGAAAATCAGTATTAATTGCCCAGCGAGCTCCTCCCTGATAGAAGGATTTCATTCTTACTAGGATCAAGTGTCCCCTCGCCGCCTGCAGCCCCCTCCGCTCTGATCTCTCCGGGTCTCTTTAGTTTGGGTCTTGGCCACCTGCAAGTTTGCTCCCACTCCCTGATTTTGCATCATCTGCAAATTTGATTGTGGCTGGATTGATGCCAAAGAAGAGCTGACAGATGTGAAACAGATGTGAAGCAGCTGCTCGCAATCAGAGATGTGCTTGGTTATCTTAGTTTAGCCTCTGGAATCTTAGAGCCGTGGACTGGCCAGCAGCTGACAAAAACATTCCTGCTTGGAGACCAACTGCACTACCACAGACACAGCTGCCCAGGTGCCCAACAGGTCCCTGCAACTCCCAGTGCTCCCCAGATCTTTCAGAACTAGTCTGTTAGGTAAAGCAAGGCTCTTAAACATCTGGGGGCCAGCTCAGCATGGGACAGGATAAGACACACTGCTTTAGCTCTGCTAAATATCAGCACTAACCAGCCATGCCTAAACTGCATCAGCTTCGCAGTGCAGGATGAATGTCTCTCAATGCTTCCTTATCTCCTCTCTGCCAGTGCCAAGCAGACATGTCAGCTCCCCAGAGAATCAGGAGGCAGCTGTGACTGTGTGTTTGCCTGTAAATTACCTATCGCCCTCCTGCAAGTGAGCAGCTGCGAGACCAGGGAACCATTACGGATCTACCCCTAACCATGTGGGGTAGAGATCCCCTATCCCTGGGAATTCAGTTTAGTGTGACCCACAGAGCAGTGCAGCCTACGAGTTACGTGCAGGGATGGAAGCCATTATTACGTGTACTGAAGTAGCACTTACAGGCCTCCACTGAGATCAGCATCCCACTGTGCTAGGCACTGCACATGCTAACAGGCATTGCCCTGCCCTGAAGAGCTTTATTGTCATCCCCATTTCACAGATGGGAATTGAGGCACAGGGAGATGAAGTGATAGACCCCAGGCAGCAGCACTGGGACTAGAACCCAGAGCACCTAGGCCCTAGGCCAGTGCCTTAACCACAAGGCTGTCCTCCCTCTAAATGGGGTCCCTGCTTCTGTTCCTACCTACCTGTCATCTTGGTATCTAAGGGTACATCTAACAGAGCAGCTGGGAGTGAGTCTCCCAGCCAGGCAGACAAACACGCTCCAGCTTCGCCTGAGCCAGCACATGACAAATAGAAGTGTGGATGCTTCAAGCTAGCCACCCGAGTTTGCCTCCCATGACAACTACAGGGGGGGAAATGAGACACTTTTCATAAAACATTCACTCCATATCTGACCTCTCAATTCCCATCCTCCAAGGAAACCTCCACAACATCTTCCAAAAGTTAGCCTGGGAGCTTAAATTCCTAACATCTTGAATAGTGCGTGCAGATGGTCGTTCCCTCAAAAAAGGATATATTGGAATTGGAAAAGGTTCAAAAGAGGACAACAAAAATTATTAGGGGCATGGAACAGCTTCCATATGAGGAGAGATTAATAAGACTGGGACTTTTCAGCTTGGAAAACAGACGACTAAGCAGGGGATATGATTGAGGTCTATAAAATCATGACTGGTGCAGAGAAAGTAAATAAAGAAGTGTTCTTTATCCCTTCACATGACACAAGAACCAAGGGTCACCAAATGATATTAATACGCAGCGGGTTTAAAACAAAAGGAAGTATTTCTTCATACAACACAGTCAAGCTGTGGAACTCTTTGCCAGAGGATGTTGTGAAGGCCAAGACTAACAGGGTTAAAAAAAAAACCTGGATAAATTCATGGAGGACAGGTCCATCAGTGGCTATTAGCCAAGATGGGCAGGGATGTGTCCATAGCCTCTGTTTGCCAGAAGCTGGGAATGGGCAACAGGGAATGAATCGCTTGATAATTGCCCTGTTCTGTTCATTCCCTCTGGGAATTGGTCGTTGTTGGAAAACAGGATACTGGGCTAGATAGATCTTTGGTCTGACCCTGTCTGGCCATTTTTATGTTCTTAACTTTGCTAGACACCAAAAATTACATATTTTATAAAGACACTGGATTTATGGCTCATTACAACAATCCATAACCCGCTAAGACTCCTTTGGCATGTGACTGCAGAGGTGTTAGCTGCCCACTTCACCTGGAATGGTCTCTTGCAACATGTGTTAACTCCTTATACTTAACAACCTGTCTCACCTTGTATTTAGCTGTGACACTCAAAGTGCCTTTCCCAGACCTGAAGAAGAGCTCTGTGGGGCTCGAAAGCCTCTCTCTCTGACTAACCAGACGTTGGTCCTATAAAAAATATCTCCTCCCGTACCTTTTCTAATATGAGACGTACATAGTTCCACCAACACTGCAAACAGTCCGTCCCTGCATCACAGGTGTATGTGAATGTGTCCGTCTGTCTGGCTCTGGCTGAGTCACCATTGTCCTCCTTCCAATCCCCCCTCAACTCTCCTTTGCTGTGAGGCTGACAAAAAACTTGACAGAGGTCAGGCTACTGATGTGCTGAGACCCATGCCTGCCGTGCTGGCTAATACAGTTTTTGTTTCCTTGAACGACTCCTTCAGTTTGTCTCTGTCTGTTGTCTCTTGTCATACGCTTAGGTCGTAAGGACCATCATTCTCTTCTGTGCCGTACAGCTCCTGGACCATCCCTGCTGTGATCCTTCTGAAGTCAATGGAGTTGCCCCAGGGCTGAACGCATTCCAGGATGCCCATGGCATGGCGTCTGTGCCCAGTGTCACCATGACGGCAATGGCCCTTAAGTCCAAAGGCAGTTCCAACCCAGCTGAGCAGAGTGACCCTAAGGCTCAGACAGAGGGATACCTCAATACGAGGCTGATGGGGGAATAGGGGAGCGTATGCCAGCGTTGTGCCTCTACAGCCCGGCCTGGCCCTGCCAGCCTTATTCCACCCACACCCAGGAGTGGGGGGTCTCCAGGGCTCCTGCCTGCTCCACACAGGTGCTGGCGTGCCTTTCCACCTCTGCTGTGCTGAACGAGAACTCGCAGATGGGGCACGGCACCCAAGTCTCGGGGGTCTCCTCGTGCTGGGGATCCTCCCGTGGTGGGGATGGCCAGGCTGTGTCTGGAAGGGAGCCATCTTCCCCACAGGTGGAGGCGTGAACAGGAAGGAGATCTGTGCTGAAGCAGCCTGCAGCGAGAAGAGATGACAGCAGAGCTAACCCAGGCCCACCTGGACTTCCTGGCTGCCAACGTACTGCACGCCTTGGCCACCTGGGTCTTCAGGCTGAGAGCAAGGTTAGAACTTGGGACCCCAGGCCCTTGCCACTCAATCTCTGTCAGCTGTTCCTAATGCAGGGCCTACCACATAACTGGGCAGTTCTGATTCCAGCCAGGAGAGGGCAGTAGCATGAACAGAGAGCAGTTTCTTATTTTACAACAATCAACATGCATACAGTGCTTCTCATAAATTCCAAGGCCAGAGGGGACCATTGGGATCACCTGCGCTGACCTCCTGTATATAACACAGGCCAGGGAACTGTCCCAAAATAATTCCTAGAGCAGAGCTTTCATTCTGAAGGAGCCCAAGCCACTGTACGCATTCACTTGCCGCTGAAATGCAGCCACCTCTGGGGTGGCACACGGCAGCTGTTGAACAGCAGCGAAGGCTCCCATAGCCAATTGAAAGTGCTGGGGGAGAATCAGGTCGGTGGAGTGTAGTTGCAGCCTGCCTCCAAGCTCAAACCCTGGTTCCATGAGTTCGACAACCTTTGCAAACAAACCATGGGTACTGAAACCAACCTCACCTCCCTATGCCCCTTTGGGTCTCCTTAAGCAGGTGTGACTGAAGCCGGCTGAACTGCTGGGCGCTTGGCTGCTCTGAAAATCAAGCCACTGGGACACCCAAGTATGGGTTTAACTGGATACCTTTTAGGTAACCACGTTTTAATCTTAGAAACGTAGGGCTGGAAGGGACATCAGAAGGTCATCTTTCTAGTCCATGTCCCTGCGAAGTCATGAATAAAGGCGACAAGGCTGTGACTAAGACCGGGGAGAGAGAGCGCAAGGAAATCCCTTGCAGCAGTAAAAGGTGATAGGAGTGGAACTCAAGAACTGAGCTGTTACTGGTGTTTTAAGGGCGGCGTGTGAGACTCTACTTTTGAAATGTCACATCATGGTCAGATGGGTAACAATCCAGACTGGCTGTCTCTCTAATGGCCCATCTACATGGCAAGCGAAGGTGTAACTGTAGTACGGGTAGGCACACTGTGCTAACTTTCATCCAGCTAGCCCGCGTAATAACAATAGTGACGACACGGCAGCATGGACTAGCAGCGAGAATACGTCCCCAGTTGTTAGCCCATGCCGCTGGGTCTTCACTGCTATTGTTACTCATGTGAGCTGGATTAAAGATGGCATGGGTCTGCCTACCCACGCTACTGTCACACCTCCCCTGGCAGTGTAAACAGACCCTAGAGATACACATTAGGTCAGAGATACTCACACTGAGGCTCACAAGTCGCAACTGGCTCTTTAACGCGTCCCTTGCGGCTCTGTGCAGCACACAATATTCGAACACTGTGACTGAATTATTAACCAATCTAAGTTATTAACCCATCAGGATGCTTTTACTAGGTTATTAACCAATTGTAGTTGTTAAAATAATAACATTTGGTCAGTAATTTTGCTGTGAGAATAATATATAGAAATAAAAGGTAAATATTTCCCTGTCATGGTGTTTAAATCTGACTCTACAGTACTGAGGTAAAGGAAAAGCTGAATTCACACGACTGTAGCTCTTTTGGGTAATGTTGGTCACTAATTTGGCTCCTGAACCATTGAGGTCTGAGTACACTGCTCTAGGTCAATACCAAATTACTGGTATGCCGCACCCCTGGGGTGAGGTTCTTTGGCCAGTTTGCAGATCAAACTAGACAGATACCATGGTCCCCTCTCGCCTTGAAGTCTATGCTCATCCTCTTCTTTGAGTCCAGCTCTGGAGACAGAATCAGGCAAGATGCCAAGCTGAACATCCCACTGATCACAAACCCACCAGATGGGCAGGGATCACCTCACTTTTTTACAACCAGCTGAGTTAATGGAGGGGCCTCCCATGCTCGACCCGAGAGCCAGCTGCATCTCAGGGGTGAATCATATGAGCTGTACAGATCCGGTGTGTGTGTGGGCCAAAGGGCCTTCCAAAGAGAGCAATTTAGGCAGGAGGACATGCTCTAAGGCACTTGTTATAGCTGGCAGCAACTCTAGCCCGCACTCCAGAACACTCACCCGCACAGATGGGGCATGTGCCCATCTCCCTGCCTGCCTCTACATCATCATCCAGCTTACTGGGCCTTCCTCCCCGGCTCCTGGCTCTTCCTCCCTGGGTGCCAGGCCTGGGCATTGACCTGCAGAGAGAGATTTCAGGAGCAGCTGTTTCTCCAGTTTGCAGCGTCCTTTGCACTCCCACCTCAAAGGGTTAAAGTATAGCCCAGGTCCAGAGAAGCTGCCCTGCCTGTTGAGACACACCAGAGGTGGCAGCTGGAACGGCCAGGATCCCCCCTCCTTCCTGCTATCCCATCCTATGCAGCCTTTGGCTGTGATGGAGACCCAGAGGAGAGCCCCAGGAAGGCACTGCCTGGACTGGGACACTGGCTCAGAGAAGGAGCTGCCAGCTGGGCTCCAAAGGGGGAATCAGAACATTTGGAGGGTTAAGGGGAACACAACAGGGCTGATCGGTTACTTCTCTGCGGTGCCTTGAGATCTTCGTCTCCTGCTTGGCTTCACCCAGACCCTCCTCAGGGTTGGAGCATCATGGACATCCTGCACGGAGCCTGGAGAATAACCAGCAGCAGCATTGTACCTAGCTCTTGGATAGAGCTTTACAAAGCAGGTCGGGATCGCAGTCCCCATTTCACAGATGGGGAAACTGAGGCAACAGGAGGGGAAATGACTTACCGAAGGTCACCCAGCAGCCAAGTGGCAGTTCTGAGACTAGAACCCAGATCTCCTGAGTCTCAACCCAGGGCTCTGCCCACCAGGCCATATAGCCAAGCCAAGTTAGCACTAACACATGCAGATGTGCTGCTGGCAGGCAGTTTGGTGGGACTGGAGACTGGGAGCCTCCCACGCTCCAGAATCAACAAGAAGCAGTTTTGAATGGCGATGCTGAGCCACGAACACAGGGGAGAGGGACATAATTCCCTGGTTGAAATGGACACCAGGTAAGCCCAGCCCGTGGAGTCTGCACCAGGAGATCGGGGCTGATGGTGCTTAGCTACCTTGGGGGGAGTGAGCTCTGCACTAGGAGGGTCGAGACTCCAAGAAGAAAGGGGAGCTGGCTAGAGCGGGAGCGGGCTGGAGCAAAGAGCAACAGGAGGAAATGGAACAGAAGCTGCCGACAGCGAGAGCTCCTCCTGTGGGATAGTCTGCCAGTGGAAAGCCCATCTCTGAGGGCTGTCGCCAGCGTAGAGTTCAGAGCGGTTTCAAAGCCTTTGGTGCCTGCCTTTAGGGAAGAGATGGGCCAGCTGGCGGCTCTGCCAGAGAGCCTAGAGCCAGTCCTGCCTTGGCTGTAGGGAGGGACAGCCTGGATGGAACCCAGTAGTGCTCATCTACCTCAGACTCCTCTCATCCACCCAGCAACGATGAGAACTCGTCCCTCTGCTGGCTGGGGACTGACAGAGCAGCCTTACCCAGCGCAGAGGTGGACATTCCCCATCAGCTGCCTGGGCACATTCCAGCAGCCCCGGATCCAACCAGGCGCTTCGGGGTCTGTAGGCTGCACTTCCAGCAGTGGGGCTCCAAGGGTGCCTTTCGCCAGTGGGGAAAAGGGTGCAATGCCAGGTCCTCCCAGATGCCCATCGCTCTCTGGATCATTACGGGAGCGCGTCCCAGAAGAGCAGCTGCTGATCCCACCCAAGGGGGCAGGACAGCTTTAGAGAGGGTTGCAGCATCCCCAGCTCAGATGGGCAGAGAAGGAGCTTGGGGGATCCCACTCGAGTCCCCACATGGCTGCGACTGGCTCCCACTCACCTGCTGCTACAGGGCTCAAGGATGGATCTTCACCCTGCTGCCCCCGGCTGCCCTCCTGTCTCTCAGTGGCCAAAGAGGTGCCACTGGGGCCTGGCTGGAGAGTGCGGCTGCGCGACTGGGCCGCCGACAGCACCATCCTGGCTGTCCGGCTGAGACAGGTCGGGCTGCGGGGGTGAGGCCCGCAGCTGGGCTCCAGTAGCTGCAGTCGGCTTTTCAGTTCCTCCTCCTCATCCTTGCTCCTGGGCACAGAAAGCCAGAGAACCAGTGATTCCTGCCAACTAGCCAGGGAACACCCTGAATAGGATGGACATTCCCTGCTCCCAACAGTGGAAGGGATCTTCCCCAGGGCCAGTAGCACATCCCTTCCAGCAGCAGCTCAGGGAGTGATCAGGACTTTGGTACGGACCCCCAGCCACCCCACAGCTGGGCGTGCGGGTCAGACAGTCTATCCTGCGCTGACCCTGAGCTAGGATACAATGGTAGCAGGAGGGGCTCGTTCATGGGGAGGGGCGGGAGACTCCAGCTGGAAGGGGCTGCCATCAATGACAGCTTTGCCCTGGAAAGCATCCTGAGGGACTTGCTCCCAGTGCCAGCGGAACAAGTGGGCACGGAGCCCATGGGCTTCCATAGGCGTTTCGGGCCCTCAGCTCCTGTCCAGCTCAGGACACAGCACAGGGCTAGATCCAGCTGGCAGAGAACAGCCCCCTGGAGCATCCCCGAGTGGAGCAGCCCCTGGCCATCCTGCCCAGTCGATGTGGGTAGCACACCGAGAGAGGCTGTGCTGGGAGAGGAGAGGGTTCCTGGGAGGGGAAGCAATCACTAGGACTAAGGGCTCCTCCCACCCTGAGCCACTAGAAGGGGGTTGGCAAGCCCCAGCTGGGACCCATAGTAGCAGCTCCCATGCGAGTGTCACTGGCACCGTGACAGCCCCAGGAGGGAGACGAAGCTGTGCATGCCACTGCCTTTGGCCCAGCACCACAGCTCCAAGGCACGGCCCCTCCCTCTGAAGGGTGATCGCTCCCGCAAGGGTACTTACGGCTGCACCTCCGGGAAAAACGTCCTGAGAAAGGCGGGGCTGGCGAGCCAGGGGCTGGCTGCGGGCTCGAGACCCGTCTGGGGGAGAGGGAAACATGGCTCAGAGCTCTGCTCTCATGGGAGATATCCCCCAGTCCCCCCAGAGCCAGCACGCGCAGAAAACCAGTAGCAGTAGAGAGAGAAGAGACCCCCCCAGGTCCCATCCAGCCCACCCCCACGGCCAGTGCCCTAGAGCTCATAACACAGGAACAATAGTGCACTGGTCCCCGTCAGAGAGCTAGAGGAGTGGACAGGTGTCCTTCCCCTCTGAACCTGGCACACTCGACTGCATAGGCCATGCAGCACCCAGGAGCCAGGCAGATGGGCTGAGCAGGCCACTGGCCTATCCCCACCGTGGCCAAAGTGCGAGAGCACCAGTCTCAGCAGCAACAAGAGACCTCCTTCTGCCACCCCAGACCCCCTCACCCAAAGAGCATGGGGACCCATTGCAGCCACTGACCTGGAGTGGAGCTGGAGCCGCATTGCTGTGATCAGGGTCCAACGGGGTGCGGATGTGGATGAAGGAGAGGCCAAACTGGGCCTGCTTGTTGAAGGGCTGGCTGCAGGTGATCCTCACGCGATCCCACTTCTCGCCCAGTGCCGCCACCAGGAAATCGCCTGCAGACAGAGCAGGAGCAGATGGGCAGCTTCACATCTGGAGCGAGACGCTGCCGCCTTCTAATGGCCTTGCAGTCGACACAGGAACATGGCCCTGCCACCCCACATCCAAACACTGGGACCGTCCCAACTGGGAGTCCACTGTCCTGCCATACAGATCCAGTCCCTGGGACCACAGCTCCCCAGATCCAACCACTGGGTCTGTCCCAACTGGTACTCCACCACTCCAGCTCTAACCGCTGGGACCTCCACTCCCCACAGCGCCAGATCCAACCACAGGGACCACAGCTCGCCACCACACCTAATCCATCCTGGGAACACCCTGAGACATCCCAATCAATGTACAGGCATAGAGGTGACCAGTTCAGGTTCCCAGATACTATCATGTGGGGCCCAAATTGTAGTAAGAGGAGGCCCTGAGATATAAACCTTGGTATCAGAGGCCTGGTATGAAGCCTCAGACCTGAACTAAAGTAACGGTCAAGACTTTGCTAACATAAAGCAAAGTTAAGCTGTGAGCCAGAGGTAGGCCCTGCTCACAGAAGCTGGCAAGGAACGGGCTGATGCTGCAAAGAGACACACCTAAAAGGTGCTGGACCCCAGATATCAGAACATTTGCATACTTGTACACTTCACACAGATAACAAGGAACAAGCTGACCCATCCCAATGACAGGGCCAAAAGGGTAATATGATGGAGAGAGTTGTTTTGTTTGAACCAACATGTAAAAGGTGAGAGACAGCACCTTACTATGTCGAGGGGTTGTACCTTGCTACGTAGAGGGGTTGCACCTCAATACGTCAGGAATGATGTGTAATTTGTTTGGACCTGTGTATAAGAATGCATCCCTGGGGCGGTGTCTTTGTCCAGCCTAGGGGGCATGGGAAAGTCCCACCACTGACTGAGCTGAGTCCATTGCCAGGGAGCACATATGTACTGGCTAGCTGCACCTTAGCAGCACCTTGGACTTCGTTTACCAGGGAGCTGGGACTGTGTTTCTCTTCGACAATAAACCTGGCCGACGTGCCTTCGTACCTTACTAGAGTCTGTGGTCATTGGGGGTTCTCTCAGGATCTGCTGTGTCAGCTATCTGCGCAGAGCTGGGGCAGCACACAGAGGGAAAACACGCATGCAGCCAATTGATATCAATATTGAACAGAGCAGAGCACCACACCGCTAGCATCTGACAACACGAGTGAATACATGGAAAGAAGGCAGCCCTGGAGATGGGATGACCTCCCTCATGAAATGTGATTACTTGCTATAACAGGGCTTAGACGGGTGGGCATGATGCACCATCTAATCAATGATATCCAGCTAGTGACCCACATGTGAGCAGGGCCCTCTTTACCTTCTTTAAACATCCGGACCCCGGAGCGGTTCCTGTCCAGCTTCGAGTCAGCCGGCGTCATTAGTGTAGTGCTGGGCACCATGGTAACATAGGGCTGCTCCAGCGGCCAGAAGGAGCGCCCCACGTCCACCTGGACGAAGGCACAGCCACAGTTCCCTGCGGGAGGGGGGGCAAAGGTCAGGCCTGGGCGGAGCAGCTGAACCTCCCTCAGCTCTGTGCTGCGGTGAAATTGATCAGCCAGATCTGGGCACTGATACTGGAGCCCCAAAGAGCTGGCTGGGGAGCCACCCAGCGCAAAGGGAAGCAAGTGGGCTGTTCAGTCTCCGTGGCCTGTTCACTCTCTATGGGGAGCACCCACAAGAGGCCCGCCAGGCACCAGCAACAGTGGCGGCTTTGAGGAGAGATGTTGTTCTAATCTGCACCCCAGGGACCAGTATCCCGGCATGCGACAGAGACTGACCAGAATTCGCCCACTGGCATGAACTATGAGGTGAGCATTTTGCTAACAGGGAGAGACTTTCCCCTTGTGGCCAGCTAGTTAGAAAGTGGACTAGCAGTCAGACGATTTCCCAGCCCTGGCACTGTCTCACTTGGGCATGTCACCTCCCTTCACTGTGCCTCAGTTTCTCCATCAGTAAAACAGGGACAGCTGTGACAAGAGACAAGTGCACAGTGTTACCACGGTAGTATGGGGAAGTAGCTAGAAACCTCTGGACTCCTCGGAAGACAAGCCTTTCAAGCGTAGAGACAAGCACAGTGGCACTGCAGGAGACCCCAGAGAGATCTGCAGGTTAGACTGCCGCCAAGGGGTCAGGGGTCTCAGTTTCTCCCTCTCTCATACCTATGTCTATGTAGCCAATAGAACTAGCCCGTTCCAGCTGCAGCTCCACTTTCAGCTGCCTGCTCCGATCCTGGAGGCTGCTCAGCCAAGGGTGAATGCCATCATCACGCAGCAGATTCTCCACTGGATACCTGGGATCCTGCACCAAACCAATGGGGAGGGGAGAGAGCAGAAGCATGGTGCTTAGTAGAGGGGTGGGGATAGAAGTAGGGGGGCCAGCAATGGTTATTGTTCTCTAGTAATGATCTGAAAGCACATTACAGATTTTACAAAAGGGTCAGACCTTACCTGCTGCTGAAATGCAGCCACTGCTGGGGTGAAGTGTAGTAGATGCTTACCAGCACACAGAAACATTATACAACAGTTTATGGCAGGAAGAATACTGTATCCAATTCACAACACTTTCCAGGCCAGATCCTCAGCTAGTGTAAAGTGGGGAAGTCTGGATCTATGTCAGTTTATAACAATGGAGCATCAGACCCTCAATTTCTATAAGGATTCAAGGATCCCACAGTACTAGGGTATGCAGAGTTCTGCAGCAAAATGTAGCACCTCCTTGTGTCCAATTAAAGAACTGCAGTTGAAGATGAAAAGCAGTATTATTACCTGAGAGGTGAAGGACACCACATGGTTGATTTTAACTGGAGCCATTTCTGATTCTTCAGAAACCCCCCTGCTGCCTGCCTGAAGCGTCCTCTGGGTTTCCCGAAAACACTCTCTCAGTCCATACGGTCCATCAGCATCTAGCAGAAACACAGACAGAATCTGGTTCTTTACAGAGATTGGAGCCATTTCCACTTGGTCTCACTTTGGGTACGTTTGCCAAGGGCTGTGTTTTCGCAGCCAGTAGTAAAAGTGGATTTGAATTTCACTGAACATTTATGATCCTCCCTCTGCTGTCACTGAAGGAGATGGATATTGTATATTACACACTGTGCTGGCCAGAGGAAGCCTCAACAATGCACAGTCAGATGCCTGTTTGTATCCCCTGCACCCTCCTTTCCACCAGATAAGAGGCCTTGTGTATATGGGACAGATGCCACAGTTTAACTTCAGGTGGGAATGTCATGAATGGATTAATCAATTCAGTACAAACCTCCATGTGGACATTCTTATTTCAGTTTAACTTAAACTGATTTCCAAGCAGCTTAAACTAAACCAGAAATAAAGCCACTCAACTGAAATCAGTGTCCACATTGGGTCTTTGCACCAGTTTATCTAAACCAGTTTAAATTTCCATCTTAAGTGAAATTGGTCCAACTAGACAAACTGATACACTCCTTGGAATATTACTGTGATGACCAATAGGATTCCAATCAGGATCAGTGGCCATTGTGCTAGACACTGATAGAAAGACACTGTCTCTGCCCAGGAAAGCTTAGCCTGAAGCCTGGGGCTACATGCAGTCACAAGGAGCTTTCTATGTGGATCCAGCTGCAGGATCAGGACCCAAAAAGATGAGCATCATAAGAAGTTCAGGGGAGGATACAAGGACCCCAAATCCTATAATCAGATCCATATGGACAGAACCCTCCTCAGAGTCCCACTGTGAATGCAGATTGGAGGATTGGGGCCAAAGCATGTAACATTTTCAGGTATGGATACTTTTAATTAAAACTATACCTGACTGCCCCTCAATTTGTCTCCAGGTAGATGGCTAGTAGGTTTCATGGAAGAAGCAGGTCTGGAGGAGGACAGGAATTTTGTCTTCTTGTATGGACCTGCGAAGTACCCCTGTGATGCTGTAGAAATAATATGTAATTTTACATCTTTCCTTAGGCTTCACTCACTTCCTCAGTACCCTTTTGTTTCCCCCAAATCCAATCTCTCTATAGGTTCATTTCAGGTTACCCCAAGCTGATCACACAGCAAATTCTGTGAATAATTTAGAAAAAAAATTACCTTAGAGCACTTGAGCTATGCTCTAAGTATTTGTTTTGCTAAATAAATTCCTCATGATGTTTTGATGCAGCTTTATTACATAAAGTCCCCATGTAATGTTACTGCACTGGCCTGGAGTTGCTTCAGGACATTTTAATATCCTAAAAGCTAGCAGGACTGGCCTGTGAAAATCAGAAAAAGTAATCACCTTAAGTGGTGTCTAAACAAACAACAACAAGTGAAACTTCAGCAAGGAAAAAATGACATCTAGGCTTTTCCACCAATGTTTACATGACAAATTAATGCATCCACAGATTTAAGGATCAGTTAAAAAGCTGATGAAAATAGTTAAAGAAGCCAATTTTAATCTATTTCCCAAAGCAAATTATTCTTCTACAGGTTGTGGGAACCAATTCAATATAATCATAATAATAATAAAAAAAAACAAAACCCCTCAACTGTTACTTCTTCAGGGAAAAAAAAAAGTCAGGTACAAATTACAGCATCTCTTTTCCATGAGAACCTGGAACAGACACAAACCCTCCTTTGCTTTCACATCACCCCTTATCCCCAACAGCCCTCCTGTGTAGATGATCCCCAACCCCACATCCTTGGCCACCCCGCCAGGTGAACCTCTAAGACAGCAGGACTTTTTTCTCCTTGCACACCTGCACCACAGTGTGCAGGAACCACTTTGGTCCAGTGAATCACGAAGACCTGAGCCAGGAACAGAAGAGCAAGCTATGAGAGCTCAGCAAGGATGAGTAGAGTGGTGAGACTCCAACTTCAGTTAAATGTCATCCTCGCTGTCTACATCATCTGTGGTGGGATCAGCTCCCATGGTAAAGCATTGAAGCATATCCTCAGTTGGAACAAAATCCTTACAGTACAGCCCCCATCATCTTAACTCGTACCAGATATGCAGTATACTGCTCTGAGCCTGGTGACCCGTCCTGTTCCGGTGCTTGGACTTAATGTTCGTCTGCAAAAACACTCGTTCTGTATCATCATTACTGAGAGGCATGGCAAGTAGAGAGAGCGCTACAGTCCTCAAAGTTGTAGACCTCCACCCAGAACTGCTCTGCTTGTTTGTCAACTGTGTTCTTCCATTTCTGGTAGCTGAGGGCTTGATACTGGTTATCAAAGGCCCTCAAGTCACCTTTGAAAATGTTTATCATTGAGATCTTTGCTACTTGAGGTTTTGCCAGAGACAGAATAACCAATGGACTGAACAATGACAGAGTTCCACAGATCAATATTCGCTGGTAGTCTGCGCTACACTTGCTTAGCTGCTTCAAGAATGAAGTCTTGGCATCTACCGTCTTGAACAGGTTTGTCAAGCTTTGCAGCTCCTAGAGCTATGGTGAACATTACGCCAAAATTAACAACCAGTGGCAAGTAACTGGCTGTGTCACTCAAATGGACTTCTAGGAGTTTAGCGTCCAATACAGGGATGCTCTTTGGAAACAATATTCTAGCTAAAAGACCCTGAGAGAAAGACAGGAGGGCGTCCAATATCTTGAAAGCATTACCACTAGATTCCAGTTAGAACAGTTTGTTGAGTCTGGAGAATTCCTGCAGAATCAGTGTTAGAAACTGTAAATACAGTTTATTCACAGGGTCGCAATACAGAACTTCTGCTTCACAGCATCACAGCTTATCTTTGCCCAGTTGGAAGTGTAGCTTCAATGCATCCCACTGATCCAGTACACGCCCACAAGTCATAAATGCTGACAGCTGAACAGGCTTAAGTGGCGTGTTGCCAGGATTCATTACCTGGAATAGCTGTGCATATGCACGCTGTCTCTGGGGGCTGTGAGAGAACCAGCTGTAGGAATGGGAGATTAAAAACTCTAGACTGTGTGGCAGAATTTCTACGGCTTTACTGGCACACAGCAGGATGGAATCACACACGCATTTGATGAGACTGAGCCTGTCATTCTTTTTGAGCAGATGCATGTACATGGAATTTTTATGGCTGACCATGCCGCTACAGCCGTCGGTCTCAATCCCAATAGACCTGCTGAAATCCAGATTAACACTGACAAGAAACTGAAGCAGCGCTGTGGCAATAGCTTCAGCTGTTTCACCTTCCAAACTGAGTAGTCCCAAAAACATGGAGACAATCTTGCCTAAGGAGGGACTGGGATGATTTAGTTGGGAATTGGTCCTGCTGTGAGCAGGGGGTTGGACTAGGTGACCTCCTGAGGTCCCTTCCAACCCTGATAGTCTATGATTCTATGAAGTACCACATGCATGTTCTACCATAAGTAGAACATGCAGGGAGAAATAACATGGTTAATTCATGCCCTGCATTTGGTGCGATGGAGGTGGATATCTTTTTCAAAAGCTGATCTGGCAAGCTCACTGAGGTAATCCACAAAACTGACCACTGTGTGGCAGGAAAAGTAGCAGGCCAGTTTTAGCTCTGCTTGGTGCACCCTCATGACAGTGAAATCAATAT
Source organism: Gopherus flavomarginatus (assembly GCF_025201925.1). Lineage (NCBI taxonomy): Eukaryota > Metazoa > Chordata > Testudines > Testudinidae > Gopherus > Gopherus flavomarginatus. Next base: position 366,187,611 of record NC_066617.1, on the reverse strand, counting down.
TTGTCAAGCGCATCATAGAAAATGGTTTTGTATTTGATATATGTTTCTCAGTTGCTGCATGTTGCACAAGGTCTGCACAATGTGCACGAATTAGGCCTTTGCAATATCTGCAAAAAGCTTTTGTGTTGTCACCAGTTGCAGGCTTCAGCCAATTTTTAAATTCTTATTCTTTTTCCAATTCCTTCCTGTATTTCTTTCCATAATTCGCCCATTTGCCTGTGCTTGGCTGCTGATGATCCATACTGCTCTCTTTTCTCTAGCGTCGAATAAGGCTCAAAATTGCGGACAAGACAGGCTAGCCTGGAACATGATAGGAATTGATGTGTCAAGTGGGTGGACCAGGCCAAGAATGTCCACGATTTTGGCCCCCACTAACACCCACAAACCATGCACATTACAGGGACTCTGTGAGGACTTTGGGGAGAGGGAGGGGGAAAAAGCGTGATTTCTTGCATGCAGCATCATCTTCTCCCTGACCCCCCACAGGGGGTTCTGGAGGAGGCCTTTGTCTGAACTATTTCCCTACGTGCTGCAGCACCCCACTTTTCAGTCTATAGTGTATAGAAAAGTATAAACAAGTCATTTCATTCAGTATGTATGAAATAATTGTACTTTATACTGACTTCACTAATGCTTTTCATGTACACTGTTGTAAAACTAGACAAATTTGTATGAGTTGATGTACCCCCTGGAAGACCTCTGCGTACCCCCAAGGGTACATGTACCCCTTATTGAACACCACTGCTGTAAACTGTCACTTAATAGTGTTACGAATTACACCAATAGGCCATGCGCAGTTCGTTGCTAGGCTGAGGCACAAAGACCAAAGGTACGCAGAATGTTCAAATACCAGAATTTTATTAAGCTCAAGCGTGGTGCCTCCCTGCTAGCCAGGGGAGGACCTCAGCTGCAGGTTACAGAGGGTTTATATACTTTTCAGTAGTGCGTGCTGCCCTCGTACATTGTAAGCTTTAGCCAATAACCAAGCCACTTAACTAACTTTAACCTATCACAACCAAATGTATTCGCATGCTGGCTAGCGCTTAGGCAAGCAGTTATCTTGCATACCAGAACTTCCCTGAATTGTGGTGTTGCTCTCTGTTTCAATGTCCTTCTTCCTTTTTATGGTTTTATTATGTTTCAACACCGCGCGAGTGCTGACCCCGGTACGTGATGTACTCGCTTTCCCTTAATGGTGGACCTACGCCTTAAAAATGGAGTCATTCATTCTAACTGCCCTCAACAGTTCCCCCTTTTCTTTTGTACGTCAGTAAGCTATATTGGGGCAGAATAGCTGCGGTGAAGGATTGTCGATAGCACATAGTACAACACTGCAAGCATACAAAAACGAATACAAAGAAAGAGACTACAAAAAGGATTAGGTATAAAATACACCAACCCCATGCCCCCAAGTCTGGTAACCATGAAGTCAGCCAGTTCCAGGCCTCTTGGAATCCGGTGCTGGTATCATCAAGGCTGATGCGATGAAATGAGGCGGCTTGCTGCATAATGGTATGGATGTTGGTCTCCACCCGTCGATGTTGATTCATGAACACACAACAGCTAGAGTTAACCAGGGCACAAACCCCACTCTGGTTTGCAAGGAGATAATCCAGGGCCAAACGATTTTGCATAGCTGTCCAAGATAGCTGAGTCACTTCAGCTTGGAGGACAGATAAGGTGTCTGCCGTAGCATCTCCCATGACTTCTAATGCTGCTGAAATATTTACTATAGCCTTCTCTAATTCATTTACCCCTAACCAAGGCAAAAACCAGTGTACGAAGGAATGAAAGCCTGTGGGCCGATCAGAAAGGGGATTTGAAGGGATACTTTGTTGGCTCCGTTATATGAGGTTGCGGATTTCTCCCTGGATCAAGGTTTGGTGTACTGTGACAGCAGGTACTATGGCCCCCAAGGTACACGTGCCACACCAACCCGCCGGGAGGGTCTTATAAGCCGTATGATTACATAGCCAATACCAGCCAGATCCCTCAGGGAGTGGCAATGGGGCCCTGGAGTAACTGGAGGGGCTTGCCGCACCAGTACTGATCCGAGTGGTAACATTGTGGGCAACTTTATGGGGTGCAAAGACAGCGTTATCTATACCCTTTTTCCGTGATATGCATAAAGCGTAATTACCCTGGGCCACCATATCAATGGACCATGTCTGGATCGTAACATTCCAGCTAAATGTAGTATTTAGCCACAATCCGGCCTGGAGGGTTCTGTTGAGGGGGATAGGTACCCCTATTAACTGGACTCCCTGGCCTATGTGTGTGGGGGTATGAATGCAAATCCAGCATTGTGTCCGATTCACACTTTGTATTGTAGCACGAGTTAAATTTAAGAAACTGTTTCCCTCTCATCCTTGTATTGGATTTGTGAATAGGGACAGGAACCCCCGGGCAAACCATACCAATACTGACATCCTTTCCTATACCACACAAAGAACAAAACTACCAGTGTAAGTCCAATTGATAGAAAAGCAAGAAATCCTGGTGGAGTGTGGAGATCCCAATCATTGGAGGGTTCAGTCCACGGATTAGCAGTGACGTTCACTCACGAGGTGGCTCATCAGGAGAAGGTGCAGGTGCCGGCTTAGCGTGGCTGTGATGAATCCATGAACTTTTACTTGCAACCTTTAAAGCAGAATAAGTACATAATAAAACCTGATACGGCTCTTCCCACTGGGGTTCCAGGGGATTGGTGCAGGAAATCTTTTTAACTAGCACCCAATCCCCCTGGTTTAAAGGAATGGACCTGTAACCCTAATGGCGCGGTTTGGAATAATTGAGCTTCTGACTGATTGTCAGCCAGCTCCTTTTGCAACCCCACGACATACCTGGCCAGTGTTTCATCTCCATCCAAGAGGCCAGCATGTGCGGGAACATAAGTTCCCAGGACCAAAGCCAGCTTACCAAACAATATTTCAAACGGGGACAGGCCCAGGGGCATACGTGGAGTTCGCCTTACGTGCCACAGGACTATAGGCAATATGTCTGGCCACTTAAGTCTGGTCTCCTTACAGTACTTTGCTATCATTATTTTTACAGTTCGGTTCATACGCTCCACCAGTCCTGCAGATTGGGGATGATACGGGGTATGTAGTTGTCGCGTAATTCCCAGACACCGGTACAGTTCGTCCATGATTTTTGCTGTAAAGTGTGAATCCCGGTCAGAGTCGATGACTTCAGGAACACCAAACTGAGGCACAATGTCTTTCATTACAAATTTCACCACACATCTTGCATCTGCTTTTCTAGTTGGTATTGCTTCAGGCCATCCCGAAAGTTGATCCATTACTACAAGGAGGTGGTGAAACTCTGAGCTTCTAGGCATCTCAGCATAGTCCATTTGCAGGCGTTGAAACGGGAAGTTTGCCCAGGGTCTCCCCCTCTTTGAGTCGGCATGAAGCCGAGAACTTGCAGAAAAAGTCAGAGAAGTAGAACAGGAACCAAGGGCCCACTTTACAGCAGGGTAAACATGAGGCGCTGCTCAAAACTTAAGTATAGCAGTAGCCGTGCCCTGTATCCCAGCATGGTCCAAGGAATTAAAATAATGGGCAGCTGGGAGTAGGTAGCGGCAGGGTAGAATAGACTTATCCCCAATACGCCAGACCTTATCGGGGCCCTCAGATCCCTCCCAGCGTTCCCAATCCCAGAGTTCTTCCGGGGGCATGTCAGCATATAACATCACCCAATCAGAGGGCAGGAAGGACGCATCCAGGAGGAGGGAAGCCGAGACCAGGAGGGGCTGTAGGGCCGCAGCCTTTGCGGCCGCATCAACTAAGGCATTACCCTGGGACACAGAAGTATCAGGCTGCTGGTGTGCATAGCAATGAACCACTGCCAACTGGAGAGGGGCCTGTATGGCATCCAAGAGTGCAGAGATCAGAGGGCCGTTGGCGATTTTTGTACCCGAGGTCAGGAACCCCCGCTGTTTCCAGGTCTGGCCTGTGGCATGGCAAACCCCAAAGGCATATCTAGAGTCTGTACAAATAGTGACAATTTTCCCAGCAGACAGCAAGCAAGCCCTGGTGAGAGCATGTAATTCTGCACCCTGAGTGCTAAAGGAGGGTGGTAGAGGGGCAGCTTCAACATCTCTCCGAATGGTAACTGAATAGCCCAATACCAGCCGGCCATCTGAATAGTACGAGGAGCAGTTGGTGTAGAGGAGTGGGTCAGGATTGGCTAGAGGGGAGTCACGTAAATCCGGGAGAGGCTTACCACTCTCAGTGATAACATCCATACATACATGATGAGCTGTGTCATCCTCTGGGAGGGGTAGCAGCATAGTGGGATGTGACGAAGTGGGACTGGTTTTAATGTTTCCTCTGAATACTGTGTGGGGCCTCAGCTCTGGCCGACCCTCTGTCGCCTGGCAACTAAGGCCAGGCCCTTCCCCTCTGCAAGGGGATCCTAAAGGTGTTGGAGACAGAGAGATCAGGTGACCTCCTGGCCCGGACTGGAGGGGGTTTGGTAATTTTTGGAAGCTTGCTGGAAAATGGAGGGGAGCCCTGAGGAGGCTCGGGCCTCCCAGTGGGGCTGTGGCCTCCCTGGGGCCCCAGATATACCTAACTAAGGGGGGGTCTTGTTGTCTGTACTGACAACACCTGTTTTGGACTGTGTTCCTGTCATCTAAATAAACCTCTGTCTTACTGGCTGGCTGAGAGTTACGTCTGACTGCGAAGTGAGGGTGCAGGACCCTCTGGCTTCCCCAGGACCCCGACTGGGTGGACTCGCTGTGGGAAGCACACGGAGGGGCACATGCTGAATGCTACGTGTGAGCTTCCTGCCCTAAACATAGTCTGCTCCAAGGGAGAGGAGGCTCCCCAAAGTCCTGACTGGCTTTGTGGGGAGCAGTTCCAGAGCATCGCCCGGGGACTCCGTGACACAGGGTTGAGGACATTGCAGCGGCACAAGGTGATGTTGTCAGCCGCCAGCAAAATCAATTCATATTTATGAGCTCGCTATGGAGACAGCACCTGCGTCGTACGCTGCTTCAAGAGAACCTCAAGCTCGCGAGGAACCCAGACAGTTAGAGGATGCCCTAAAACAATACGTCGCGACCGCTCGACCATGACGGCCGCAGCGGCGATGGACCGCACATAGGAGACAGGAAGGACAGGAGGGGTTGGATGGGCCGACAGGAGGCTGTCAGGGGACAGGGAAGGGGGGTGCCTGGTGCAGGGGTCCCGGGGGGGGGGGGCGTCAAGAACTATAGGGGGAGTTAACTTGCAGCCGCATACATTACGCTATTTACATAATCGATAATTTTGTTATTATTTATATAGTCATGGAAAGTAAATAATACATGGAAGAAATGAAAGGGGGTTTTCTACCTGTTTTGTGTTTTTTAGTCCTTCCCGCCAGGGCCCCACCGAAAATGTTCGAATTGGGCCCCGCACTTCCTAAAGCCGGCCCTGCAGCCAGAGCCAGCAGCACACACGCAATCCCCCCCCCCCAAAACACATCCCACCCCCCCCAACCAACAATCCCCCCCCCAGAGCGGGACACACACCCCAGGGCAGCCTGAGGCACAGAGCCAGGCAGCTACCAGCAAACACCCAATCCCCCTCCCCTCAAGCCCAACCCCCCACCCCCGGTCTGTACCCACCAACCCCGCCCCTCTTTACCCCCTAGTCGCACCTCAGGCAGGAGCCAGGGACTGGGGAAGGAAGCCGCTATCTCCCGCCAAAACCCGCCTGACCTTTGACCTCCCGTTGGGAGCCGCGCTTAGGCCCCGCCGGGGCTATTTGTAAATATTTTATTTATTTCTCTCTCCCCCCACAATTATGACGCTAATTGTAAAGATGTTCTCATAATTATTATGCTTTTTTCCTCTCTCGGAGGGGTGGCCGCAGGAGGGGTTAAAGGTCAGGGACCCATGGGGCATGCCGGGCTTTGTAGTCTTTCCGGAGCCTCTCGCCACGTCCAGGGCCCAAACTGAGGGGCGGGACAAGAGCAGGGAGCGTCTCCCAAGTTCAGCACCCCAGTAAAAAAAAGTAAATTGAACTAAATGGAGAGGACGCTTAATTTTTACAGCGTGACATCAGCGAACCATTGTGCTCTCTGATCCGAGAGGCGTCCGGGCAAGGTATGACTCTTTTTAAGGATTTTGCGTTTCTTTCTGGAGTTGTAAATATCAGATGACCCTCAAACTCTGTGACAGCTCGCCGGCCGTCCGGGAGCCGTCCCGCCCCTCCATTCTCTGACTGGCTAGTGACGGAGCGTCGTGCTCGCTGATTGGCGGACTTTAGGTTGACGTCGCCGGTGATTGGCGGGCCGAGGGGAAGTAGCTGGCCGGCTCGGGGGCAGGCAGGGTAAGATGGCGGCGGTGCTGGAGGTGGAGATTGGCGGCCCCGTCGAGCGGGACGTGGAGGAGGTGAGGGCGGCCTGAGGCGGGGGCGCGCGGTGCGCGGGTGGGGGAGGTGTGAGGGGCGCTGGGGGTCCCGGGTGCCGAGGACGGGTCACCCCAGGGCTGCGAGCGCCGAGCAGCGGGTGCTGGGGGGGAGCGGGGAGCTGGGGCGACGTGGGGTTGGGTGGAGCTAGGGGGCTGCAGGGAGGGGCTGTGGAGGGTGGGGGGTTGCGGGGTTGGGTGGAGCTGGGGGTGATGTAGGGGGGCTGCAGGGAGGGGCTGTGCAGGATGGGGGGGTTGTGGGGTTGGGTGGAGCTAGGGGGCTGCAGGGAGGGGCTGTGGAGGATGGGGGGTTGTGGGGCTGGGTGGAGGATGGGGGCTGCTGGGAGGAGCTGTGGAGGATGTTGGGGGGTTGTGGGTTTAGGTGGAACTAGGGGGTGATGTGAGCTGCAGAGAGGGGCTTTGGAGGATGTAGGGGGCTGTGGGGTGGAGTGGAGCTGGTGAGGTGATGTGGGGGGGCTGCTGGGAGGAGCTGTGGAGGATGTTGGGGGGCTGTGGGGCTGGGTGATGTAGGGGGGTTGCAGGGAGGGGCTGTGGAGGATGTTGGGGGCTGTGGAGTTGGGTGGAACTGGGGGGGTGATGTGAGGGGGCTGTGGAGCTGGGGGGTGATGTAGTGGGCTGTAGGTAGGGGCTGTGGGGTTGGGTGGAACTGGGGGGGTGATATGAGGGGGCTGTGGGGTTGGGTGGAGCTTGGGGGGTGAAGTAGGATGAGCTGCAGGGAGAGGCTGTGCAGGGGGCGGTGACCTGGAGGCTCTGGGAGCTTGAGGCAGTTTGGGAAGGGGTGTGGCATGGGTCTGGGTCTCTCAGGGGGGCATCGCAGGGCTCTGCGCCAGGAGCAGGGATGGAGGGAGCTAAGGGCTCTGTGAGGGATGAGCCAGGCAGTGAAAATGTGACTGACCCCTTCAACACCAGGGTATAGGGGTGCTGGGGAAAGTGGGTGAGCAGCTCAGACCAGGGTCTCTGGGACCTGTTGGGGAGGTTAGGGAGTCTCAGTGGGGGAGCAGCCAGAATATGGTTCTCAAGTGGTTTCAAGGCTTCAGCATGTGCTGGCAGGTGCGGTTAGAGTCACAGCTCTTTTCTGCCCCAAAATTCAGACCATTAAAACCTGACTCATTGAAGAGAGGCATAAGAAATAGGGTGACCAGACAGCAAATGTGAAAAATCGGGACAGGGGTTGGGGGGTAATAGGAGCCTATATAAGAGAGACCCCAAAATTGGGACAGTCTCTATAAAATCAGGACATCTGGTCACCCTAATTAGAAATGATGGCTTGATCTGTGTAACATAATGTAAAGCGTTTTTATCAGTGACATGATTCAGTGCTTCTGAGGTCCGTTACCAAACTAGCTTGGCTGGTCATGCACATCTGTGTGGGGCTCATGTATTTGACAGTAACTGGTGTACTTGGAAAGTATGGGCAGATTAACAGCGCTGGTAATATTAATTGCTGGCAAGAATTTTCTGTACTCTCTTACAGTACTTTGAAGGTATAGGCTCTGTGCCTCACAGGTCTACACAGTCAGGTAGCCATTATTCCCATGTTGTAGATAGAGAAATTGAGGCACAGCAAGGTTAGAGGATTGGCACAATATCGTACAGTGCTAGTATTAGAACTTGGAGATTCCTGTCTTCTAGATCCCTGCTTTGTAAATCATTATTGCTGGCTGACAGGTGAAGAAGCTATGTTATGATCAAACTCCTTGATGTGCATTAGCCGGAGATGAGAAAGCAGGTATGCTTCCACTTTCTTCTATAAGAGAGAATTGCAGCCACAATCATAATACAGTGCTCCCAAAGGGTCAGCTGCTCAGACATGATCTTTCTATCTAGGCTTTTTGCAGCCAGCCTCTTACTTTTCCTACTCTATTGTCTTTTTTTCAGCCTGTGAGACAGATAAAAGCCTTTAGTCCTGCTTGGCATCTCACATTGCCACAAGCTAGAGCACTCAATACAACTACCTCTTGCCTTAAAACATAGTATATTTATGTAATAACTACATATCAGGCAGATGAGTATAGCTAACAATGCTACTGGCCCTGCCTAAGCAGGGTCACAGAGGATCATGGCAACTGATGTTCGTTCTTGCATGGTTCAATCCCCTACCTTAGGACCAATTTTTTCTTTAACATTGAAGAATTTTTGTAATTTGTAGGGTGTGATATTGGAAGGTGTCTTAGTACTTCCTTGGTTTCCAATTGAATTGTGAGCAGAGTGGGACTAAAGGTTTTCTGCACACGTAATAGCGGCAGCAGCAAACTTTGCGCATTCTATAGCCAGCGTTCCCCCTAATTTTTTATTTCTGTGTGTGGAATGAATTTTGTTATGTGCACCAATATGGAGGTGATGTGCGGAAGGGGTGGGTCTGAGGGGTTTGGAGTGGGAGCGGGGTTTCAGGGCTGGAGCAGGAGGTTGAGGGGTGGTGAGGGCTCTGGCTGGGTGTGCGGGCTTTGAGGTGGGGCTGGGGATAAGGGGTTTGGATTGCGAGAGGGGGCTCAGGGCTAGGGCAGAGAGTTGAGGTGCGAGAGGGGTGAGCTCTGGGGTGGGGCCAGGAATGAGGGGTCTGGGTTGTGGGAGAGGGCTCAGGGTTAGAGCAGAGAGTTGGGGTGCGAGAGGGGTGAGCTCTGGGGTGGGGCTGGGAATGAGGGGTTTGGGTTGCAGGAGGGGACTAGGACAGAGGGTTGGGGTGTGGGGGAGTGAGAGCTCTCTGTGGGGCTGGGAATGAGGGGTTTGGGTAGCAGGAGGGGGCTCAGGGCTAGGGCAGAGGGTTAAGGTGCAGGGGGGTGAGGGCTCTGAGGTGGGGCTGGAGATGAGGGGTTTGGGGTGCAGGCTGCCCCATGGCTGCGGCAGGGAGAGAGGACTCCCCCTAGCCCTCTCTCCCCGGCTGCTGCAGCCCAGGACTGGGGGAGAGTGCCTCTCCCTGGCTGCAGCGGCTGCGGGAGAGGCACCTCTCCCTGCTGCGCACTTGCGCAGCCCTTGATAGCCTGCTGCGCAGCTCAGCGGGAACTTAGCACGTAGTCATGATGCTCCTTGAAGCTGAGAAGGGAGGCGGCCATACTCTCAGATGCAATATGTAGGAATGACCTGACAAGGAGTATGAGTGATGTAGCATGGCTGAGAGATGTCTCAGATTGGTAGAGTAAGTTGATCTAATTAAAATGGATCAGTTAGGCCTAAATGATCTATGTTTACTGGCATTGAGCTGCTCTATCTCTGTCATTTGTCATACTTCCATGTATCCATTTGTGTATTAATAAGCCTTGTGCCTTTCACTCAGTGATAGCTTTTTTCAGTCAGGCTCCCACTCAGATGAGTGCTATCAGTGTGCTAGGTGCTGTAAAAACATGTAAAATGACAAATTCCCTCAAAGTTCTCATTGGACAGACAACATTGCAGGCACCTAATAAGCTAGTGCTTACTATCAAGGAGAGCATGTCTCGAAGGGAGCATCATTGGAAGACCTGAGGGTAGAAAATGCCTAAGGGAAGGACTTGAAATGGAGAGGCCTTAGGAGTGGGATGTTGTCACAAGGGTGTGGAGGTGCTCGGGGAGAAGACTTGAGAGAGGGTGGTTAGGAGAAGCATGGAAAGAATGAGAAGGGAGTAGACAGGGCTGGGAGGAGGAGTGGAGATGTTGGTAGGGGGCACAGCTATGCAGTGCCTTGAAAGCAAAGTGTGGGATTAAAGTGATTCCTTGTGCATCAGGCTTGGCCTCTCACAGCTAGTTATTCCAGCATGAGAAGCATCTGAACTGTATTTTTAAGGCGTTCTTTTTACATCTGTATAACTTCAGCAATAGGCTGTTCATGCAAAATAAACTTCTGGGCTGAGTATTTGAGTTACAAGCAATGGTGCCATCTCAACCTTATCTAATAAGGCAAGAATAAGACCCACTGTACTCTGTATGCTGGAATCATCTCTTAAGGATTGTGGAAATCAAATGCACCCACTTCTACTCCCTTTGCTCATGGCATCCGGTTGATCACTATATATGGGACTCCGAAATCATAAGCTCCCCAACTCTGATCTGGATAGAAGCAAAATCATCCGCTTGCTAGGGCAGTTATACCACTGAAGGCAAATTAATCTGGGTAAGCTAGCCTCTAACTGGCATTCCCACAAGCTGTTCAACTGTTGTGTTTTTTACCAGCGGCAGAGTGGAACTCAGGAGATATGAGACTTTTCCTGTGAAAATCCATTGCAGACTGACCCTCATAACTGAAAACCCTGTTGATCCCTCTGACTCTAAGACATTTGCCGTGCCTTAGGGCTGGTCTACACTATGGGGGGAAATCTATCTTAGATACGCAACTTCAGCTACGTGAATAACGTAGCTGAAGTCGAATATCTAAGATCAGATTACTCACCGATGTCCACGGCTCCCCCTGTCGATTCCGCAACTCCGTTGGGGTTGGTGGAGTTCCGGAATCGATGTAAGCGCACTCGGGGATCGATATATCGCGTCTAGATGAGACACGATATATCGATCCCCGAGCAATCGATTTTAACTCGCCGATACGGCGAGTAGTCTAGACATAGCCTTAGAAACATACTGAGAGGGCCAAACAGATCAGCACAAATAGGCATCAGCTTCTGGAAAGGAACATATGAACAATGCATATGTGAATAACCACTGTCCCTTATACAAGCCTGAGTTGTTGAGAAGAATTTGTCTGCCCTTGTCTTGCAAATACTTTGTCTAATTGGGGATGGATTTGTGGCCTAAGCATCAGGTTTGAAATTCCTCAATTCCCTCTGAGTTCAAACCCCAGCCAGGTCAGCTCAGTCCATTGTCTTTCCAAGGCATACACAATGAATTGATAGTTTTTCATGTGTGGATTTTTCACGGGACACCTCAGATGTCTCTGGATACTAACAGTCCTGTAACACTTTTCATAAAAGCCCAGTGTCCTTGATCGAAATAGCCCCTTCCTTCATTCCTGCTGTGCAGCATGCCATGTGCCTGGTTGCCCCCATCTAACCCAGAAGTGGCTGCATTTCAATGGTAGTGTATGTATATAGATCTCGTGAGATGCTTTGGGATCATCATATAGTGTGTCATTGCTGTATCGGTGGGTCAGTATTGGCTATGTGCCTCTGCATTGAAAAATGTGGCATTAACATTGACTTCTTATACTCCACACTTTTCTAACAGCTTTCATTCAAGATCTCAGAGCACTTTACAGATACCTACCAGCCTCTCAACATCATGAGAAACAGGGAAATAAGAGGCAAGGTGAAGAACGGATTAAGGGACTTCCCAAAGTTACACAAGTGCCAGAAGAGCCCTGCATGGCAGTAGGATTGCTGAATGCTCAGCACTTCTGAAAATCAGGCCTGAAGAGATCAAGGTTTCACTTTAGGTACCCAAAAATGGACCTGTCTGAAAACATTTGCTGAAGCCTGAAGGAGCTAGGAATATGCTCTTAGAATCTAGGCAACCTGAATGCTATTCCCTTGCTCTGACCATTAAACATCATTCTCTTCAGGCCCTGAACAAACTTGTCATTTTTGGTACATGTAATACTGCAGGAATATCTTGCTTTTGGAATAGAAGGATCTATAGTTGGATATTTAAACAAGTAGCCACTTCGCCATTCTCAAGATTGGTTTCATTAGATCTTTTCTAAGCCTATTAGTATAAAGTGATTCTGATCAACATGTTTCAAGACTTCTGCTTGTCTTTTCTCTTGCTGTCTGGACAGTACTATTGTTGGATTATAGGAAACAAATGTCTTGGTCTTTTTTGTAGTACAAATACTTGGAGCCTCTGCTGTTTTTGCTCTCCTGCTCTGAGGTTACTGGTTCCTTTATATCTTAAAATCTTCATTGTTATAATTTTGAACTGTTCTATTAGATGTCACACGGTAACTTTTTAAGGAATAGTAATAAAACCATATAACTATTGAACATAGTTGAGTGAAAATTATCCCCATTAAGACAGCAGTCAAGCATGATTTCTAGCTCTAAGGGAAGACTTTGTATTAAGCAAATGCCTCAAGGACACTTGAAAACTCTTCTCCAGTCACCACCATATTTCCTGCATATACTATCAATGCATTGCCTAAAATACAGAAATGAAGGATGAATTGCTTGTCTCAAGGATTTGGTTGTGATTTCCCTAAGAGAAATGTGTAGGATGAATCCTGTGAATACAGTCTTTTTAAAAGTACATTTTAAAATCTGACTTAATTGTGATTCAGAGGTCGGTGTTTTTATTAAAATACCTTTTTCGGTGACATGGTTATTAAAAGTGACTTCTAAAATACTGACTTTTTTTGTCCTTTTTTGCCTTCTAGGTATCATGACCAGGGACAAATTTGTGTGGAATTCCACTTGACCTGGCAATCAGTTAACTCAAATTACTACAGTCCCCAAAACATTCATCTTAAGGTTGAGAGGAAGGGTGGTCCTGTGAGACCCAGGGGACCCAGTCTTAGTTCCTTTCTCTTTCACAAACTTCTTGTGTAACCTTAGGCAAGTCACTTAGCTTCTGTGTGCCTCAGTTGCCCATCTGTACAATGGTAGCACTTCTATCCCACAGTGGTGTTGAGAGGATAAATGCGTGTAAGATTGTGAGGTGCTTAGATTCTGTGGAATAATAGATTCTGGAAAAGTACCTAAAATAGGTAACTAATGTAGAGAGGACCTCAGTTGCTCCAGCTTCGCCATTGTGATGTCAGCCTTTTGCTGGCTCTGTACTTTGTCTACAATGGCAAACTTCTGAAGAAAAAAAAAACCTCGTGACTGTACTACACCCATGTAGCAACAGTGGAGGCAAGGGGCAAGCCACCATCAGCGTTCTAATTGCTGTGTTGGCTAGACCTTAGATCAGCGGTTCTCTGACTGGGGGTCAGGACCCCAAAGTGGGTCACAACCCCATTTTAATGGGGTCGCCAGGGCTGGCTTAGACTTGCTGGGATCCAGGACTGAAGCCTGAGCCTCACTGCCCAGGGCTCAGGTTATAGGCCCCCTGCCTGAGGCTGAAGCCCTTGGTCTTTGGCTTTGGCACCCCCAGGTAAACAGAGCTTGAGTGGGCTCAGGCTTCAGTCCTCCCTCCTGGGGTCGTGTAGTAATTTTTGTCATCAGAAGGGGGTCATGGTGTAATGATGTTTGAGAACCCCCTGCTTAGGTGATGCAGGACCTAAAAGGCTGTGGGTGGGCTATACTTGCTCTTCCACTGGTGGAGCTGCAGCCGTCGGAGACCCCCTCAGATAATACAAATAATAGAATGGAGACCTGGCCATGGCCTTCCCACCTAGACAGGACCTGAATTTCTTTCTTTCTTTTTTATATTTTTTTAACATAAAAGGCAGGAGGGAAAACCCTGCATCTGAGATTTTTTCAGTTCTTTTCCAAATGTCCTATTGAAGCAAAAAAGGCCATAATCACCTTTAAAACTTGCTGTGAGCACCTTTGAGTGAATCATCCTGCTACCCAAGATCTGTCTAAACTGGAGAAAATCTTTTATATACTCTAATTCCTTTTCTGTTTGTTAAGTCTCAAACAAGTTTAACAAGCTTTTGCTGGCCAGGGAAAGCACCATATATTTGGGTGAGGCTGACCCTCTTTCTGGATCAGACAACATGGATTTTTTTTTTCTCAGCATGGGTGAAATTTGTTAAATTACAAGGAAAGCTGCATACAGAGAAGAGTTCACCATCTTCATGAGACCTTTTTATTGCCTTCTTGTAGCTCCGAGCTCTTCAATTTAGCAATGCTCATTGTGTGTTCCAAACAAAAACCTTGAGCAGAGTACTTCCCACTCACCGATAGCTAGCTGAACGTAGTTTATTCAAATTGGTTTGGTTTTGTTGAATACTTAGGAGTGAAACCCTCTTGTTTAAGGATTCATTGCCTCCACCCCTTCAGTGTTGTGTTCTTAAGAGGTTTCTAAGAATAAGAGTGGCCATACTGGGTCAGGTTAGAGGTCCATCCAGCCCAGTATCCTGTCTACCAACAGTGGCCAATGCCAGGTGCCCCAGAGGGAGTGAACCTGACTGGTAATGATCAAGTGATCTCTCTCCTGCTGTCCATTGCCACCCTCTGATAAACAGAGGGTAGGGACACCGTTCCTTACCCATCCTGGCTAATAGCCATTAATGGACTTAACCACCATGAATTTATCCAGTTCTCTATTAAACCCTGTTATAGTCTTATCCTTCACAACCTCCTCAGGCAAGGTGATCCACAAATTAACTGTGTGCTGTGTGAAGAAGAACTTCTTTTTATTTGTTTTAAACCTACTGACCATTAATTTCATTTGGTGGCCCCTAGTTCTTATATTATGAGGACAAGTAAATAACTTTTCCTTATTCACTTTCTCCACATCACTCATGATTTTATATACCTCTATCATATCCCCCCTTAGTCTCCTCTTTTCCAAGCTGAAAAGTCCTAGCCTCTTTAATCTCTCCTCATATGGGACCTAATCCAAACCCCTAATCATTTTAGTTCCCCTTCTCTGAACCTTTCCTAATGCCAGTATATCTTTTTTTGAGATGAGGAGACCACATCTGTATGTAGTATTCAAGATGTGGGCATACCACAGATTTATATAAGGGCAATAAGATATTCTCAGTCTTATTCTTTATCTCCTTTTTAATGATTCCTAACATCCTGTTTGCTTTTTTGACTGCTGCTGCACACTGCATGGATGTCTTCAGAGGGTTATCCACGATGACTCCAAGATCTTTTTCCTGATTGGTCCATGTTTGTCATCTAAGAAATCCTCCAGGAAAACAGATCACGATTGGATAATCCTAGGACCTCTGACAGTGAAAGGGAACATTTGTTTAAGGGGTCTTTTTTCTACATCATAAAGCAACAATGACACTGACCCATTTTTCCCCCCTTTGCAGGTTACGTTTCAGATGTGTAATTTTTTTTTAAGTTGCCAAATGAATTTTTTCCCCAGAGGCGGCTCTCTTCTGCTCAGGTGGTACCCATTTACACACAAGGGCTGTCCAGCATTCTCAAACAGCTGTTATGCTTATTGTAACGTTCCCTTAAAAGCTTCTCTTGTCTAGTTGATGCATAACTCTATATGAGAAGCTGCTTGTCCTCTCTCCTGCGGGATGTCTGCAGGTGGGAACCAGCGAAATTTAATCTTCAGTAAGAACTTTTCCGTTACAGTGAGGATTAACTTTGAAAAAGCTCAACTATACTAATGGTCACATCTGGCTTTTTTACCCCGTTATTTAAAATACAGTAGGGCTCTGATCCTGCAACATTTGGTTACCTGAGTAACTTTACACATGGGTAATCTCGGAATGCATGGGACTAGTCTTATTGAATCAGTGTGTCTTGGATCACTGCTTAAATTGCCACCAGTATTTGGGTCTCTCCCATGTGTTTGCAAATTAGATTGTAAGCTACTGCAGGCAGAGATTGTTATTGTTTTGAGTGCTGAGAAAATGCATCCGTCAGCACTTAACCGATTAAAAATGAAATCAGAGGTCACATTTGATCTATGGATTAATAGCTCATTTCCATTCTTCCTCATGTCTGCATAGGATTCTTTCCTATAGCTCATTTTCCAGTTCTCTTCTCTTAAAATTTCTCAAGCAATGGGGCTTCCATCATTTGCGGGATTATTCCTCAGCCTGTCAAGGGGGTCAGTAGATAAAACCCCATCTACACAGTTCTAGCAACAGTGGGAAACTTTTCTAAAATTTTTCCAACATTAACACTGTCAGTGGTGGGTTAGGGCACGTGGACTGTATGGGAGGGACAGGAGCATACTTGCGTCAGCATGGAAATCCAGTAAGGACACTGAGGTAGAGAAGCTGCCTTGTGCTTGGTGAAGTAACTGTTTTTCCAGTGTTCTGAGGAGAATCTCAGTAATTTCTACACCAGCAAAATCTAAGCAATTTGAAGCTGAGTGAGGCTAGGAATAGCAGCCTTATTCTTTTGTACTTCGCCCACTCACAGTGAGTTGGGAACAGGTTTTCTGCCATACTGAATTTCTTGACTCTGGCAGTTTTTCGGGTCGTTACTGTTTAAACTGAATTCTGCTGTAACTAAAAGTCCTGTGACTTCCTCTCATGATTCAATAAAATAGTATCCAATAGTCAGGAACAAGTAACATTGAGAGTTGCACTGATCTGAATACATCTCTTCAGCTCCTATATTAAATCTTCACCACCTACTCAGTCTCTCTTAAGCAAACCCTAAACGTTAAATAGAAGTTTTCTTATGGCCATATCTTGCGTTTATCAAAGTGCTTTCCAAAGCCTGCAGGGGCTAAATGCCTTGTAATTCCATTGTTCTGGGGTGGAATACAGCAGCTCTTTGCACAGTGCGCCTGTGCAGTGTTAACCTAGGACAAAGAAGAGATGGAAACCCTATCAGCAGAAACTGCAGGGGACCCAGAATTTTAGCAAAGATAGAATTTAATTAAAACACTGAGACTCGTGTTGCTGTTTGATAGAGGGTCAGTGAGATCTTTAATGGTCACAAGTAGTTGAGCACTCAGTTCTATATCTTGTTTGAAGGCAGGTTTATTGAGGGAAGTCAGCAGTATTGCACAGACACAAGTGCTGCATATAAAAAGATTAAAGGATAAAGGTTAAATCTGAACTTGGAATGTTAATCATCTAATGAGCTTGTGTGGAAAGAGGAGCTGCATGTCCTTTTTTGTTTTTTGTTTTTGTTTTTTTTTTTTTTTTACACTGTTTGCACTGGAGAAATGCATGCTATGTCCCTGAAGCGGCCTGTCTGCAAACTGAGCGGCTGTCTCTCACAATGATGACACGTTTCATACGTACATCACTTGGAACAAGCTCACCTGGCTGTTTACGGATAATATGATGTGAGGAAAAGCCAAGGGCCAATACAAATATCACATTGACTTCCTGACTTCAGTAGTGCGCTGTCGTGTACTTAGACAGCTGGCATGTCTAAACAGTTGCGCAGCTGGCAGTTGGTCTGGGCCCCAAGCAACCTGCTTTCATTGGTTTTAACTGTTTGTAATATAAATACAGTTAAGGATGAGCTGAGATGAAGTCGGATCTATAAGATTTCATTAACCACACCCAAAGTGACTGTTTGCCTCCCGCGACAGTGTTTGTGTTACCATAGGAGGAAAATATGCCCTCTGACAAGTTAGATTAGAGGATTCTCTAATCTAGCAAACAAAGGCATAAGGTGATCCAATGGCTGGAAACTGAAGCCAGGCAAATTCAGACTAGAAATAAGGCTGATCCTTTTTTTTTTTTAAACATTCAGGGTAATTAACCATTAGAACAATGTATTGAGGGATGTGGTAAATTCGAAATCCCCTAACATCTAACTCAAGATTGAATGTTTCCCAAAAGATAGTCAGGGATGATGGGTTTGCTGCAGGAATTACTGGGTGAAATTCTGCGACTTGTGTTATGTAGGAGTTCAGACTGAATGATCCTGTTGGTTCCGTCTGACCCTTACATCTACGAAGCAGGGGGCTGAATCATCTACTCCCTTGGGGTTACTAGGCTGTACCTGAGATTGCAGCCACTGCTCAGAACAAACTGTCCTAAGTTGTGTTTCTAGGTGAGATGTCAAGATGCATATTTCACTCCTCAAAGTGGTGTGTGGGAGTGTACCTTAGACACCCAAGTGATCTAACAATTGTGAGGAGTGGTGCAAAGATTCTTTAGAACTTCCACAAGTGTCCAGGGTATAGAGCAGAGATGGAAGTCCTAGGTTGCTAGCAGCTAATGTTGGGAGGATGATTGCTAAGGTGACTAATCAAGATGACTAGAACATGGGTTTGTGGCTTCTTCCTCTGAACCCCTTACCTGACTCTTAAGAAGCACTCTCTGACCATGATTCCCTGGGATCTATAATGACAACCTTGCAGTTAACATAAAACTCTTGCATTGCCTTCAGCCCTAGTCAGAATTCCAACATGATTACCACGAGGCATGCACTAAATGGTGGTTTCCTTGTTGGTTATGATCTTAAATTGCTTGTGACAGCATTTAGCCAGGGACAGTTCCTCTTACACAGAAAAGAGCTTGTTTTTTTCAACTGGTGTGTAAACAAAGTATTGCAATGATCTCCTCTAGGCTTTAACTGCCACTCTTGGACTTCAGTAACTGGTTGTTTTTCCTCCCTAGGTTGATCTATCACGACTGTCCCCCGAAGAGAGATGGAGGTGAGTGGTGCATTGCAGTGGGTGTGGGAGAGGTGAACGTATGCGTAGGTCTTAATTTCACTCCAGCCTTACTGTCCAGTGAGGCTGGATTGCTGTAGTTGTCAATGCAGAGCGATAGCATCCAACTGTGGACTAAGCCCTCTTGCCTTGCACAGTGTTACTAGATTATTTGCCCCACCACTTCTGTTAATCCAGCCAGTTTTAGTTGGATGTTTAGAATTGGCCTCCATGTACTCGCAACCTACTTGAATGTTAATCAGTAGAAATGTCCTGAAGGCTCATAGAAGTAGCTTTGTTTCATATTTTCAGTTTGCATTGAGCTCACTTGGTCTTAAGTGAACCATGAGTTAGGAGCATTTTCTCCTGCTCCCAAAGCATGACTTGTAGGCCCGATGGGAGCAACCATGAGCTTTACGCAACTCAGTGGGGCTCATGTTTAATATAGTGGTAAGGCCCATGTAGCTTACAAGTCCCATAGTTCCAGCTTGATATGAGCTGGTAGCTGCCCTCAAATAGGAAGCATTGCATGCTGGGACCTGCAGTTCTTGTAGAACTGTTCCTCTCTCAAAGACGCAAGGGATGTCAATTAGTTGTGTGAACTGCAGCAGAGGTGTGAGCTGGGGCTCCTATCCCCTTCGTTGGGCAGGAGGAAGAGGGATGCCTCTTGCTACTCAAAATTAAAGCGAAAGGACATTTTGTCTATTCTGCTTGGGCCCTTTATATTTCTGCTGGGCATCAGTTCATATCCTTGGGCCTCTCCTTCTAGCCATGATAGCAGGGAACCCTTTCAGCCACTAATGCTGCACTAGTGAACTGCAAGATTGTAGGTACAAGAGATGCAGTCTGCTTCTCCTTGCTCCCAAAGTCTGACAGCACCAAGAAGACACTTCAAACTTCATCTTTCCTGTCTGCACAGAGCTTGAGCCAAAGAAATACCTGGGTTTTTATAGCTCTAGAATCTGAGAGAGCCAGACCAGATTTGTATTCCTCTGCCTTTCCTCTCTTGATTTATAGCAGCATCCTTCCCTGCTAACCTCCCACGCACTACATCCTCCTCCCCCACGCCACTTTCCATCCCGACATGGAAACTTTCCTGCAACCCTGCTGTGCTGCTCTATATACCAGGTTCTTGCTGATTCCAGCCTGTGCACTCCAGACTTGACTTGCCTTGCCTTGTTCTCATTTCAGGGTCGAGCATGCTCGGATGCACGCCAAGCACCGTGGTCACGAGGCCATGCATGCCGAAATGGTCCTCATCCTCATTGCCACGCTAGTGGTTGCACAGCTCCTCTTGGTACAGTGGAAACAGAGACATCCTCGCTCCTACAATGTAAGTGTTTCCCACTCTCTTTCATCCACCCTCTGGCTGCAGGTGCTGAATGGAGCTGGCATTTACTGTATAAACAGTTGTATTAATGCCATTCTCTGACTACCGTATGATGTTGAAATCTTCGCTGTCCAACAGTGCGCATTGGAACTGTATGAGAGACATAGGCCACGTAAGCCATAAAAATACAATTTCCTTATCGGTGTAGCATATCTCAGGGGTTCTCAACCATTTTCTTTCTGACCTCCTCCCCAACATGCTATGAAACCTCCACAGCCCACTTGTGTCACAAAAACTGATTTTCTGTGTATGAAAGGTGGAGCTAGCGTTAGGGGGTAGCAAGCAGGGCAATTGCTTGGGGCCCTATGCCACAGGGGCCCTGCAAAGCTAAGTTGCTCAGGCTTTGGCTTCAACCCTGGGTGGCTGGGCTCAGGGCCCTGGACTTCAGCCCCATGCAGTGGGGCTTCAGCTTTCTGCCCTGGGCCCCGGTGAGTCTGATGCTAGCTGCTTGATGGGCCCTCTGAAACCTGCTCACAGCTCCCCAGGGGGCCCCGGACCCTGGCTGAGAACCAATGGCATATGTAACTCTTTGCTAGTAAGGAGCTTATACCAAGTTGTGTTAGCCCTTAAGGAGGCAATGGAACAAATTGATCTCACCTCTGATGTTACTCAGAACAATGTAAATGGAAGCTGGATTTCACCATTGTTACTCAGAATAACGCAGACTGGTTAAGTGGAAGCTGGATTTCATGGTCGCTGACCTCATTTGCCATTTGAATGCTCACAGATCCTTGTCCGATCGCTCGGTTTGCTGAATCCTCTCAAGCCTGTTGGTCACTCTGCTACCATTGATTTTGCTAACTTGATGCATCAGACTGTACTTCAGGGAATATCGTTCCATTCAAGAACAACAGGGGATTCTCCACACCCTCCGCTCTTCCAAGCCTCATGATGCCAATTAACACTGCCAGACAATGTCTTGTTTCCTACGTGGTGGTTTTGCAAGCAATTCCATTTGCATTGCAAAAACTTTGTGCTGGGAAAGGATTTGTACGGAATAGCTGAAGCTTATTGTGTACACCTGTTTAGTATCTGCTTTGAGGGATGTGTGGGTAAACTCTTAAGAACCTCAAACAGGAGAAAATTGCTGTGGCCGTCTTACAAAAAATGATGAGACAAGTATTGAGCATATATGCCTCTTCTAGCAGAGATGAGCAAACCCCAGTAGCTTATTTACAATATTACAATGACTTCTCCCTCTGGTTTAAACCTTCCCACTATCTGTCCCATCTCGCCCCTCGCTGAACCCACTGAAAAAACATTGGGTAGCATTATTTCATTCAGATTTCATAGTGTCCAGGGCTGGACAACCAAGAGTGTATTCTCTTTAATAGAGGCATGGGGGAACAGCGGGGCAGCCAGTATTGGTTTCAATGCCATTCAGTGTGAGAGCTCAGTTTTTGCTGAAATGCCTTTGTTTTGTTCTTGCAGATGGTGACCCTCTTCCAGATGTGGGTTGTTCCACTTTATTTCACAGCGAAGCTGCACTGGTGGCGATTCCTGGTGATCTGGGTTCTCTTCTCTGCTGTCACAGCCTTTGTCACTTTCAGAGCAACTCGTAAACCTCTTGTGCAGACAACTCCGAGGTTAGCATGATCATCTCCTTATAAGCCACATGAACCAAAAACTAGACATGGTTTTGTGCAGGCTGCCTCTGTGAGGGCAGCAGGTAGCTGGCTTTATTCAGATTTCCATGCAACAGACTTACTGCTTTGCTTCAGCTTTGCAGTTCAGCTTCCGACTCCAGTAATATTCCCACCTTGTGCCAGGGGCCCTATGATGGGACTGTATTAATCACACTCCTTTGACCGTCTCACTTGGATTCTACCCACTAATCATCTCTGTCAGGAGTGCATCTAACATTGCTGACAACTAATCAGCTTCAAACAAAATCAGCCTGTCACTGAAATATTAATTTTCTCCAGAATCTCTGCTGACCTGAGGAACAGGTGGAAAGCCTGGTAGATCGTAGCCCTGCTGGGCTATACGTGGAGCCATGTCCTAGTGGGGGTATTTTCTATCCCTGGAAGGTCATGAAGTACTGGACTTAAGTCATGACATTCCATACATCATGATTTGCCAAGAGTCACAGGCAGAGTACGTGTCAGAGCTGGGATTAGAACTCTGAAAATCTGGCTCCCCAGCCAATGGGCAACCCATTATCTTCCCTTTCATATGAACAGCTCAAATGGCCTAAGTGATAAACTAGCTTTAGTTAGAATCTTAAAACTCCTTCAGGTGTTCCATGAAACTCCCTTCAAAATACCTGTAAAATCACTTCACTTTTGGGGGTGTGTTTTTGTTTTGCAGGCTGGTCTATAAATGGTTTCTGCTGATATACAAGATCAGCTATGCCACTGGAATTGTTGGGTACATGGCTGTAATGTTCACTCTTTTTGGTCTTAACTTGTTGTTCAGGTGAGTAAATCTTAGCTGCTTAGCTCCCATCAAAGAGTTAAAATGGCAAGGCTGTATAGAGCCAAGTGTTAGCTATGGGGCTCTTTAAAACACATTGGGAAATAGGTACTGCCATATATATATATATATAATATTCCTAGTCGTGTCATCAATAAGGTAGGAGACCAAAGTGCTGACTAGTTTTTCTTTTGGCTGTAGACAGAGGCATGGAGAAGTTAGGCTCTGTGATTTGTGTCTATTTTGTGCTCTACAGTTATTTGCCACTGTGTAACATCTCCAGCCTTGATGGTCAAGGAGACTCCTGGCTATCTTTTTCTCTCTTCTTGAGAGATGTTGATTACCTACAACAGCAACTGAAGCCCCTGTCTCTTAGAACTACCCCTTAAATCTAGCTATGAAACACTGCCTGAGAATTCACAATTAGAACAAGCAAGGCTGTGGTCCTAGTGTAGCAGTGAAAGATATGGACTCCATACACATTAGGCAATTTAAGGATTGTAGATTCCGAGGCCAGAAGGGACCACTGTGATCATCTAGTCGGACCTCCTTCAAAACAGATTCACAAGCACAAGATGCTGCATTAATGCATATTGCTGCATTTAGAAGATGGCAACTCTTGCCAAAATTCCCGAAGATCTGGTATTTACAGGGATTGACATGGCAGTCGTGCATGTCACCACTGTTGAATGCTTACATGGTAGATGAGGTTCCTAGTACACTATTAAATATTGCTAATGAGGCCTTTGATGCTCTGTTTTTACAGCAGGCTAGCTGTTCATATGTTCAGTGAAGCAACTTTGTTTGACTGAAGAACTTGTTTGACGTTTTTCTGCCTCTTGCACTGCAGAATCAAACCGGAAGATGCAATGGATTTTGGTGTTTCCCTCCTGTTCTATGGCCTTTATTACGGAGTACTTGAGAGGGACTTTGCTGAAATGTGTGCGGATTACATGGCATCAACCATAGGGGTGAGTTGGCATGGCCACACCGTTTCCTTGAGCTGTGGTTATTCTCTTCAGTGGCATGTTTAATCACAAGATGCCGCCTTGTGAAGGTTGCTTCTGTAACACTCTCTTTTCATGGGGAAGGGGGCTCAGAAATGATGACACACAAGAGCAGCTTCTTCAAGTTTGTCTAAATTGAGTGTCTAAGCATGGATGTTCCGTAAGTCTTCTGTGCCCTTCTGAAGGCTGCTGCTTTCTTTTTCTGGCATCCCATATGCGTAAAGATGGTTTAAGACGTCATGTTAAGGTGGAGCCCACCATTGATTCGTACCCTTTTACCATGCCTCTCAGCAGGTCCAAGTGGTATTATTATTATTAGACCTTAAGTGAATGATTTACCCTTTCCTTCAGTCTGTCACTCCAACCACTTCCCCATGTACCTGTTCCACGTTATGGCCTACAACATCTTCCTTTCTTCTTTGGTGCTCACTGAGAAGGTGGTTAGTAGTATTGCTGAGTCAGGGTTCTCCACTTCTTAGTCGCCCCAGTTCTAATAGCCAGTCCTCCACAACGAAGGTGCCGCAGCAGCCTGCACAGGGGGTTATGGGAGAGCTCTTGGCATGAGGCTGGCTCCTACTGCATGCGATGGAGTAAATTTGCTTCAACAGACAATCTTAGATAGGAGGATGCTCATTAACCCCTTGTATTCCAATCCACAGGTTTGAGAGCTGCTGTAATAAATGGTGGGGCTAATCATTCCCTTAAGAGAACTTGACTCTTGAAGACCACAATTACAGGCAGTTTCTTTTCTACATGAACTGAACAGGCCACTGAAGAAATGGGTAGAGCCTGTGAGTTTCCCTCATGGATAGATTCTGTCTAATATACTCATCTATACAAGGGCAAAGAATCCCAGTAGCCCAATAAACTCTTCAGTATAGCTCCCCTCTTCCAGTTTGCCGTATGCTATTTAGCAACTTAAGCAATGTGGGATGGAGTAGACCACACATCCATGTAGTCTAGTTCCTTCTCTTCAGAAATGTCTAATCTGTTAGTTCTTTTGACATACAGCTCTGTACTAAAGTTCTGTCCTCTTTTTGGAAAATGGATGGTTCTTTCTCCTCAGCCTCCCAGCACTAAAGCATCTATGGAGAATGCTTGGACTACTGTGGTTCTTAAGCTCGCACAAGAATCCATGATTTTCAGGAAGTGACCTCCTACCTTCTGATCTGTTGACTCCAACGGAGGATATTCAGTTCCCATGGTGATGCCTTTAAATGTGTCTCCTTCCAACCCCTTCTCTCCATCTTTGGTATATTAACCATGTCCCAGCTTGAAAAGGGGGGGGGGGAGGGAAGTACTGGTTCCAAAGAAGAATAGTTCCCCCTTTCCAGAGTTGATCTCAGGGATCACACAGTGCACTAGAGCAATTCAAATTCCTTTTAGCTATGGCTCTGTCTTTGTAGTGTGAAATCCATCACTTCATGCAGCTGGCCCGAGGGCTTTCCTGTCTTAAACACTGTTCTTTCCACTGGACTGGGGAATTTAATCAGCCTTGAAAAATTCTTCATGTCTTGGGCAAGGAAACTTGTCTTTCTGTCTGTCTTTCGGGGGGGGGGAAGCTGGGGCTAGTGGGTTCTCATTAGTTTCTTCCTGATAAAGGCTGCACAAGTGGACTTCTTGGGCTTGGCTTGATACATTTTCATGGGTAGTTTTGTGAGGCTGCCATACATCATAGAATCTTCCACTAGCTGGCGCTATAGCTCTTTCTGAGTGAGAAGAATGAATCAGAGCAGCAGTGAGAAGAGATGGGTGAAAGGGAAGATTTGATTTAAATCACTAGTCAGGATGACTCTATTTTAATCATGGATTTCTACATAAAAGTGCACTCTTGTTGGTTGTTACAACCTTAATACATATTCTTCAAAACTCAGATGTAGGTTTAATTTTTAGAAGGTACACACTATACATTTTTTAAACAGTGATTTATTTTGAAAACTTTTTTTCAGAATAGTTTTACAGATATATCAGAAAATGAATGATTGTTTGGTTATTTCATTGACCAAAAGTAATTGAAGCAGATATTTATGAAGTCATTGGGAGGTGAACTGTCTCCAATTCAACAGGTTCATCATTTTATATTTGGAGGATTTTTTTTCCATGGAGAACATCACCAGACAGACATTTCAATTGTTTTATTTACGAAAAAAAACATTATGTCTTCTGGATTTTTTTCAACAGCAAACATATTATAATTTTACAAAACAAACCATATGAACTTTTGAATTTAGTTAAACATTGAAGTTTTTTAAAATCAGGTTTATTTTTTGTTAAAATTGTTCTTAATAGTTAAATGAAGTATTAACAAAAAAAACAAATTAAATTGACTGTCAGGTCAACGTGAGAAACTTAAAATATTGACTTCTGCAGCTAACTCAGTCATCTTCACCTTCATTTTCCTGTTTGTTCATAATCTGGAAAAGAAAAACAAGCTTTCTTGCTTTATTTCAGGTCCCAAACGATTTCTCAATTTGGAATGAATTAGTCTAAAGGAAGAAAATATTCTTTCTACACCGGCAGAAGAAGCTACTGCTGTTAAGTGAGATTATCACTTCAACAGTCTCTGAATCCAAGTGCTTAAGTGACTTCCACCAGTTCACTGGTGTGACTTTCTTTAAAACATCATCTGCAAACATATTTCTTGAACGGTTCATATGCCCAAAATGGGTCTCTCTTATGGCCTGCTGCCATTATAGGTTTTCCCTCCTAGTGAGAGAATGGTATGTTAGATATCAAATCAATGATCTATTCCGCCCCCAACAACCTTCTATTCACTGAACTGTTTGAAACTTCACTTTGTAGAGAGAGGTAAGGAATTGACTCTGTGTACACAAATTTGCAGAGGGACAGTAGGGTTGAGGTCTGTTGTTTGTCACCTCTATAATATTTATTCATTCATTTATTTTAAAACATTTTTGCTGTTATCTCTGGAGACACAAATCCACAGTTTGAGAACTGCAAAACTAAGCATCTCTGATGGTATGTTCTAGACTGAGCACTGAGTCCCACTGAGTAGATAGATTATTTAGGTTAATTTCTACAGAAGCCCCTGGAGCCCCATATGATTGAGTCCCTTATCCATGAACTATTGGAACTCATTTACAAAACTTTTCTTAAACATTACATGAATATATTGTCTCTAATTCTATAGTATACAATCCCTATTCCGTCTCTGAGCTATAATGTATCTTTAGAAGGTTTTTTCCTTAAAAAGCATTTTATCAAAAAAAATACGACCTAAATCAAAATCTGATATTTTTTTTGGTTAATTTTTACATTATTGATTTTTATTCACCCTGGTGGATGAAGTAATATCCGTTATTGGACCCGTTTCTCTTGCTGAAAGAGAGACTTTTGAGCTCGTCGGAGCTCTTCTTCAGATCTGAAGATTCATAGCAACAGTGACAGGCCTAGAATTGAAGCAGATCTTCTAATGCTGCTTGTCCCTCAAAATGAGGTTGGAGATGGTCAAAGAACTAACGGGTCTAGTCATCCTCCCTGGTACCTTTGTAAAGGCTTTATCCACTAGTGGTTTGTCCAGCCTCGTTCAGAGTGACACAGCAGTGACCATGCCATTGTCCACTTTGGGAGACCATTCCACAATCTTTGTAGGTTTCAACTTTAGCAAGTCTGGCTTGAAACCAACCTAAATGATCTCTCCCTTTTTGGTATTTCCACCCTACCAAAGACTTGTGGAGTTAACTATGGTTTTACATTTGTCATCAATCAGTCTGTCTAGCTCCTTAATCATGTGTTGCTCGTCTTTGAAAGATGTAGGTAAACTAGAAGGAATTTAAATACTGAAGTGTCCAGAGTTAAGCCCCTTTGTTGCCCTAACAGTTATATTATGCTACAGTCAGATCTCAAAAGCTGAACAGAACTGAGCTTGCTCAATATTTGGATTGGAACATAAGAACTGTAGTAATGGATCAAACCAGTTCTTCTAGTCCAGTATCCTGTCTCTGCCTGTGGCCAGTACCACCTGTCTAGTGGACAAATATAGAATAACTTAACCACAGTAGGAAGCTTCTTTCTGGCCCCCATCAGTTAACGGTTGGTGTATGCCTTGAAGTCTGAGGGTTTATATCCCTTCTGGAGTCTTATGCTGTCTAGTTACCCATTTACATCTCTGGTCTCTTTGAGTTCTCTCTCAATGATATCTGGTGGCGGTGAGTTGTATTAAATCCCTTCTGTTAGTTTTACACTTGTTGTTGTCTTTCAGTGTAACAGCACGTCGTTTGTTCTTGGATTATGAGTAAAGAGCACCCCGTGTACCTTCTCTGTACAAGTCACTATTGTGTGTGCTAGCATATTGCCTCTTCATTTGCAAGTATTTCTATGTTTCTAATCGCTCTTCATCGCTTCCTCTGAGCCCTGCTTGCTCTGTGACACAGGGAAGTGCTTATTTCTCTTTTTAATAGTCCACAACTGGACACAGTATTCCACAACAGGGCATGCCGCTGATCTATACAATGGCATCACAATCAGTGTTTTCTGTTCTATTCCACACACATTCTAACATCTTGTTGGATTTTTTCCATTGAGCAGAAGCTTACCATTGAGCTGTCCACAATGACACCTGAGTTAATTGGGAACCCAGAAATTTGTGAGTCGCTCAGCTTCTGAGACCTCCCTAAAGAACACCTGGGTTCTGCAGAGAATAGATCTGTGAACCCTAGGTAGCATTCTGCCCTCTGAGCTGGTACCAAACCAATGTTCAGCGTGGTGCTAATCTGTGCTGTGCTGGAGGTGCTACTCCTGAGGGCATTCTACACCAAAAAATTAAAAATTCTGTGCCAAAAAACTTAAAATTCTGCACACAGTATTTTAAAATTCTTCAAGTTTTTTTGTCAGTAAATAAATGCAGAGGCTCCAGCATGGCAATGGGGAGCACGGGCCTAATTATGTTGTAGTTTCATTTGCCTACAGTATTGAGTTCCATCTCCAATCCTAAACGTGTTTCTTCTCAAGGGTGCTTCTCTTCAGTGTTGGATGAAAACCCTCTCTTGTGCTGGTGTGATGTTTGTATTTATATTTATGAAGTGCTTTGAGGTCATGTTATGAAAGATGCTGTGGAAGAGCGAACAGGGTCCTAAAACCTCAGCTTCTCCAATGGATGATCTAATAACATGAAAACTGGCTGCTGAGTTTGGGGTCATAAGGGTCCCTTGTTATAAGAACCTGAGAATGGCCATAGCAGGTCAGACCAATGGTCCATCTAGCCCAGTGTCCTGTCTCTCGACAGTGACCTCTGCCAGATGCTTCAGAGGAATTGAACAGAACAGGGCAGTTATCCACTGATCCATCCACTGTCATCCAGTCCTAGCTTCTGGCAATCAGAGGCTTGGGGACACCCAGAACATGGGGTTATGTCCCAGACCATCTTGGCTCTCAGAATTAAGTCACCTTTTTGAGGTGGCCTCTAACTTTATCTGGATTAGGATGTTTGGGCTGCTCTGATAGGGCACAGCCAACTTCCAAAGAATCTAAGGATGGTTCTAGTCAGTGTGTTGTGCCTTTCCACTTTCCCAGACATAGATGCACAGACTCCATCCTCCGGGGAGGCAGACCATTCCTCCTATCACTGCATTAGGCCTTCACACCGTGAGCCCACAGAACTAGGGAACGAAGGCTTCATTCCTTCCTTTCCAAGAAGGCTTTGCCAGACCAGGCCTGGGTTCTGATATCAGGTAGTCATCTGTCTGTGGAGGGACAGAAAAAGACCTGAGAGGTGTTGCAGGTGGTGCACTGAAAAAGTCTAGCTCAGTGTGCAGCCACTGAGGTTAGGATGCACGTGGAGTGGAATAAATAGTAAAATGACTGTGCAGTTGTATAAACCCATTTTTTTTTGCCCTTGTGGAATAGCATGTTCAGTCATGGGCACCTTTCTCACGTAAAAGGGGTTCAGAGACATAACAAAAGTAGCTAGAGGCATAAAAAGACTTTGTGTAAGAGACGGAAAAGGTCAGAACGACCTGGTTTGGAGAGGAGATAAATAAGAGGGAACAGGGTAGAGAGAAGGTAAAATGAGCACTTCTCATAATACAAGAACATGGGCACATTGATGAAACTGAAAAGCAGAACATTAAAACTGAGAGAAGAAAACGTATTGTACACAGAATAGTTAACCTTTGGAACTCCCTGCAACTAAGACCAAGAGCTTTAGATATGACTAACCCTTCCTTGCTGTCTGCTAATCTGCATTTTGACTAAAGGTTAAATTTAGGAAATGATTAGAAGGTTTACAGACCTCTCTCAAGATATGTCAGCTGCTCTCTGGTGAGGGTAAAGAATAAACTTCAAGGGAAGACCATTGCATAATTGCTGCAGGGTTTCTTTCACTTTCCTTGAAACAACTTGTACCCTGCTGCTGTTGGACACTAACAGTTTGCAGATTAGACAGCCCCTGGTCTGATCCAGTCTGGCACTTCCTGTGTCGTCAAACATATTTCTGCTGTTTCGAGAACTATTCTGTGACTTGGGTTTGAATGCTTTCTCCAGAGAAAGCAAAAGCCCTAAAATAGTATTCTTGTTCCAGTCTCCCTCTTCTTTAGGGGTCAGAGACTCTGTCCGATCAGACACAGCTAAAGTGATGAACGAAGTGTGGGCTTGGTTAAAAGGCAGCGTGCTGGTTCAGGGTTTTTTTTTGTTTTTGTGTTTGTTTTTTTTTTAACCTGCCAACATACAGCTCAAGCTGTTATTTCATCAGCAAAAGAGTTGCAGGCCTGATTTAGTATTGGAAGGGAGACTCCCAAGGCAGCCATTCAGATACTACATCGATTGATTGGTCTCATATCAACGCCTGGGACGTCCTGTGTTGATGACTCATGAGGCTGCCTTTTCTCTGAACTGATGCCCCAGCATGGTGCTAGGGGGAGCTGTGCTGCTGAAAAGGTTTCCGAGGTCTTACTCAGACACTGGTCCTCTCCACAGAACTCAGGGTGTCTTGCCTTATTTCCTATGTGGGTGGTCAGAGCTGCTCACACACCCCATCTGCAGTTTCAGTTGGATTTGATAACCTGCCTCACCTCTTTCCCTAAATTAAATGACTGTCTTATGCCAGCCTAGAGATGGCTACCCTTCAGTAGTTGCTGGCTATGGCATTTATAAAGATCATTGGCCTTCATGTTAAACCTTACCTTCAAATAGCACCTTTCTATTTATTTTATTTTTTTTATATTAAATTCTAGGTTTGACCATCACTCTGCATAAGTGCCCAATTTATGTTTAACCAGCCAAGATTTTTCAAAAGGGACTTTGGGCAGCGTGGTATTTTGGTATCTAGCATGACACGTGATTTCTCAGAGAACTGGTGCTTGGCATTTTCTGATAATCATGCCCCTTTAAGCTGTCTGGAGTTGGGCTCCCAAAATCACCAGTCACTTATGATCTTGGTGCCTGCACTCTGTATAGAGTCCACAGTAATAATTGGTTACTGCCCATGCTTTAGCATAGGCCTGGTCAAAAACTTTCTGACAGCAGTGCTTGATGGAAATTACTTCTTTTTGATTAGATGAAACCTTTTCTGAAATGTGACTGGCTTCCATGGAAAACTGACTGTTTTTTCATCAAAATACCAAACAACCACGATATTTTGATTCCAAAATGCCACTATGGTGCCTCATGCTTCCGTTCGCCTCAAAATCCAGCTGGGGAGCCCAGCCCATAATCTCCCCGATACACCCCAGACATGTTGCACTACCTCCCTTCACCAACAGGAGAGACCATGGTGCTTCATGGGAGATGTAATCTGACCAGTGAGCGTGAGCTATACAGGAGAATCCCAACTAGCCCATGGGGCACTGCAGTGGCATTTCAGAATCAAAATATTTTGGGGGTTTTAGGTTTTCTTTTACTTTTTTCCCCCAATTCTACCTGCTGCTAGAAGAGAGCAGCCATGTTCTGACCAGCTCCAATGGCAATAGTGCTTAGCCTGAGGGGACCCCAGTGTGGTGTTTCTGGCAGGGAGGGTGTAACTGAGGTGGGTGACTAAGCATGTGCCTGCAGCCTCCCCATTTCCTACAGTAACAGTCTCTAGGACAAGGGTTCTCACAACCCATTTTTTGTTGGTGGCGTCTCTCACAGATTTTCCTAAAATACTTAAGAAAAATATATGCACATGTACGTATCCAAATAAATCATTGTAATTTATTTATGTAGGATTTTTTTGCAGACTCAACAATAAATATGTCCAGTTGTATTTTTGTGCCCCTGGCCACCACTGTGTCCCCGTGCCCCTGGTCCCGACTGCTTCCCCTCTCCATTGTCTCGAGCTCCCTTCTGCTGCCTCCCACCCCAGGCTCACCCTACTCCTTGCCTCTTGACCACGGTGCCCAGTAAGGCCAGACCTGCTGAAGCCCAGAGCCAGAGCCCCGCAGCTGGAGTAGTGCAGGGTGTCTGAAGTCCACCCCTGAAGCCCCATGGTGGGGCGGGGTGGGGGGGAGGGGGAGTGCTGAACCAGGGGACAGGGGCTGAAGCTAGAAGTTCATATTCCCAGGTCCTTGCTGTGACCACTGGATCACTCACTCTGCCAGTTAAACTGTAATCTTGCCACAGACTCCTTTAGTTTGAACTGTAGAGGAGCAAGACTTTGTTAGTGAATGCACATTAATTGTGACTAGTTCTTGTCTTGTGTTGTCCCCTCCCGCCATCCTATTCAGTTTTACAGCGCATCAGGAATGCCAACGAAGCACCTTTCTGACAGCGTCTGCGCTGTGTGTGGCCAACAGATCTTTGTAGATGTTAACGAAGAAGGGATCATAGAGAACACATACAGGCTTTCCTGCAATCATGTGTATCCTTTTCTCTTCCTGGAGCAGCTGGAGAGCTAGCACCTCAGGTAGCCTGCTACCCACTGTGGGTCACTATTGGAATCTGGTCAGAATTACTGTTTGGGTAACTTCATTCTACTTCCCTGAATTCCCCCTTTCCTGACTTCATCTCTCTATAAAAAGAACAAACCTGAACCAGTTGCGTGGCAGCAGCTCTCTTCTGAAGTGGCTGCATTTCAGGAATGGGTTAAGCTATGGAGGAGCCTACATATCTTCCAGGAATTGCTTCCCTCTGTCTCTGCTTTAGGAGCAGGCACAGTGTAAGTTTGCCTAGAATCGGACAGCTGAGACACTGAGGGATTTGCCAGTGGAAGTGAGAACCTTCCACCTCTGGGTCACCAGTTCTAAACCAGCCCAAGCTGACAACGAGAAAGTCATTGCCATCCGATTGTGTGGTCATCTATGGGAAACAAATTTGGTCTTGGTCCAGTTCTTAGTGGATAAGTGTCCACACCGTCAAAACAGGCATTAAGAGACCCACATTGTTGATGCACTTTGTCCAGAGGCCAAAGTTTGGGAATAGCCATTCAGCCAATAGAGGTTGTTCCTCAAGGCAGGTCTGAGGGGACTTGTTGGAGAAGCTTGCACTGTTGCTTCTTCCTGTGTTTTGATTTTTCTTGGGCGGGGGGGGGGGGCTTGTTCTACTTGCTTCTGTCATGGTTAAGTTTTGCTTTGTGTGCATCTGATGTAGGTGATGTTTGAGGAAATCACAGAACACACAGATCAGATTGAAACCACTGTGGTTTTCAGAGCGCACCTTACTTTGCAGATAGTTAACCACATAGTTTCCCAGTGATGCTGGGCTTCCTGGTCCCATGCATGAGACACTTTGTGCGGCTGTCTCTACTAAAGGTCTTCTGGCTTTTCTGCTGATGGCACAATTAAAAGCCTGACCCGCTGCTTAGATTACCTAGCACATGTTGACCTGAACTTGATGGGTTAGTTGTTATGGCTCGCCACTGATCACATCCAGCCAGAAGACTTATAGGTTCTTACCCAATTCAGACTACAAGGTTCAAGAACTCGGAGAGTTCTATAGCGGGAGAGGACTCTCGGGTGCCTGCAAAAACACTTACGCTGAGAACAATACCAAAGTGACACAAACTTTGAGATTAACAAAAGAATAATAAATGTTATGAAACTTATAACTGCAAAACAGTAAAAATTCCAAAACTCCTGGTGGTAATATTCCTATTGTAAGTACCTTACCTTAACATACTTACATCCTTCCTTGAGGACCTGGTAATAGGAGGTGAAGGACCAGCCTCACTCCTGTCATGCCCCATAACATGATAATGCTGGCTTCCCCAATAGTTAGAAACGTTGAGTAGTTCTACTATAATGCACAAGCTGAGCGTGATAGAAGATACTCTATAGAACATAGGAGAACAAAGACTAAAGGAAGAGCTAAAGACTAAAAGAGTGAGCTCAGAGAGCTAGAAGAAAAGCTTAAAGGCTGCTAAATAGCAAGAAGCTAGAAGAGCACTCCAGACTTCTTCCGTACAAGGTATTTGATAGGACCCTGACACTGTAATTCAGACCCAACCTACTATACCCAAATCTTATTTCTGTACCCTAAGAAATTTATGAGTACCCTTATCTTATAGGTTAGTGGATTGACACTTAATTTCTATATATTTATAAGGATTATCTCACTCCAAAAACTGCCAGCCTAGGCTCTCTTGGTGACTTCCAAGTTGTGGTGTACCCTGTAGTTACCAACTGACTGTAGACGCCGGATAAGCCTGTTCAGTGTTGTGTTTAGTTCCTCCCTTTGGTTCCCCAAAGTTCACGGATCACTCCTATCTGTGCCATAGATTATCAGCCTTTATGCTGATTTACTCTTAACTGATTATACTTTTAGCTATATAGCAGATTTTACCCAATATACAGGTCGGTAGCCTTCTTGCGTTTCAGTAAAACATCTTATTGGGAAACACATGCCTCAACACATCCTAAATTCAAATAAATTAATACTGGTAAAATATAAGAATGAAATGGATTAATTTGGAAAAAGAAACATCATTTGATATGGCTGGCTGGATTAGTAGGATATAGTAGCTAGCAAAGTAATCCTGTGGGCTACAGCAGTGGTTCTCAACCTATTTATTATTGTGGGCCGCATCCAATACTACGTGTATGGCCCTGAGGATGTCACATGGGCTGCAAGTGGCCCACAGGCCGCAGGTTGAGAACCATTGACCTAAAGCTAGGGTGTCTAAACTTGGCCCTAAATAAGGACCACATTGAAAACACGTCTGAAACTATGGGCTGCGCTTGTCTTTAAGGCTATAATCACCGTTCTGAATTCATTTGTTTTGAATAAATGACTCTTCATCATAAGCTGAGCAGTTTGGGAGGGATCTAGGCCACCATTTCTCAAATGCGGCCATCAAGGTCTTTTCTTCCTGCCACATCCACCTGGGCAGTGATTGGGGGAGGCAAAGCAGTGGTCCCTCCCCCAGGCCACCAGCAGGGGTTGGACCCTGCCATGCACACTTCCCCCGAGACACACATGCTGGAGGAGCAGGCAGCTAGTGAGTTCCCCACCAGCAGGCTCTGGCCATGGAGCTCCAACCCTTGGCTGCAGGGCTCCTCGCCCATTGTCCCTGGCCCCCACTGCCTCCGCCAGCCTGTCATGCTACCAGCACTCCTAGCTATCTTCAAGACACTACTGGCTTCCTGAGAAAAGCACAATCCATCGGTGATCTTCCAGAAAACACCATCCTGGCCACTATGGATGTAGAAGCCCTCAATACCAATATTCCACACAAAGATGGACTACAAGCTGCCAGGAACAGTATCCCTGATACCACCATGGTGGCTGAACTTTGTGACTTTGTCCTCACCCACAACTATTTCACATTTGGGGACACTGTGTACCTTCAGGTCAGCAGCACTGCTATGGGTACCTGCATGGCCCCACAGTATGCCAACATTTTTATGGCTGACTTAGAACAACGCTTCCTCAGTCCTCATCCCCTCATGTCCCTACTCAACTTGTGCTACACTGGTGACATCTTCATCATCTGGACCCATAGAAAAGAAGTCCTTAAGGAATTCCACAATGATATCATCAACAATTTCCATCCACCATCAACCTCAGCCTGGACCAGTCCATACAAGAGAACCACTTCCTGGACACTACAATACTATGGTCACACAAACACCACCTTATACCAGAAACCTTCTGACCACTATACTTACCTTCATGCCTCCAGCTTTCATCCAGAACACATCACATGATCCATTGTCTGCGGCCAAGCTCTAAGATACAACCGCATTTGCTCCATTCCCTCAGACAGAGACAAACACCTACAAGATCTCTATCAAGCATTCTTAAAACTACAGTACCCACCTGCTGAAGTGAAAAAACAGATTGACAGAGCCAGAAGAGTACCCAGAAGTCACCTACTACAAGACAGGCCCAACAAAGAAAGTAACAGAATTCCACTAGCCGTCAGCTTCAGCCCCCAACTAAAACCTCTCCAGCATATCATCAAGGATCTACAACCTATTCTGAAGGACAATCCCTCACTCTCACAGATCCTGGGAGACAGGCCAGTCCTCGCTTACAGACAACCCCCCAACCTGAAGCAAATACTCACCAGCAACCACACAACAAAAACACTAACCCTGGAACCAAACCCTGCTACAAACCCCGGTGCCAACTCTGTCCACATATCTATTCAAGGGACACCATCATAGGATCTAATC
This sequence comes from Gopherus flavomarginatus, assembly GCF_025201925.1. Lineage (NCBI taxonomy): Eukaryota > Metazoa > Chordata > Testudines > Testudinidae > Gopherus > Gopherus flavomarginatus. The sequence goes on along the minus strand of NC_066617.1, from coordinate 366,151,701 downwards.
ACATCAGCCACACCGTCGGGGCTCTTTCGCCTGCACATCTGCCAATGTGATATATGCCATCATGTGTCAGCAATGCCCTTCTGCCATGTACATTGGCCAAACAGGACAGTCTCTACGCAAAAGAATAAATGGACACAAATCAGATGTCAAGAATTATAACATTCAGAAACCAGTTGGAGAACACTTCAACTTCCTTGGCCACTCAATTACAGACCTAAAAGTCACAATTCTTCAACAAAAAAACTTCAAAAACAGACTCCAACGAGAAACTGCAGAACTGGAATTAATTTGTAAATTGGACACCATTAAATTAGGCTTGAATAAAACCTGGGAGTGGATAGCTTTTAGTTTGTGTAATGACCTATTTCCTCATGGTAATTTTTTCCCCTACTTCTTCTCATACCTTCTTGTCAACTTTTTGGAAATGGGCCATCCTGATTATCACTACAAAAGTTGTTTTCTCCTGCTGATAGTAGCCCACTTAATTGATTAGTCGCGTTAGAGTTGGTATGGCAACCTTCATTTTTGTGTGTGTGTGATCTTCCTACTGTATTTTCCACTCCATGCATCTGATGAAGTGGATTTTAGCCCACCAAAGCTTATGCCCAAATAAATGTATTAGTGTCTAAGGTGCCACAAGTGCTGCTCATTCTTTTTGCTGATACAGACTAACGTGGCCACCACTCTGAAAGATAAAAATGTCACTGGCCTAGATTATCAGATCTTTGAGGCTGGGATGGCCCAGTACAATGGGGTTTTGGTCAAGGACCAGGCCTCTGAGATGCTACCATAATACAAATAAAAACATCCTGAAGTTTGCATACTGTAGCCAATATTTTGTATTAGTACAGTAAATCCTCCTCAATTTGACAGCACTTGATCTGAGAGTAGGTTGAATTTTCTGAGGATTTACAGATGAGTTTGTTAGTTTGAGTTAAAAATAAGACTGGAATCTCTACAGTTTTTGGGGAGGCTTTTTAATACTTCTAGCAAATAAGGTATTGGGTTCTGAGAACACTTCAATCTCCCTGGACACTCAATAACAGACTTAAAAGTGGCTGCTGTTCAACAAAAAAATTCAAAAACACACTCCAACGAGAAACTGCAGAACTGGAATTGCTTTGCAAATGGGACACCAAACAAATTAGGCCTTAATAAAAACTGGGAGTAGATGGGTCACTACAAAAACTAATTTCCCCCTGCTGGCACCTTCTTGTCAGCTGTTTGAAATGGGCCACTTTGATTTCATTGGCCTCATTAGCACTACAAAGTGAATTTTCCCTCCCTTGGTATTCACTCCTTTTTGTCAGCTGTTGAGAATAGGCCACTTCCACCTAAACTGAATTGGCTCGTTAGCACTGACCCCCCACTTGGTAAGGCAACTTTTCATGTGCTGTGTATTTATACCCGCCTACTGTATTTTCCACTCCGTGCATATGATGAAGTACGTTTTAGCCCATGGAAGCTTATGCCCAAATAAATGTGTTAGTCTCTAAGGTGCCACTAGATCTCCTCGTCATTTTTATCTTGGTTCATGGGACATCCCTACAGTACCGTGTGTCCTCCTGCCTTGCTCTCTACCTGTCTTATACCTCTCCTCCTCTCACCCCCTCATTTTTATTTTTCCTGTGTTCTCAAACTCTACCTCCTCCTATCCTGCTGCCCTCCTGCCCTGACTATTTTTCATGGTCTTACATATCTACAAGTCACCTGCGCCTCTCCTATTAACTGCTACGTCTGTTAGTCTATAAGGTGCCACAGGATTCTTTGCTGCTTTTACAGATCCAGACTAACCCGGCTACCCCTCTGATATTAACTGCTAGTTACAGCAGTTCTGTTCCTAGCCCCGTCTTCCCTATCATCTCACCTACCTTCCATTCCCTGCTTCTTTCTAACCTTATTCCCATCACTTCCTTGCTCCAACTGAAAAACAATACTGCCATCAAGATATGCAAATACCTAGGGCTTAAATTCTCATATAGTATTTCCCAGAGCCCTGCACACAACCCCCACCAGGGCTCTGCTCTGGACAGCTGTGACTGAATTTAAGCCCTGCAAATACTGCACAATCTTACTGGAATCCTCATCTTTCTTTAACCCTTTCTCTCTATATACTGCTTGTTCTCACTTCGTGTCATGTCTTAATTCAATTGTAAGCTTCTGTGGGCATGGACTACAGATGTTATTTGTTCTTTGAAGTGCATGATATGCATAAGCAGAGTGGTGAACAATAGGTTAGCAAGAAGCAGGTTTCTAGAACTCAGTCATTAGAAGGTGGTGGTAGTCGGAGGTTTCAACTACCCGGAGGCGTGGTGGGATGTTGTACGTAGGCTCAAGCTTAACAGGACATTTGAGTCATCATTTAGGGTGTTGAAATGTGAAAACAAAAGCAGAAACTACAGGGAAGCAAGCAGCACTTGACTTAATTTGGAGGTACATATGGTGTAATTAGTGATGTGGAAGTAGATGGTGTCTGTCGTTAGTGACCACAGACTTACTGCGGTTGATATTGGACCAAAAATTAGAAGGAAAAGAGAAATAAAGAATTTCTTAAGGAAATTTTATATTTCTGTGATGGGATGGAAACAGATTATGCTATAGACAGCAATCTGACCTTGAGTGACAGTTGCCAAGGTGACCATATATTTTTCCTGCTCTAACTTCCTTTTTGAATTTAATTTTGAACTTCTAGAGATATGGGTTGTTAGTCATGGTTAGAATTTCCCCAGAGTGTGATCGTGCACTCATGAAACCATGACAAGAGGGGTGGCCCAAGTGCTAGACAGGCAGACTTAGAACCAGTTGATGGAGTCAACAAAATAGAAAAGGGTGCATCAGTAGATGTAATTGAGACTTTTTAAAATCCTTTGATAAAATCCCTCAAGACTCTGTTAAAGAATCAATGTTGTAGGGTAAGAGGTAGAAGGCTGTAATGGTCTGGAATCTGGCTCAGAGAGTCGCAGGAATAACTAGTCAACTTCCAACATGGTGGGAGAGGCTAAATAAGTGCCCCAAGGAGCCATAGTAGAATCAGGATTTTGTTTTATCTTCCAGCTGTCTCCTGCCTCATTAACTACACTCCTTCCAAGCCACGTGGCAGGAGCTGCTGCCTCTTGAGGAGGACCTATCTGTACTCCACTCTGCTTCCATGGCCCACTGGGGATAGTAGTTGGCAGTTCCTTCGCGGAGCTGTGAGCATGCGGGTGAACCTGGCGCAGTTCACAAGCTCCTTTCGTGTCAGGTCCACACAGTATGGGTTTCACAGCTAGTTGCTAGACAGCAGAGGAATGTGAAGATTTGGGAATAATGGGCTCAATTCTAGGTTTGAGAGGGGAGCATTCTGTAGTGGTTACAGACCCTTCTGCCCCTGGCCCTCCAGCCTGTCCGTATTGCCGGTTCCATCCATGCTCAGCCTTAATTTCATCCTGAATGATTTAGGTCTGGCGTAGTTATAAGCAACAGAAAACAGAGTTACAATGAAAACTGGGGGGCAGCCTTGACTATGCGCATCGACCTGCACCACCTGTAACCATCAAGTCATAGTGACTGTCCCACTCTCTATCCCACCGTTAAACCTGTCTTGTACGCCAAATCTTGATGGATTAACTGGCCAGGTTTATGTTCTTGATTCTGCTGGTGACTTGGCTACTCAGTTATCTCCTAGGGGAGGGTGATGTGAACAGTAGAGCACGCCTGTCCCAGGAGTGAGATCAGTGCATAGCAGCAAGTCTAAATTCATGCCGAATTATTTCCCTTGTATAAATGTGGCTGCCAAAATGTATTTAAGTAGACTGAACAAATACGTGGCTGCTCATGCAGATCTGAATGGCTTCATCTGTGATTAGAGCAGCAACTCGTGTATCTGGGTGTGCTGAGTTCTAATCCCAGTGTTCCTGCTCTCTTGCTGTGTTTTTTTTTCACCCCCCCAGAGCAGCTTCCCTTAACTTGTCACCCTTCAGATTCCATGAGTTCTGCATCCGAGGCTGGTGTATCGTTGGGAAGAAACAGACGTGTCCTTACTGCAAAGAGAAGGTGGATCTCAAGAGAATGTTTAGCAACCCGTATCCTTTTCTGGTCTTGGGGCCAAATCCTAGCGACTTCGTCTCTTTTGTTTACCTTGCCCCCTGAAGGTGATCTGCAAACTTATTAACTGTGCTGGAGTTGGGCAGGGAGGGTTGGGTCTCCTTGCTTCTAATCACAGCTCTTCCACTGATTCCCTGGCTCACTCTGGGCAATGGCAAAACTCCCATTTACTTCAGTGGGGAGCAGGGATCTAGTCCCTTAACCGCGAAGGTGGCATGGGGTGGAAGAATGAGCACGCTTGGCGGTAAGGAAGCCTCAAACTCTAATCCCAGCTCTGCCAGTAACTTGTATGGCCTTGGACATGACGCTTCCCTGCCCTTCATCCCCCATCTGTAACTGTGATGCTTCTCTCGCTCCGTCACAGGGGTTGGGGGGAGGACTGGGTAACCTTTACCAAGTGCTTCAAAATAAAGCCCTGTGTAAGGGGGACCGGGGAGATGTTTCTCCACCTCAGTTTTGCTTTCCCTGTCTTAAGCATCAACTTTCGATACTCTCCTCTCCCCCGTTGCATGCCAAGGGACGTACTGGCCATGGCTTCCTGCCCCTCCCCACTCATTGGCCTGGGATGGCGAACCATGGCCAGTGGGAGCCGCAATCAGCCGAACCTGCCGATGCAGCAAGTAAACAAACTGGCCCGGCCTGCCAGGGTGCTTACCCTGGTGAGCTGCGTGCCAGAGGTTGCCGACATCTGCTCTAAAAGATCCTACCCCCCTCACTGTAAACCTGTTACCACACCCCCGCTGCAGGCTGCTCAGAAGAATGAGGCAAGTACTTCTCTTCTCCCCCTTCCCCGCAGTTAGTGCTTGTGCTCAGCTTTTATTCTGGTAGGTAAGAGTTAGGGGAATTTTATGTCTGGCTTGACTTGGTAAACAGGGCCTCATCTAAGCTGATCGGCTCTACGTGGGCTATTGGCTGCTTGCTGTAATGTCAGGTTTTGACTGCTTGTTCCTAGTACCATTTGTAGCTGCAAAGCTGAGTTGAAAGAGGGCAAGATTCTAATCATACCCTCATCAGAACAGTGCCTAAGGATATTCTACGCTACCCAGCCGTGTAGCATAGCTCCTTATGGGGTGAAGACCCCTCCCCAGTACTTTCCTTGTCATTCTCCAGCCCAGAAACCGTTCCTCTGTCCCTAGGCTCCCATTTCAACACTGAGCTGTGGGGTGGGGATACACCTCAGCACTATTCTGAATGCCATTACCAGGGGCTATTGCCAGGCCAGCGACTCCCTCAGCAGGGCACAGAAGGTCGCTGTCCTGGACACACAAGAAGGGTTACCAAGGGTAATGCTAGACCCCAGCCCTGCTCTTCTCCCCTACTGGCACGGCCTACCCTGAGCCCGTAGCCCATGGAAATGAAAGCCCAGCTGTATGACCCCTGCATTGGAAGGCCCATCTCTGTGTGCTATTATCTCTGGTTATCATCTTGATACTATGTGATAGGTCCACTTCCTCTGACCTTTCTGCCATAACCTATAATTCTGCCATCCTCAAGTCAGAAATGCAAACAAGAGGGCTGCATGCAGAAGGCTTCAACTAGGTAAGACACCTGCCCACAGCCTTCCAAGCCAGCCCCATGTTTCTCTCTGCTTCCCTGTTTTGCTGCTTAACTCTCCGTGTACAGCTGGGAAAGGCCTCACGTCATGTACGGGCAGCTGCTCGACTGGCTACGCTATCTGGTGGCCTGGCAACCCGTTATCATTGGACTGGTACAAGGTATCAACTACATCCTGGGGCTGGAATAAATCCTGAGCGGCCAGTGAGCTGTGGACATCACAGCAGGACTTCAACAGCAGTGGTGGAGGGCAGCAGCTGGCCAGGAAGACTTGCTTGTATCATTCACCTCTCAGGATCTTACACGCCCACAACACGTCTCCGGGGACTAAGGGAAAGACTTGGCACTGGCCAGCTCCTAGCAAAGCGGGTTTATGCTGGGGTGGGGGAAGGGTATTCTTTTTTAAAACAATTATTTTAATGAGCATATTTAAAACTTTATATTGCAGATTAAAAAGGAAATTAATGTTTGTCCCACTTCCCTCCAACCACCTCTCCACTTAGTTGTCTTATTCCCCTAGAACAAAGAAAACCAAGCTGGTTTTGGAAGCTAGCAGAGACCTCTCTCAGAAACCCACAGCAGCTTGCTAGGTACCTTCGCACCTCCTCTGGCTAAATCAGATCCCTCACCACTTGCTCAGGTCTCCTCTTCACAGCAGTTGCCAGCGCCTCTGCTGTAAGATGGTGGCAGAGGGCACCTGTGGCCCTTGATTGCTGGAAAAGCCACCTGGATTCCCCCGTAGTCAGGGCAGGATTCTGAAAGAGTATATGCATTAACCAGAGAAAAGGCACCTGCTGCGAGCGAAGCTCAGAACTGTGCAGCTGGAGGCATGAGACCTAGGACTTAACAACTCATGCCCTGTCAAATGCATCTACATGCAGAACAACCTAGGAATCCACCTGTGGTTAGCGCTGCCCAGGAGAACAGGTGCAGAGCGCTGGGCCCATGATTGAGGGGCTCACTGCAAACGTGGAATGCAGTCAGGTAGCCGACTACAGCGAAGGGAGGGTAACATCACAGCCTGCATCGTATGTTCAGTGCACAGGGGAGAGACTACACCTGGGGCGTGCACTTGCTTCCGGTGCACAACACTAAGGGACAAAGGAGGGCGTACTCATCTCCCGACCTGGCGAGCCAGGTACTAAACCGAAGAAATGAACCTGCACATCTGACCTCTGTTATGGACATAGTCTATGGGGCAAGCCGCTTCTGTCTGTGCTCTTCCATTTTTTGGAACGTTCAGGCTAATGTCACATTTTTTGATGGCAGTGTATTTTCTACCCGCTGCGCAGACCTGACCCGGTTTGGATTGGCCCCCTCACCTCCTTCTGTCATCCCAAAAAGGGGACGGCTGCTCGGGCTTGTTTGCTTTTCCCAATAGCTCAGAACAGACAAACCTACTTCAGGGATAAGTGTCAAATTGTCTCATTTTTTGAGCTTTCTCTGAATGAGGCTGGAGGGGAAAACCTGTTTGATGTGTTGAAATCCAAACATCCTACCAAAGAGCTTTTAAAGAGATGTTCTCCTCTTCTTTAGGAGGACAGCAGAACCTTGTTTCAGGCTGCCAGGGGCGCCCACTGGGGACAACTGCCTTTTACTATTTGGCAAGTTTAATAAAAGGCTTTATCAATATGTTCTGTTCGCATAAGGCCAGATGATGACTCTTCTTCACTAGCTAACTCAGCAGTCCCATTAAATTCAAGGGAACCCTTTGTGTTGTAATGCACTACGCATCTTGAGTCGGGGTCAGAATCGGGCCCTGATTGACAAGTTTCACTTTACCAGCATGTGATACGTGAGTTACAGATTGTAAAAGCAGCGGTGTCTTAGTAACGGGAGACCTTGCTGCAAGCGTTGACTCGGTCTCAGACGGGGATGAGGTGGCCAGTCCTTGTGCATGGCACACATGAGTGAGCTTCGACTGAAGCTTGCCTTAGGGCATACAGATGAGCTCATGATTTAAAGAGCCGTTTTCAGGAAACGCAGTTCAAGCATCTTCCTGCCACATTGACTTTCTGTGAAGCCTGGGCATGCTCAGTGCGCAGCCCAGGAGTTGTGTATGGTGGGCTTTCATGTTAACTTCCCCAGCACATGAATGGGCTTGCAAGGTCTACTAACAAATCTGATGTCTGCTGGGAAAAAAGCTACATATATTATTTGTGGTGGTTACAATCCCCGTCCCTCTGTTTTAAATTCTATAAAGAAATAGTTAACATCGTCGCGAAGTGTATGAATAATAAGGAACAAAGGAGCTGGGTGCAGCAATCTGGTTGCAATACAGCCGCAGGAATGCTCTACAGAGGGATCTGCTAGATCTATGGGGCCAGCTCTTTGGAAGCGTCTCTGGAACAAAAACTTTGACACGTGTTGGAGAATAGGGACGTAGACAGCAGTCCTTGGATGTATCCCATCTGCCTGTGCTCCACAGCCCGACTCTGCAGTTCTCAAGGCAGCATGTGACCGGTTGTGGCAACATGAGGTCCTGGCGTATTATGGTTGTTTAAGGCTTTCTGAATGAGCTCTGCCATCTTCCACTTCATTTTTACCGTGATGCATTTGCAAAGCATTGATGCTCGCAAGCATGTCTTTCAGTGACCAGAGAGTTAGGAAGTCAATCGCCCAGGCCTGTGGAGGGCTGCACATCTTTCTGTGCTAGGTGGCTCTCAGCAGATAGCACAATATTCTGATTGATCAATGGTTCTTTGCCACATGGTTCCCCAGGCTAATGATCATTCCCATAAGACTGGCAGTGCCAGGAGAAGCGAAGGATGGTGCCGAAGGACTGAGGTACATTGGCAGATCTAGGTGGAGGTCCCAGGATCAGCAGAAACATGGTCAGCCACAAGGGTTATTGAGGTGCATGGGCAGGGTTCTTGGGGAGAATGTTCTACTCAAACCACTGTTACTCCTTCGTGGACACTCAGTTAAGTCCAGGTTGGTTCTTATTGTTACATGGGCTCCATATTTACCTTACTCCATGCACGTACTGTATATATCAGTAGCACTTCCACAGATGTTTGTTCTAACAGACATATTGTGGGGGTTTTAAAACAAAATAGTTTCTAAATCTGCCCATTGAACATGGATGTATTGTTACTTCTGGGGGCAGGGAAACCAGGTGAGTTCAAATTGGGGTGAGCAAAATGGTGTCTGTCAGTGACTGTCAGACCTTACGGTGTGGAAAGAAGGGAAGTCTGGGAGCGCCGAAGCAGATCTCCCTCTGAACAAAAGCCATGTTTTTCCCCAACCTCTTGGTGAGCGCTCTGAAGCAATGTTAACTGTATCTTTTATTTGCTCTGGAAGAAATCAGACTTGACTGTAACCCTATTCACCATTGATTCAAGGTTTTATTTATTTCTATTTTTTAAAGTGAAATCTCAACCCTGGAAATTCTGTGCCAAAAACCAAAATAGAGTCCTTGATAGTGAGTAGTGCTGTGTTTTTGTTTTTATTATTGTTGTTTCTGTTCAAAGTTCAGGCAATGATAGGCCTTCAGATTGATACATTAACCAGTTATTGGCATGGTTGGCTGTAAACATGACCTGTGTCCACTCCACGTGTGGTTAATACTCTTTGGCAGCTAACCATATGTCTCCCCTAGTAGCAGTCTAGACTGTCACAGCTGGAAAAGGTGTCTTCCCTCTCTCCGCTAGACTGTGCTCATGTCCCTCTGTATGAACATACTCTGACTAATCTATCCCCTACCCCCTCTGGGCTGGCTGGTTTTCCCTCTTTCCTCCCATTAAACCCAGAGTGAACGTGGTCATGCAGTGTGTAAATGCGGAGTCACAAACCCTGATGACACGTGGCTGTTACAAGAATGGTTGATGGCCCCGACTCACCAGGTATCTGTGACATGATCTGAATGTCAAACCCTGGTTCTGCTTGTAGCACATGAAGTAACAGGGCAGATAGTGATGGGTCTAGGTCACATTATCGGTATGAATTAGGATCTAGCTAGGTATTTACACTGTCAGGAAGGAGAGAAAATGTGGCTGTTAGGTTAGGTCATAAATATGTCACCTTACCCAAGCCCTGTGCTGCTTTCTGCTATTAATGAGTAGGTGACTGACCAGCACCTGACACTAGAGCTAGCTGGGCCATCCCTAGGGGCATGCGGGGCCCAGGACAAATCAGCCTCCCTGCTAGTCTTCTCTCCATCTGGCGCACCATCCGCCCACCCACCCTGTTCTCCTCGCTGTCTGCCCACCAGCCTCACCCCCCTCTTACCTGCCACTCACCTCCCTGTTCGCCTCCTCACCCCACCTGCCTCCTCACCTGACTATCGGGACAAATGGCATCCTGATCATACATCAGTCGGGATGTGGGACAAAGGCTAAATATCAGGGCAGTCCCAATTTTGATCAAAGTGTGGGGCTTGGGGCGGTCACCCCAATTCGACCTACCCGAGAGCAGTTCAGACCAGGGAACGGCTGGCTTCTAATCTCAGCTGCTGGCTGAGTAACTCAAAAATCCATTGTTTGGGTGATTGGTTTTGCAGCTACCTAGCAAGCACTCTGGTGAGTACATGAGGTGGGGTCACTTGTTTAGGCCCATTGCCCCATCAGTTTTACTCCTGTTAAGTGAATTCCACATGTCTCACGGTCCGGGACCAGTTTTACAGCCAGTCCTGGCTGGCTGGCTTGTCTCTGCATGTTCAGTTGCAGTAAAGTGTGACTTTTCTGAGCTCTAGGAGGCTATGTGATATAGGGCTGTAGCAGAGGGCTGTTGGATTCTGTTCCCACCTCTGCCACAGGTTTGCTGTGTGACCTTGGTCAAGTCACTTCCTCTCCATGTGCCTCCGTTTTTCCCAGCTGTGTAGTAGGGATAACTATTAGCCATCCTTTTATAAAGCCCTTGAAGACCTCAAAGAACCAGAGCTATATAAAGTATTCAGATACTGTGTGCTACCACTTAGGCCTCATTTTTCAAGGGTGACTAATGATTTTTGGGTGCCCAACTGCAAATGCCTTAATGGAGGCAGAGGCTCAAAGGGCTGAGTGCCCAGCCTCTGAAAACCAGGCCCTGTTGAGGCATTTCCAGTGGAGCACCCAAAATCTCTAGGCCATTCTCGAAAATCTAGACCCCTGTTTGGCCTGGGTGGCTCCATAACACTTTTGGAATGGGGAGTGGCAGGGCTGAGGGGCTGGTCTGCTCTGGAAGGTAGGAGGCAGGAGCACCCTGTACCCTGACTGGCATGGCTACTCAAGAGCAAAAACTAACCTAGCCCTCTCTGATGGAGGCCCTCGTATCAGCATTTGAAAATGGGTCTCTGTCCATAGGAAGTAACTTAATTGTAACCAGTTCTGATACATGCCCATCTGCTTAATTTGTAATGAGACAAGTGCCAGGCCTTAAGCAATATTTTTACATTCATAACTGACATAGCAAGCCCAGAAGTGCTGAGGCTATGAACTGCCAAGCCTAGAAGTGCCAAGGCTCAACTCTGCCAATCCCTGGTACAAATTAAGCACTGTACACGTCCCATTCTGAGACTGATTACACCGTCTCATAGACTCACGGAGATGGGGGCCATTGCGGTCAAAAGTCTGGATCTTCAGAGGAATGTTTGCACACTCCTTTGTGCAATAGACATTGTTAAACTGAACCCCTATTAGGGAGTACTTCTGTCCGTATCTGTTCTGTGGAGCACAGCAGATTGTAATGGTTCCTGGTGGCCTTCTATGATTCCAAGGGCTTCTCAAAGTGGTCCTGGTGTTATATAGACCGCAACTCGGATTTCAAGATTTAACCTTTTCCAGATCAGCTAGCTGCCTTTGGAGCCTTAAAGCCCCACCTGATCTGCTGCATGCTTCATGGTGCATCTACCCTGGAAGGACTCATGTGGTTCTTGATATGTCAGTGTAAGCGGACAGAGAATTGCAGGCTAAACAGTCTTTCAATTGGTATCTTGATGGTCTCCGGTTTCAGAGTAGCAGCTATGTTAGTCTGTATCAGCAAAAAGAACGAGGAGTACTTGTGGCACCTTGGAGACTAACAAATTTGTTTGAGCATAACCACAAGTACTCCTTGTTCTTTTTGATGATCTCAGTTCTGCTTCACTGGACCTAGGTAGTTGGATCTCTTGCTTTTTCAGTATCTGGTGCAGACGGGGCATGGATGAGCAAGTGCATCCCAACGTAGATGTTTCTGGTCAGTTGTTGGAATCAGAAGCTGGTATCACCCCTGTGGCTGAGGGTGCGAGCCTGCCTGTTGTTACTCTGTCCATAGTCCAGGAGGCCCTTTGCATTCTAGGTGGCCAAAAAAGCCAGAGGGGCAGCCAAGAATACTTTTTTGCAGTCTTCACTTGGCTAAGGAGGCCGACTGCTCCCATCGCACGTGGAGCTCACCACTGTGGCTCATTCCTTTGTCACTCCTGTGTGCCTGGGGCTACAGATGAAGACTACACAGAGACATAAGCTACTGCAGAATGCGGCTGCCTCTGTACTTGGAGTGCTGACCATGTGGAGCATGTTACACTTGTGCACCAAAGATTGCACTGGCAGCTTATTGCACTGACCTGCTTCAGCAGCTTAAGGTGATGGGACTTTGTAGCACAAAGCCCTTTGGTCCAGAGCTATTTCTGGGCTCCACCCCACCAATCCCCTCTCTCTCTTTCTTCCCGCCCAGAGATCCACTGAAATACTTGAGCAGACAATATGGCTGAGGCCCATTCTTGCTGGATGGACCTCGGCTTTGGAATTTGCTTGGGCCTTCGCAATGTGCACGCATCCCCTGGCTTTGACAGAGCCAGGGTCAGACCTTGCAACGTGGTCTAAAAATCAATCCATTCACTCTTGGGTTTTTCCTGATAGGAGTTTGGGGTGCGGCCCAGGGAGATTGGCACAGCTGCCGTGTTAATGGTGTTTTTAGCTTTCTGTACATGTACCTAGTGGGAACTAAATGCATTTTTTTTATATACACTGAAAAATAAAGAATGGTGACTATCCACCCTCAACTCCAGCTGGAAATGGTTTGGCTCTGTCAACGCTAACAGCCAACTCTCCTCAGTATCTATTGAGGGAAGACCAGGAGCACCTGTTTCTCAACAGGTCATTAGTGTGGCCAAGACATGTTTGTGGAACCATCCAGGCCCAACATATCTTGCCCACATGCTCAGGGTTTAACTGATCACCATACTTGGGGTCGGGAAGGAATTTTCCTCCAGGGCAGATTGGCAGAGGCCCTGGAGGTTTTTTGCCTTCCTCTACAGCGTGGGGCACACATCACTTGCTGGAGGATTCTATGCACCTTGAGGTCTTTAAACCATAATTTGAGGACTTCAATAACTGAGACATAGGTTAGGGGTTTGTTACAGGAGTGAGTGGGGGAGATTCTGTGGCCTGCATTGTGCAGGAGGTCAGACTAGATGATCATAATGGTCCCTTCTGACCTTAAGTCTATAAATCTGTGAACATGTCGTGCTGCTTAGAAAGGACTGCATCCAGAATCTGGGGTGCAGAGGTGGTATAGAGCATTGCCTTGTTATTGGGAAGGGAGAGCAACAGCAGAAGCCAAGCTAGCTCCAGCTGCCCTTTGTGACTCTAAGAGCATGAGGGTACATCCAGTGCTTTAGTTTGTAAAGAAAGCGTTGCCGGGGGTCAAAATGGCAGGACCTTGCTCGCAAGTGTGGAATTTGCATGTGTTACTAAACACCATTGACAGAAGAGGTGCCGAGACTCAGCACCAGCAAGCCCAGCCTGGGAGCGGGGCTTGGCTAGCACTCTGAAGAGAGCTGTCTAGATAGGGTTTGGGCTGGAGCTCCGGCTCTGAAGCCCACCCCTTGCCTGTGTAGATGTCCCCGTAGGGATGGAGAGCAGTTCGGTCAAATGGGAGAATGGAACTAAATACAGGACATCATAACCATGCGCATGAGGCCAGTGGTGTGAGCCGAGCTTGACTTTTATTCCATCTCCAGTCTTAATAAAAGTCTAAGTTGAACTGAATATTTTGGCATATGTCTTATGTAGCCCCCTTCTACCCAACTGAAGATGGGCATCACCAGACAAACTGGCCAGGCCAGGGACCTGACCCAGAGGAATGTAAAGCACAGGGTTCCATCTGCTCAGATTCTTAAACCCTTTTCATTGCCCTGGTATCTGAACCCCTTCAAGCAGTGTGTTAAGTGACATGAAAAAGGCTAGTCATGATTCTTTCTCTCCAGTGAGAAAACTGAGGGTTTTTTATTAACTTGATTTATTTTATGTTTGCTGGGTAACGTAGTTTTATTACAGAAGGCCTGATCGAAGAAGTGCATCTTGGGCTTAGAATAGACAGTGATGAGGCTTGAGGCAGTGTTTAGCTCCTGTAGGAATATATTCCACAGCTGGGGACTAGCCCCAGAGAAAGCTCAATGTCCTGCACAAATGGGCTCTCCCCTTGCAGTTGACAGCTCCATTGTGCCAGAGGAGTGGAGATGTTGACCGTGGGCCTCGTCCCAGAGCTTCAAGTGATTGTTTAGATAGCTTGGGCCCATGCTGTTGAGTGCCTTGGAGATAAGCACTGAGACCTTGAACTTGACTCTGTCTATGGGAAACCAGTGCTTAGGGCCGAGCACAGGTGTGATGTGCTCATGATAGCAGATGTTGCTGAGGAGCTGCCCTGGAGCATGTTTAGTATTTGCTGGAGTTTCCTAAGGGCTAATGGCTTCCTGCCCAGGTACATTGTATTGTTGTGGTCCAGCAGAGAGTTGCATATCCCCAAGACAGGTCATTGTTCACCAGGGCAGGACGGAGTCCTCTTGCCAACCGGCAATGATAGAATGCAAGAGCTTAGCATCCACAAGGAATCCAGTCACACTCCTAAACTATGGACTGACTTACCCATTGGTGGGTGGGTGCCTTCAGCCACAGGAGACTGCAGCAGGCTACAGGCTCTTCAGAGTGTCCTCAGGCTCCTCAAAGGATGGTCATTTGGGACTAGAGCCAAGGTCGGGAAGGAAGACCTGTTTTGGCAGCTGCGTTTTGTATGAGCCTGCAATGGGAGAGGAAGGAGTAAACAAGATGGGAGAGGAGGCAACGGCTCTGGCTGAGCATCGGCTATCTAAGAGGCAGTGTAGTCTGGGGGCTAGGAATGATTGGAGACCTAGGCTCTATTTCCAGCTCTACCACCAACCTGCTGTATGACCTGGGACACGTCCTTTCCCACATCTGTTTCCCCTCCCACTCTTGGTCTGTCTTGTCTAGCTATTCACTGCAGGGACCATCTCTTATTAACAGTAGCACCTAAAGATCGCAGCCGATAGCGTCTGGCCAGGCAGAAGGCAGCTGCTCTTAGAAATCTGGAGGAAGAGCTAGCCAGATTTGAATGTAACCTAGAGATGCAACACAATTGTGAGGGAGGTAGAGGGAGTATATTCCTCCTCACCCCCTCATTCTCTCTCCCATAGCCTGTTGTCCTCTTCGGTGAAGTTGCATCCAGCTCTTCCGCCACGTCGTAGGAGACTTCACCTTTGCTACTAACAATGACTATTGAACAGTCTTGCGGGCACTGGAGAAGAGCTGGAGGATTTGGGGAATAGCAGCTGTGCTGATATAAATGAGTGAGTGTGGTACTTACAAATGATGGAAGTTAGAGCTACTGTACAGGCGGTAATGAAACCTGCTATGTGCACTCCCCTAAATAGCTCTGTAACAGACCAGTAAGCAGCAGGAACCTTTTTCTGGAGGATGATTAAACTGGTTCCAGTTCCTGACACAGTGACTGGACGGCATGAAGCATTAGAATCACAGGACTGGAAGGGACCTCGAGAGGTCGTCTAATCTGGTCCCCTGCACTCAAGGCAGGACCAAGTGTTATCTAGATTATCCCTGGCAGGTGTTTGTCTAACCTGCTCTTAAAAATCCCCATTGATGGAGATTCCACAACATCCCTAGGCAATTTATTCCAGTGATAAACAACCCAGACAGGAATTCTTTCCTAATGTCCAACCTAAACCTCCCTTGCTGCAATTTAAGCCCATTGCTTCTTGTCCTACACTCAGAAGTTATTAGTGTGTGGGCATAATGGGTGGAAACTAGTGAAGTATTCCATAGCTATGTGAAGTGACCACTCGACTCGGAGTATAAAAACATTGCTCGGGCATGCAGGAGTGAAATCAGGAAGGCCAAATCACACTTGGAGTTGCAAC
Source organism: Gopherus flavomarginatus (assembly GCF_025201925.1). NCBI lineage: Eukaryota > Metazoa > Chordata > Testudines > Testudinidae > Gopherus > Gopherus flavomarginatus. Next base: position 366,135,935 of record NC_066617.1, on the reverse strand, counting down.
TAGCAAGGGATGTTATGAGTAACCAGAAGGGTTTCTACATGTATGTTAGCACAAGAAAAAAGTCAAGGAAAGGGTGGGCCCCTTACTGAATGAGGGAGGCAACCTAGTGACAGAGGTTGTGGAAAAAACTAGTGTACTCAATGCTTCTTTTTTTGCCTCTGTCTTCACAAACAAGGTCAGCTCCCAGACTGCTGCACAGGGCAGCACGGTATGGGGAGGAGGTGACCAGCCCCCTGTGGAGAAAGAAGTGGTTTGGGACTATTTAGAAAGACTGGACGAGCACAAGTCCATGGGGCTGGATGTGCTGCATCCGAGGGTGCCAAAGGAGTTGGCGGTTGTGATTGCACAGACATTGGCCGTTATCTTTGAAAACTCATTTCGATCAGGAGGGATCCCAGATGACTGGAAAAAAGCTAATGTAGTGCCCATCTTTAAAAAAAGGAAGAAGGAGGCAGGAGTGGCACCAGGGTTTCTGGTGCCCTAGGCAGAATTTGAGGGGCAGCATTTTGTGCACTACCCACGGGGCACACGGGAGCTTCCGGTTCCACTCCTATCGTGCTGCCGAAGAAGGACCCTCTGCCGAAATGCCGCAGGCGACAGCGGCAGTCTTTGAGCTGCTCAACTGCCTGCTGCTGTTTTCCATGGCACGTCGGCAGAAGGTCCTTCAGCGGTGCAACGGGAGTGGAACCGGAAGCTCCTGTGCGCCCCGTGGGAAGCATGCAAAATGCTGCCCCCCCCGAATCCTGGTGCTCTAGGCGACCGCCTAGGGTCGCCTAATGGAAGCACCGGCCCTGGAAGGAGGATCCAGGGAACTACAGGCCAGTCAGCCTCACCTCAGTCCCTGGAAAAATCATGGAGCAGGTCCTCAAGGAATCAATTCTGAAGCACTTACAGGAGAGGAAAGGGATCAGAAACAGTCAGCATGGATTCACCAAGGGCAAGTCATGCCTGACTAACCTAATTGCCTTCTATGACAAGATAACTGGGTCTGTGGATGAGGGGAAAGCAGTGGATGTGTTATTCCTTGACTTTAGCAAAGCTTTTGATACAGTCTCCCACAGTATTCTTGTCAGCGAGTTAAAGTAGTATGGGGTGGATGAATGGACGATAAGGTGGATAGACAGCTGGCTAGATCGTTGGGCTCAACGGGTAGTGATCAACAGCTCCATGTCTAGTTGGCAGCCGATTTCAAGCGAAGCGCCCCAAGGCTCAGTCCTGGGGCCAGTTTTGTTCAATATCTTTTTTAATGATCTGGAGAATGGCGTGGAGTGTACCCTCAGCAAGTTTGCAGATGACACTAAACTTGGAGGAGTGGTAGATACGCTGGAGGGTAGGGATAGGATACAGAGGGACCGAAACAAATTAGAGGGTTAGGCCAAAAGAAACCTGATGAGGTTCAACAAGGACAAGTGCTGAGTCCTACACTTAGGATGGAAGAATCCCATTCACTGTTACAGACTAGAGACCAAATGGCTAGGAAGCAGTTCTGCAGAAAAGGACCTAGGGGTTACGGTGGGCGAGAAGCCGGATATGAGTCAACAGTGTGCCCTTGTTGCCAAGAAGGCTAACGGCATTTTTGGCTGTGTAAGTAGGGGTATTGCCAGCAGATTGAGGGATGTGATCATTCCCCTCTATTCGACTTTGGTGAGGCCTCAGCTGGAGTATTGCATCCAGTTTTGGGCCCCACGCTACAAGAAGGATATGGAAAAATTGGAAAGAGTCCAGTGGAGAGCAACAAAAATGCTTAGGGGGCTGGAGCACATGACTGATGAGGAGAGGCTGAGGGAACTGGGGTTGTTTAGTCTGCAGAAGAGAAGAGTGAGGGGGGATTTGATAGCTGCTTTTAACTACCTGAAAGGGGGGGAGGGGTTCCAAAGAGGATGGAGCTTGGCTGTTCTCAGTGGTGGCAGATGACAGAACAAGGAGTAATGGTCTCAAGTTGCAGTGGGGGAGGTCTAGGTTGGATATTAGGAAACACTATTTCACTAGGAGGGTGGTGAAGCACTGGAATGGGTTCCTTAAGGAGGTGATGGAATCTCCTTCCTTAGAAGTTTTTAAGGCCCAGCTTGACAAAGCCCTGGCTGGGATGATTTAGTTGGGGATTGATTCTGCTTTGAGTAGGGGGTGGGACTAGATACCTCCTGAGGTCCTTTCCAACCCTGATATTCTATGACTCAGCTGGGGTCTACCCAAGCCGCAGCCTTTCATCTTACTTCCTGGGGCCTTGGGCCGAACAGAAAAGCAGTAATGGGATGTTGGTAGTGGACAGTAAGCTCGTTTGCTCGATGAAGGGGAAGCAGTAGCGTGACAGGGAAAAGCCAGAATAGTTCAGGGCTCTGTTCTCAGAAGGATTGCACCAGGCTCCCCATTCCTCTTTCATGACATTCTAATTGCACCTGGAACGCTGCCTGTTTTCTCTTGGTTTCTTCTTACTGGAAGCCAGTCCGGGTTTGGAAAAGGGAGATAAGGCTGGATCAGAGGTGGGAGCAACTGACTTTCAAAGAATGGAATTTAAATTGCAGTTGAGCTAATAAAGGGGAGCACAAATATAAATATTTGTAGTGTATAAAAACAAGCTGCGGAGAGGAACTGCAGGGCATGGAACTGGAAATGAAAATGAGTAACGGGAAACTTAGAGTCCACACTGGAAAGCATGTGAGTGGCGACATCGTGGAATATCTCCCCTGGGAAATGGTGGAAGCCCTAGTGCAGCAGTGCCTGGACAATCCCCTGGAGTACACACTGCAGGGAGCGAGGGAGATGGGGCGTCTCAATAGAGAGAGACAGAATTTATCCCCTGCCAACTCTACACCAGCAATAGACCAGGTTCATGTCAGGACCAAATTCCTGTGGAGAGGCCCCAGCTCCTGTGCCTCTGCCGTGACATTAAGCACTCACGACTTCCCTTTCTTTCCACTCTCTTGTGCAAGCAGAAGCAAATCCAAAATACAGGCACACGTGCCACTCATCTTCGCTGCCAGTAGTCGGTATACACGGTAAGCCTTGTGACCCCCGATAGATATTATCCTCCTCTTACTGAAGGGGATGGATGCTTGCCGTGGCAGAGCTGAGAAAAGAAGACAGGAGCCCAGATTCCCAGCCTTAGGGCAGGGATCTCAGTCGCTCTTTCCACTAGGACCTGCAAGGCAGCAGCTGACGGTGATGATAGAAAGGGGAGGTGGAAAGGACCATTTGGGTCACCTGGTTCCATTCCCCATGCAGGATTGTTCCCTGCATTCTGTTGTAAGTGCTTAGAGCAGAGGTCCCCAAACTATGGGGTGTGCCCCCCTAGGGGCCCCATCCCTGCACCTGACCCATCCGCAGCTTCCCACCTGGCCCTGGGCCCCCTTGCCCCTCTCCCCATCCCTGCAAGTCACAGCCACACTCCAAGCCCTGGCTTCAGGGGGGCATGGACAGGGGGAGGGGCGGCATACCCCTCAAAAGGGCTAGATAGTCTGTTCGAGCAATGGCACTTCAGTGTGTTTGATGTTTCTGATATTAGTCCTGTATTTCCCATTGCTGGGCTAGTTCTCTCTCTTTGAATCAGACTAAACCCTTCCCTTCCCCCTGTAATACTTAGTATTTGTGTAACTGCCCTTACTCAAAATTTATCCAAGTTGTAAATACTTCCTGTAGGAGGTTCAACTGCACTAACGACTTAGCCCTCTCCAGTATCAGTAAAGTAGATGTTCCACGGTGCGGCCAGCTGCCAGTTCGCCTGATGAAGTTCGTGGGGTGTCACCATCCACTGGGAGTGTTTCCAGTGGGTTTCTGCAGCGAGCAATGCCACTCCTGACTGCTCAGTATTTTCCTCAACAAGCTGGAAGTGCATCTAAAATCACTGTTGATAAAACTCGCAGCAGCTAGAGGCTGGCACAGCGGTAAATACTGGGGACAAGGCCAGCATGCAGAGGAATCTAAGAACAGAAGAACGGCCACATCTAGTCAGACCAAAGGTCCATCTAGCCCAGTGTCCTGTCTTCCGACAGTGGCCTGTGCCAGGTGCCCCAGTGAGAATGAACAGATCAGGTTATCACCAACTGATCCATCCCCTGTCGCTCATTCCCAGCTTCTGCCAGTCAGAGGTTTAGGGATAGTCTCTTTAAGATCTTAAGCTTAGTGTACATGTTTTGCTTCATGTGCTTTGGTTATTTATCACTTACAATCTCTTAAAATTTACCAGTTCAGCACGGTTGGGGGCTTTCCCTGGAGCCCGCTTCTGGGCAGGGCTCGAGAGAGGCTGCGCCTCGATGTGGGTTCAGCATGGGCCCCACTGCTTTCTAGTACCGGATGAGTCCGCAGTTCTCTTGCCCGCAGGCAGTGCAGGGACAGGAGGCAGCGAGCCCACGGCGCTGCCCATGTAACGTGAACGTGCTCCTCAGCACACCGCTGCTGCAACCCTCTGCCCCTGCCCGGCGATGCCCGGTACTGGGCCAGTGGGGGAGTTCCCACACTGTTCAGTCTGTCCTAACCCACCGCCCCTGCTTTTGTCAGGCTAGGGTCTCTCTATGCAGCATAGCTGATCCCCTGTGATCATGGCTCACCCTGCTAGTCTGGCCCTGGGCTCCTGATGTTCACGTAGTGCCCCCGCTGCCCCGTGATCCTGGCCCACCCCTCGACCCGCCAGCCCGGCCCTGGGCTCCCGACCTACACGCCACCCCGCAATCCCAGCCCACCCCTCACCCTGCTAGTCTGGCCCTGGGCTCCCTGTAGCCAGTTCACCTGATTTAATTTTTTTAAATTACACCTCCAACTATGTGTGGTTGGAAATAAAAAGGTCTGCCTTTCCCCCCATGTAACCCTGGCAACGTTGTCTGCCGCCAGCCTGAAACATGGCTTGTGAGAAGTGTGCGCTATCCTCTTGCCTGTCACTGGAACATTGACCCTGAAACTAATGATGACTCCCCTCTCCCCATGGTTAGCTGTGTCACTGTTGCGTGTTTTAGCAGAACCATCCAGCTCCATGGACTGAGCCAATAAGCCCAAGATGTTTCTATGCATTTTGCTTCACTGCCGAAAGCGCCACCTCCTCCCTCCCCCGACAACTGCTCTGATGGCAATGCTGTGCTTTCAGTGCATGGCAGGGACTGCGTAAAATCAGTAACCCTGACTACGAAATGAACAGACACATGGGCCTGACCAGATATCCACTGTTGTATTTAACCCAGTATAAGCCCTTCTCTTGGGGAGGTTTGGGGGGAGTTAGCAGGTGGGTGGGTCTCAGGAAGATGAGGGGTATCAGCAGTATGATTGCACTTTATAAATATATCAGCAGGATAAATATCAGGGAGGGAGAGGAATTATTTAAGCTCAGTACCAATGTGGACACAAGAACAAATGGATATAAACTGGACACTAGGAAGTTTAGGCTTGAAATTAGATGAAGGTTTCTAACCATCAGAGGGGTGATGTTCTAGAACAGCCTTCCAAGGGGAGCAGTGGGGGAAAAAGACATATCTGGCTTCAAGGCTAAGCTTGATAAGTTTATGGAGGGGATGGTACGATGGGATAGCCTAATTTTGGCAATTAATTGGTTTCTGATTATTAGCAGGTAAATATGCCCAATGGTCTGTGATGGGATGTTATATGGGGTGGGATCTGAGTTACTATAGAGAATTCTTTCCTGGGTGTCTGGCTGCCGAATCTTGCCCACATGCATAAGGTTTAACTGGTTGCCATATTTGGGACTGGGAAGGAATTTTCCTCCGGGGCAAATTGGCAGAGGTCCTGGAGGTTTTTCACCTTCCTCTGCAATGTGGGGCATGGGTCAATTGCTGGAGGATTCTCTGCACCTTGAGGTCTTTAAACCACGATTTGAGGACTTCAGTAGCTCAGATGTAGGTCAGGGGTTTGTTACAGGAGCAGGTGGATGAGATTCTGTGGCCTGTGTTGTGCAGGATGTCAGACTAGATGATCATAATGGTCCCTTCTAACCTTAAAGTCTGTGAGTCTATGAGCTGGGTGAGTGGGCCTCAGGGGGCATCAGCAGCTGGGTGGGGCAGTGTCTCAGAGCAGTGGTTGGGTGGAACAGCAGCCAAGGCAGTGGGTCTTGGAAGTTGGGGGTCAGCAGCTGGGGAGGGGTCCTTGGGATGGGAGAGTCAGCAGCCAGGGGGATGGGTCTCAGGGAAATGTGTGTTTGGCGGGGGGCGGGGGGTGGGGAGTGTCAGCGGCCAGGGAGCATGTCTCAGGACAGGAATGGGTGTCAGCTGCCGCAGAGGGTGGGTCTTGGGGTGATTGGGGGTGGTGGTGGCAGCATCCAGAGGAGTTGGTCTCAGGGCTGGGGGAGGGGGTCAGCACCTGGAGGTGGGGGTCTCAGGGAGCTGAGGGGTGGTCAGCTACTGGGCCATTAGGTCCTGGGGGGCCAGGTGTCATACTGCTGTGTGGACATTGTGGCAAAGGTGATCAGGGAACTCCCCCACACACACACGCACGTGCCATGTATGATTCACCCCCTCCCTTCCTTCCTCCCTCCCCCACCCCCACCTCCCTGCTCTAGGAGTGGCTGGGGACATCCCCCTGCTAAGTGAGCCACAGGATAAATACTTCCTCCCTGAGTGACTCCGGGCAGACAGCCCAGCCTGGCAGGATGGACACAGCCGCAGCCCGCAGGCGCCCAGGTAAGGAGCAGCTGCTCGCACTTTGAGGGGGGGAGGTGGATGGCGGGGGGCACCTGGTATGTTTCCCTTCAAGGCAGCTTTTTTGTCAGCCTGCCACAAAGAGGCTGATTTGCTGGGGGCTCCATTCTTGGGACCCCCCCCACATGATATGTTGTTGGGGGGGGGTCCCCAGAACAGAGCCCCCCCCCACAAAAAAACAACCCTCACTGGCTCTAACTGGTGCTGGTGACATCCTGTCTTGCTGCCAGGCGGGCTGGGACAGGCGCTGTTGGGGTTGGACTGGGGAGCTGGCGGGTCAGTCCCAGCCAGCACCGCCTTTGCCACAGCGCTTAATTGCTTGTAGCGGGTCAGTGCAGCGGTTGCACTCGATCTGTACGCCATGGTCTCTGCCCCCCAGAGCTTCCAAGCAAAACCAAGAGCAGTGGGAGGGGAAACTGAGGCCCCGAGGGGCAGTGAGTGGGCAGGGGTGGGAATAGACCCCTGGCTGCCAGCCTAGTGCTCTAGCCATGCTGCAGCTCCCAGCCTGCCATGCCTCAGTTTCCCTATGTGTGAGATGGGGGAATCACAGGTGGTCAGTGACTGTGCTCAGATGGGGGAGCCAGGGACGGCAGGGAAATCTTATAGCGCCCAACTCCTCTGAAGGGCAGAAGCGAAGGGGCTGGGGGATGTGTTCCCAGCTCCTCCCCCCAGCTCCTGCAGTTTGGTTTGCGGGGACAGGCTCAACTGTGAGGCCTTTGAGAGTATCTCTTCCATCCCCTGCCCTGCACGCAGCCCATATGTGAGGAACAACAGCCGTGAAGGTGTGGCGGGGGGGTGGCGGGGCGGGGAGGCAGGTGGCTGCTTTGGTTACATGGGTGCAGAGCTTCCAAGGGGTTCAGCTGCCGAGCCTCCATTGAGTTCAGTCCTTTGGGGGTCTGGGCCCTCGCAGCCCATCCTGTGTCTGGAGGGTAAGAGGCCGGGGCAGCCAGTAGGGGCCCAGTGCTGGGACGGAGCCTGGAGGGTGAGGCAGAACAAAGGAGCAGCAGGGTGAATGCAGGGCTGGGGGCTTAGGGTATTTAGCAAGCCAAGCCCTGGCCACAAAGCATGGAGCCCCCTGTTGTATCATCACCCCATTGTACAGATTGGGGAAACTGAAGCACAGTGACAGGAAGGGTCACACAGCAGCAGAGGCAGGATGAGAACCCAGGCCACCCTTCCATAGAAACAGGCTAAGCCCCCCTGCCTCTAGGTGGGGCACTGTGGCTTGGAGCACCCCATGGGCAGGGCGGGCTGCTCCCATTCCCCATCCCAGCCAAGCCAAGCCAAGCCAAGCTAATGCTGCCTTCTCTTGTGATCCCAGGTGTGATGGGAGCTGTTCCCTGGCTCCCTCTAGTCCTTCTCTGCGGCTCCAGCCACTTCCAGAGCTCAGGTAAGGCGAGGGCAGCCGGATAGCATAGGGTCCTTGTGCTTGTGAATGTGTGGGACAAACAGCTCTGTCCCCGTTGTGGTGTAGTGGGGTGGGGACAGACGGATGGTGTGAGATCTCCATGTAGTGCAACTCTGCCAAGGTCTCCAGGCCCCTGCAGATGCTGCTCTCACCTTCCCCCCCCCCCCCGCCACACCACAGTGTGGTGCTTTTATTGGAGCTGTCTAACCTGTTTGACTTCTCCATCACCTGGAAGCTAATTGAGATGCTGTGCTACCTCCATGAGCCACACATTACTGGGCTTGTGCAGGGGGTGGGCGGGGGTGAGCTCTCTGGCCTGTGTCAGCCAGGATGGGGAGGGGCAGGCTAGATGAACAGAACTGGTGCCTTTTGGCCTTAAAACTCTATGAGTTCCCATCAATAATCTCCTGTTGCAGTGAGTTCCGCAGGTTAAAAGTAACTGCTGTGCCAACACTCTAACAAGTGGGGGCTTGAGGGACCAGCTCGTTGGCTTTAAAAGGAAGGGTTCAGCTCCCCCTCCCCCCCCAAGTTGTGTCCATATTCATGTCCCCTGGCAACGGTCATCATTTCTGAGCGCTGTTTCTTGCTGTGAGGTGGGCTGGGGTCCCTGCAACGTGTATGGCAGCCACGAGTCTGAGGCCTGGCTGGGAGCCTGGACTTGGGGGCTCTACTGCAGCCTCTGCCAGATTTACTCTAGCACCACCTGGTCACCTGACAGCTCCATGCCTCAGTTTCCCCATGTCTAGCAAGTGCTCTGCCCTCCTCTGTGTTGTTTGTGCACTGCCCAGGTGCCAGTCTGTGCCCCAAGGAACCATCCCCCACTGCCTTTCACCAAATGCTTCTGCTTTCAGATGCAGCTTCCAGCCTGCGCCCAGAGATCATTACGCCCCTGAAGCCCGTGAAAAGTCCCACTCTAGGTAATTGACGTTCTCTGTCCAGCTATGCACTGTGGGCACTGGGCGGGCGTGGGGGGGGGGGGAAATCGATCATAGCAGGTCGGGTAGCACACATGGCCCTACACAGGGGGAGGACAGCAGCCCTGACTCCTACTCCCACACCAGACACTCTGCATCTGTAGCAATTCAACAGGGCCCAGCCGCACACAGGCCCTGCCAGACTAAAGGAGAGACCCCTGGCTTGAGTAGCACGAGGGTATCCAGGCACGGAGGGTGTCCAGCCCCCAGGAGGCTCTGGGATTTCCAAGAGGGCTGGCATTCCCTCCACCAGTGGGGCCCACCCCATGGGGATACAGTTGCCCTGGTGATGTTCCCCCCAGCGGGGATGCAGTTCCCATGGCAATGTTCCCCTGGCGGGGCGGGGGGGGCGTTGTCCTACTGCTGCCAGCGGACCCCAGAGCCAGGCCCTGATGGGGACATGCCCTTGCCTTGGCCCCTGACGTTGCAGCTTCCTGTCGCTTCACATCCTTGTCCAGGGAAATGCTTCAATGTCAGCTGCCAGGCTCAGAGCCCTTTCCCGAGGATGACCCTCATCTACTGGCTGGCAAACGGCTCCTTCGTGGAGGACCGATACCCGGACGAGGCAGTGAGCGAAGGGGACGTCTTGTGAGTAAATTCGCCCAGATGGGGGGGGAGCTGGTCCCGCGTGCCTGCTGACCTGACCTGCTCCTAGCGTGGAGAGCCTGCAGCGGGGCTGGCTCAAGGGCCGGCCCCTGGATCCGGCCCCTTCCCCCAGGAGCTCACCCCTTTAGCTCCAGGGCTCTGAGCAGTGGTAGTTGGGGGAGGGAGAAGCTCAGGCCAGGACTTGGGTCCCACCCACTGGAGCTAAAGGAGAAGTGTTTGGGCCCAGCGGTGCTGAGCCCCTGTGGGTCACAGCAAGGAGAGGGCGGCTCAGCAGCTGCAACTCAGAGCGCTGGTGCAGTGCTGTGACCCCTCGCTCCTCTGCAAACATGCCCTGGGAGCTGTCCATGCAGCTGTTTCTGGGGTGGGGGGATGGTGACACCTACTGGCTGTTTGGGACCATGCCAGGTCTCCCGTGCCCTCGCTGACACCCAGTCCAGCACTGCAGCCAGTTCATGGGCCCTGCCTCTTCCTTCACAGAACAGAGCCCAGGGGCACCAGGGTCCTCCTGACCCGGGAGCTGCTCTTTCGCTCCTTCTCCCAGCGGGACTGGAGCACCTCGTTCCTGTGCATGGTGAGGAACCCAGCCGGGCTGGAAAAGGGACTGGTCCACTGGGACCCTGAGCCGCCAGCCCAGATCTCCGAGCCGCAGCAGGAGACAAGGCAGGACGTCCAGACCCTGACAAGCACCCCCACCATGGACTGGTGAGAGCCCTTAATGGCTATAGGGGGGTGGCGTGGGCACAGGCCGGCCCCAGTGCAAAGCCTTGAACAAGGTCACTCACTAACCGCTCAAAAGCAAAGGAAGCTGCCAGGGGATAAGGAGGAAGGTTCTCTCCTGGGTCAGTAACTGGTTAAAAGGCAGGAAACAAAGAGTAGAAATAAATGGTCAGTTTTCAGACTGGAGAGAGGTAAATAGTGGTGTCCTCCAGGGGTCTGTTCTGGGCCAGTCCTATTCAAGGTAGTCATAAATTATCTGGAAAAAGGGGTAAAACAGTGAGGTGGCAAAGCTTGCAGATACAAAACTACTCAAGACAGTTACGTCCCAGGCAGACTGGGAAGAGCTACAAAAGGATCTCACAAAACTGGGTGACTGGGCAACAAAATGGCAGATGAAAGTGAATGTTGATAAATGCAAAGTATCAGAGAGGTCGCTCTGTTAGCCTGGATCTGTAAAAGCAGCAAAGAATCCTGTGACACCTTGTAGACTAACATACGTATTGGAGCATGAGCTTTCATGGGTGAATACCCACTTTGTTGGATGCATCTGAGGAAGTGGGTATTCACCCACGAAAGCTCATGCTCCGATAAATGCCAAGTAATGCACATTGGAAAACATAATCCCATTCAATTACGGGGTCTAACTGAACTGTTACCACTCAAGAAAGATCTTGGAGTCATTGTGCGTAGTTCTCTGACGACATCCACTCAATATGCAGCCGCAGTCAAAAAAGCAAGCAGAACATTGGGAATCGTTAAGAAAGGGATAGGTAATAAGACAGAAAATATCATATTGCCTCTATATAAATCCATGGTACACCCACATCTTGAATACTGTGTGCAGATGTGGTTGCCCCATCTCAAAAAAGATCTATTGGAATTGGAAAAGGTTCCGAAACGGATAGAAATGATTAGGGGCATGGAACGGCTTCCATATGAAGAGAGATTAGTAAGACTGAGATTTTTCAGGTTGGAGAAGAGACAGCTAAGGCGGGAATATGGTAGAGGTTGATAAAATCATGACAGGCATGGAGACAGGAAATCAGGAAGTGTGATTTACTCCTTCTCACAACACAAGAACCAGGGGTCACCAAATGAAATAAAGGCAGCAGGTTTAAAACAAACAAAAGGCAGTATATCTTAACACAATGCACAGTCAGCCTGTGGAACTCCTTGTCGGAGGATGTTGTGAAGGCCAAGACCATAACAGGGTTCAAAAAAGAACTAGATAAGTTCACGGAGGATAGGTCCATCAATGGCTGTTGGCCAGGATGGGCAGGGATGGTGTCTCTAGCCTGTGTTTGCCAGAAGCCGGGAATGGGCGACGGGATGGATCACTTGCTGATGACCTGTTCTGTTCGTTCCCTCTGAGGAACCTGGCACTGGCCACTGTCGGCAGACAGGGCACTGGGCTAGATGCACCTTTGGTCTGACCTAGTCTGACCATTCTTATGTTCTTAAGGGGTTGGAGGCACCAAGGCCCAGCCCCCGCTGCAGTCTTAGCTGTACAGCACTTCCCCAGAGGTAGGGTAGGAGCTGTCCCATGTTCAGGGTCGGTGCTACCACTGCCTCTGGAGCCCCACCCCTTCTCTTCACTGTAAGTGGGTGGAGAGCTGCTGGGTTCCACCCCAGTGACAGCTGCAAGGGGCTGGCTCAGAGAGCAGGGAATCAGCCTGCATGCCCAGAGGGAAGCAATCCCTGCACGGGGCACGGGAGGGCAGGCACCATCACTCCGCTGGGCCCCAGCTGCGTAGGAATGGCAGGCACCTGCCAGCCTGGCACTAACTGCACTTTGGCTTTCCCCAGGGCTGAGAGCACGGACTGAGCACAGGGACAGCAGCACCAGCCCCCGAGAGGCGGCGATATTGTGCCCATGGTGCCAAGCTCCACTTCCCTGGCAAAGCCCTGCCAGCCTCCCTCCACGGCCCAGCTGCCTTCCCCTGCCCCCTCTGTGTCTGCTTGGAGCCCTGCAGGGCCACGGCGTGGCTGCCCCAGAGGCCAGGGGCTGGATATAGCCCCACCCCAAACACACTGCACTGGTGAGGGAGGCTCCCACAGGACTTGCCCTTGGGCCATGGCCTGGGAAAGGCCCATGTTCCCCCTCTTCCACTGCTCTGGCAGGATCATTCTCAGCCCTAGTGACCAAAGCCACCCCCTGCTGCCAGCCCAGCCTACGAGTGAAGAGCAGGGTTCCTTCAACAGCTGCCAGCAATGCCCTGCCCGTTACATGCCTGGGGGGCAGCACCAGCTTGGGGCAGAGGCTGGGAGACCAGCACCCGCTGGCCTGTGGCTGCCAGCTCTCCTCCCACTTCGCGCAGTTTCTATTAAATAAACACACAACGCTCTGCCCGGGCTGCGCGACATTCTTGTAGCCATCTCAGCCACCATCCTGGAGGGAGAGGCAGAGAGGGGAGTGGCCTTGTGGGTCAGGGCAGGGGGGGCAGAGCCAGAGTGGGGTGAAGGCTCGCAGAACAGCAGGGGCAGGAGGGCAATTGCGGGGGTGGGGCAGTTGGTGTCAGAGGGGGAAGAGGACCAGCTTGAACAGAATAGAGGGGGCAGTTAATGGAGCGAGCCAAAGGGCAGCTCCAGGACGATGCCATGGGCGGGGGGGAGCCGAGGGAAGGGTGGAGGAGGAGGTAGCTGCAGCTGGATGAGGAGAGGGCTCCTTAACTCAGCCAGTAGAGAAGCAGCAGGTGAGGAACACCGGGATGGGTGCGACGGGGGGGGGGGGGGCGGGGGCGGAGACGGGCTGGAGAGGAGGGAGGTTGCTGACATGCAGAAGCAGCTCGCTCTATGGAGGGGGTTGTGTACCCCCCCCAACCCCCACCCACGTGCCAGCAGCAGGGCTCATCCAGTGTGTGCCCAGCAGACTGCAGCCCTCTGCCTGGGTGAAGCTGCTGCAGCTGAGAGCAGCCAGCTGGCCGGGGGGGCTCCGGCTGATTCCTGCTGGGTCTGGGCCTGCACCGGTGGCTCTCTGAGCCTGCCTGGCCCGTCAGGGGCCGCTCTGAGGGCAGGAACTCACTCCACACAAAATGAGGCCTCGGAAGCAGCCGCCAGGAGAAAAATACAGTTTATTTACAAGTAGAAAGGGTTTAAAAATGACACGTTTCACGGACATCGAGACAGCCTCAGCTGAGAGCTCAGCGGGTCCCCTCCTGGCACAGCCCCCCAGGCTGCTCTCTGCAGTTAAAGCCAAGAGGATTCGAGATGTCATTTACTGCATCTGTAAACAGGAGGGAGCCCCAGCCAGGTGGGGAGGTGGGCGCAGCCTCCCAGCCAGCTCTGCCAGCACCCCGCAGCCTCGCCCCACCCCGCCGGCTGGCACAGAGCTCCCCCCACCCCCCGGCACTGACCCAGCCCCACTCCCAGAGCACATGCAGCCTGGCCGCTCCTCTCAGCTGCCTGGCCTTTGCTGGCCTCGGACAAGCAGCTTTCAACCATGATAAACCGCGGGGCTAACACAGCTGCTGAGGCCCGGCCCACTGTAACCTGGGGCTCCAGGAAGCCAGCCCTGGGTCATTAGCTCGGGGGGAGCTGGAAAGGGGGACTGAGGGCAAGGTGAGGTGGGAGCTCTGCAGAGGGATACAGGAGAGCTGAGCCCTGGGAGACTAGTCTAAAACCCTGCCCTGCCTTGCAATGGACACGGGGCACGGGCCATCCAGCTCTGCGGGGGTCAGACTCCCGCTCCCCGGGCTGCACACACCCAGCTCCCCTGCCAGCTGGCCCCAGGCTGTGGGACCCCTCCTAGCCCCAGCTGGGGCAGAGCCCACCCACTCAGTAGCCCAGCCCCCGCCTGTTCCCCACCTCGCAGGGGAGCCCCAGCTGGCTGCATGGAACGACCCAAAGCGACACATCTGAGAGGGAGGGGACGCTGCGTCTGATGCTGGACCCCCACCCAGCATCTCCACCCTGTGCCAGGGACCCCGGCTGCCCTCCCTGTGTCCCATGCAGGGCCAGCCAAGCAGAAGCTGATCAGTCCCCGCCGGAAGGGGGTGATCAGAATGATACGGAGGAATTCCCACTGGCCATAATCCTCGTGCCCAAACCCCACAGGAAACACGCCGCTAGTGCCACGCGGCTGCAGCCCCCACTTCCCTCCCCCAGCCGGATGCTAGTGTTTGAGGAAGGCAGCTCCCTGCAGGGAACAGCCCAAACTAGAGTTACATGCAAGAGAGACCCCGCTCCCCACTAAGCCAGTTAAGAGCCAGCGGTGCCTCCCGTCCCGAGTCCTAGCCATGGGCACCCCCAGGCAGGCCAACGACCCACTTCGAGTGGTTCTTTCATGTTCTCCATGGGGAGACATGGGGCCATGGGTGGCGTGAGGTCCCACTGTGCTCTGCAGTGGGGGGCTGTCTGAGCCAGAGGAGGAGGGGAGCCCGGGGAGCCCAGCCATGTGGGTGAAGGGGGCACATCAGGAGTTCAGGAAGGGGGACACGGATGCTGAACTCCCCCCAGCTGGCCTACAGCAGGAGACAGCCCACGGCTACACATCAAAGGGCAGGGCCCTTTCCCTCGGGCTCTCCTCGGGACTCACTGGGGAGCTCGCCTCTCTCTCCAGGATCCCCCTTCCGCCTCCCCAGCCAGCTCACCACCCACAGGGAAGCGCCCGGGTTTTCCTGCCCCAGCTGGGGCTGCTCTGAAGAGCTCCTCCATTGTCAGCGTGCCCAGCGAGCAGATTCGGTCCCTGAAGTCCTCCCCGAGCACTCGGGTACCAGCTTCGCTGCCCAGCTCTGCCCTGGGGAACGGGGTCTCATGGGAACACACCGATGGCTTCGGAGCAGGGAGGGAGAGAAAGGGCAAAAGCTTGATCCAGAGTGGCTGATGGAGCAGCTCATAGCAGGATGGCGCCTTCGGGACAGCTTCACCCCGGCAGCCCCAGCACAGAGCGGGGCTCAGCCAGGGCAGTTAGAATTTCATGTTCTTGGGTGACTTGCGGCTGGCCTGCAGGGAACAGGCAATCTAGTTAGTCTCAGCACTGGGGGGCTCCTCCAGAGCGACTGCAGGTCAGTGGGTGCACCAGGTGCAGGCCTTCGGGGGCAGGGGGGCAGCCGAAGGACAGAGCCAGGGGCGCTCCCTTGAAGGTGTGTTAAAGGGTGAAGCAGCCAGAGACCTGGGCACGGATGTTCACCAGCCAAAGTCTTCCCTGCCAGGCGGACGCAGGGTAAAGGGAAAACCAGGATAGGCCAATTCCCCTCGCTCCAAGCAGAGGGATCCAGGGCCCGCAGCCCCCAGCAGTGGACTGGCTTTAGTGCAGGGCAGGCTGGGAAGCAGAGGGCCCCCCCCCCCCGGAGTCACAGCAGCAGAGGAGGGAATTACCAGCTGGGCCATGGGCTGAGTCCACTTTAAGCCAGTGTCCCCATAGCCCACAGCGAGAGCCCAGCTGCCTGGCTCCTCGTACCTGACAAGGGCAGGTCCCCCACATGCGCCCCACACACCATCAGCCAGAGACTAGTGCATTCGGGAGGGGAGGGGTGACCTCGGGTCCCCTAGAGACGGTGCCACCCACACAGTGCTCACAATCAGCAGCCCAGCCCCTCACTGCAGCTCTACCCTGGTGGGCAGCTCAGGCAGCCTGGGAGCCCTGCAACACACAGGGAGCCAGGTGGCTTTGCTGCCTTGCCACAGGGCCAGCCACGAAGGTCTGTGAAAGGTCACACGACACGGGTTGGGAGCCCCGAGGGGCTGTTCGGACAGCCAGCTCCTGGCAGCGTTTGCTAACCCAGCCCTGCACCCCAGGAGGCTGATGCCTCCTCACCTGTGGCGGGAAAGCCAAGACACTGTCGCTCCCCAGTCAGTGTCCAGGCATGGGCACCTCCCGGGGACAGACCGTTCAGCCCCCCAGCCTGCAGTGCTTGGCTGTGCCCAGCAGGGGGTGCTCTGATACAGCTCCAGCTGCGTCTTGCCAGCAGCTTCACGTCAATTAACTCCCATGGGAGCTGGGGGCGTGCAGGGCTCAGTACAGGGGTACCCGGGGGACGTGCTCTGGCTTGGGATCTGCAGGAGATCAGGTGGGATGGAATGACTCCTGTCCTACAGGGACAGCCAGCACAAGGCGGGCGGTGGCGAGACCCCCTGCTCCATACCTTGCCCTTCCCCTTGGGCGACTTGGCCGTGGCTATCCTGGGGGACCGCCGAGTGCTGCCACGGGGCGAGGTTTTGGGCGTCGTTTTCCGGTTGGTGCCCCGGCGCAGGAGGCTGCTGCCCAGCTTCTTCGGGGTGTTCAGGATGCTGAAGGCCATCGACTGGCGCCGGTTGGGCTGCGGGGAAAGAGAGCTGGGCCATGGAGGGCCGGTTGCCTTCCACACGGCCCGGCAGAGCCCCACCGGCCTGGACAGTCCCTTCACTCCCAGCAAGCCGTGGAAGGGACGGACGCTCCAGCTGCTGGCCGGAGTCTGGAGCAGGGCATGCTGCGGCGGCCCATCCCCCCTCAGCTGGGACAATGCCCTCGATCCTGACCCTGACTACCCCTTGCTAGCCAGTGCTGCTCAACCACGTCCCCGGGTTCAAGCCAGCTCCAGGTCGGCCCCGGGGGCACAGACAAGTTGCTCACCTGCTTGCCGGTCGCTTGGGGCTCGCCCTTCCTGCTGCCACGCTTGCGCTCCTCGTTCCGCTCTCTGGGCGTCTGCGGCCGTGGGAAGCAGCTGGTTGGCTTCTTGGACTGGAGGGAGAGAGTCAAAGCTGGGACCCGGGCTGGCTGCTCCCCAGCCCAGCAGCGACAGAGCGCGCGTGTTATCACAGCAGGAACATGCATCGCTGCATGCGCCCCATCCTCCAGCGGGAGCCGACAGCACCAGAGGCGACTGGAGGAATGAGGAGGGTCCTGCAGTGCTGCCAGAGTGCAGGCAGCAGGCTCAGGGCATGGGAATCCCCCAGTTGCCTGCCCAGGAAGAGCATTCCCACCCCAGATCAGCCACACGCCCTCACCATCCTGGTCCCTCCGCTCTGTCTGCACTTTAGGGGGGTTTAAATGGGGGTGGGGTGCGAAAGGAGAGCTCCCCTTCCTTGGGCCTGCCCGGAGTGGGAGCTAGCAGCCACTCTGACCCCGGCAGGAGCTGTTACACTGTGCAGCATCAGCAGGAGTGCCCTCCGTGCTGCCAGCTATGCAGTCCTGACCCCCAGGACCTGAACCCCCCCAGCAATTCCCACAGCGAACCCACCGCAGCCTCACCCCTTCCAGTGCTGCGTGCTCATGAAAGTCAACGGACCAGCACTGTCCCCTGGGCTCACTCATGCAGCGAGCGGGGCAGGGCTCAGCTGGGCACTCACCTCCGGGGTGTCTGGGCCCTGGTGAGATTCATCTGAACTGCGCTTCCTCTGCTGCCGCGTGGCGATGCCTCCTGCCCAGCCGGTGCTGAGGGTGCTGCGACGGGCAGTTGCGCTCTCGATCTGGGAGGGCTGCATGCTGGCCCGGCGCAGAGTCTCCTTCGGGTCGCCCGTCTTCATCTCCTCATCTGTGATGACGGTCAGCGACTGGGAGGGCTGGGGAAACACAGGCACGGACAGGAGACTGGTGACGTGCTGCCTGCAGCGAACACATTCTCACACAGCTCAGTCTCAGACTAAGGCCAGAAGTGACCAGCGTGATCCTCTAGTCTGACCTTCTGCACATCGCAGGCCACAGAACCTCACCCACCCGCTCCTGTAATAGACCCCGAACCTCCGGCTGAGTCACTGACGTCCTCAGATCTTGATTTAAAGACACCCAGGAAAAAATTCTCTGTATCAACTCAGAGCCTTTCCCATCTAATGTCCCATTCCTGGCCATTGGGGAATTTTATACTAGCTGTCACAGATGGGCCACATGCCACTGTAGGCAGGCAGCCCCTCCGTAAACTTCTCAAGCTCAATCTTAAAGCCGGTTAGGTTTTTTGCCCCCACTGCTCCTCTTGCAAGGCTGTTTCAGAACTTCTCTCCTCTGATGGTTAGAAACCATCTAATTCCGAGTCTCAACTTGCTGACGACCAGCTTATATCCGTTTGTTCTTGTGTCCACATTGGTACTGAGTTTAAATAATCCCTCCCCCTCCCTGGTGTTTATCCCTCTGATGTATTTACAGAGAGCAATCATCACTCCTCAGCCTTTGTTAAACAAGTCAACAGTTGAACAGTCTTGGCTAAACAGGCCAAGTTCCTTGAGTCTCCTCTCGTAAGGCAGGTTTTCATTTCTCAGATCATCCTAGTAGCCCGTCTTTGAACCTGTTCCAGTTTGAATTCATCCTTCTTAAACGTGGGAGACCAGAACTGCACATGGTATCCAGATGAGGTCTCACCAGTGCCTTCAACAGCAGCAACAACACTTCCCTGTCTCTACTGGAAATACCTCGCCTGATGCATCCTAGGACTGCATTAGCCTTTTTCACGCCCGCATCACATTGGTGGCTCAGTCATCCTGTGATCAACCAATACACCCAGGTCTTTCTGTCGCTTCCAACTGATACGTCTCCAGTTTATAGTACAAATTCTTGTTTTTAGTCCCTAGTGCATAACCTGCCACTTTGCACTATTCAATTTCATTCCATTTTCATTACTCCAGTTTTCAAGGTTGTTCAGATCTTACACAATACTCCTGTTCTCCTCCGTGCTGGGAACACCTCCCACCTTTGTGTCATTTGCACATTTTATTAGCACACTCCAACATGTGTGTCAAGGTCATGAATGAAAAGCCTAAATAAGATCGGTCCCAAGACTGATCCCTGCAGAACTCTGCCAATAACCTCCCTCCAGCCTGACAGTTCACCTTTCAGTATGACCCCTTGTGGCCTGCCCTTTAACCAGTTCCGTACCCACCTCTCAGTTCTCATACTGATCCCCATCTTCTCCAATTGCACTAATAATCTCCCATGTGGAGCTGTATCAGATGCCTTGCTGACACCCAGGTAGATAGGAAATGCAGTAGCTCCATTGTCTAAAAAAATTAGTTCTCTTCTCCAAGAGATCTAGTTGGTCTGGCACAACCTATCTTTAAAACCATCTTGTATTTTATCCCAATTACCGTTTACCTCTATGTCCCTAGCTACTTTCTCCTTCAAAATTTGTTCCAAGACCTTGCATACAATTGATGTCAAACTAACAGGCCTATAGTTACTTAGATCCCTTCCCCCCCACCCTGCTTTTTAAAAATAGGTCCCGTATTAGCAATTCTTCAGTCAGTGGATAGTACCCCGAGTTTACAGATTCATTAAAAATCCTTGCTATTGGGCTTGCAATGGCACGTGCCAATTCCTCTGATACTCTTAGCTGGCGATTACCTGCGCCCCTGATTTGGTCTCATTAAACTGTTTGAGTTGGACTTTCACCTCGGATGTGGTAATTTCTGCTTCCATACCCTCCTTTCCATTAGCTACCCTGCCGCTACCCCTACGCTCCTCATTACAAACTGAGGCATGGTATTCACTTACGTGTTGGGCCAGGCCTAGATTATCTTTAGTCTCCCTCCCAGCCTCAGCTGCCCAAGTCAGAGCCAGTTAGCAGGTGCTCGGACTGCTGATAAAGCCAGCCCCTGAAGAGACAGGCTCACAGATAAGTTGTGGGCTAGTCGTCCAAGTACAGGTCTGAGAGCCAGAGCTCAGCTACCTGCTCCAACGCTGATCCAACATCTCGGGC
The DNA here is from genome assembly GCF_025201925.1 of Gopherus flavomarginatus. NCBI lineage: Eukaryota > Metazoa > Chordata > Testudines > Testudinidae > Gopherus > Gopherus flavomarginatus. Next base: position 366,115,993 of record NC_066617.1, on the reverse strand, counting down.
AAGTCACTTCGCACCTCCTGCCTCCCGTCACATCTCCTAAAGTCTGGGAGCCTGTTGCCCTGGTATCAGAGCACTAGTCATTAATGGATTTCTCCATCCTCACTACATCCTATCACCCTGTTACACAGATGTGGAACTGTGGCACGGATGGTCACAGAGTTAGTTGCAGAGTTTGGAATAAAACCCAGGTGTCCTGCATCCCAGGCGCAGCCCCAACCAGCGGATCTCTCTGCCAATGAGCTAACAGCTACCTACCCCCAGAGCAGGGAGAGAGTGAGGACTGGTCAGTGGTCAGCACTCCAAAGGGCCCTTGAGAGGAGAGGCAAAGGACACTGAATGACGCGATCTGGAAGCCACAAGCACCAGCCAGGGAAAGCAGCTGAACAAAGGGAGGGAGCTTGTGCCAGCAGCCGAGGCTAAGAAAGGAAGAGCTACGCACTGGAGCCTGATCAGTGGGGTGGCGGTAGGGTGTGGTGGGTCTCTTCCCTCCTGCAGATTTCCGCTACTTCTCATGGGTCTCCACCCTCCCCAGCCCACCCACTGCTTCGTTCAAGACACACCGCCATGGGGGGCCTACCAGGAAAGTCTCTCCCGGACCGCTGGCAGTCCACAGACTGCTGAGAGTGCCCACCAGCGGAGGAGCACACACACCGACTGCAGGAGGAGGGTAGCAGGGTGAGACGGGTGGTCTGGCCTGGCCTGGAGTGGAGGGATCGTCGGGCAGGTAAGTCAGTGGTTTGTTTCTCTGGGGGAGGATTTGCCATCTCCTCTCCAGCTCTTACCCTAGACTCCAAGGGGTAGCAGGTCTTCATGTGGGGAGGACACACCCGGTTGCGCTGCTGCAGCTCGGCAATTCGGTTCCAATCATCCAGCGGATCCGGCTCATCCTGACAGGTGCCCAGATAAAAGCTGCTGCGGCCTGGAGACCAGGGCAGGGGGCAGAGGTGGGTGCATTAGTGTGTCTGAGCTGAAAGACACACTGGGACACCCCACTGGGGCCACACTAACGTCACAGCAGGGGAGCGCCATCGCGCACAGACTACAGGGAGAGCTTTCCACTCCCAGCTCTGCTGGTGTACCCTGATCCTGCCCCACAGCCCTGGACCCCGCCCAGCCTCTGCACCCCACTGCACCCCCTGCCCAGACGAAACTCCCCCGGCGGAGGCTCAAATGGCTAACCACGCTCCGCAGCCAAGAAAGAGCCTGCCTGCCTCATTCACTGCACTGACCCTCCCCCCGCCCCCCAGGCCATGAACTCACTGAGGCTGGCACTGCTGCCCGCCTGAGAGCGCCTCAAGGAGCTGCGGGTGGCAGGCCGGTAGCCGGGTAGGCTGAGCAGTGCAGGGTTGCCCAGGGTCTCCTCGGGAGAGGCAGCTCCCAGTCCAGCGAGGGATTCCTGAGAGCGGCAGCTGGTGATGGAGCGGGTGGAGGCGGCCGAGCGCAGCCTGCTCCTGGCAGGGTTCTGTGCAGGGGCGTTCTGGTGGGCCTGGGCCGACTGCACGCTGTAGAAGGACGCGTTGGCGCTGTCTGGTTCCTCTGCCTCGGCCTGTTTCTGATGTGTTAGAACACAAGGCAGATCAGCCTCATTGAGCCCTCCCCAGAAGCAGAGCCCCCTCAACGTGGGTAGGTGGGTAAAGCTCAGGACAGCCTGCAGCAGCCCCCTAGCATGGGCCTGCCATGGACCCAGCTGCCTTCCCTGTCTCTGGTGTGCACAGGAGAGACTGGGATGAGTGTGGGATGAGGAACAGATGAACCACTCCAACCCCACCGCTCACTACAAGGGAGGGCTCCGCACTCAGACGGCTCCTCTGCTGCTGACCACAGGGCCATGACTCAAGAGCCCCCTCCTGCAAGGAGGCCAAGAGCAGCTGGACTCAGGGCTGGACTTATCCAAGCCTGGTGCGATGAGGGCCTGAGGCCTGGGTTGGCCTTTAGAGCCAAGAGGTCTGAGGAGCTCCCATGCTAACACGCCATGGGCCTCCTGCCTCAGCAGATGTCCCACTTCCCCTCTGGCTGGGGGCAGAAAGCCCTCTGGTGTTGCTAGCTGGAAGAGCACAGGGCGTGATGAAACAGAAGCATCTTCAGATGCACCTGTCCCCAGCGCAGCCCTGAGCCCTCACTCCACCGGGCTCGGAGGGCCCTGCCTCCCTCCCCTCGCCAAGGACCCGGGGTTACTTTCGTCATGGTGATGTTGATGATCTGCGTGGTGCGCCGGCGAGCCGAACGGGTCTTGCAGCCCGAGTCGAAGGACAGGTCGCCCAGGGAGCCAATGCTGCTCTCCAGTTTGGACTGTGTGCGGGTGGGGATGGGGGTAAAATAGAGGCTCTCCAGAGACTCAACTTTACGCGGCAGCCGCTGGGATGTGAGCGATTCCACGCTGCCCGGCATGGCCGAGGTTTCCGACTGGGATCGGCCAGGCTTCCTGCTGAGACAGAGAAAGGCGAATGCAGCGTGTCACGGTGCCCTGTCTGCTCCAAACAGCTCAGAGCACAATCTAGACACGGACACTTGACCTGCATTTACCAGGCTGGCTGAGAAATGCCAGCCCAGGGATCTAACTTGTAGAGCTGGGCAGGAAAGGACCCAGCTGAAGGATATCACCTCTAACTCCCTCCCCCATTGGAGGCCCTGGGAACATCAGAGCCTGGGCCCAGCTGCTCTCGGCTGCCCCAGGGTGGGGGAAGAGGTACCTGGTGGAGTTGAGCGGCAGCATCTCATCACTGCTCAGGTCCAGGCTGTCTGTGCTGACGTCAGCTGGGTTCTGACGGAAGGTCTCCCGGCTCTTCAGCGTATCCGTAGCCACCTGGAACTTGCCAAGCTCCCGTAACTGGCGATCGGCAAACTCCACCTAGCGGGAAGGAATGACACAGTGAGGCAGGCTGCACTGCCAGGGTGAAGCTGGGGAACCAAGGGCTGGCCTGGACACGCAGCACACATGCAATAGAAACCCACTTCTGCTCCAGGAAAGGACTCTGGAGAGGTGGCAAAAAACCCTGGGGAACACAGCCTGACTCAAGGGGGATCTTGTCAAAAGCAACGGGCTGGGGCTCAAAGGGGCTGGGTTCCATTTCCAGCTCGGGGGGGGGCCTCAGAGAAATCACTTCCTCCCTGTAGCTCACTTCCCCCCCCTTAGGTCTCCCTGCTCTCAGTTATGAGGCCTAATTCACTAGTTTGTGAAGTGCTTTGAGCTCCGGCTGACGGGCTAGAAGATTATGGCCTTACAGCCTCTGGCTGCGTGCACGGGTTCTTGTGTGAATGCCATGCCCTGCCTTGTGCAGCGGCAGGTTCATTGCTAAAGGCCCTTTTTGCTGTCACTTCCCCCCTCGCAGCAATGGTAGCTGGGCTAGCTGATTGCTCCTGGGTGACGGCGGCAACAACTCTGCAGCAGAGAGGTTCTCCAGCAGAGTCGGGGAGTTAGTGAAGACCGTAGGCAGTTGTTGCTTGAGAAGCGGGGTGAAGATGGAGGCCAGACAGCCGTAGTACCCCAACAAAACACTCCATCACTGTTAAAACCCCAGCTCCCTGCTGAGCCAACACTTTGGATAACAAGCATGTTGGCATCCCTGCTCGTCCTGTAGGGTAGCATGAAGCACCATGCACCACTCTCCCCACCAGTGATGGACGGGCTCCCAATCTGCATCCAACCTTCCTAAACTGGGGTGCTGGTACGGTGGACTGAAGGGACCCAGATCTCTGCGCCCTCACAACTCTCTGCAAGGTGCAGCATCCCTGTACCTGTGCCTCCAAGCTGCGGACCTGGCTGGTCAGGTTCCTGCAGCTGAGCTCCGACTCCTTGGCCTGCAGGATGGATTGCTGCAGCTCCTTGGCCAGCCGCTCCGACTCAGCCTTGAGCTCGGCATTCTCCTTCTGCAGCTGCTCCAATCCCTTCAGCTTCTCTGCCAGGTCTTGGTTCTGCTGCTTCTTCGCCTCATAGAAAGTTTTTGCCTTCTCCACCTGGCAGGAGAGGAGACAGTCAAGCCACCGCCACCTTCCAGTGTCCATGGGAAATGATGATGGGCCCCAATGGAGAGAGCCAGCTGTCCATACCTGCGCTTTATAGTGCTCTGCAGCCTTCTCCTTCTGGGCCAGCTGCTCCTGCAGCTCAGATATCTTCACCTGCTGGCGATCAGCCTCTGCCTGGAGCTCCCCTTCCCGCACCTGCCGAGCCAGAGGGAGATAGGAAGCGCAAGAATTTAATGGAGCCCAAGTGCTTCTAAGTCACCCCAGGCTCCACCTGCATCATGGAGACGGCTCTTTGGCCATGCTTCCGAAGGGGCGTGGCTGCTGCTTCCTGAGGAGGATACCAAGGGACTCGGTGCACCAGCAGCACAATCCAAAGTCCCAAACTGGCCTTTGCGCGCCCACAGAGAAGGCCGACAGCAGACGCAGCCCATTGGCACTCATGCTCCTCCCCTCAGAAGACCGGCTGCCATGGCAGGGAAATTTTACAGGGCAGAAGTGGCTGAAACGAGGCTCCTGCAGCTCTCCCGTGCATCTACCATCATCTGTGTTGTGTGTGTGGGGGGGGGGGGGGGCAGCCCAACAGACACAGGTCCCCTGTATTCCACCTGCAGCGAAGGGGCCCTCTGGTCAACTGGACGGCACACTGCAGGCGTTGTACTCAAGCGGTCTGCGGTCACCCCCTCTCTATTATACACAAGCTCAGCGCAGCCCTTGGGGGTCCCAGCAAGCCCCCTACATGGCCTTGAGTCAGGCAGGCTGGTCCCCAAGCTTAAACACTGCCCTGGCCATGCAGGCCTCCTCCCGCCTACGCCGTGGTACCTTCACTTTCTCCTGCTGGGATCGAGTGGCTTTTTCGTTCTGGGCCAGCTTTTTATTCAGCTCCTCCACCTGGCAGGGAACAGGAGAGTAGTTACACCAGCTGCTTGGAGCCTGTCCTCTAAAGGCAGCACCACCCCTTCGGATGTCCAGGATTCCCCTCCTTGCCACAGTGCACCAATGCACTTCCCACAAGCCCACGGACTGTAGGGCCTCCAGACAGCTGAGCCTTAATGCCCAGGGAAAGCAGGTGCCAACGCACCTAGCAATGGAAACCCTCATTGCGTGAACCTGGAGGAGACCTATGGTCCTGCTAGATCTCGAAAGGGGAGGAAAGCAGAGCGCGTGGCTAGTGCCATCGCCTCTATTCCTTAGTCCTGACCCCCCCGATCGCCTGTCACAGAACAGCTCCAGGGATTACCAGCGTTGCGAGACCTGGTCAGCACTGCCTATCGTGTGGACATATTCCTTCAACAAATCTCCCCTGGAGGAATGTTTCAAGGGCATCGCTCTTAGTCCCAGACCCCAGGCCCTGTACAGATGCACATTCCCCACCCTTTCCCCAGCAGAGGCAGTATAGCCACCCTCAGAACCCAGCAGAGACTCTCCTCACAGCCCGGCCAGAGCAACTCCGGCGCAGGCCTCCACAGCCCTGGGATTGGTTAGTGGTCTCTCCAAGCAGACCGCTCACAATTGGCTTAAGTGAGTCTTTCATGGAAGAAAGGTTTGCTTGACACAGGCAGGAGACCAGCTACATGCTAGAAGCGAACAAGGTCTCTTAAGCCAAGACATTCAGGGGCATGAGAAACCCGAGCAAGGAATGAAGGCGTTAGATGCAAGAAAAAACAAGCAATGACCCACCCCAAGCGCCCCTGCGGATCAAAGCTCCAGTGCTTGTCTCCATTGCCAACTGTTTGCCGTCCAAGAACCAACAGGAGGGGAGGATGCAAGGCCGTTTTAACCACTGGAACAATTTACTAAAGGTCATGGTGGAGCCTCCATCACTGACCATTTTAAAATCAAGATCAACACTTGAATGTTTTGCTGAGAGATCTGCTCTAGGAATTATTGCAGGGCAGGTCTCTGGCCTATGGGCTACAGACTTGGTGATCACAGTGGTCCCTTCTGGCCTTGGAGTCCAAGGGTTCTCCTCCTCCTTGCATTTGCCTTGAACCCAAGTCACTGGGGTGTCTTGTGGATGATCACCCTCACCAGTACAAGTCCCGTGGGGATGTTCTCCGAGGTGCTGGTTTTGGAGGAAAGCTGCATCTGCTTTGCACAGCACCGTGTTGAGAGAGCCCAAATCAAGAACGGGCTGAAGAGGCTAAGACTTGGCATAAACGTGAAGGTAACTTCCATGATCCCAACAGAGGGAGCCGGGCATCAGCAGCTGTTAACATCTGTAGATCGGTTTGGATACTGGGGATGAGCACACGCTTGGCTACTGCATTCTACAAGCAGCGGCCCTGTGGGACGCGTAGGGTTGGTTCTCCCAGCCTGCGGCTTCTTAGCAGGGAAGGGTGCGTGGCCCAGTAGCAAGGGGGACCAGAGCAGGGCAGAGGGCAAGGATCCAGCCCCAGCCCTGTCTCCCAGCAGCCAGAGACCCCCCTCTATGAAACAGGCACCTAGTGGCCATGCAGTCCCTCTGCATGCAGCGTATAAGCACCCAAGCAAGGTATGCAGGGCCAGTGGGGCAGTTCTACCAGGAAAAGGGACCAAGATGATACCATGGGAGAAGCTTCACATTTGGTTCCCCGTGTTGTTTCCTACATGCCATGCTGCAACCCGCCCTGCTCACACAGCAGCACCAGGACTACACGCTCTGCAGGGTCAAAGCCCACCCCAAGTTACACCTCTGCCCTCCCTGGGCCTAGAGCTCAGTACCAGCTCTGGAGTGGTGCACATGGAGGTAACCAGCAACTCTGACGCTGCACACAGAGCGGGAAGGGGCATATGTAGTCACTTTTCAGAGCTGATCTGTGCTAAGGCCTCATGCGGGAGATGCTCTCTGAGAGCCTCACCTCCAGTCAGCGCCTGACCGGGCAGTTTGGATTCACTTGAAGTGCAGGATCCACGTCTCTGCTTCACTGCTTGGGAGAGCAGAAAGGGGTGGGAGCACCCTGGAGCTGATGCCCAGCCAGCAGAAGGGGAGCAGCGAGAGCAGGACTCGGAGAGTCCCCGCACTCCTCAGAGGGTTGCTGGGGGTGGAGAACACCTGCGCGGATGCCTGGCTGCTCGGCTCAGATTGCAGCGCAGCGCGTGGCTGTTACTGCGGCAGGGAAGGGAAGAGGAGGGAACGAAAGACACGCTGACCTGTGCACAGTGCCGTTCCGTGCAGCGTTTTAGGCTGTTACATGGGTAGGTTTTGGTAAGAGATTTCATGGCCTGGGTCCTCCCCTCACAGGGGTGAACGCGCAGCTCAGGGGAGGGCAGCCCAGTGGAGCAAACCAGCGTTCGTGGCTCGTTCTCCAGGAAGGCCCAGCATCCCCACCGCAAACAGTTAACAGGAGACGGCGGCTGTGGCGGGAAGCGGCAGCAGCTAGAGTCATGCACTGTCACCGTTTAAGCAGCCAGCACTTCGCACGCGTTACCTGCTTAGCTTGTTCTTTACGAAATACCTCTAGCTGCTCCACCTGTACAACGGGGCAAGCAACGAAGGCACAAATGAACACACCACACCCACCAGAAACAGATCGCCTACGACAAAGACCATCCCTGCTAAACCTCTACGAGGAGGCTCTCAAGCGGGATTTACACTGTGCCCATCTCCTTGGTATCTGGGGGCTGCGGCAAAGGGATGGCTGGCCCCTAAAGCTCAAAGGGGTGCCGGTCTGTTCTCTCTCCAGATCCCAACCAGCCTGTGTTGTGCAGGCCAGCCTAGCTCAACCCAGCAGCCCTATGGATCAGATTGAGGGGACCAGCCTCCCTGCGATCTTAGTGACTGCTTTGCTGTGCCAATGGCCCAGCACTTGGAGTGATTGCACAGCAGAGCTGACCAGCAGCAGGGACAGATTAACTCTCGGGAGCAGAGATGCTGCTTTCCAGGCCAGCGTCACCAGCCAAGCTGGCCATGTAGCGGAATTAGCCAGCCAGCTCAACCACCTCTCATAGGACTTGCCCAGGAGGTGTCAGTGGGCTGTTCGGGGGGGCCGGCACCGTTCACTGCAGGTCTGGAGAAACTTGCTTCCCTTCTCCACTCCCAACTGGCAGCCCTGACACCCTCGGGTAGCACTTAGCTGGGAGGCGCGGGGTACAGTTGGCCTTTAACAGCAGACCCCAAAGCACTCTGAGAATCCTACCCAGGGCAGCTTCACGTCCAAACCGCTGGAGTCCCAGTAGGCGAGTCAGGACTTGCCCTTCCCTTCTCAGGTCACTAGCCTTCTCCCTTCCTGCCTTCGGTCCGAGCAAGCCCAAGCCAAGCAGAACGCGTAGCGGGTGCCCTACCTGAGTCGTCAGCTTCTGCCTCTCCTCATGGAACTTCTGCCTCTCCTCGAGGACCCTGACCTTGGCATTCTCGTACTTGTTGGTCATGGCCTCCAGCTTCTTCACAGCGTCTTCAGCCTCTCGCTGGCTCCCAGCCACCAGTTTCTCAGACTCCAGCTTGAGGGCCTCCATTTCCTGGCAGTGCTTCTCCTTTATCTGGCTGAGCTCGGCATCAAACATCCGCTGCCCTTGGCTGGACTTCTCCCTGAGCACGTGGTTCTCCTCCATCAGCTGGGTGTTGGCCCGCTGGAGCACGGCGAGCCGCTCTGCGTAGCTGGCGTTTTCCCCCTGCAGCCGCTGCACGGCGCGGTCTTGTTCAGAGAACCTCCCCTTTAGAGAGAGGAGCTCTGCCAGCTCCAGCTTGGCTCTGGCAAGCTCTGCCTCCAAAGCACTGGCTGCTTTCTCCCTCTTCTCCAGCTCTTCACGGTGTTTGCTTTCCAGAGAGGACTGCTCAGTCTGTTGCTGCTGGTAGAGGCGTTTCATTGGCATCAGCTCCCCGACCAAGGCTTGGGCATTTTGCAGCTCTAGCTGCAGAGGGGACAAGAGCTGCTCCTTCTGGAAGCACTTCTCCTGCCAGGCCTTCACCTCCTGGCGGAGCTCCTCCTGGCACTCGCCTTGGGAGCTCAGTTCCCTCTTCAGGGCCTCTATGGACATCCTCTGCTTCTCGGTCTCCTCCTGGTAGGCCTGCACTTCGGCCTTCATCCGAGCGCATCTCTCTGCTGCTCGAGAAGCGGCAGTGGCCGTCTCAGTCTGGAGCATCCGCAGCCTCTCCTCCAGCTTCTTGCTCTTCTCCGACTCCGCCATGATCAGGCGCTTCAGCTCCTTGCTCTCTCCCTCCTTCTCCAAGACCTGCCGGTGGAGGATGGACACTTCCTGCTCCAGGCTGCCAATCAGGCTGTTTTTCCTCTCCACTTCTTGACAGCACTGGGAAATTTGTTCCTTCCAGCTGTCCTCCGACGTGCTCTTCTCTTGAACGGAAGAGCGTAGAGAAGCCAGCTCCTTCTCTGCTGCAGCAATAGAGTCTTTACTCTGGGCCAGCTCTTTCCCCTTATCCAAGAGCTCTTTCTTCAGCATCTCTATGGTGCCATCTTGCCCAGCCTGTGCTGACCTAGAGGCTTCCAGGAGTTTCTCCAGCTCCAACACTTTCTGCTTCTGCTGCGTCACCTCTCTCCTCAGGGCCTCCAGCTGGGCTTCCTGATGCTCCGAAGTGTCCGCTTTAGTTTGAGCTGCTGCTTTCTCTAGGCTAGCAATGGTGTCTCGCTGCTCCCTGCACTTCTGCTCCAGTTTCTCCATTTCAGAGTGGAGCATCTCGCTTTCCTTCAGCTTCTCCTGGTAGAGGTCTTGGCTGGAGCTGTATTCCTGCTCTGTGTGCCGGATCTTCTCCTCCAAGCTTTTGAGAGACATCTCCTTGGAGTACACAATGGACTTGATGCTGTCAATCTCAGCTTCTCGGGTCCTGGCAACCTCCAGGAAGCCCTGCAGCTCATTTTCCATCTTGGCCGCCCGCTCCTTCAGTGCCTCCACGGAGGCAAGCTCCCCTTTCAGCTTGACAACAGTCTTCTGCAGGTCTCTCAGCTCCTCATTACGGGAGACGTTTTTCAGACGGAGCTCGTCCAGCTCCCCTTCCTTCTCCTCAATCAACTCCAGGGACCTGGCCAGCTCCTGCTGGTGAGCAGAACGCTCGGCCCTTTGCTCATTGATGGAGTTCTGCAGCTGGACTTCCAGCTCTGCCTTGCTGGCTTTCTCTGCTGCAAGGTCTGCCTCGGCTTGATCCATCTCCCCTGTCAGATGCTTCATCTCTGTGTCTCGAAGAGCTAGCTCCTGTTTCTGCTTCTGCAGCGTTTCTTCCAGCCTGGCGTTCAGCATCTTAACCTCATCGGACAGTTTCTCCACTTCTAGTTCTCTCTCCTTCAGGACCAACGCTGCTCTGGAGAGGTCAGTCTCAGTAGCTGTTAGCTCCTCACGCTTCTGTTCTCCAACACGCTTCACTGTCGCTTCAAGCTCTGTCGTCTTGAGTCTTTCATTGGACAACTCCTTGGTGACAACCTTGAGTGTCTCAGCTGCCTTCCGTGCACCCATCTCCAGCCGAGCTATGCGCTGGGCTGCTTCCTGCTGGGACGCCACTGTCTTCTCCTGCAGAGAGGCGAGATCGTCCCTGAGTTTTAGTGCCACGCTCTCCTTCTCCTTGACTCGTGCGACGGCTTTGGAGAGGTCAGTCTGAAGCAGCGCCAGCCTCTCTTCTTGCTCTGTGGTCAGGCACTTCATCTGTGCCTCCAGCTCTGCCACTTTGCCTTGCGCCGCCTGGAGCTGCTGGCAGGCCTGTTTGTGGTCTCCACTCAGAGCTTTTATGGTCTTCTCCAGCCTCTCACGCTCTCCATTGCCCCCTTTAGCGGCTGAGGACATTTCTGCCAGCTGGCGTTGCAGGCTCTCTGTCTTTGCCCTGTATTCGTCTCCCAGCTGCTGCACCTGCAGCGTGAGAGCTTGTCTCTTAGCCTGCTCCTCGCTCACCTCCTGCATAGCCTGATCTCGGTGCTCTGCCAGCTGCTGCATTCGGGACTCCAGCTCTGTTATCCTTTTAAGATTCCCTTCAAGGGTCTCCGAAGCTCTCCTCTTCTCATCCTCCAAGATCCCCTCTGTGTTCCGGACGGACTCTTCCATGGCCAGGAGCCGCTCTTGGAGCTGGGCGTTTTCCTTGGCCAGCCTCTCCTTGTCTGAGAGTTTCTGCTGGCCTTCTTTCAGCTTGTTCTCTAGTTCTCGGAGCTGGGCTCTCAGTGACTCAGCAGCTGCTGCTTGAGCCTCGCTCTGGGAGCACCGGGCAGTGAGTTCAAGGACTCTGGTGTCCAGCTCTTGGACTCTCTGGCTTAATTCAGCTTTTTCCCTCTGTATCTCTAAGGCAGAGGCCTGGCTGGCATCTCTGGCTTTCTCCAAAGTTTGCAGCTGAGCAGTCAGGGCTGCCAGCTCTGCTTCCTGTTCCTGCTGGAATTCCTGTAGCTGCTGCAGGGCAGACTCCCTTTCCTGCATGGCCTTCTCATGCTCTTCTCTCAAGGATGCCAGGTGTCTGGCTTCCCCTTCGCTTGTAGCTTCCATCTGCTGGGTGAACTGCACCAGCTTCTCCTCACTGTGCTTCAGGGTGTCACTGAGCTGGTCTACCTGGAGGCTGAGTCCTTGAATGGTCTCCCTGGAGGATTGCTCTTGCTTCTGGAGATCTTCGACCAGCTGTCCCTTCTGAATCCTCTCCTCCTCCATCTGCTGGTGAAGAGTCACCAGTTCCTGGTCCCTCTGGAGGAGGAAGCCGTTTAGCTTAGCAATTTCTGTGGTGAGTGTGTTTACCTGGGTGGTTAAGCGCTCCTCCTGCACTCTGGAGTCCTGCTCCAGCTTCTCTTTAGCCAAGTGGAGCTCAGAGACTGAGCCCTGGAGGTTGGCGATGAGGCCTGTGAGCTGAAGTTTCTCCTCTTCAAAGCGGCTCCGTTCAGACTGAAGATCTGCCTCCCGGAGGCCCTTCTCTTCTTCCAGCTGACGGATTGTGGCTTGGAGCTCTATCCCTTTAGCAGAGAGGCTGGCCACTTCATGCTTTAACTCTTCAAGCTGATGAGAGAAAGGAAACACTCATCAGTGATTTTCCACAGCAGTTCAGAAGATCTAGACACTTCTGCCCCAGAGAGCTGCTAGCTCTTCCACCCCCCGAAATGCAGCACATTCATGGCAAACCCAACGCTCGTTAACTCTACCTGGCTCCTGTGTGTTTTTTAGTTCTCCCACCATTGCCATGCTCCAGAGCAAAACCTACCTTTACTGAGCTGACCTCTTCCAGTACCGCCACTATAGGGCAACAGGAGACCACAGCAGCCAGCGAGCACATCAAGGGCCACCCTCTGAAATACGTACTATGCAGAAAGGGACCGTGCTTGGGAATCTCTCACCCTCACCATGCCCGGCAGCAGGAAAGAACTGTAGCTTTGCCATCTTTGTTTCAGCCTCCCTCCATAACCAGGGGTGCGTCACCCTTCTACCGCACCCCCTGCCCAGTCAGGAGAAAGATGTCCCTGCCAGTACTGCTTGGTAAGTCAGAAGAGCTGTCAGTTACTTTTGAGCTGGGAAATGGAGAATCCATCTCAAAGGGACTGGGGTTCTCCTCGGCATGCAAGCGTTCAGCTCTTTAGTTTCTTGCTGCTGTGCTAGCAGGCTGGCTACAGACACCATTTCAACAAGGGGCTGGTTACGAATCTCTATGTACACACAGATTTAGGTAGGGCTTCCTGTGCTCAGCTTTCCTCAATAGATCAGGGCATTTTTCTGAAGTCCTCTGCACTTGCTTCCACTGTAGTTACTTCTTTGACTTGTGCAAGAAGCCATACCTTCAGGATGTCCCCCATAACCTCTCCTTTCTCCTGCGTGGCACTCTCCCCCAGCCTTGTCAGCTGGTCTTCCAGCAGAGAGATCTTCCCCTGCAGAATCTCCATCTTCTCTTCCAAGCATTTCTGGGGAACAAGACACGAGAGTGAGGGAAAAAAGCAAAAGTGGGAGGGGAATAAACTATAATAGAAAAGTGGGGCTGGAAGGGACCTTGAGATGGTGATACAGTCTACCCCCCTGTCCAGAGGCAGGATCAGGAAAACCTGGAACATCCCTGGCAGGTGTCTGCCTAACCTGTTCTTACAAACCTCCAGTGATAGAGATTCCACAACCTCCCTTGGATGCCTGTTGCAGAATTGAACTCCCCTGAGAGTTAGGAAGATTTTCCTAAGCTCTAACCTAACTCTCCCTTGCTGCAGATCAAGCCTTGTCCTACCTTCAGTGGACAGGCAGAACAGTTGATCATTGTCCTCTTTATACCAGCCCGTAATATACCAAGACTTATCAGGTCCCTCCTCAGTTTAGTTTTCACAAGACCAGTTTTTTTAACCTTTCCTAATAGGTGGGGTTTTCTCAAGCTCTGATCGTTTTTGGTGCTTCTCTGGTCTCCACCTGCAGCAGCTAGCGCCTCACCCGAGCTGATAACACACCCTGCATCCTTGTCTGGCGCTCCAAGTCTCCTCTTCCTACTGCTGGGATTCCAGACCCCCACCTCCCTTCACACTCTGCATGGCTGACATCTTTTCTCAGCAGGACAGAAAGGACGCCTAGCTAACGCTACGCACAACTGTGTGCTGGTATTACTGCTGATCCATGCAAGGCACTTCTCCCTCAGAGACAAGCTGCCTCCACACTACTCCTTAGCCCAGAAGACACAAGCTTCGTAATCAAGTTCGGCATGCTGGGTCCCTATCACCCACCTCGTAGGACTCCTAATGTAGAGGACTTGCCTGGTTCGTCGGGTGTACCGCACAACATTCCCTACCTTCTCGTGTAGGGTGGTGTGGAGCTCAGTCTCCAGGCGGGCTTGTTTCTCCCCCGACTCCATCAGTGCCGCATTGTGTTCCTCGGAGAGCTCGTTCAAAGCCTCTTGCAGCTGCATCAAGTGGCTGGCGAACTCCCGCAGCTGGACCAAAATGAAAGACGCCCAAACACCGCCTGGTTATCAAGTGCATGCAGAGCAGGTGTTCAGCTCCGCTGTCCTTTACACAAGAGCCATACAGGGGATTATTTCCCATTGTCTGTATGCCCCCCGGCACTGCTGTATCCAGCAGCCTTGCACACACTCGTCTATTCTCTCAATCCCACCAGGAGAGAGATTGTAGTAGTATGATTTTATGTTTGTATTTTGTGTAATTTAGAATGAAAAATAAAAAATAATGAGATAACATAGCATGTATTAAATGTATTGAGGTATGATTTGATCATATCCTGCCAGCCATCCTTTTTAAACAGGGGAAAGGAATGGCCGAAGGGGCCATTGGTAGAGATGTATCATTTGTGTCTGGACTGATTTCAAGGCAGTAACAGACCTCTGAGGGTCACCATTTTGTTGTAGGTTTAGCATTCTGAAATAAGTAAAAGAATGCTGTGATTGTTTTCTTTTTGCATTGCAACTCGATGTTCCCGTTCAAAAATTCTGGTGTGTGTGAAAGTGAGGAATGTGTGTGTTAAAAAATAAGTGTGAAGGCCATCGCTGAACCAGATAGTCTAGGAAGGAACCGGAGACAGACACAAGGGCGCCAGGAGGCTGCAACACGCCCCTATTGAAATGTCAGAGGAGGACAGATTGACAACTCTAAAAAGGAGACGGGTACTTATCAATGGGGACAGGATAGCTGTGATCAAAACCAGCCTGGGGTAACTCCCTAAGGAACTTAATTAAAGAACACGATCAAGAATGAGAAGGACAATTTAAGAAAACAAGCCTTCGTCAAACAACAAGAATTGCTTACGGCATGACAGTGCAAAACTCATTGGTCCCAATGATGGAAAACTCACTATATAAACAGGGTGCCTTGCAATGCAACTTTCGGTTCGTCCTGCCAAGACTTCCCCAGAGCATCGTGTCACGACCGATGGAACCCGGTTCCCCCATCTTTGTGATCAAGCTAGCTGGGCAAGAGACTGAGCCGGACTCTGGACTGGTAACTATAACATCGACTGGCAGGACAGTGTGTGTGTGTGTGTGTGTCTCAGTGAGAGAGAGAGAGAGGTGTCATTGAATGCATATGCTAATTGTTGTATTTTCAATAAAACATGGCGTATTACACCTTTTCCCCTGAAAAAGATCTCGTGTGCTTCTTATAAGCATAACATTGATGGAGAATTGCAAAAGTGGGAAGACATACACTGTGATTGCTAGAAGGTATACCATACGTATAAAGTGATCCATCACTGAGGTGTGCATACCTCCAGTCGTAGACATGCTGGGCAATAGGGGTAGGATTAGAATCCTCACTCCAACCTATCTGTCGGGGAAAACTACACGAATAAAATATACACAAATGGTCTAGGTATATACACCCCCGGCTGTAGAGATGCCAGGCCATAATTAGAGTCCTCGCTCCTACTCGTCTGTGGAGGAAAATTGCATAGGTGAATATACCCTGGGTTGTAGCAGTAACGAGCCCAAAAGGTAGGACTTAGTGTTTCCCCATCCTGCTCTGTGTTTTTAGTGGGTATAGACTTTTGTGTTTTGTAAGTCCCAGCATGAGCATAGGCACAAGAAAGTAAAGGTAAAAGAAATTCATAAAGGAATATGTTTAGGTGAAACAAAGCTAAAAAAGAGCCGAAAAAATTGCCATTCATACAGGAAATGACTCCTTTTAAGACAATTTCGCAAAAGTTTGGGTGTAGTCCATGGACTGAACAAGCATTACCCAATGTTCATACTGGAGCTGATTTGGAAGATAGATTGGCAAAATATCTGTTGGTCTACAGGCCATCAGCCCCGATAAAGAGACTTGGCTGCAATCTGGATATTGTGGGAAGCATGCAATGAGGCATTTCTTCGCTTGGCTAGTTGTCAGGAGGGGAACGCCGCACTGCATGAGAAACTCAGTGTATCTGAACAAAAAACTAATAAATAATAAATACTGGCCACTGGGGTCCAAGGCCAGTTAGACATTCTCAAAAATACCCCAAAGGAAGTTAAAATAAAAGACAGGGAATTATCTAAATAAAAACAAAAAATAAGCATAACGAGATCAGTATTAGCCACAGTTTAAAGACCAGGAATGGAGGTGCAGGATAGTTTAAGTCACTCAGGAAGTGGGCGGCGGGTAATTCTCTTACATAAGAACAGCCGTACCGGGTCAGACCAAAAGGTCTATCTAGCCCAGTATCCTGTCTGCCAACAGTGGCCAATGCCAGGTGCCCCAGAGGGAGTGAACCTAGCAGGTAATGTTCAAGTGATCTTCCTCCTGCCATCCATCTCCATCCTCTGACAAACAGAGGCTAGGGACACCATTCCTTACCCATCCTGGCTAATAGCCATTAATGGACTTAACCACCATGAATTTATCCAGTTCCCTTTTAAACGCTGTTATAGTCCTAGCCTTCACAACCTCCTCAGGCAAGGAGTTCCACAAGTTGACTGTGTGAAGAAGAACTTCCTTTTATTTGTTTTAAAGCTGCTGCCTATTAATTTCATTTGGTGACCCCTAGTTCTTGCATTATGGGAATAAGTAAATAACTTCCTTATCCACTTTCTCCACATCACTCATGATTTTATATACCTCTATCATATCCCCCCTTAGTCTCCTCTTTTCCAAGCTGAAGCGTCCTAACCTCTAATCTCTCCTCATATGGGACTCTCTCCAAACCTCTAATCATTTTAGTTGCCCTTTTCTGAACCTTTTCTAATGCCAGTATATCTTTTTTGAGGTGGAGAAGACCACATCTGCACACAGTATTCGAGATGTTGGCGTACCATGGATTTATATAAGGGCAATAATATATTCTCCGTCTTATTCTCTATCCCCTTTTTCATGATTCCTAACATCCTGTTTGCTTTTTTGATCACCTCTGCATACTGCGTGGACATCTTCAGAGAACTATCCATGATGACGCTAGATCTTTCTCCTGATTTTCTGTAGCTAAATTAGCCCCCACCATATTGTATGTATAGTTGGGGCTATTTTTTCCAATGTGCATTACTTTACATTTATCCACATTAAATTTAATTTGTCAATTTGTTGCCCAATCACTTCGTTTTGTAAGATCTTTTTGAAGTTTGTCACAATCTGCTTTGGTCTTAACTATCTCGAGCAGTTTTGTATCATCTGCAAACTTTGCCACCTCACTGTTTACTCCTTTCTTCAGATCATTTATAAATAAATTGAATAGGATTTGTCCTAGGACTGACCCCTGGGGAACACCACTAGTTAACCCTCTCCATTCTGAGAATACACCATTAATTCCTACCTTTGTTCCCTGTCTTTTAACCAGTTCTCAGTCCATGAAAGGGCCTTCCCTTTTATCCCACGACAGCTTAATTTATGTAAAAGCCTTTGGTGGGGGACCTTGTCAAAGACTTTCTGGAAATTTAAGTACACTATGTCCACTGGATTCCCCCTTGTCCACATGTTTGTTGACTCCTTCAAAGAACTCTAATAGATTAGTAAGACAGGATTTCCCTTTACAGAAACCATGATGACTATTGCTCAACAGTTTATGTTTTTCTGTGTGTCTGACAATTTTGTTCTTAACTATTGTTTTGACTAATTTGTCCGGTACTGACGTTAGACTTACCAGTCTGTAACTGCCGGGATCACCTCTAGAGCCCTTTTTAAATATCGGCGTTACATTAGCTAACTTCCAGTCATTGGGTACCGAAGCCGATTTAAAGGACAGGTTACAAACCTTAGTTAATAGTTCTGCAACTTCATATTTGAGTTCTTTCAGAACTCTTGGGTGAATGCCATCTGGTCCCGGTGACTTGTTAATGTTGAGTTTAATCAATTAATTCCAAAACTTCTTCTAGTGACACTTCAATCTGTGACAGTTCCTCAGATTTGTCACCTACCCAAGCCGGCTCAAGGTTGGGAATCTCCCTAACATCCTCAGCCATGAAGACTGAAGCAAAGAATCCATCTAGTTTCTCTGCAATGACTTTATCGTCTTTAAGCGCTCCTTTTGTATCTTGATCATCAAGGGGCCTCACTGGTTGTTTAGCAGGCTTCCTGCTTCTGATGTACTTAAAAAACATTTTATCATCAACTTTGGAGTTTTTGGCCTGCCATTCTTCAAACTCCTCTTTGGCTTTTCTTATTATACTCTTGCACTTAATTTGGAAGTTTTTATGCTCCCTTCTATTTGAATCCCAGTCCAAGGCTTTACCATCACCAGACCCTTCTTCCTCCCATCTCATCACAACACCCGGCCCACTCTCTTCCCCGAATGCATCATTACGGAGGGGTCAGCTGAATGCAACCTACGCTGCCAACCCTTACTTACTCATAGGAACCTTTTATAAAAAGAAGCTGAACAGCAAAGCATTCAGTACTCGCAGATTCAAATGAAGTACGGTAAATTTACTCTCAAACAGACATCACTGTCAGAGCAAGGTTAGGCCAGGTATAAAACTAGCCATTATAAATGCAGCTACAGTACGGGTGCAAAGCTGTTGCTGATGCTACCTCATAGACTCAGACTTTAAGGTCAGAAGGGACCAATGTGATCATCTAGTCTGACCTCCTGCACAAAGCAGGCCACAGAACCCTACCCATCCACTTCTATAACAAACCCCTAATCTATGTCCGAGTTATTGAAGTCTTCAAATTGTGGTTTGAAGACCTCAAGCTGCAGAGAATCCACCAGCAAGTGACCGGTGCCTCATGCTGCAGAGGAAGGCGAAAAACCTCCAGGGCCTCTGCCATTCTGCCCCGGAGGAAAATTCCTTCCAGACCCCAAATATGGCCATCAGCTAAACCCTGAGCATGTGGGCAAGACTCACCAGCCAGCAGGAAAGAATTCTCTGCAGTAACTCAGATCCCATCCCATCACCGACCACTTAGCATACTTATCTGCTGATAATCAAAGATCAATTGCCAAAACTAAGCTATCCCATCATACCATCCCTTCCATAAACTTATCAAGCTTAGTCTTAAAGCCAGATGTGTGTCTTTTGCCCCCACTACTCCCCTTGGAAGGCTGTTCCAGAACTTATAGACTCTAGGACTGGAAGGGACCTCGAGAGGTCATCGAGCCCAGTCCCCTGCCCTCATGGCAGGACCAAATACTGTCTAGACCATCCCTAATAGACATTTATCTAACCTACTCTTAAATATCTCCAGAGATGGAGATTCCACAACTTCCCTAGGCAATTTATTCCAGTGTTTAACTACCCTGACAGTTAGGAACTTTTTCCTAATGTCCAACCTAAATCTCCCTTGCTGCAGTTTAAGCTCATTGCTTCTTGTTCTATCATTGGAGGCTAAGGTGAACAAGTTTTCTCCCTCCTCCTGATGATACCCTTTTAGATACCTGAAAACTGCTATCATGTCCCCTCTCAGTCTTCTCTTTTCCAAACTAAACAAACCCAATTCCTTCAGCCTTCCTTCATAGGTCATGTTCTCAAGACCTTTAATCATTCTTGTTGCTCTTCTCTGGACCCTCTCCAATTTCTCCACATCTTTCTTGAAATGCGGTGCCCAGAACTGGACACAATACTCCAGTTGAGGCCTAACCAGCGCAGAGTAAAGCGGAAGAATGACTTCTCGTGTCTTGTTTACAACACACCTGTTAATGCATCCCAGAATCATGTTTGCTTTTTTTGCAACAGTATCACACTGTTGACTCATATTAAGCTTGTGGTCTACTATGACCCCTAGATCTCTTTCTGCCATACTCCTTCCTAGACAGTCTCTTCCCATTCTGTACGTATGAAACTGATTGTTCCTTCCTAGGTGGAGCACTTTGCATTTATCTTTATTGAACTTCATCTTGTTTACCTCAGACCATTTCTCCAATTTGTCCAGATCATTTTGAATTTTGACCCTGTCCTCCAAAGCAGTTGCAATCCCTCCCAGTTTGGTATCGTCCACAAACTTAATAAGCGTACTTTCTATGCCAACATCTAAATCGTTGATGAAGATATTGAACAGAACCGGTCCCAAAACAGACCCCTGCGGAACCCCACTTGTTATACCTTTCCAGCAGGATTGGGAGCCATTAACAACTACTCTCTGAGTACGGTTATCCAGCCAGTTATGCACCCACCTTATAGTAGCCCCATCTAAATTGTACTTTCCTAGTTTATCTATAAGAATATCATGTGAGACTGTATCAAATGCCTTACTAAAGTCTAGGTATATCACATCCACTGCTTCTCCCTTATCCACAAGGCTCGTTATCCTATCAAAGAACGCTATCAGATTAGTTTGACACGATTTGTTCTTTACAAATCCATGCTGGCTATTCCCTATCACCTTACCACCTTCCAAGTGTTTGCAGATGATTTCTTTGATTACCTGCTCCATTATCTTCCCTGGCACAGAAGTTAAACTAACTGGTCTGTAGTTTCCTGGGTTGTTTTTATTTCCCTTTTTATAGATGGGCACTATATTTGCCCCCTTCCAGTCTTCTGGAATCTCCCCCGTCTCCCATGATTTCCCAAAGATAATAGCTAGAGGCTCAGATACCTCTTCTATTAACTCCTTGAGTATTCTAGGATGCATTTCATCAGGCCCTGGTGACTTGCAGGCATCTAACTTTTCTAAGTGATTTTTTACTTGCTCTTTCCTTATTTTCTCTTCTAAACCTACCCTCTTCCCGTAAGCATTCAGTATACTAGACGTTCCTTCAGACTTCTCAGTGAAGACCGAAACAAAGAAGTCATTAAGCATCTCTGCCATTTCCAAGTCTCCCGTTACTGTTTCCCCCTCCTCATTGAGCAGTGGGCCTACCCTGTCCTTAGTCTTCCTCTTGCTTCTGATGTATTGATAAAAAGTCTTCTTGTTTCCCTTTATTCCCATAGCTAATTTGAGTTCATTTTGTGCCTTTGCTTTTCTAATCTTGCCTCTGCATTCCTGTGTTATTTGCCTATATTCATCCTTCGTGATCTGACCTAGTTTCCATTTTTTATATGACGCCTTTTTATTTTGTAGGTCACGCAAGATCTCAAGGGTAAGCCAAGGTGGTCTTTTGCCACATTTTCTATCTTTCCTAACCATCGGAATAACTTGCTTTTGGGCCCTTAATAGTGTCCCTTTGAAAAACTGCCAACTTTCCTCAGTTGTTTTTCCCCTCAGTCTTAATTCCCATGGGACCTTACCTATCAGCTCTCTGAGCTTACCAAAATCCGCCTTCCTGAAATCCATTGTCTCTGTTCTGCTGTACTCCCTTCTACCCTTCCTTAGAATTGCAAATTCTATGATTTCATGATCACTTTCACCCAAGCTTCCTTCTACTTTCAAATTCTCAACAAGTTCCTCCCTATTTGTTAAAATCAAGTCTAGAACAGCTTCCCCCCTAGTAGCTTTTTCAACTTTCTGAAATAAAAAGTTGTCTGCAATGCAGTCCAGGATCTTATTGGATAGTCTGTGCCCTGCGGTGTTATTTTCCCAACATATATCTGGATAGTTGAAGTCCCCCATCACCACCAAATCTTGGGCTTTGGATGATTTTGTTAGTTGTTTGAAAAAAGCCTCATCCACCTCTTTCACCTGATTAGGTGGCCTGTAGTAGACTCCCAGCACGACATCACCCGTGTTTTTTACCCCTTTTAGCCTAACCCAGAGACTCTCCACACTTCCGTCTCCTATGTCCATCTCCACCTCAGTCCAAGTGTGTACATTTTTAATATATAAGGCAACACCTCCTCCCTTTTTCCCCTGTCTATCCTTCCTGAGCAAACTATACCCATCCACACTTCACTCCTCTAATGGTTAGAAATCTTCGTCTAATTTCAAGTCTAAACTTCCTAGTATCCAGTTTATACCCATTTGCTCTTGTGTCTACATTGGTACTAAGCTTAAATAATTCCTCTCCCTCCCTAATATTAATCCCTCTGATATATTTATAAAGAGCAAGCATATCCCCCCTCAGCCTTCTTTTGGCTAGACTAAACAAGCCAAGCTCTCCGAGTCTCCTTTCACATGACAGGTTTTCCATTCCTCAGATCATCCTAGTAGCCAGTCTCTGAACCTGTTCCAGTTTGAATTCATCCTTCTTAAACATGGGAGACCAGAACTGCACATAGTATTCCAGGTGAGGTCTCACCAGTGCCTTATATAAAACGGTACTAACACCTCCTTATCTTTGCTGGAAATACCTCACCCGATGCATCCTAAAACCGCATTAGCTTTTTTAACGGCCATATCACATTGGCGGCTCATAGTCATCCTGTGATCAACCAATACTCCAAGGTCCTTCTCCTCCTCTGTTGCTTCCAGCTGATGCGTCCCCAATGTATATCTAAAATTCTTATTATTAATCCCTAAGTGCATGACCTTGCACTTTTCACTATTAAATTTCATCCTATGACTATTACTCCAGTTTACAAGGTCATCCAGATCTTCCTGTACAATATCCCGGTCCTTCTCTGCGTTAGCAATACCCCCCAGTTGTGTGTCATCCACAAACTTTATTAGCACTTTCTCGCTTTTTGTGCCAAGGTTAAATAAGATTGGTCCCAAAACCGATCCTTGAGGAACTCCACCAGTAACCTCCTTCCAGCCTGACAGTTCACCCTTCAGCACTACCCGTTGTAGTCTCCCCTTTAACCAGTTCGTTATCCACCTTTCAATTTTCATATTGATCCCCATCTTTTCCAATTTAACTAATAATTCCCCATGTGGAACCGTGTCAAATGCCTTACTGAAATCGAGGTAAATTAGGTCTACTGCATTCCCTTTGTCTAAATAATCTGTCACCTTCTCAAAGAAGGAGATCAGGTTGGTTTGGCACGATCTACCTTTCGTAAAACCATGTTGTAATTTGTCCCAATTACCTCAATGTCCTTAACTGCTTTCTCCTTCAAAATTTTTTCCAAGACCTTACATACTACAGATGTCAAACTAACAGGCCTATAGTTACTCGGATCACTTTTTTTCCCTTTCTTAAAGATAGGAACTATGTTAGCAATTCTCCAGTCGTATGGTACAACCCCTGAGTTTACTGATTCATTAAAAATTCTCGGTAACGGGCTTGCAATTTCATGCGCCAGTTCCTTTAATATTCTCATGCTCTGACTGCAATGGTTTGTACCATTACCGGGGAGAAGAAGGGGTGCCCCGTACCTTGAATGAGAGGTCCCCGTTCTCCTCAGACAGCTGGTTGATTTTTCGGTCCATCTGGCCTTTTTCAGTCTTCAGGTCCTGACACTGCTTTAGGGCCTCATGCAAACGCAGGATCAAGCTGTGGGAGAGGAGATGGCATTACACTGTCTGCCTAGCAGAAGAGCAGCTTGAGAGAGCTACTGGGAAGCTGCTCTCAAAGACAGCGTCATCTTAACCCTGCTGAGGACGCTGATGGGGAAACGAGGCACATCTCGTATTCTCTTGGCACCTCAATGTCACAATAAAAGGTCACAGCCTGGTTTAGGATTCGGAGTTCCCGTCTCCCAGGCCCACAGCCAGACTATGCCGGCCACCAAGTCTAGAATTGCGAAAGGGCAAAGCAAAAGTCAATGTTCAGACCTCCATGGAACGTATCACATCTACTCTGAAGGGGAAGCTTAGAGGCTGCTGCAGGATTCCACCTGGTAGACACCCCGGCAGGGATCACCCTTTCCAGGCTGAAGCAAGACAGATTTCTCCATTACTTCCTCAGCCTAAATGTGCCATTGCAGAGTGAGCAGCTTCTACCAGGACTTCAGAGATGAGGCAGCATGCCATGGAGTCTGGGAACACTAGCCTTGTCTCCCTCTCTCTGGTCACCCTGGATGGATGGTGCATGCCCCGCGAAGGGAGAGGGTGCTGTTCATGGAACCGAGCTTCACTCCCTAGAGCCAGAACTGGGCTAAGTCAACACCAATTTACGCCCGCTGGGGAGCTGCTGCACAATCTTTGAGGACCAGTTTTCTGGCAGGACAGGAGAACAACAGTAGTCTTGGGGTTTGGTGAGTACCCAGGTCCTTCCCACAGAGCCAGTGCGAGTCTGATTACAGCACTTGTATGCATGGGTGCTCACGAGCAGTCCAAGGAACAGAGACACTAAAAATACACAGCAGCAGAGAGCCACGTCCTCTCTGGTATCAGAGAGATTACAAGAGAGCCCACAGACTCCAACAATATGGACTGCAGCCTCTAAGGTACTTCTACGGGCCTGTATTATCACAGAACATCACGGTTGGAAGGGACCCCAGGAGATCATCTAGTCCAATCCCCTGCTCAAAGCAGGACCAATCCCCATAGCAGAGGATGCAGAGTAGGGTGTCAGGCAACGTTTTCTAATCACTCTTGGCCCACGCATTACATAAATGATGGGTAACATCTATCTGAAGGACCCACAAGCCCTGGGCACCAACCAGGAGCCCTAGAAGAAAAAAGCTACTTCGGAGGAGTTACCTTTCATTCTTTTCCCGCAGCTCTTCCAGCTGCTTTGGCTCCAGCTGATCAGCAGCTTGTCTCTCATTGAGAAGAGTCAGGCGGTCAATCCGTTGCTGCATCATGGTGATTTGAGTCTCTGGGGAGGAGGAAGAGAAGCAGCTGTTACTAACCAGCTGGAAGCCTAAACAACAAGCTGGACCTTAGTCCACTTCCTAATGGGTGAGTATCCACACCACAAAAGCCATCCCAACCAGCACTGATCATACCAGGAGACTCGAGTGTGGCCTGCAGCTGCTACTTGACTCCCGTACCCAGGAGGGGTCAGATGACTCATATGGCTGTGCTGGAGCAGCTTTTCGTTGCTGGTAGCCAACAGAGAAAGCTGCCAAGAGATTGAGCTCATTTCAAATACAGGCGGTGCAGTGTCGTCTATTTGCTCTGGTCAGAGCTTGGAGGGGGAGAACCTGCATGTGACCATTGGATCCTTGAGACCAACTGGCAGAGGGTTTTTACAGGGATCCTCTGGGTCAGATATATGCATACCAGTTCACCAACGGACAGCATGTGAGATCTTTATGGATAATACTAGAAAGTATGTTTTTAATCCTGGAGTTAAGGCAGGCCACCAGGAGGTGATAAAACCTCAGCCAGGTTTTTTTCAGGTAGGAGGCAACAGTTGCTTATCTCTGCGTCCGGCCATGTGCATACTGTAGGCCTTACTATGGAGGTCTGTTTGCATACTAAGCCGGATACCGGTCTAACGATTGCAAATCCAAGAAAAAAACCCCCAATGAGTGAGTGTTGTGCTGTTTGTGACTAAAGACAAAGGATTGTTAGGGTATATCGGGGGATGCAAGGAGACACAGGATCCTCTACCTACGAGGCAAACTGTTCGTGTGCTTGCTTCATGAAAAGGGAGTCACAACCAGCCAGGCTGTACAACACTGCAAGGATTTGGGGATGAGCTATATTTTGTTAACTATAAGGCTATCCAGTTGATTAAGTCTATGCTCTAGAATGCATGTTATGATTTATTTTATACGTAATCATTTGTTTCCAATACTTCCACTTGCTACTGGCTTGAATCGCCATGCTTTGTTAAAACAAATTTATACTTGATTTCACTAGAAATCGGTGTGTTACGTGGAGTGGTGATCGGAGGTGCACTTTGGAAGCAGAAAACTGTAAATACTGCGAGTATCTAGTGGAGCAAGGGCTGGGGAAACGCTCAGAGAGCTCGAGTGCGCCTCTCGCTAACCCCAAAGCGACAGCGGGGCCGGCAGTGCCTAGATAATGCTAGTGCTGCCTGTGCCCAGTGGAACTGAAAAGTTGACCTATGGGCAGGCTTCCTCACGCTAAAGGCAGGTGGTAGCAAGGTGCCTCGCAACGTTGGGTACCCCGGGAAGCGTCACATCAAATCCTCTCCAATACATGCCTGCTCCACTAGCCACACTGATTGTCTGCATAGGCAAGTTCAATGCAGTCCTTGGGCTCCTGACAAACAGCCAGCACCACTGGGGGCCCTGCTCCTGGAACAGACAGTGCAGCCACCATGTACAGAAAGGGACTGGGTAGCCCTCTAGGGCTCCCTTCCAACACTGGAGAGCAGAGATGCCCAAGACTTGCAAGCCTTGAGCCTCCAACAAGACAGACCCACTGCACCAACACCGTGGGCTTGGCTGTACTTGCAGCAGGAAGGAGGTGCACACACACGATTCCCCAGATCACGTCAATAGCTACTGACCCTTCTCTGTGATGAGTTTGCGGTTCTCTGTCAGTTCCAGCTCCAGCTCATCCCGGTTTTCCCTCTCGTCTGCCAGCTGCTTCTTCAGCCGTCTCAGCTGGAACTGCGGGGTCTGCATGATGTCACCCATGGGGGAGGCAGGTGAGCCAGGAAGGAAGCTGAAAAGAACGCACCAGCCACACAACACATGATACCACGGGCTAGAGAAGGCGGAGCAGTCACTTCACACTTACTCCTTAGCAGAATCTCAGACCTGTTATGGTAACAACGTCTATTGCAATGACCACTTAGTGCTGTGCACCACTGTGAAAAGGAAGACCCTTACTTCAGTCCCACTCACTGAACAGGGCTCAGGCCTGGGGCGGGTGCAGAAATACCTTCCGTTCCAGGACCAAGTCCCTTCAATCTCCCTTCATACTGCAGGTCTGAGCCACCAAGGTGTGAGGGATTTTAGTTTAGTTCTCTGATCTTTGCTGCTCTCCCAGCCTTTCACAAGATGCTGGAGACTGGCCTTTGCTTCACGGGGATGTGCTTTCTTTACTGGCGAACAGCGACAGGACACTGGGCTGAACAGACCAGTGGTTTGAGCTGATCTGACAATGACTGTGCTCCTGTGCTGAACAGATGGTTGCAATAGGAAAGCCCAAACTCTCAGGAAGGAGTTTTTAATCTGCTGAGCAGACACCCTGCCCTAGGACCCAAGGATGCTGTTAAAGCCAGGCTCCCCCCCGAAAGCCAGGCTCCCAGGAAGGCTGAGAACATACCTGTTCATGCTGGACGAGGAGGCGATCTTCTGCAGCTCCAGGAAGCGCACCTCTCGCTTGTGCTGGCGGGAGAACACGGGGGACTGCTCCTCAGAGCTGGTGCTAGAGATGCTGGAGGATGAAAGTGGCACTGGGGAAAGCAAACATGAGACCCTGAGTTGCCTGCCGTAGTGCCAGAGGGGACGGCTTCTAGGCATAAAGCCTCAGGCTTGAAATCCCTACGTTTCTAGGAACCAGAGGTCAACCCAGCCCTTCATCCTTCCAAACAGGTTACTGTGGGGTATTCAGATAAGGCCTTAAACCCCTCCTCCCCACGGGAATCCAAGAGTAAGGGGTTTACCCTGCCTACTTTGGTGGCTGAGGCAAAACATCCCCTTCCCCCACAGCTGTGCTGTGGGCATCCCGCCTGGCTACCACCCCAGAGGCAGCTGCCTTTTAGATGCACTGTATGTTGTGCTGTTTGCGAAACGGTTGGGATCCACCAAAATGTGAGGTGCCTATGCAGAATAGCCTATTCTTTTCAGAGCCAGTCAGAGACCAAGCACTTAGCTGTGTCAACAATTTCTATAATCGCCTGTTAGTGTGGCAGCCAAGAGCTCCAGTTTTGGAAATACAGACAGTGCCACTTCTCTGAAGATTTGGTAGCTGTGGCCCGCACTATTGCAGCACAAGGGCAGAGAGACTCCCTGAGAAGAAAGGCCCTGTAGAAGCATTATACATCAGTGCAAGATCTCGGAGAAGGAGGGGTCGCTAGTACAGAGCGCATACGTGGAGTCGTGCCTGTACGTGGCAGCCTCTGCCATCTCAGGACTCTGTCTTGCGTCACGGGCTTGCGTCAGAAGCATTTAGGGAAGTCTGCACTGCTGCTACTTTACTCTTGAACTGCAGCAGCAGGTCAGTTTCAGCACTTCAGTTTTCATGCTGCTAGAAAACGTTTCCCTTACTGACTAGAAGCAACAGTATTAACATGGGGGGTTACAGTAGAGGAGGACGGTGACAAAGGCTTGGGACATTCAGGAATGGTTTTTGCTACCTGTCACGGAGTGTGGGGGAGTCCGGCCCTGCACCCCTCTTCCTGGGACCCACAGTGACTCTTAGCCAGTCAGTAAAACAGAAGGTTTATTGGACAACAGGAACACAGGTTACAGCAGAGCTTGCAGGCACAGTCAGGACCCCTCCACCGAGTCCTTCTGGGCTTTCAGGGTGCTTGGATCCTGGCTAGGATACCCTGAATTCCGCCCACACAGCCCCAAGCCCAAACTCCAACTGCTTCCCTCCTGCCACTCCCTTCCTTTGTCCCCTTCCCGGGCAAAGGTGTTGACCTTTCCCCTCCCTTACCTAGCTCAGGTTACAGGCTCTGGCATCGTCCATCTCCTAAAGTCCTCCCCTGCTCTCCCACTCCCCACACAGACAGTCCCTACTGCATCACATCTCTCCCCCCTTCGAGACTGAACTGAGCGGGGTCACTCTGCCTAGTGACCTGGGGAAGTTCAGGGTCCCCTCTCCGGGACAACGCATCCGCTGTCAGGTTGGCACTTCCCTTCACATGGACCACGTCCATGTCATAGTCCTGCAGGAGCAGGCTCCACCTCAGGAGCTTGGCGTTGGCTCCTTTCATCTGGTGCAGCCAGGTCAGGGGAGAGTGGTCGGTGTACACGGTGAAGTGTCGCCCAAAGAGATATGGCTCTAGCTTCTTAAGGGCCCACACCATGGCCAGGCATTCCTTCTCGATGGCCGCGTAGCTTTGTTCCCGGGGTAGCAGCTTCTTACTCAGGTACACGATGGGGTGTCTCTCCCCCTTTTCATCCTCCTGCATTAACACCGCCCCCAGTCCCGTGTCTGAGGCATCGGTGAACACCATAAAGGGTTTGTCAAAATCTGGGTTTGCCAGAACTGGGTCGCTAACCAGAGCCTCCTTCAGCGCCCGGAAAGCCTCCTGGCACTGCTCAGTCCAGATCACCTTGTCTGGCTTCCCCTTTTTGCACAGTTCAGTGATGGGGCCGGCTATGGCACTGAAGTGGGGCACGAACCTTCGATAGTACCCCGCCATCCCAATAAAGGCCTGGACCTGCTTTTTGGTTTGGGGAGCAGGCCAGTCTCTGATCACCTCCACCTTGGCTGGTTCCGGCTTCAGGCAGCCGCTCCCCACCCGATGGCCCAGGTAAGATACTTCAGCCATCCCCACCTTGCACTTCTCAGCCTTTACTGTTAACCCAGCCTTTCGGAGTCGGTCCAGGACTTGTTTAACCTGGGACACGTGGTCCTCCCAGGTCTGGCTGAAGACGCAGATGTCGTCAATATACGCCACGGCAAAACTCTCCATCCCCCTCAGTAGCTGATCCACCAGGCGCTGGAAGGTGGCTGGCGCTCCCTTGAGGCCGAAGGGCAGGGTCAAAAACTCATAGAGCCCCAGAGGGGTGATAAAGGCCGATTTCAGCCTGGCATCTGCGTCCAGCGGCACTTGCCAGTAGCCTTTGGTAAGATCCATAGTGGTGAGGTACCGTGCACCTCCCAGCTTGTCTAGGAGCTCGTCAGGCCTGGGCATAGGGTAGGCATCAGATACGGTGATGGCATTGAGCTTTCGATAGTCCACACAGAACCGGATTGACCCATCCTTCTTGGGGACTAGCACCACTGGCGAGGCCCAAGGGCTGGAAGACGGCTGGATCACCCCCAAAGCCAGCATGTCCCTGACCTCTCTTTCAAGATCCTGGGCAGTTTTACCAGTGACCCGAAAAGGGGAGCATCTTATAGGGGGGTGTGACCCGGTCTCCACCCGGTGGACAGTCAAATTAGTGCGTCCAGGCTGGTTGGAAAACAGCTGTCGGTACAGATGCAGCACCCCTCTGATCTCAGCGTGCTGGCCCGGGGTCAGCTGATCAGAGAGGGGAATCGCCTCCAGGGGGGAACCAGCTTTTGTCCCAGGGAATAGATCCACTAAGGGGTCATCTCCCTGCCCCTCCCAATGTCCACACACGGCCAACACCACATTCCCCCTGTCATAGTATGGTTTCATCATGTTCACATGGTACACCCGACGGTGATGTGCCCGGTTTGACAGCTCCACCACATAGTTTACCTCATTCAGTTGCTTGATAACCTTGAAGGGCCCTTCCCAGGCGGCCTGGAGTTTGTTTCTCCTCACGGGGATAAGAACCATCACCTGATCCCCGGTGGCGAAGGCACGGGCCCGTGCTGTGCGGTCATACCAGACCTTCTGCCTCCTCTGGGCTCGGGCCAGATTCTCCCTGGCCAGGCCCATGAGCTCGGCCAGTCTTTCCCGGAAGGTCAGGACATACTCCACCACTGACTCTCCCTCGGGAGAGGCCTTCCCCTCCCATTCGTCCCTCATCAGGTCTAGGGGCCCCCTCACCCGCCTTCCATACAACAGTTCGAAAGGTGAAAACCCAGTAGATTCCTGGGGTACCTCCCTGTACGCAAACAGCAGGTGAGGTAAGTACTTGTCCCAATCTTGTGGATGCTGGTTCATAAATGTTTTTAGCATCATCTTCAGCGTCCCGTTGAACCTTTCTACCAGCCCGTTGGACTGGGGGTGATACGCTGAGGCCCAGTTGTGCTGGACCCCACATTTCTGCCATAAGGACCGGAGCAGGGCCGACATGAAGTTGGACCCCTGGTCCGTTAGGACCTCCTTGGGGAACCCCACCCGGCTGAAAATTGTCAGCAGCGCATCTGCCACTGTGTCTGCTTCGATAGAGGACAAGGCCACCGCCTCGGGGTAGCGAGTGGCAAAATCCACCACCACCAGGATGTATTTCTTCCCTGACCGGGTCGTCTTGCTGAGAGGTCCCACTATGTCCATGGCCACCTTCTGGAAAGGTTCTTCTATGATGGGTAAAGGCCTCAAAGCTGCTTTCCCCTTGTCCCGGGCCTTCCCCACCCTCTGGCAGGGGTCACAGGATTGGCAGTACTGTCGGACATGGGTAAAGACCCCAGGCCAGTAAAAGTTCTGTAGCAGCCTCTGCCTGGTGCGCCGGATTCCCTGGTGCCCTGCGAGAGGGATGTCATGGGCCAGGTACAACAGCTTGTGACGGAACTTCTGGGGAACCACCAGCTGCCTCCTGATCCCCCATGACTCTACTTCCCCTGGGGGAGCCCATTCTCGGTACAGGAACCCCTTCTCCCACAGGAACCTCTCCTTGCAACCTCTCCTCATGGTCTGTACCGCACTAAGGTCAGCCCGGTCCCGGTGCTTCCGCAAGGAGGGATCTTTCTGCAACTCGGCCTGGAACTCAGCAGCTGGGACAGGAATGGGGACCGGCTCTCTCTTGCTGGCTGGGTCTGAGGCCGCAGCCTCTCTGCACTGTGCCCCTGGGCGTTCCCCGCTCCCTGAGTTAGGGTCCTGCACCTCAGGTCGAGTACCTTCCCCGTTTTCGGGGTGCAGTGCCATTTGCCGACTCTGACTACGAGTCACGACCAGGGCACTCTGGGTGTTAGTAGGCCAGTCCTCAAGGTCCCCTCCCATTAACACGTCAGTGGGCAAATATTGGTGTACCCCCACATCCTTGGGGCCCTCCTTGGCCCCCCATTTCAGGTGTACCCTTGCCACGGGTACCTTGAATGGGGTCCCGCCCACGCCCATCAGGGTCAGGTAGGTGTCGGGCACCATCCGATCTGAGGCCACCACCTCGGGCCGGGCCAGCGTCACCTCTGCGCCCGTGTCCCAGTACCCAGTGACCTTCCTCCCATCCACTTCCAGGGAAACAATGCACTCTTTCCGGAGGGGCAGCCCCGCGCCCACCCGGTAAACCAAAAACCCGGAACCGGGAGCATCCATAGGTGGTACGTTGCCAACCCCCCTTTCCTGGGAATGTAGCCCCTCCTCCGATTGGGTTTTTACCCAGTCCACCCTCTGCGGGTTGGGTCTGCTTGGTCTGTCCCTGAGCTTGGGGCACTGGGCCCGTATGTGACCTCGTTGGCCACAGCGATAGCAGCCCATATCTCGTGGGTCCCCTTGAGTGGGTCGGAGGGACCTGCCGCTGGATGTTCCCCTTTTGGGGGGGTTCTCCATAGGCCCCCTTTGGGAGGTCCCATGTTGACTCTCTCTCTGCGTTGAGGCAGGCCTGCTCCTTCGAGACTCCTCCCTGCCATCCCCTGCCCGACTGTCCACAAATTGGTCGGCCAGCTGGCCTGCATGCTGCGGGTTCTCCGGCTTCTGGTCCATCAACCACAGCCTCAGGTCGGACGGGCACTGCTCGTACAGGTGCTCCAGTATGAATAGGTCAAGCAGGTCCTCTTTAGTTTGGGCCCCAGCTGTCCACTTGCGGGCATACCCCTGCGCCCGGTTGACCAGTTGTAGGTACGTGACCTCACGGGTTTTACGCTGGCTCCGGAACTTTTTCCGGTACATCTCAGGAGTCAGCCCAAACTCGCGGAGCAGGGCCTGTTTGAACAGTTCGTAGTCCCCTGCCTCCGCCCCTTTCAGTCGGCTGTACACCTCCACGGCTGTGGAGTCCAGTAAGGGGGTGAGAACTGCGATCCTGTCTGCAGGGTCAACCCTGTGCAGCTCGCAGGCATTCTCAAAGGCCGTCAGGAAGGTATCTATGTCCTCCCCCTCCTTACGCCGGGGCAGCAAGTGCTTATCAAAGCTCTTTGTAGGCTTGGGTCCCCCCTCACTCACCGCAGCTGGGGCCTCACTGCTCCTCAGCTGGGCCAGGTCCAGCTCATGTTTACGCTGTTTCTCCTTCTCCTCCCGCTCATGTTTACGCTGGTTCTCCTTCTCCTCCTGCTCACGCTGGCGCTGGTTCTCCTCATGTTTACGCTGGTTCTCCTCATGTTCACGCTGTTTCGCCTTCTCCTCCAGCTCTCGCCTCTTTAACTCGAGCTCCTCCCGTCTCAGCTCCCTTTCATATTCCAGCCGCATCCGCTCCACGGATGCCGAGCGTTGCCGGGAGGATCCCCTGCTGGGGGGTGAGCTTCGCCGGGCAGATCCCCTGCTGGCCGGGGGTGTTACGGTGCCCTCGGTATACACTGGGCTCCTCCCCGCCCTTCCTCTACGCCTAGGAAGGGGGGGTCTCGGGAAGCCCTCGTCCGCCGGCTGACCACTCCCAGCGGGGACAGACACTGGTGCCTGCGCTGCATCTGCTCGGCTGCTTCCCTCAGCGACAGGGCTCCGTTCATTTATGCGGTCTCCCTCCTCCAGCTGGGCAATCAGCTGGTCCTTGGTGCGTCTCCCTGGGTGCAGCCCCCTCTGCTTGCACAGCTCCAGCAGGTCACACTTGCGCCGCTTGGCATACATCTTCCTGCTGGCCACTCACAGGCCGGGGTGCTCGCCGCTCCCCACGGTTTCCAGGGGGACCCCTAGTGCACCAGCCCCTTTTGAGGTCACCACCTCTCTGCCAGGGTCGAGCTGCAGACTCCTCCGCCCCTGGGACCGCTCGCTGCAATCCCCCGGGGGACCCTGTTACTGCAAAGTTCTTCTCACTGGGCACACACTCCCAGGGGTTAACCACCCCTTCGTTTTACTGCTCCCCAGTCACTTACTGCAGGAAGCGCCGTCCACGGGGTGCAGTATCTCCCGCCGCTGCCACCAGTTGTCACGGAGTGTGGGGGAGTCCGGCCCTGCACCCCTCTTCCTGGGACCCACAGTGACTCTTAGCCAGTCAGTAAAACAGAAGGTTTATTGGACAACAGGAACACAGGTTACAGCAGAGCTTGCAGGCACAGTCAGGACCCCTCCACCGAGTCCTTCTGGGCTTTCAGGGTGCTTGGATCCTGGCTAGGATACCCTGAATTCCGCCCACACAGCCCCAAGCCCAAACTCCAACTGCTTCCCTCCTGCCACTCCCTTCCTTTGTCCCCTTCCCGGGCAAAGGTGTTGACCTTTCCCCTCCCTTACCTAGCTCAGGTTACAGGCTCTGGCATCGTCCATCTCCTAAAGTCCTCCCCTGCTCTCCCACTCCCCACACAGACAGTCCCTACTGCATCACACTACCATCGTTATCAAGGCCAATCACTGTCTATTAACCTTCAGACTTAGTGAGGCTCTGGAGATGTGCCAGCATGGCGTTGACATCACGTCCAATGACTACTGCCCCCTACCCAGGGCTTGGCCACTTATTTAGGTTTAGTGCCAGCAGTGCATGCTACTTTGGGTTATATGACTCCATCCAAGCCAGCCTGAATGATTCATTGCTTTTAACCCTTCGTCCACAAAGCACTCACCTTTCTTCTGCAGAAAGAGCTCCAGGTTCTCATTCAGGCTCTCTTCGTTGTCAAGCACAAACTTGAGGACCGTCGCCAGCTCAGCCTACGACACAGACCCATCAGTGTTAGCAGATATGCTGCAGCTGCAGCCCCTGGCCTCAACAGGAGCAGCTGTTGCTTAGTGACGGTGCAAGCACTGGGAAGGCAGTTCAGTAGGATGCCAGCTCCCCGTACCCCAATCTGTCGTGCTGGGAAGGGGAAAGTATTGGGGAGCTGACACTGTGACCCAGAAGTTAAAGCCTGGTACAATCTGAGGGGTGTTTCTCTGTGCATTGAAACACAGAGTCCATATCCAAGTCTATCCACCAACAGCAGGGGTTTGTGGATCCACTGGAAGGGGAGAAGGAGACAGATTTCTCCTTTGAGACCATCCATCTCAACATCTTAGTGAGGCAGGTCATTAGTAGCCCCATTTTCCAGATGATGGAACCAAGGTGAAGTGACTCACCCAAGGGCACACTGCAACTCAGTGGCAGAGATGGGACTAGAACCCCAAGCCTTAGCCACAAGGCCGCCCTTCTCGGCTTACACGGCAAGCCCAGATGCAAGGATGCTTTCCCCCCTTTCACACCCCTTGCTTGGGCAGTGGCTGTAGGGAGAACCCAACCGGGAACTGGACTGCACCAGAGGAAGGGAGACGTCATGCAAAAGTCTACAGCAGGAGTTTGAATGAAGCTGGCGAGGGCTACCTGGATTTTGTACTCAAATTCGTTCCAGTCCCTGGGGCTTTTGGTGCTCATGGAGGCATGGTACAGGAGCAGCATGGTCACCTGGAAACAGACACTGCAGCGTCACAAAGGGGAAACAGGCCTCACAAATCACACAACCAAATGCAGTCACTCCACTATCCCAGCAGTGCTGCCTCGCTGCCTTTACTACGCTGCTGGGAGAGGTGACTGGAGACACCGGAGATATGCCAGAGATACTCACCTCTTTGCTCAGGGGCCTCTGGCAGGATCCCTTGCCCAGAGTTCTCAACCCCGCTAAGATTCATACCCCAAGCGCTCTTGAACAAGGGGCAGGTTGAGATGCCCTTCACAGAGTGGCTCTGGGAGGGGAAGAAAATGCTCAGCTGTTCCTCTCCAACCAGGAACTCCCCAGTGCATGGGAACCTCCACCTTGCACTCTGTACCCCTTGAAATGCATATGTTCTTCAGGGAGCTACTAGTCTGTGTGGTGGGGCAGCTGGCCCACCCCCACATGAGAAGGGGCTAGAGTAAGCCAGAGAGGCTGCACAGGCTGGCAGCCAATTAAAAAAGGGCTTACTGAGAGCCAGTCAGGGCCAAGAGTAGAGCCAGCCAATGAGGGCTAGGCTGGGCCATATAAAAAGGCTGCCCAGAATAGCAGCAGGTAGTCTCTCCCAGACCTTCAGAGGGGAAGGTCTGTCTCCTGAGTGAGGAGACCAGCATCTGGGACAGCACAGTGTCAGCTCGGCTTGGTGGAGTAGAAGGGAACTCCAGCCTGCTACCTGCCAGGCTGCAGGCCCTGAGGGAAGGGCCTAGCCGGTGCAAAGGGGAAGCAGCCCAGGGAGAGAGGCACACAAGGGGAGACAAGGAAGGCAGGAAGGCTGCCACCAAAGGGTCCCTAGGTCGGGACCCAGAGTAGAGGGTGGGCATGAGTCCCCACCTTCCCCCTTACACGAACACCCAGCCAGTGGATGTGGTGAGAGTGGACTGCACCAGTCCCCTGACACTAGGGGTTAGACTTTGGGGTGTGGTTGACCACAGTGGCTGGGGCGCAGAGAAGGACTGCTAATAACACCAGACCCCTGGAAGGGGGTGAGACCGGAGCAGTGGGCACTGCTCGAGGGCAGTGTCCTGAAGGGGAGGCCGCTGGGCAGGAAGCAACGTGGGTCCAGACAACAGGAAAGGAGCAGAGGACGAATGGGACACCACCAGCAGAGGGGGCTCCTCCAAGGACTGAGCTAATTCCTGGAGTCACCAGTGGGAGGCGCCATGGTGATGAGTCCCAACACCATTACAGTCCCCATTAGGACCGAGTTTAGATAGGATGGCTGTGACACTGAAGGTCCCGTAAGACTTGCCATCCCTGGATAGGCCTGTCTTTACTGAGTGCTGGTCCAGGTGCAAAGACAGGTACCTTGGCCAGCTCCAGCTCCTCTCCCTCCAAGAGTTTCGGTATGGACACAGGGCTTTCCATGGTTGACTTGTGCTTGCAGTGCTCTGCAACAAGAATCCAGAGAGTTCTAGGCACACATCTTTGCACTGACCCCTGGGGGATGGACTAGCCTGGACCTCTGGGTCTCCTCCCTCATCTTTCGTTTCCAACGCCATTGTGGGCCAACCTCCCATCCTAACCCCTACTCACCCACCATTAGAGCGAGGGGCAGTGAAAACAAGACACCACTGATCTGAAACCCAGGGAGAAGGGAATCTCTGCCTTCACTCCACAGGCCACATGAAACATAGCAGCAGGCCTCATATCTATAGGCACAGTAACCCAGCCATCCCCTGCCAAAAAATCCCTCTGCTTCACCCTTTAGTGTGCTTCCTGCAACCCACTCCTCCAATTAAACTCCCCCGCACCACCTTTGGGATCCCTCTGTTCCCTTTAGTCTTCTACCACCAGCTCCCTGCAAACCATCATCTCTCAGCTCAGTCCCCACGTCCCCTGGAGAGATTCCGCTCAGCAGCTAGCCAGCTCGGGGTTTCCAGCTAGGTCTGGCTGAGGCACAAGGCGTCATGGACATGTCCCAAAGGTCCAGCCCATCAGTGGGTCAGGTGGCATTAGAAAACCAAACATTAGTAGCTCATGTTTGGCACCAGCCATTGGAGCACAGTATCACCCTTGTCTCTGGAAGTCTGGCCAGCAGGATGCCTCTAGGGTGCTTGTTTGCAGGTGCCCCCAAGAAGCACTGCTGCTTGATGCCATGGATTCAGGGTAACACTACTTACATCCAAGGGGCCTAGGCTAAATTGACAACCCTGAGCCTGACCTATTCTACCTAGAACCATCTGGAATTAGGCCACAACCACAGGGGTGGAACGCGCAGAGGAGGTGGTGAGCTCAGACCCAGCTGCAAGATTCTTACTCTGGAGAAAGCTCCGGATGAACTCGATCCTCTCCGACAAGGGCTGCTGCAGAACAGACTGTCCCTCCTCAGAGCCAT
Organism: Gopherus flavomarginatus; assembly: GCF_025201925.1. Classification (NCBI taxonomy): domain Eukaryota; kingdom Metazoa; phylum Chordata; order Testudines; family Testudinidae; genus Gopherus; species Gopherus flavomarginatus. The sequence goes on along the minus strand of NC_066617.1, from coordinate 366,079,018 downwards.
GGCTGAAAGAGAGCACACGGGTTACTCTGATACTCGTGTGAGGCAGATGCTGCTTTTACAAGGCGTGTTGCTTTATACAGACAAGCTGGCTGCTAGGCAAGATCACAAGCCTAGCCGGTTTCCTGTGCCAGCTCGTGTTACAAGCCCAGCCAAGATCGGAGAGTCCCTGTAAGGATTGGGGGAGTGCACCCACATCATGCCGGTTACAGACCCTGGCAAGAATGGCTGGAGCCCCTTACCACCTCCATGAAACAAACGCTTCTCGACTGCCACCCTAGATTCCAGCTAGGTCCAACTGCTAAACACCCGCCCCTCCCTGTTTGTGCGGGAGCTTGACATTCACGTGGTTTTGTTTATTTCCTTATTTGTCACCCAGCCCAACAGCACAGCTCTGGGAATTAATGTTACTGCTGTGGACTAGCCAGCAGGGGGAGCTCTCAAATATACATTTCTCCACTAAATGAATGACATCCTGGATTTAAGGCATGCACCCCGCCCCCTCAGCTCTTTCTAACCTGGGAGGAAGCAGCTTGCCAATTAGAACCATTTGGATGCAGCTACACAATAGGACCTAGTGTGGAAAGTGCCTCTTGCTACCTGGAAAGCTTTGGAAGTGTCTCCATTTGTGGCACACAGCTCTGCTAGAATGGCTCAGAGCTTGTCACAAGGGTCTGACCGTTCTGGTGCTTTAAAGGAGGTTTATGTTAGGAACCCAAACGTGAACAGATTACGAGCCAAATTCTGCCATGGGAATGCACCTGCATACACCAGTAGGTGCCAGTGGAGATGCACTCTTACACCAAGCCTGCATTCAGTCTTAGATAGCTGCATTTAAAAGCTGCACCAAATTTTTAAGAAGGGGAATTGGGAGTTAACTGCCAAGGCCCAGTTCAAGATGCCACGTTTCCCTTACAACAGCCGATTGCATTAGCTCATGTGCGAATTGCTCACATGTCTGCAACCCTTCCTAGGATGTCAGACAAGCCTGACACCCTCTGCCCTTGCAGAGGAAAGCCAAGGTCCTTGAACTCAGCAGCTTGGCTGGCAGTGAAACAGAATGTTGGATGCTGATTTTGCAGATTACAAAATTCCAAACGCATGTGGAGCGTCAGCGCTCTGGGATTTTCAAACCAGTCTCCTCATACTTCAGAGAGTTCACCTGCAGATCAGCAGGTACCACAACACCTTCCCTACAGCCTCCCTTTAAGATCCTGGGTCCTGTGCTACCGCCAAGCCCAGTCGGCACATACAGCCCATGCTCCTTTTGCCGCTCCTTTGTTAATCTGAGTTAGAGATGAAGGAGATTAACCAGGGCTGATTAAATATATCCCCCTGCAGGCAGCTCCTTCCCCCACACACCCCTGACACAATCAGATCCCAGCTCAAGCACGGGCTCTCCTTATGCAGTATGAGAGATAATTATAGATCACAGGCTTCCACAAAGACTCCTGAAGGAAGGATTTGAAATGCAGTGTGATGTCTGAATGTGAATGAGTCTCGCTACACCCTCTCCTACCAGGGCCTCCTTTTCTAGTTCAATAATTACACAGAACGAAATCCTGGAGCATGCTCAGTTCTACTACTTCGGCTTCCATTATGTTTGACCCAATCACTCCAACTCACAGCCAATAAACATTGCTCCCAAAAGAGCTTCTCCTACATACCCATTCCCCAGAGTAACACCACTTTCTCCCCCCTCCCCGGTCTCTGAATTCCTCACTTATGGAAATGAATACAGAGCCCTTTGTGATATGGGGATAGGGGGAAGATTTATCAATCCTGCAGATACACAGAAGCAAGCCTGGCATTCTTGGGGGGCAGCAGTGCTGGAGAACTGCCTCACCACTGCCAGGGCTTCCCCAAATTACTCCCTTCCATGCAGCATTGACAGGGGAGTTCCCAGCCTTGGAATGGTGCCGCTCAGGGCAAGGAGTGTCTATGGGACACGGCACCTATTTACTGCACAGAGCTGTCCTGTGCGATTCCAGCAAGTAGGAGGCGTTGAGCAGCTTTGACACCTGAAAGGTCTGAAGCCTTTTTCTGCAGCCACATTAGGACAGCAGCAACCATCAGCTAAGAAGCAGAAAGTCACATCCTCACATTCCATCTAAACGGCATCAAAATGTCATATCGGGCTGCTAAGAAGGCTCCTGTCCTAATAACACCCACCATCGCCAGATAAAGAAACAGAAACTGTCTGGCAAGGAATCACTTCTCAACAGTTGTGGTTGTGAAATGTGTAGTTTATTGTTTTGCCTTTACAGTTCCTATTTCACTATTGTTTATCTGTCTGCTTCTTTCATTGTCTGTTGCATAGTTAATTTTGCAAGATTTAACTCAACTAATGTGGTGGGGGTATGATTGGGTAAAGAATTGTTTCACAGTATTTTAGGAGTGGACAAAATTATATTGTACTTTGGTTAAGGTAGAGCTAAGTAGGACTCAAGTTTCACTATATAAACTGGGGTCCAAAAGAAAGTTCTTCGGGAACCAATTCCAGGACACAGCCCAAGATCAGAGCTGCCAGACCTCAACATCCTGCCATGCAGAAGCTGGAGGAGCCCCAGAGAACCTGCTTGGCCACCAGGAAAAGTTCAGCTGCCTTACTGGTAGTGGGGAGCATTCTATGCTTAGCGTGTGTATTCTGTTTTGGTAACTGTTAATAAATAGAGGTTAAGAATATTACTGGGTAAAACTCTTTCACTGGCAAACAGCTCTGCAAACCTGGAGAAGTTTAGGTCCTGAGCTCTAGGAACTGGGTGTAGGTGGGTGCCTTTTGCTCGGAGCCCTAGGAATGGGGAAAGGTTGGGGGTGCCAAACTTCGCAGGCTTACGCCTTGAGCGCACGGAAGGGTAAAGGAGGAGTGTGGGAAACACACTCCCATTAGCCCTTCAGAGCCAACAGCTACAGGAGGGTGAGCTGGACTCTATTGTGGATGGTGCATCATTAGAGGCGTTCCCAGAGTTCCAACTGCAGGACCAAATTCTGTCCTGGATTACACCTGTGTGGCCCGGATGAAGGCAAATGAGCTGCGCAGGTGTCACGGTAGGCAGGATTTGGCCAGCAGAACCTTAACTACAGACCACAGTGTCTGAGAAAGTACCCTGCTTGATTCCAGGGGAGCCTGCAGGGCTGCCAGTTAGAAAAACCACCTTTGCCTCTGTTTGCTGTGTTGGTGGCGCTGTGTCGATCACACTCTAGGACACAGGGGGGAGTCAGTGCGTTACAGATTGTTGCAATGAGCCATAAATCCAGGGCCTTTATGGAGTCCATCATGTTTAGTGTCTAGCAAAGTTTGGAATTTAAGCTCCCAGGCTCGCCTGCTGAAGGTGTTGTGCAGGTTTCCCTTGAGGGACGGCTAAGAAGCCACACATGGAGTGATCATTTTGTGAAAAGCGTACACCAAGAGGACTGATGCTGAAGTACTGGAGGCACAGTCGGTACTGAGCACCCCTCCACCCCGCAGGTCATTCTGCTTCCCAGGACAGAACTGCATTTTCACAGGATTCGTCAGCACGGCGACAGACTCCATTTTAGAGGGGACTGGATTTGTAATAACCTAAGGAACCAAGGTGCAGGGGATTCAAACTCTCCCACTGTGGGGGAGGTACTTCAGTGCTGGGGCAGCCAGAATTGCAACCAGAAAAAACTACTGTGAATGAAAAGCCAACAGGCAGCAGAAGGAGGGACTTGAGAGCACACTGCACAAAGGAACCAGGGTAACAGCCACACCTTTCCGATCAGACCTCCAGGGGACTCTCCCTAATGCTCCCCAGCTGAAAGGCAGGCTCGGGACCCACCGCCCTTTCCCATGGCAGATAGGCTTAGTGCTCAGATATTACGGTGATGGGTGGCAGCCTAAAACCCTCTAATTCTTGGTCAGAGACCAGCAAGGCAGTTCGAAGGGAAACTCTGTAGTTGCTTCTACTCACACTTTGTCGATGATCTTGAGGAAGACGCTGCAGTCCCGGAGCTGTGACAGAGCACTCAGGGGATTGTCGACCTTCAGGCTGTTCACCTGGGGACAGGACAGGACAGTCAAACTAGGAACCCACTAGCAAACACGTCACCCAGCTCTGCCAGTGACTGACTTGGGTGACCTTGGCCTTGAAAGCTTAGATTCTAGGGCAGGAGCTGGTCCAATTCGAGCCCTGAATCTGGATGTCCAATACGACTCCTGCACCCTGTGACAAGACAGTCACACAGGCAAAGACAAGACACTAACATGGGACTCATTCATAATGCGTTTCCCCACAGATGCTCAGAGGCAGCATAAAGTCTGCCAAGGACCTTGTGCCTCATTTACAGCTAGACTAACCCAGAAAGAGTCACATCAGCTGCACAGTAAGAAACTCCAGTGCAAGTCCCTGCTGGCTTCCCGCTGTGCTTTAGCCACTAGGCTCATGGCCTCTGCACTGGTTTCAGGGCAAGTTTCCAAGGCGGGACTGACCGGGCCCAGCGTTTCCCATTACAGTAGCTCCTCACTGAACGTCATCCTGGTTAACGTTGTTACGTTGCTGATCAATTAGAGAACATGCTCGTTAAAAGCTGTAACACTGTTTGGCAGCCGCCTGCTTTGTCCACTGCTTGCAGAAAGAGCAGCCCCCCCATCAGCACCCTGAAGTTCCCTGTGCGGCAGTCGCCCAGCAGGCTTTCCATTGCCGGCACTTCAGAGGTCCCTCCGTGCATGGCCATGTGCTGCTCCTGCCCTCTGCCTTGGAACTGCTTCTGGCAGCCTCCTGCTTGCTGTACGGGGGTGGGTGGAAAGAGAAGGGATGTCAGGGTGATCCCCTGCCCACCCCCTGCTCCTTTACCCCATCTTCACAGAGTGGGGGTGGGGGGGGAGAACAGACAACACGTCTCAGTTCAGAGGGAGCTTGCTGGCAGCAGCAGCTGCCTCAACTTCCTGATTTACTTAAAAAGGCAACGTACATCGAGTGGGGTCAGGGCACTTAAAGTGGCAACATAGGTCTCTGTCACTTGCACACACTGTGTGTGTCTCTGTCTCTCTCCACTGTGCTGTCTCCCCTCCTTCCTTTGTAGAGTGTGAAGCAACATTAACAACAGCGTGTTAACCCCCGAGGGCTCAGCCGAGTGCTAGTTGATCATTTAGCAGTAAGGCATTCCCTGGGAAACATCCCACCCTCTGACTCCACCACCTCAACCAAGCTTCACAATCATCATTGCTGTGGACAGTATTAAAAACTGTTTAAAACTTAGAGTGTGTGTGTGTGTGTACACACACACACACACACACACACACACAGAGGACTTCTCCAGCAAAAAAAAATGTCCCTGGAACCTAACACCCCGTCCCCACCATGTACATTAATTCTTATAGGGAAATTGAATGTGCTCAACATCGTTTCGCTTAAAGCAGCACTTTTCAGGAACAGAACGACAACGTTAAGCGAGGAGTTACTGAACTCATCAACAGAAATTGTGAGCAAACGTCCCCCTACCCTCACCTACTACCCAGTCAAATCTGTGGGACTCAGAGCCTTACAGAGAGCAGCCCAGAAGGTTACCTTACAAGGCAGGAAGGCTCCAGACCCACCAGTGACCCTCCAACTGCATTCACTCTAATGATTGATCCCCGCTCAGAGGAGGTTCCCCACCCCACATCCCCAAGGAGAAGTGCATGCTCAGAGAAGCAGGAGCAATTAAGAAGAGCCTATCCACTCAAACTACAAGGCAAGCAGGCAGAAGTAAGGCATGGACACTTTACCCAAGCCAGGAGAGCACCGGCCCTCGTAGCGTGAAGAGACATCTTTGTGACGCTGCCAGGTTACCCTCCAAACCTAAAAGGGCCAAGAACAAAATAGTAGTTAAAGCCTGAATGGAACATGCAGTTTCATGTACAACCAGCACCAGACATGGATTCAGGTAAGAGAGGAACTAATGAAAGGCGACTCTGCTTCTATAGCCCCTTTCCTCGGAGTATCTCGGCACATTTTACAAAAAATGGTGAGACAGCATCTCAATTCACTGGCAGGAAGGCAGAGGTTAAGCTCCGCTGTGGTACAGCCAAATACATGCCAGGTCTCCTGGCTTCCAGACCCTGGCTGCTGGGTATTGCTAGATATGTATTTAGCACCTTTCATCCTGAAAGATCTCAAACTTCCTTATGAACTAGTCCAGGGGAATCACTTTATCCAGCCTACAAATGCAGCCACCTCTGGGGTAGAACCATTGCATTTCTGCCACACACAACGATGTTACAACTGTTTAGGAGTAGCAGCAAAGAATGTCACATCCACCTGAATGCACAGTGGAGTAGTAGTCTGAGGACCTAAGTCGAAACACAGCTCAGATACCAATTACAAAACGCCTTTGACCTATGTTGTCTGAGAGGGGTCAGGGCCTGAAGTTTACATCTCAGCTGAAAGCCATTCGAACTTCTACAGTGTGTTTATTATCAGAGGGGTCGCCGTGTTAGTCTGGATCTGTAAAAGCAGCAAAGAGTCCTGTGGCACCTTAAAGACTAACAGACGTTTTGGAGCATGAGCTTTCGTGGGTGAATACCCACTTCATCAAACACATGTAGTGGAAATTTCCAGTGTGTTTACGTCACTTCCCCAAGCTGTTCTCTCAATGGTGTAATCAATTTTATTACAGTACAGTAGTGTCTAGATACCGACCAACATCTGAGTCTCATCGTGCTGGGAGCTGGATAAAGACCACAAGAAATAGACAGACACAGCGCAGGGGAAACAAAATCTGTAGAATAGCGGATTCTAAAGGAAACCACTGCCAGGCTGTCTGCTGAATCCCATCTTTGCTCCCAGAAGAGCACATTCATCTTTGCTGGCATTGTAAGTTAGGCAGCGAGCTGGGGTTCTAGGTTAAAAGGTGTCTCCCCACTGTTGATGTGGGGAGCAGGTGGTGAATGCCACGATGATGGGGAGACCAGAGAAACGTACTCTGAACTCTATCAGCCAGATCCAGCCCTGCTGTGAGCAGGAATTGGAGTTACAGCAGGCCTGGTTTTAACCCTCCATATCCATTTACAGAATACGGTTCCAAACTAGCCACCAGTTAAGATTTAGCAGCCATCTGCGGTCTCCTCCTTCCCCATTTGGTGCCACCTCCTCTGGCTCCTGTGGGGAGCACCAGGGTTCCAAAGAAGGAACTAACCTACTCGGGGCGGTGGGATCTTCTGCTAAGATACAAGCACTACGGGAGGGGAAGGAGTTATCAAATTATAACACAGTCCGAAGGACCACAAGCAGGGCTGCCCTGGATCCCTTCGCATGGCCTGAGACCAGTGGAGACGCGTCATTACCACATCTTGGATAAGTACAAACACTGGAGTGTTTCAGTACCCAAAGGCGTGTGCACTGACTTGCCACTGTGCGGAGACCAAGCATTTTTTAGACTAGCCCTGTTCCCCGGCACCCCCCTTCACCCCCTAATCACTACAGTGCCTTCTATTTCAACTCCTAAGCTTTGTTTGACCGCCATTTCACTGCCACCCCGAGGAGCAGGTCCATTGACGGGAGTAGGTACAGGACTAAACAGAGAACTGGGGTCAAAGACTCCGAATTTCTAACCCACCTCTGACACCAGCTCTTCCTCTGGCCTTGAAAACACTCTGCCTTATCTCCCATCTGGGCAGTGGGGCTAGAGCCTGCCTGATTCCCAGGGGGATCGCAAGGAGTAGCTGATGTTTGTGAAATGTGATGGAAAGTCATTCTGTCGGTAAATGCTACCCGGTGCAGGATGTCCTCATTCAGACCCCTGAGACAGCTACAGCAAGACTGTGTTCCATCGCCTTTCAGCCAAGGGGCTCGGTCCTTAGAGAGTTACATCTCAGTCCGGTTCCTCCCCACCCACCCTGAAAGTTTCAAGCCAAGGCTCCACCATTAGGAGGAGGAGGGGGAAATCTCTTTCCCCATCAGATCCGTCCCTCGAGTCAGTGGCATAAAGGCCTTAAACAACCTGTTCTGTAGCAGACTGCCAGGTTTCCTTCACTGCTAGCGGCAGCTGCTGCCTCCCATCCTTCACCCCAAAGGGAGCCTCTGAGCCCCACACCCAGTTGCTGAGACTGAGCCCACTGGGGGAAGCTACAGGGAGTGGAAGGGGCGCTTCTAACAGCATCCAGCATAGATGCTAGCAGCGGCTACTTCTGGCTCTTCCTACCCACCCCTCCCCCACTACACGGCTGGCTCTGTTTCTCCCCACCCCACCCCCACCCAGATCACAGCAGGGGGAGGATTTCTCTTCCCTCCAGCAGGCTCTCAGCTTAGGAGCTGGCAACCTGTGAGCTGCAGCTGATTCTGCTTGGGCGACAGCCCTGGTGTCCCTGGTAAGCACCAACGCTGCTCTACCTGGAAGAGAGCAGGATCCCAGGAAAACCCCAGAGGACAGCTAAACATGAACTGCTAAGCTGAAACCAAGCAAAGTGTGGCTCAACTCTGAGGCCTCTGAAGGTTAGCCAAGCTCCAGGAGAGGCGGGAGCAATTTGATGCTTCACAGCAGCCGGGTAAGGCAGGCAAAGGGCACGTTGGGATTATTTCCCCCTTTGCTGAAACGCAACCACCAACAGGGCAAAACACAGCAGTCACTTAACAGCACAGGGCAATATGCCACACAGTCCAGAGGGCAGGAAACGCAGCAGAACGCTAGCCAATTGGAACTGCAGAGGGAATTTAGGTCAGCAGCACGTAATTAACCAAACCAGACACTAGCTAGGCCACTCTCCTAGTGACAAATCTCATCGGAAAAGAGAGGTTCCCTCCTCCCCAGGGTTGCACTGAAACATCGGCGGGAACAACGACCGAGGAAGGAATGGATTGTAGAATTGTAGTCAGCACGATCGCAGGCTTCAGGTGTACAAGGCTAAATGTCTCCCTAGTGAAACTCCATGGACTCCAAGGCCTTGTCTGCACGAGCATTCTCGCTGTCACAGGTGGAGTCGAGCTGGAGGGAAGTGTTAGCAAGAACCTCTTGGTGTTCACAGAGCCCAGTTCACACCTGCCAGGGATGATCCTGGCCAATGGTCCTTCCTAAGCTAGGAGAGCACGGTTAATGAATTACTTTGAAATCAGCAGGGTTGAGATGAAGAGCTCATGGGAGCCAGGCTCCTTTCCTCTGAAATCCCAGGAAAGCCACGCCCAAGAGACATGCCCATGGAAATGCACCCAGCAGAGCATACTAGAGGCTTTGCTGTGGCACGAGCTGAAAGCTAAAACCTGCACATATCTGACTTTCCTTAGCCACGTCTGAGCCTCCCACCCCTAAAAAGCTTCCAAGGCAGCGCTTTGTAACACACCCTTTAAGGTTCTTCTGGTTCTCTTCCTTGCCTGGGTTTCTGTGGAAGAATCAGACTCCTTCGGAGAGAGAAAAAAAAATCCCTCATAAAATTTGTCAGATTCCCCCGTTCTGCTGGAGACCTGGGAAGAGGTGTTCCGGAAAGAGCTGGGGAGGCTTGTTCTCTGGAGAGACGAAAGGGCTCCTGTATTGGGCCCTTCTCACATTTCAAACACCACGATAAGAAACTCCTCCCCTTGCTCTGCTCCATGGTCTCCTGTTAACTCTTTCTGGGGAATCGCAGCAACACCAATGCTGTCCTGGGAGGGAGAGGAGATACCCCATCCCTAGAACCACCGCAGAGCCACGGCACTGCTGTACTCCTACCTCTGGCATTTACCATGAAGTGAGCACTAAGAACCAGTCACTTTTAGAGCTACCAGATCCATTTCCTTCTGATGACTGGAGCTAACACAAACCACCTGCTGGAGGGGATGAAATCGAACTCCCAGACTTTGGATTCCAATTAGCAGAGCTCTAGCCAAGGGAAGCTGCAGTAAGCACCAGCAGAGGAGACCACCCCTCCAGTGCCACCGCCTATTACTAGCACGTTGGAGTGGCCTGCGTCTTTACCCCATCTCATTTGGTTACATGGCAGCTCATTGGCAGCACAGCGACCTTTGCTTCCTGTGGGGTTGCCACACTGTTACAGCACAGCAGAGAATGAACCCAGATAAAACATGAGTAATACTAGGCACGACAGAACTGAAGGGGGACCGGACGGCTAAGGGGGCCACCACTCAGATTTGGGGAGGGGGCAGAAGTGGTTATAACCAGAGCTCAGAGGAAGTTCAGACACCTCCCAGTCAGAGCATTAAACCTTCTAGCCAGGTAAGGAAGAAGGGGCTAGAGGGACACCCACCAGTGAGGTTCAGGCCCACTGCCAAACCCAGCTGCCAGGAAAGGGCAGGGTGCTGTACTTTTTACCGGCATGCTGTCCCTACTGGCTGCTTAGGGACACTCATATCAGCCTCTGGCTAGTAGGTGCCAGAACAGGAAGGTCCACAGACCCCTTCTTGCTGTTGGAAAAGCAAAGCTGGATCTCTGCTCCACACTCCAGAACTCCCTTGCTTCTTTAAGGGGTGCAAGACAGGCCTTCACTTGCTCTCTCCTTCAGACTTGTTATGTTGCCTTCCTCACCAGGATAACTCCACTTCCCAGGTTAGGTGCCGCTCCTCAGTGCTCTCCCAAGCAAGAGCACAAAGTGACCTGATTTCTGACCACGGCATTGTGGCTCACAGGTTCTAAACACCAGCAGTGAAACGGACCAGACTGGTGCATTTCAATTCAGCTGCTGTTTGCCAGAGTCTGGGGCAGCAGCAGCGATGATGGAGGGTCTATCTACAGACGCTGGAAGACAGCACTGCAGCAGTTCACACCATTTCCATTGGGAGAGCTTTCTTCGCAGCCACAAGGACTTGGAACTTATGCTTGAAAAGACCAAAGCCAATCGATGCTGCAGAAGGTCATGGGTTAGACCCTCAGTCACCAGGGAAGATTTCCTTCTCGCTGCCGGTTGAGTGACTGCTTGGAGTTTTCAAGGTCTGCGTAGACCACGCCATTTCTCACCACTGTCTGGTGAAGACAGCAGAGAATGTCTGCGCAAACCATGGCTTTGCTGGAAACACACCACCTAAATTCCAGCACACAAAGGAAAACCAACAGGATACAGAACCTATTGCCTCCAGGTCACAGATTCACTCATTCAAACCTGGCTCAGGCTGGCAGGGCTAAACGTTTAGCTTCTGATGGCTATTGTGGCTGACATGAAGGGAGATGCTTTTTGATTCTCTTTGAACTCAAGTGGCAGAGATTCAAGAGCTGAAAGTCCAGGATTCCGCTCCCAACTTCACAGGGGTTACAGTTTATCTAGCCATTATGCAAGAGTCCAGATACTCTGGTGATGAGCATCTCTAGTGCACCTGAGTTAAACAGTCTTGGTCTAATTCCTAGCAGGCAGCTTTTCACATCACAAAAACGACCATCACAATTGGCACTCTTTGTTGGCAATTTCAGCAGATTGCCAAAAGATTGAATACCCCAGGGAAATGTTGCCTCATCCCTAGAGGTAGCTTCTCCAAATCAGGACTGAGATGCAGTGGGAGCAAAGTAGAGACTTGCTGGTGAAAGCTGCTGGAGACGGCAAGAAATTCACGTTTTTTAAAAAAAACCTCCAGGCTGCTATATTTCTAACTTGAATATGTTAAGTTGTGCACCTCAATAAACTGCCCCATTTCCCACCTGCAGCTCCTGTTGACTTCAATGGGACGCTCAGCATCTGTGAAAGTCTGGCCCCTCTTATCTGGGGAACACAAGATTGAAAATTTTAGCTTAAGTAACTGATCTTTGCAACACCTCTGAGGCGCTAGCCCCGTTATCCAGATGGAAAAAACGAGGCACAGCGTGAAACATCCCGTTACTACTTAGTCCTCCCTCCTCCTCTCCACTTGTTTGTCTCCTCTTGCCTTTTAGATTATAAATTCTTTAGGGCATGAACTTGTTTAAGGTGTAGGATGCGTAGCATAAAAGGGCCTGAACCTGGGTGACTCCTTCAATACAAATAATAAAATAGTCAATTAAGTGAATTGCCCAAGAACAGAGGAAGTCGGTGTCCAAGATGGGATTATAGCTCCAGCATTCTTCGCTCTCAGCCTTGTGCTCAGATCACTCCTTTGTCACAGCCAGCCTGTGGTGCTGCTGATGCCTGACAGATGGTTCTACGCCTGGCAGAGTGGCTCGCTCCCTAGGGAAAGTAGGGACCATATATTCCCTTGGAGGAGACGACATGCCAGCCATCAATCTTCCTTGCTTTAGGCAGACATGCTCGCTGCTGTCTTCCTCTAGGCTCCCTCACTTCAAGGATGGGAAAGAAAGGTCAGCAGCTCAAAGGATCAAAGGGAAGAAAAATGTAATTCCGCTGCAAGGCCACGTTCACGGTGGCGGAATCTGTGTTGGCGATACCTGAATAAAAGCTTTCAAATGTGACGTAACAAAAGCCTCAGTTTTGCTACTGGTGCTTTACAACTGCTGGTACCACCTTGACACCCAAAGCCCCACGCCACTGCAGAAGAAGTCTCCTCACCTGGGCTGAGCGCAAGGGGAGTAAAATCCAACCTTGACAGAATACGCTGCACTAAAGGTTCAATATGTGGCTGTTCAGGGGAGTTACAGCAGCACTGGACAGACACACGACTGTTTTTAACATAAGGGATTGTGCTCTGCTGCTTGACCTGAGTGGCTAACCCAGGCAAAATACCATGTTAGGCAAGGATGTTCCTTTGGATTTAGCAATTCTGCTAACAAACCACACACCCAGAGGAAGGGACGATCCACTCCCACTCCTCTAGTCCCCAGCATGGCTGCTTGTTTATATTCTCCCTCTTCCCTCCCCCCGCCCCCTGATTCCCTATTCCTCAGAGCTCTGGCCTGGATTTAGAGGAAAGAGGAGGAACGGGGGGCGTGATCCTTTTGCAGAAAGCACGCAGCAATTTGCCTGATTTTGAGCGCTTGCCACTTGGGTCATTAACCAACACCACAGTCTTTCACGTACATCTCTCTCACCGCCCTTCCCCCCCAAAATCAGGTTTGCGTCTATTCCCAGCCCCCACTGGCCTGATGAAAGAGGCCCCCCCCCCTCCATCACCGAGCGCAGTCAGTACAAAGACACTTATTTTGAAAAAAAAACAAACCACCCTCTCCACGGGAAGCCAAAACTCCCGGATGTTGGCAAATCAAACTTAGCCTGTCGCTTCAGAGTTTAGCTACTTATTCGCACCTTTCAGGGCAAGCAGGAGATCTTGATCCTGCTGATTTTAAAGAATCCCGATAACCCATCCCGACTTTGGAGCTAGAAGACCGTGATTTTATTATTATTTTTAAAACACCCCCCCTCCACGCCGCCCCCCCTCCATCCATGTTTAAACAAACAAGGAAGATAGAGAAAGTCTTCGCTGAGGCCTTACCAGACTTCTAAAGCCACAATCTGTGTAAGGGTTTTAATCCGCCATTAGCATTTAAACCCTTGGAAGAGACCGAAAAAGGGAGAGTAACCACACACAAAAGAAAAGTTGTTGGTTTTCTTCTCAGGCTGGCAGGAGATGGTTCCCCCGCTTCCTGGCCCACAGCCAGAGAGACGTCACAGCAAGGAGTCTGCTTTCTTTAAAGGCACACGGCACAAAAAGACGCGCGGCTGGAGCAGCCTCAGTAGGTGGCAAGCTGCCACCAAATTCAGAAATGGACGGTCATGCTAAATGGACACATTGTAGGAAACCGAGCCGCCCCTGTTAAACCTTTTCCTAGATATAGACGCTTGACGCGACCAGTTTACGCCTCGGCATTCCACCAGAGAAGGAATGATCAGGCTTGGCACTTGCGCAGCGCCACACAGACATTAAAGGGAAATCCTTAGGCAGCCGTGTTAGTTTCATAGCTTCATGTGAAACTAGACAAATTCAGACTGGAAGTAAGGTGTTAATTAATTACTCTCACCCTTAAAAATGTATCATTGGAACAATTTACCAATGGAATTATTCGGGGGACTTGGCTATAAAGCCCTGTGCTACACAGGAGGGCAGACTAGGGACTAGGTTATCACAGTGTTCCCTTCTGGCCCTCGAATCCATGCACAGTAATTTTCAATCGCGCCATTTAAGAGAAATTCCCCCCATCCCCTACTTCAGCTCCAAAAGGTCTTGGAACCACAGTGGAGCTAGTGATGGGGCATTATTAAAAATGGGCAGCCTGCTCAGAGACGATTACTTTGACTCAGTGCCACTGTAACACAACTACTATCAGAAAAAGGGGGCTGGGGGCCCAAGTCCCAAATTAAAATCATTTTCAGTTTGTGTTTGGGAGCCCGGATACTCTGCAATTCAGACTTGAAGACACAGATCCAACTAACCTGGCTTTTCAGATGGTTTGGCTGGGAAAAGCCTTGTTTAAGCACACCCGGGTTTCATGAATTGTGGATTGGCACAATTCCACTCGAAATCCGTGGAGCTGGAACTATGCTTAAGCGAGTTTTAGAGCTCCATGTTTAAACTCTCCACGACACACAGACTCAAAAAAGGACCTAGCTGATACCAGATTTAAAAAAAAAACAAACAGGATGAATATCCCAAGTATTGCTGGTTTAATATGTTAGTGGGGAAAAAAACCTGTAAATTCATGAAGGGTGAAAAGTGCCCTTCAATGTGGGCACGTCAGTGTTTAATCCTTTCCCTGCTGCTGACTGAAGTACGCAGACACATCTTTGAACTGATCCTCTCTGTTGTGGTTGGGTACATCCCAGCCTTCCCTTGGAAATATGGCTGCTGAAACCTATGCACATTCCTGCAGTGGCCGGAGGGTTTCCAGCTGCCTGCCCGCCAGGAGCTTGAGGGGAAGGGTCCAAGTTTTCCCCCCTACTGCTATTCAAAGGGTCCTCCCAAATGCATACCAACAGGATGTGCAGCAGTAGCCAACCCAGCAGAGCTTACAGCCCTAGGACATGCCCTGTCAGTAAAGCAGGAGCAGATGCCCAAAGGTATACCACAGCTGCTGCTAAGTGTACAATGGCCACTGCATTAGCCTGCACAGTTGCTGTACACCCAGAAGCTAGATTACAGCCTTGCATGCACATTTGGAGGATACAATAAACATTGCAGACCGTGTCAATCTATACAGCTTCCTTTCTAAATTCAGTCTAATATAGCTAGACTGACCTCTGAGCTTAACGGCTACTGATACGTTTTAGGGGGACTGAAGGGCCAGCATGGTTGGTTGAATAGACACAAAGCTGTCAACAGAAGTTTGGGTTTTGGGGTGGACCTGTGGTCAGAGCACAGGACTAGGTGCACGAGACCTTGCTTCTGGCTCCTGGTTCTGCAAATGGCTCACTTATGACAGTGGGAAAGTCACAGCCTTTGCCCTCAGTTTCTCCCAGCTCTAGAAATGATGACACTTCTTCCTATTTTGCAGAAGGTTTGAGGTTTACTTCATTAGCGTCTGTAAAGCATTCAAGACCATCAGAAAGCAATATATACAAGCTGCAGAGTGTTCTTACTATGTCTGGCCAGGGACAATGCTTTACTGTCCTCTAAGCATCTCAAAGTGCTTTGCAGATATCCTCTAATTAAGCCTTACAAATACACTTGAAGCAAGAATCCTCCTGTTTTTCAGATGGGGAAATGAAGGCACAGTTTAGTTACTTGCCCAAGGTCACACAGGTAGAGCCATTGTTATTTCTATTAGCACTTAAGAGCCCTAGTCATGGGCCAGAACCCCACTGTGCTAGATGTTGTATGAACACAGAAAAAGACTGTTTCTGCCCTAGAGCTCAGAATAGACCCCAAAGTCCAATTCCTGCTCCTGTTACAACAAAGCCTCTGCTACATAGAAAGCTTTCCGTTTCCACCCTCTCTCTCTAGTCCCGTTCACCCTTGACAAGTGAAAGAATCACTTGTCGGAAAGTATTTTGCCTACTATTGGTACAAGTAACACTCAAGATCACTATAATTAGGCTTGGAAGGATTAGATTTTTATTGGTAAATGTCTGTAATGGTCTATTTCACCATACACACATCTGTATATTTCTATTATTATAGATAAGAAAAATGCTGCTTGAGAACTTATGAGTCAAAATCCAGTAATTTAGACTTCTGAATTAGGCTTATTACAAACAGACTAATGAACAAACAGTAAGAACAGGTTGTAACGATGCTGGCCATGGGAGCCAGCTGAGGTCACTCAATTAGGGTGAACTGCAAACAAAACGGGGCAGACAAACCCCAAAAGCTGGTGGATATTCCAATACTTAGATTTACCAAGCCAGTACAAAACAGCTCCTGTACTACCTCACTCGTTATTCAGAAATCCAAACCACGCAGTACCCTTAAAGAGTCCAGTTTCAGATCTCCATCCAGACACACCTGTCAGATATGATGATGATTCCTGAAAATCTCATCTCATCATATAAAAGAAAAGGTTCTTCCAATCCCAAAGGATCAGCTACACACCCAGGTCCAATTATAACTTAGATCTTAGCCAAAATACACGCTATAGCCAATTCTTATTAACTAAGCTAAAATTCTTTAAAAAAGAAAAGAGAGAGTTGGTTAAAAGATCAATATACATACAGATTTGAACTCAATTTTTGAGGTTCAGATACAGAGCAGAGATTAGCTTGTATTTACCAAAAGTCGCTTTAGAAATAGTTCATTCATTATAGTCCAATGTCTATATTCAGGGTGACTCCAGTCTGTGACTGGGGACCTCAATTCTTATGGCTTAGGGTTTCCCGTTCTTGAAACCCAAAGCAAATTTGAGATGAAGAAGGATCCTGTCCCAGGGTTTTTACACATTTCCAGCAGCCTTTTGGCCTGAGAAAACAATAGGTGTAACTCTCCTTCTCCAAAACATCCTGGCAATTAGCACAGGGTAATTGATCCCTTAAAAACAAACAGTTAAGATACAGGTTACCACAACCTTCAAAGAGACATATAGACAATAATACTATTTCACTCAAGTATTTTCCTAAATATCAATATTCCTTTTTTGCTCTTTGAATCAAAGTTATAGAAATAGACAAGACTTGTTTGCTTACATCACAAGACCTGAGCAAACATCTACTCTTCTATCTCTAACAACACAGACTTTCATTTCAAAGCTCTGTTCATTTACCTATCTTCCTACTTCGGCCATGGGTCAGGTCAGTCTGTGAGTTAATTGTTTCTGGCCCTATGTCACCTTTCAATGAGATATTATATTACACTCAATGTTATGCAGGAACCATTTTGTTTTGATTTAAGAATATTTACTTTGTATATTTTGACAAGTGATAGACAATTTGAGTTTTAGCAATTTATAAAGCTTTAATTTTTTGAATCCCAACATATATAGTCATTAAATAATCCTCTGGACCCTCCACCCCCTAATTTCCCACAACTGTGAAAATATAAATCAATAAATAAAATGCTTTGAAAATATTATCTATCAAATCACAAAAAAATTGAATTATGCTAAGCCTAGCTATAATTGAAAGACTGGAGACCGTCTTTTTTCCATTTATTGTGTGCTAATTATAACACTTCATATATGACTCATTTCATTTCCCCTTCTCCCCTATGTTCAGTTTCTCCTGTTTGAGCCTTTTACACAAGGGGGAGACCCATTTTTTAAAAACATTCATAAGTGTGGTTGTAAGACCAGAGGAGTTAGCACAGGCACTAATGGACAGGTACTAGCATATTATGGTGGCAAGTGGTATAATAAGTTGGGCTGTCAAAAATGAATTGCGATTAATCACACTGTTAAACAATAACAGAATACCATTTATTTCAATATTTGTGGATGTTTTCTACATTTTCAAATATATTGATTTCAATTACAACACAGAATACAAAGTGTACAGTGTTCACTTTATATTTATATTTGATTAAATATTTGCACTGTAAAAAACAAAAGAAATACTATTTTTAATTCCCCTAATACAAGTACTGTAGTGCAATCCCTTTATCATGAAAGTTGAACTTACAATTGTAGAATTATGTACAAAAAAACTGCACTCAACAACTGAACAATAGTGACAGTGCAACTTACAAATGTAGATTTTTGTTTGTTTGTTTCATAACAGCACTCAAAAACAAAATGATGTAAAACTTTAGAGCCTACAAGGCCACTCGGGTCCTACTTCCTGTTCAACCAATCGCTCAGACAAACAAGTTTGTTTGATAATGCTGCCTGGTTCTTGCTTACAATGTCACTTGAAAGTGAGAATAGGCATTCGCATGGCACTGTTGTAGCCCGCATTTCAAGGTATTTAAGTGCCAGATGCGCTAAAGATTCACATATCCTTTCACGCTTCAACCACCAATCCGAAGGACATGCATCTATGCTAATGGTGGGTTCTGCTTGATAATGATCCAAAGCAGAGTGGACCGACGCATGTTCATTGTCATCATCGTGAGTCAGATGCCACCAGTAGAAGGTGGATTTTCTTTTTTGGTGGTTCGGGTTCTGTAGTTTCCACACTGAAGTGTTGCTCTTTTAAGACTTCTGAAAGCATGCACCACACCTCGTCCCTCTCAGATTTTGGGAGACACTTCAGATTCTTAAACCTTGAGTCAAAAGCTGTAGCTATCTTTAAAAATCTCACACTGGTACCTTCTTCGCATTTTGTCAAATCTGCAGTGAAAGTGTTCGTAAAACCAACATGTGCTGAGTAATCATTCGAGACTGCTGTAACCTGAAATATGGCAGAATGCAGATGTAAAAGAGCAGGGGACATACAAAAAAGCAAACAGAATGTTAGGAATCATTAAAAAGGGGATAGAGAATAAGACTGAGAATATGTTATTGCCCTTATATAAATCGATGGTATGCCCACAACTCAAATACTGCATACAGATGTGGTCTCCTCATCTCAAAAAAGATATACTGGCACTAGAAAAGGTTCAGAGAAAGGGCAACTAAAATGATTCGGGGTTTGGAACGGGTCCCACATGAGGAGAGAATAAAGAGGCTAGAACTTTTCAGCTTGGAAAAGAGGAGACTAAGGGGGGATATGATAGAAGTATACAAAATCATGAGTGATGTGGAGAAAGTGGATAAGGAAAAGTTATTTACTTATTCCCATAATACAAGAACTAAGGGTCACCAAATGAAATTAATAGGCAGCAAGTTTTAAACAAATAAAAGGAAGTTCTTCTTCACACAGTGCATAGTCAACTTGTGGAACTCCTTGCCTGAGGAGGTTGTGAAGGCTAGGACTATAACAGGGTTTAAAAGAGAACTAGATAAATTCATGGTGGTTAAGTCCATTAATGGCTATTAGCCAGGATGGGTAAGGAATGGTGTCCCTAGCCTCTGTTTGTCAGAGGGTGAAGATGGATGGCAGGAGAGAGATCACATGATCATTGCCTGTTAGGTTCAATCCCTCTGGGGCACCTGGCATGGCCACTGTCGGTAGACAGGATACTGGGCTAGATGGACCTTTGGTCTGACCCAGTACGGCCGTTCTTATGTATGTTCTTAGTTCTTCCCCAAGGAGTTCAGTCACAAATTTAATTAACTCATTTTTTTTAAACAAGCGTCATCAACATGGAAACATGTCCTGTGGAATGGTGGCTGAAGCATAAATGGGCATATGAATGTTTAGCATATCTGGCATGTAAATACCTTGTCATGCCAGCTACAAAAGTGCCATGCGAATGCCTGTTCTCACTTTCAGGCGATATTGTAAATAAGACCTGGGCAGCATTATCTCCTGTAAATGTAAACAAACTTGTTTGTCTTAGCAATTGGCTGAACAAGAAGTAGGACTGAGAGGCCTTGTAGGCTCTAAAGTTTTACATTGTTACATAACTGTACTCAAAAACAAAACAAAAACAAAATCAAAATCTACATTTGTAAATTGCACTTTCAGGATAAAGAGATTGCACTACAGTACTTGTATAGAGTTAATTGAAAAATACTGTTTCTTTTGTTTATTATTTTTACTGCACAAATATTTGTAATAAAAAATAATATACAGTGAGCACTGTACACTTAGTATTGTGTTGTAATTAAAACCAATATATTTGAAAATGTAGAAAAACATCCAAGAATATTTAACACATTTCTATTGGTATTCTGGCGCAACGAGAACAAATCACTGCTGTAAGCCCCATCTGACCCCAGTACAGCATATCTCTCACTGCGGCTTTGCATCAATGTAGCTAACCCATTGCAAAAAAGATACCCAGTACAGACATGGCCTTTCAGAGTGTTGTCACTGTGATGGGTAACAAATGTAGCAAGTTTTAAGTGACATTTTACTAATGTCTAGGTATTTCAGTGACCACCACCCACACCACATTATCAAAGTGCCTCACAAGCTTTGCTGAATTTATCCGTCACACCCTACCTTGCAGTGTGTAACTATGCTGGTTCTGGCGAGACCCAACTGAGAGTGCCAATTCAGGACAAACTGCTTAAAACAAAGCAGTTACAGCCCAAGGCTAGGGGTTTTCCACCTCTAAGGCAAACCAAACCAGCCAGATTAAGAGGACTTTGGTCTCACCCCACTGGCTAAACACAAGTCACACAAGCAATTCCCTTGGACACTCCAGTTTCCCAGTATCACCCCCAATGCCACTCATTATGGGGACAAATGGTTACGAAAACCAATACCCCAGTAAAAGAAAAAACGTTCTCCTGATCCCAAAGGACCAACCCCAGACCCAGGTCAATATACACATCAGAGCTTACCCACAAATCACGCTGTTGCCAATCCTTTAGAATCTAAAATCTAAAGGTTTATTCATAAAAGGAAAATGATGTAGATGAGACCTAGAACTGATTAAATGGAATCAATTACATACAGTAATGGCAAACTTCTTGATTCAGCCTTGTAGCAGTGATAGAATAAACTGCAGGTTCAAATCAAGTCTCTGGAACATCCACAGCGGGGATAGGTCCTCAGTTCTTTGTTCAGAGCTTTAGTTTGTAGCAAAGTCCCTCCAGAGGTAAGAAACAGGACTGAAGACAAGATGGAGATGAGGCATCAGCCTTTTATAGTCTTTTCCAGGTGTAAGAACACCTTTTTGTTCTTACTGTGGAAAATTACAGCAAAATGGAGTCTGGAGTCACATGGGCAAGTCCCTGCATACTTTGCTGAGTTACAAGGTGTATTTGCCTTCTCTCAGTGGGTCAGTTGTGTAGCTGATGGTCCTTAATGGGCCATCAAGCAGGCTAGGCAGAGCTGACACCAACTTGTCTGGGGTATCACCCAGAAGCACAGCATCATTTTGAAATACAGACAGTATAGAGCCAATACTTAAAACTTTAACTAGAAAAATGATATATGCATACAGATAGCATAATCATCACCAGCAAATCATAACCTTGTCTTAGACACCTCATTTGACCCCCTTTATACAAGATTTGGTGCCACTACAGGACTTGGTTGCAACCATGTTCTATATTGTCCCAGTTCAAATCAATAATGTGACACAGTGGAACTAAGGAACAGAGATATAAATTGACTTGACAAAGGTCACACAAATAGGTAGTGGCTAAGCCTGGAATTGAACCCATCTCTTGTCCAATGCTTTTATCCACAGGCCATTATATTCAGCACCCATATTCCAAGGGACTCGGACTCTGTCAGGTAAACACTTACACGTGTATAAATCCAGTATCCTGATCCTCAAAGTCAGGAGACCCTAGATTTAATCATAGAATCGGAAGGGACATCGAGAAGTCATCTAGTCTAGTCCCCTGCACTCGTGGCAGGACTAAGTATTGTTTACATCATCCCTGACAGGTGTTTGTCTAACTTGCTCTTAAAAACTTCCAATGATGGAGATCCCACAACCTCCTTAGGCAATTTATTCCAGTGCTTAACCACCCTGACAGTTAGGAAGTTTTCCCTAATGTGCCCTTGCTGCAATTTAAGCCCATTGCTTCTTGTCCTGTCCTCAGAGGTTAAGAAGAACAGTTTTTCTCCCTCCTCCTTATAACAACCTTCGACATACTTGAAAACTTATGTCCCCCCACCCAGTTTTCTCTTTTCAGATTAAACAAACCCAATTGTTTCAATCTTCCCTCATAGGTCATGTTTTCTAGTCCTTGAATCATTTTTGCTGCTCTTCTCTGGACTTTCTCCAATTCGTCCACATCTTTCCTGAAATGTAGCACCCAGAACTGGATACAATACTCCAGTAAGGCCTAACCAATGTGGAATAGAGTGGAAGAATTACTTCTTATGTCTTGCTTATAACACTCCTGTTAATACATCCCAGAATGATGTTTGCTTTTTTCCAACAGTGTTACATGGTTGACTCATATTTAACTTGCAATCCACTATGACCCCCAGATCCCTTTCCGCAGTTCTCCTTCCTAGGCAGTCATTTCCCATTCTGGATGTGTGCAACTGATTGTTCCTTGCTAAGTGGAGCACTTTGCATTAATCCTTACTGAATTGCATCCTAGTTACTTCAGACCATTTCCCCAGTTTGTCCAGATCATTTTGAATTTTAATCCTATCCACCAGAGCACTTGCATCCCCTCCTAGCTTGGTACTGTCTGCAAACTTTAACTGTCCCTTCTATGCAGTTACCTAAACCATTGAAGATATTGAACAGAAACAAATCCATAACTGATCCCTGTGGGACCCCACTTGATATGCCCTTCCAGCTTGACTGAACCATTGATAATTACTCTCTAGGAATAGTTTTCCAATCAGTTATGCACCCACCACACAGTAGCTCCATCGAGGTTGTATTTCCCTAGTTTGTTTACGAGAAGGTCATGAGACCGTATCGAAAGCCTTAGTGAAGTTAAGATATACCACGTCTACCACTTCCCCCCATCTACAAGACTTATTACCAACCTAATAGCTTTCTTTGACAGGGTTTGATACAATTTGTTCTTGACTGTGTTGCTGATATGCTAACTGTTACTTATCACCTCCCCATCCTCTTTAAAAGGTCAGATCGTATCTGATACAAAACGTAGGCTCTACAGGAATACGGTTTTACACAGATCAAGACTATAGTTTCCGTGATTGCTCCTTTTAATTCCAATGGTAAGTTTAATTAACAATTTAAATTTTTCCCTAAAGCGTGTACAACATATTGCAGGACTGAGGCAGCGTATAAGAATTTGAAAATGAAAAGGAATAGAATAAAAGCAAATTGACTCGCTGATTGTTTTTGTCCAAGCCAAGAGCAATGCAAAAAGTGAACTTACACAACATCAAAGAGTAAGTCAGATTTGTAGCATGGAAAGAACGTCAGTGGGGTTTTTTTAAGTGGTAGATGAGGTTGTTTTTTTTCAACCTCTGAATTTCTTTTTCATCTGGGACCCTATCCCAGCCCAAGGAGCAAATCTGTAAGTATCCATCACTCATCTGCTTATGGAAGAATGAAGCTTCCACATTTTAGCACCATGTCAAATCAGCCCACTAGGATGACCACTTCTGGACTGTTAGTTTGACTTTCTTTATAGGGCCAGATCTGCAGCCGATGGGGACAAACAAGTTGTTTTCTATTAGAATCTGACCATTTCGCTCGCTGAGGTTCTAGAGATCCCAGGAGCATGTTCTGGCTTGCAAACCAGATCCATGGTGGCACTGATTGCAGAAGTCAAATGGGGCCATTATTGTTCAAGTCTGCCACCCTTCTCTGTGGGAAGACAGTAGGACAGCTGTTAGACCTCATTTTGAAAAACCATTTCTCGATGCTAGCAGTCTCGGCAAACATCAACCTGTCTTCAACATTCCTCGTTTGCAAAGGCTGAGGCAAGGCATCTTTGGCTGTCTCCGGGGTCAAGGAACTCTTGAGCAGTGTTCCACAAGGCTCAGTTTTGTCTCATTCCCCACCCCAAAAGTATGTGAGGCCACTGAGAACGTAGCAAGCAGTACTGGGGCCAGTTTCCCTCAGACTCAGGGATCAGACCATCTATGCTTTCATCAGCCACCAGGGTATTAGTCACCAAATGTCAGCCCTGCCAGGAAAAATTCAGTCCAGACAAGAAGAAAAGTGATAGGAGTGGGTCTGAGGAGGAGAAACTGGAGGGCATGTCTCATCTATTGAGGGTCGTAATCTAAAGCACTAGGCCAGTCCCACTGTTCTCCCCCACAGATAGAGATATCGCACAGAGGTATCGGGAGGATTAAATACTTAACGTCCGTAGAACTGACAAGGATGACAAGCACTGAGTATTATGTCTCCAGCCAAAAATCCCTTAGAGAAGAGAACGTCTAATTATCCCAAAGGCCTGTTAAATCAACATATTTAGGCTTTAAAGTGCAAGCACTGGTCAGCTCTCCACTGAGGATCATGGTGCTTCACCAGAAATGCACAGCTGGATTTTCCTCATTATCCTCCTCAAAATTCTCCTTTTTCACAATGCTGACAAAACCCTTGACAACGGTCAGGCTGCTGGTGTGGATACAGGGGGTCCCAGATAAATTAGAGAACTGGGCAAAAATAAATCTGATGAGGTTCAACAAGGACAAGTGCAGAGTCCTGCACTTAGGATGGAAGAATCCCATGCACGGCTACAGACTAGGGAACGAATGGCTAGGCAGCAGTTCTGCAGAAAAAGACCTAGGGGTTACAGTGGATGAGAAGCTGGATATGAGTCGACAGTGTTCCCTTGTTGCCAAGAAGGCTAATGGCATTTTGGGCTGTATAAGTAGGAGCACTGCCAGCAGATTGAGGGACGTGATCATTCCCCTCTATTCGGCATTGGTGAGGCCTCATCTGGTCCAGTTTTGGGCCCCACACTACAAGAAGGATGTGGAAAAATTGGAAAGAGTCCTGCGGAGGGCAACAAAAATGCTTAGGGAGCTGGAGCACATGACTAATGAGGAGAGGCTGAAGGAACTGGGATTATTTAGTCTACAGAAAAGAAGAATGAGGGGGGATTTGATAGCTGCCTTCAACTACCTGAAAGGGGGTTCCAAAGAGGATGGATCTAGATTGTTCTCAGTGGTACCAGAAGACAGAACAAGGAGTAATGATCTCAAGTTGCAGTGGGGGAGGGTGGTGAAGCACTGGAATGGGTTACCTAGGGAGGTGGTGGAATCTCCTTTCTTAGAGGTTTTTAAGGTCAGGCTTGACAAAGCCCTGGCTGGAATGATTTAGTTGGGGATTGGTCCTGCTTTGAGCAGGGGGTTGGACTAGATACCTCCTGAGGTCCCTTCCAACCCGGAGATTCTATGATTCATTTCTCCCAATAGAGTAGCAATTATTTTGTAGATGGCTTCTGTCTACATTTGGACTTAAACGAGGTTAGCAAAACCTTAAGAGCTGACCCAGGCAGAGAGTATAAGTGCCCTGTCCCCGGGTTTGGAACACGGTTTGGGATAATGGTGTAACAGCTGGCCTCTGTGCATGCTGACTTGGAGAACAGTGATATCACCTTGCTAGCAAGAGCAGCGCTTAACTGCTTCTGCTGCTCTTGGCAAGTGACATTAACTGAGGAAAGGGTTCACTGTTCTCTACGAGTAATTCCTGTCTCAGGCCTGACAAATTCACTACACCTAATACACTGCTTGCATGGTATTTATCCACAAAGGTAATTTGTGACGTCTCTACTGAAAGCTTGTAACTTATCAATATCATAATCATTGTGACGTGTGTGTATGGGTAATATGTAGGGAATAATGTAACTATATTGAAAATTATGCCCTTATGGCTTTGGAGTAGAAGTTAGTCACCAGGGAATCATGTGTCTTGGTGATGACCCATTCAAGGGGAGGGAGTTGTCATCCCTCCCTAGCTAGGTGATTCTGTAATGCATTGTTCAACTGCCTGCCCTTGCCTCATCCCAGAGTAATCAATGGAAAACCATCAAAGACAACCACAAACAATCAAAACCACTTGAAGGTCAAAAAGGAACATTATAACTTGTCTACACTTGAAATGCTACAGCAGCACGACTACAGCTGTGACTCTGTTGGGGCTTCAGTGTAGACACTACTTAGACGAACCGGAGGAGTTTTCCGGTAAGCTTTAGGTAACCCAACTCCTGGAGAGGCAGTAGGTAGGTCAAAGGAAGAAATCTTCCATCAACATAGTGCTGTCTATGCTGTGAGTTAGGCTGGCTTAACTATACTGCTCAGCGTGTTTTTCCAACCCCCCGAGAGATGTAGTTAACCCAATTTAATTTTTTAGTATAGACCAGGACTCCATATACGGCAGGCAAAGAAAGACCCTCTGCTTCCATGCACTTAGGCGACATTTGTTGAGCAGGGGCGTTTTTCCTGAAAGAGTGGACCCTGCTCACCACAAGCCAGCCAGTTCTGCAACAGACAACTTTGATGGGGTGGGGAAAGGAACCTACTTTATTAGACAGGAAAGGGAATTATTAATAAGTGTAGGCCTTAGTTCATATTTTATTATTTTGTTTTGTATTATAACTATTTGTTTCCATCACTCTGGTTTCTAGTGGAATTTCCCTTTCTTAAATAAACTTTTTGTTTCATTACAAGAGCTGCACGTTATACAGTAGTGGTAGTTTAAGGTAAAACTGGTAAATGAGGGTACACCATTCCTTTGAGAGCAGAGAAACTGGGATTTCTGTGAATAGCAGTGTCAGGAGCTGGGTATCACAAGAGAACACCTCAAGGGCACTTGGGGACTGGAGCACACCTATCGTTAATCTGCACAGCAAAGACAGGGCTGGCACAGCTTGGAGGAGGAGTGCTTGAGTGGCTGACAGGCTAGTGATGTCAGGGAACCAATACCGAGTCACCAGAGTGGACAACAAAATGACGACTAAAAAAAATGGATTCTTTTATTTTGTGCAAATCATAGTAAGTCTTTCAATTTTAAAAAGACCCTTGTTTAAAATGAAAGCTGAATATAATGCAATATATGTCAAGGCCTAAACTTATAATAATCTCTTAAAACATTTAAATAAAAGTGCTGAATCCGTCCTCTATCAAAACTTGAGTTTCCTAGCCAAAGGATCATGGAAAAACATTGGACTTTTGAGGCCAAGCTTTATAAACATGGCACAGTAGATCATGTACTGAATTCAGAGATGGATCTTCTGGGAGACCTAGGGGCTGTGCTAGCGAGTGCAGCAGACTGGCCAAGTCCTCACACGGGTTGGGACCTGGCCTCTGACTCCAGGAGACATCATCATGTATCTCACAGGGATCATTTGCTGAGCTGAAATAATCAGTTTAATTCACTGATAACAGTTAATCCCTCTGTTTAATAAATCACTCAGCTGTAAATGTTTTGATGAAAAGTGTATGTATCCAAAACATTTAAAGTGGTTTGGTTTAATAAAAATCAATTGTATATGCTTTTGTATGTGTTTAAATTCCAGTCACCATCCAGTGTAGCTTGACACAAATCAAGCTACAAAAAGTGAATTTTCTAGCATATAAGCAATATATCATTCACCATTTTCTAACATAGTAAAAGTCCACAATTAATAAGAATCTGAAAATATTAAGCTATATAATGGCTTAAATATAGATAGCTATCGCATATCCTACTAGGCAGCAAAAAAGATGTACCAAATCTGGTATGAAGGTTCTGTTTAGCTGTAAATCAATGTGAAAATACACCTCTCTTTAGAAAATAACTGAAGTACAAATGGAAAAGTTGATTACAACCGATGATCTAAATCAAGGCTTTCCACTTGGTGACTTAAATCAATCCACAGTGCCAGCCGCCACAGGTAAGACTCTCGCTCAGGGGAGGCAAGAGGTAACAAGATAACTCAGTCCTGGGGACCCTGAGGACCATCACAAGAGGTACCACCCATTGGCATGGTTTGCAAACCGCGTTTTCCAGAAACTCAAACAAAGAAAGGGCTTTAGGGATAAAAAGTGAGTTTGAACTGACACAAGGTCCTCCTTCTTATCCAGCAAACGGAAAAGACCTTCTATCCAAGGCAGGCTACAGCACTTGGGGAAGGGCTGGAAAGACTTTGGATTATTAGGACTCCATAAGTCCTAATGGAATCCAAACGGGTGACTTGTGAGTGACTCCTGGTGCGTTTAGTGTGTGTTTAAATCTGTTTATTCTTTTTTAATGTGATGCTTTTCCTTAAGAATAAATGTGCTTACTTCAAAAGAGCTCTGTGGTAACTTGGAGAGCGGAGATCTGACTGGGCACTCCTGGGGTAAACCAAAGAATTGGGGGATATAGGTGCAGTTAGCCTGAAACTATGACAGCTCCCATTTCCTCTTATGGACCATATGCTCAGAAAAGCACCGTTTCCCCAACAACTGCAACCTCCTCTCTCAATTCCAGCCCAGCCAAAAAACACCATTGAG
This sequence comes from Gopherus flavomarginatus, assembly GCF_025201925.1. Taxonomy (NCBI): domain Eukaryota; kingdom Metazoa; phylum Chordata; order Testudines; family Testudinidae; genus Gopherus; species Gopherus flavomarginatus. The sequence continues at coordinate 366,050,940 of NC_066617.1, read as the reverse complement.
CAAACACCTTCCTCTTCCAACACTTTGAGTTTGTTTTCCCACCTATGTTTCTGCTAAAGCTTCGTTCTTCCTGCTCCCCTTGCCCGTTCCCAGTCTTACAGAGAACTCTGAAATCCCACTCACCCAGGCAAATGGGAACTTTGAATGGGTGTGCAAGCTGCAGGCCGTTGAAAGTGCAGGGAGGCAGAGAGGAGCTATGGGGAAGACAGCATGAAGGAGTTAAGATTACAGAAGAGCATGAGGTGGATTTTTGCAGATTTTTAAAGCCAGATGGGATCATTATGACAGTCTGTTCTGACCTCCTGCACGTCAAATCCAGAGAATCTCTCCCAGTTACTTCATCATCAAACCCATAACTACTGTTTGGATTAAAGTATCTCTTTTAAAACAGGATCCTGTCTTGGTTCAACAGATGGAGAATCCATCAAATCCCTGGATAAATATACGGATTCCAAGGCCAGAAAGAATAATTGTGATCATCTAGTCTGATCTCTTGTATAACATAGGACACAGAACTTCCCCACAACAATTCCTAGTGCCTCTCTCTTAGAATAGCATCCAAGCTTGATTTAAAAATTGTCTGTGATGGAGAATCCACCACCACCCATCAGAAATTGCTCCAATAATTAATTACTCTCACTGTTAAAAATTTGCACCTTATTTCTAGTCTGAATTGGTCAAGATTCCACTTCCAGCCGTTGGACCACATTATACCTTCCTCTGCTAGATTGCAGAGCCCACTATTAAACATTTAATCCCCATGTAGATACTCAAAGAGAATCTGGGATTTATGAGTAGCCAGTGTCACAGACTGGAGCGTAATCAAGTCACCCCTTCACCTTCTCTTTTTTACATTGAATAGACTCAGGAAGCTCAGTCTATCACTATAATCATTCTCGTGACTCTTCTCTGAGCCATTTCCAATTTATCAGCTTCCTTCTTGAATTGTGGGCACCAGAAATAGACAGTTTATAACATCAACATCTTTATCAAACTTGAAATCTCATCAAAAGAAAGCAAATTGGTTTGACAGAATCTGTTTTCCATAACCCATGTTGATTTGCATTGATTACATTACCCTCCTTAGTTCTTTATTTATCACAGGGTTTCTCAAACACGGGTCGCCATTTGTGTAGGGAAAGCCCCTGGCGGGCCGGGTCAGTGTGTTTACCTGCCCTGTCCGCAGGTCCGGCTGATCGCGGTTCCCACTGGCCACAGATCGCTGCTCCAGGCCAATGGGAGCTGCTGGAAGCGGCAATGGCCAAGGGACTTATTGGCCACCGCTTCACCCATTTCTGCTTTTCCATTATCTTGCCCAGGACTAATGTCAGGCTGACAAGCCTATAATTACCCAGATCATCCCATTTACTCTTTTTAAAAATTGGCACATCAAACTTTCTTCCAGTCTTCTGGAACTTCCCCAGTGCTCCAAGACTTACTGAAAATCAGGAAGGTGCTCCAGTTATTAATTCCAAAGGTCACTTTCAAAAATTTGCACCTTATTTCTAGCCAGAATTTTCCAACTGTTGGCTCTCTTTATGCCTTTTCCTGCTAGATTAAAGAGCTGCCTACAATCTCTTCCCCATATCGGTGTTTGTAGACCACAGTCAATCAGCTCTTAGCTTATCCAACAGAAAGTTAAATAGATTTAGCTTCTTAAATATCAGCACAATGCAGATTGACCCGTGAACCATTCTTGTTGCTCTTTTCTAAAGATTTTCCAATTTTTCACTATTCTTTTTAAACTGTGGACATCAGAAATGGACACAATATCCAGTAATGGTCCTACTAATGTCATATACAGAGGTAATACCACCTCCCTAGTCTTACTTGACCTTCCTCTGCGTACACATCCAAGGATCATGTTTGCCTTCTTAGCTATAGCATCAAACAGGAGTCCAAGGTGTGGGAGCAGAGGCCCCAGAATTGGTCTCTTTTTCAGCAAGGGAAGGGAGGCAGAGAATTCATGTCAGGGGAACGAGCTGTGAAGAAGCGGCTTTGGGAGCGGTCAAGTGGAGGCACAGGGCAGGGTATTCTCCACCCTGGCTAGCCAATTTACTCCTTGGGTTAGTATTTTTATGTTGGATACGTTTTTCCAAGTCCTGCTCAGCCCCCACATGGACAATCGGATGTTAAATCCCAGAGCACAGCCATGGCAGTGAAAAAGACAGTCTTAACTCTTACCACTACAGCTTTAAGGTATATCATGGTATAAAGAAGTGACAGGCCTACAAATCCCACCCAACTCCTGCCCACTCCATTTCTATCCTAGGGGATAAGCTGCAGCATCCTGACCACCTCAAAACATAACTTTAATGGAAAACCCCGACATCTGCTGGCAAACCTGTTTGACAGAAGCTGGGAAGGAGCGAGAGGGGATGGAACACTTGGTGACAACCTGTTCTGTTCATTCCCTCTGGGGCACCTGACACTGGCCACTGTTGGAAGACAGGACGCTGGGCTAGATGGACCTTTGGTCTGACCCAGTAGGGCCATTCTTACGTTCAAACAGATTATATTTATACAGAGAAGCATGACACACAACAGCGAAAGTAGTTACTGGAAATACGAAGCAACACATGCAGAGGAGACACAGAAAGGAGACTTACCTTAGAGAGAAAGACAAAAGGGAATGCAGTCCCCTTAGATGGGTCCAGCCATAAAAACGCTACAACAAAAGAAAAGGTGTGATCAGCCTCTAACTGCTTTAAAAGACACAAGCAACCAGAACTGGCCACCCAGTTGCCCTTCCAATTTCTGTGGCTTTACTATTACATTTCTTTAAAAACAGGAAAGTGCATCTCTCCCTGTTGCTGTGATGGATGAAAGCTAACAGGGGAGCTGGCTGACTGTACAGAGGAAACAGCAAGCCTGATTAGACAAAGTGCAGGCTTTCAGTTACACGGTAGCCTGAGGTGTTACCTGTAACACAGCAGATAAAACAACTGTACAGAGAGGTTATTTGTAGTGCAGTACAACTGAGGTCAGTGCCCCGCTGTGCTGTTGCTGTAAGCGCACACAGGAACAGTCACGCCTGCACTGCAGCTGGGAGGTCTAGTTCTCAGTCTGGGTAGACGTATACACGCTAACTCTGATCAAGCGAGCATGCTAAAAATAGCAGCGTGGCCACAGTGGTACAGGCCGCGGCTCAGGCCAGCCACCTGAATACAATCCCCCTCGGCTCGATCAGAGTTAGCGCACGTATGTCTACCCATGCTAGGAATGACCTCTCCCAGCTGCCGTGCTTGATGCTATGTCTGTGCTGGCAACTGAATGACAAAACTTGTGTCTTTCACAGGCGTTGAACCCCCTCCCCACCCAAAAGACAAAAGTTTTGTCACAAGAGCCAGTGTGAACAGCGCGTTGTCAGCAGGAGCTAGGGTGACCAGATGTCCCGATTTTAATAGGGACAGTCCTGATTTTTGGGTCTTTTTCTTCTATAGGCTCCTATTATTGCTGTCTGGTCACCCTAGCAGGAGCGCTCTTCTGCTGACACCGCAAATGCCACTTGTTGTGGGTGGAAGTTTCCTGTCAGCAGGAGAGCTGACAAACAGTGGCTACGCTGCACAGCTGTAGCGACACAGCCATGTCGCTCAAAGCTGTGTAGTGTAGACAAAGCCTAAGAGACAGTCCCTGCTCCAAAGACCTTAACGTGGACAAGACAAAGCATGGGAGGAGAGCGATATTTGTTTGAGGGTTTGTAATGCCACCCAGAGAGGAGAAGTGGTCCAGTGGTCAAGTCACTAGCTTAGCACTTGAGAGATCTGGGTTCAACTCCCTATTCCACTGCAGACTTCCTGTGTGACTTTGGCAAGTCCCCTGGCGCCTCAGTTTCCCCATCTGTAAAGTGAGGATGATAGCACTGCCCTGCCTCACAGGGGTTTTACGAAGGAAAAAAAAATACATTAAAGATTGTGAGGGGCTGATACTCCAGTGATGGCAACCAACTAAGTACCAGAGATCACTAGATCCTCACCCATCCCTGGAGCACCTTATCCCCACTTTGCAGATAGGGAAACTGAGGCATGGCAAGTATGTCTACCTTGCAGCTCGGACCCAAGGAGCTGGGCAGGCTTGGACTCGGGTGGCACTTACACATTTGAAGTGTTGGACCCATTAATTCATGTTTCTTGAATAGCTCTACACCAACATATAACAGACCTTAAACTGCTTGGAAGATACCCAACTAAAACAAGGATCTTGCACATACCTGCCCAATAATCCAGGCTGCATGGAAGCAGACTTGCACAGTTTTATATAACCCCAGCCAATCACCTTCAACACATACATATGCAGCAGCAGACACTTGAAAATGGGGGTTGGTGGGAGGAGAAAAGATTTTAGGACTTGATATGAAAAGGGTAGAATCTCTCTAGCAGGCACAAGTAAAGATGGGGTATTAATACTCTACGTACACCTCCACAAAAACACCTCGTTAAAATACTTCAATTGCTTTAAATATGTACAATTTCCCCACAACATAAAAGGAAGTGTAGAGAGCCCAGCTCCTCCAACAGGAGACACTAAAATACACCAACACTGAGCAGAAATGCCTTCTGCTAACTCCAGGTCTCTAGTGTAACTCCTGGATCAGAGGTACAACATGCACAATTCAAGAGTGAAAGTGAGCTAGGAACAAGAGACATAACAGAAGACTGGAAAAACTAAAGAGAAAGGAGAGTGTGCCACCAGAGAGGCCAACCTAAAATGTCTGTGTTTTGAAGTCAGGCCATGCTGCCTTCCAAACAGAGCTCAAGACCACAGATCTTTGCAGAAGCTACCAACATACGAAGTGAGAGAGAAAGTACGAGGGCGTCATTCAAAATACAGTAATGCTTGAGGCATTTCCTGACAGATACAGAAAAGCAGGGTGGACAAAAATCAATTATTTAAAAAAAAAAATCTGATTTTTTTATTGAAATCAGATTTTTTTGATAAAATGCTTTTTGAAGAAATAGCTATCTAAAGATAGTTTTAATTAAGATACTTTGTAGCTCAAAGCTCTCTCATCATGGAATAGGGATTATAAATTCTAATTCTATAGTATGAGACAATATATTCATGTAATGTTTAAGAAAAATTTTGTAAATGAGTTCCAATAGTTCATGGATTAGGGACCCAATCTTACGGGGTTCCAGGGGCTTCTGTAGAGATTATTTAGGTTACTCTTTCTATCTACCCAATGGGACTCAGCGCTCAGTCTAGAAGATACCATCAGAGATGCTTAGTTTTGCAGTTCTCAAACGGTGGCTTTGTGTCTTCAGAGACAACATGCTTGTTAACAACAAAAAAAATTTTAAATACATAATTACTTTGAGATCTACGATCCCATTCTCTCACTAGAAGGGAAAACCTCTAATGGCAGCAGGCCATAAAAGAGGCCTAGTTTGGGAATAAGAACCATTCAGGAAATATATGTTTGCTGATGATATTTTTAAAAAAGTCACAGTGAACTGGTGGAAGTCACTTAAGCACTTGGATTCAGAGACTGTTGAAGTGATAATCTCACTTTTAAACAGCAGTAGCTTCTTCCGCCAGTGTAGAAAGAATATTTTCTGCCTTTGGACTAATTCATTCCAAACTGAGAAATTGTTTGGGACCTGAAAAAAGCAGGAAAGCTTGTTTTTCTTTTCCAGATTATGAACAAATAGGAAAATGAAGGTGAAGACGACCAAGTTATCAGCTAATATTTTAATATTAGAAGACAATATTTTAAGTTTCTCATGTTGCTTGGCTGACACAGTCGATTTTAATTTTTGGTTGTTTTTTTTTTTTTTAAATATTTCATTTAGTTAAAACAATTTTAACAAAAACAAGCCTGATTTGAAAAAATGTGAATGTTTAACTAAATTCAAACATTCATATCCTTGTTTTGTTAAAACAGGGGTAGGCAACCTATGGAACACGTGCTGAAGGCGGCACGCGAGCTGCTTTTCAGTGGCACTCACACTGCTCAGGTCCTGGCCACCGGTCCGGGGGGCTCTGCATTTTAATTTAATTTTAAATGAAGCTTCTTAAACATTTTACAAACCTTATTTATTTTACATACAGCAATAGAATAGTTATATATTATAGACTTATAGAAAAAGACCTTCTAAAACGTTAAAATGTATAACCGGCACACTAAACCTTTAATTACAGTGAATAAATGAAGACTTGGCACAGCACTTCTGAAAGGTTGCCGACCCCTGTGTTAAAATATGATGTTTGCTGTTGAAGAAAATAATCCAGAATACATAACATTGTGGTTTGACTTAAATAAAACAATTTAAATGTCTATCTGTTCTCCTCCTAATACAGCATGGCAAGAAAATCCTCCAAATATTAATGATTAACCTGTTGAACTGGAGACAGTTCACCTTCCAGTGACTTCATAAATATCTGCTGCAATTACCTTTGGTAATTGAAATAACCAATTCATCATTCTGTTTCTGATGTAACTGTAAAATTAATCTGAAAAGTTTTCAAAATAAAACATTTAAAAAATGTACAGTGTGTACCTTAAAATCACAGAATATCAGGGTCAGAAGAGACCTCAGGTGCTCATCGAGTCCCACCCCCTACTCAAAGCTTCTAAAAATGAAACCTACATCTATCTCTGAGTTGTGAAGAATATGTATTAAGGTTAAAACAACCAACAAGAATGCACTTTTATGTAGAAATCCATGATTAAAATCAAGATTTAAATTTTAAATTTAAGACAGGAAGACAAATCCACCCTGCAGAAAAGAAGTTTGCCTAGTTAAAATCATGCTAGGAAGAGAGAGAACAGGTAAGCCAGCCTGGCACTATCTCACATGTGCTCACAATCTGGAGGAAGGATGATAGGCTACATGTACATTAAGCCTCAGTTGCATGACAGATGCACCGTCAGTGGTGGAGTGGCTCAAAGCAAGGCCAGACAGCTTAACAAACAGATTAAATTGGAGCCATTCACAAAAACACGGGAGCCTCTCAGATCACAGACACGCACAGGAGAACCTTGGGTGACATCTGTCCATTACTGTGTATGCACATGTTGCAGCAAACTCATACCCAACACCACTCACATCCTCCTCACAGGCCACTCTTGCACAATCACACACCTTGCACTGCTCACTGTCCCCCCAGCTCCCCCTCCCCCTGCTCACTGCCCCCCCAGCTCCCCTCAAGTCACCATCCCACCAGCTTCCCCCTACCCTCCAGGTCACCGTCTCCCCCCTCGCCCCAGCTCCCGCCCCCCGAGCTTCCCCCATAGCTCCGCCCAAGTCACCATATCCACTGTGCCCCCAGCTCCCGCCCCCCACAGCTCCGCCCAAGTCACCATCGCCTCAGCCCCCAGCTCCCCCCAGGTCACCGCCCCGCGGCCGGGCGAGTCCCCTCCGCACCCCGCGCGGCAGCGCCGCCAGGGCAGCCCCAGCCCCAGCCCCCCTTTACCGTATTGCCTCGAAGCAGCGGGCGGCGATGGCCCGTGACTCCCCCTAAGCCCCGCGCGGCAGCGCGGCCCTCACCGATTCAAACAGCTGCACCGCCCCCCATTCGCCCCCTCCCTATTGGCTGCAGGCCGCGTGTACGTCATCTGACGCATAATACCTAGGGAGAACTACAGCTCCCAGGAGCCCTAGGGTGGGGCGAGAGTAGATCTCGCGAGAGGTGAGGAACTCTCGCCGCGATCCGCTCTGGGAAATATAGTTCCCAATTAACCCCCCCAAACTACACTACCCAGCATGCCTTGTGGAGTCCGGCTGGGTGGGGCTTTTGGTGTGGTTGTGGTTACCATAGCTACCCCGAGAGTTCCATATAGTGAGGGGAGAGAAAGAGAGGAGCAGAGATGGTGAGTGTGAAAAATCTGTGCACTGAGTGTGAAAAGAGGGGCCAAGCACTGGTGAGTGTGAAAAGAGGGGCCAGGGGCTAGTGGGCATGAAAATCTGTTCAGGGCACTGGTGAGTGTGAAAAGAGGGGCCAGGGGCTAGTGGGCACGAAAATCTGTTCGGGGCACTGGTGAGTGTGAAAAGAGGGGCCTGGGGAAGGTGGGTGTGAAAATCAGTGCAGGCTGCTATTGAGTGTGAGAACAGGGGCCAGGGCCTAGTGGGCATGGAAATCTGTGCGGGGCACTGGTGAGTGTAAAATCCATGTAATTGCCTGACAAGTGTGAAAAGCTATGCCAGAGCACAGCGTACACGAAAAGCTGGGCAGTGAGCGTGGTAATTCTGCAGGGGCATGCCGAGTGTGAAAATACAGTGCTGTAAAAGTGAACCTGTGATGTGACAGAGTGCGTAGCTCTGTGATTGGGTGCGTAGAGCTGGGCAGGCAGCAGCCAGGGTGGACAGCTGCAGGAAGCGCCCAGTTCCCTGGGCCTCACTTTCGGCAAAGCAGCGCTTAAAGCGAGGGTTCCATTCTCGGGTTGGCTCAGTGGAAACTGAGGCAGCTCCCCCTGCTCCCAAGAAAGAAAGGTTCTAGTTACCTATCCAGGTTCTTATATAACCCTCATCACCCTGGTATCTGGGTGCCTTAAAGTGCTTGTAGCCTGCAAGTTGACTGTGTACAAAGGGCAGAATTGGCCTCCGTGTCCCAATTGCCAAACTGCATTCTGCCCTCACTGAGACCTGTTCAGCCCCACACTCTGGGGCACTGTGCTTTGTACTCTAATTGCTGTTTTCACAGCCTTGAGAAGGGTGTGAGCGCCTCTGGAACAGAGCCGTTTGCTCACACGGAGAGATCTGTATTAAAGAGAGCTGGGGGACCAGCTCACTGTGTCTTTCAGAAGGAGCCTCACCCTGGTCCAGTGGTGCTGTTTGTGGAGCAGATGTTTTCAAAGCGTCCCCTTAAAATGATGGGGTCTAAATTACCTGTTACTACTCAAGAAAGATCTTGGAGTCATTGTGGATAATTCTCTGAAAACATCCACTACGTATGAAGCCGCAGTCAAAAAAGCGAACAGAATGTTGGGAATCATTAAGAAAGGGATAGATAATAGGACAGAAAATATCATGTTGCCTCTATATAAATCCATGGTACCCCACATCTTGAATGCTGCATGCAGATGTGGTCGTCACAAAGGGCAACAAAAATGATTAGGGGCATGGAATGGCTTCCGTATGAGGAGAGATGAATAAGACTGGGACTTTTCAGCTTGGAAAAGAGGTGGCTGAGTGGAGATATGATTGAGGTCTATAAAATCATGACTGGTGTGGAGAGAGCAGGTAAGGAAGTGTTGTTTACTACTTTTCATAACACAAGAATTAGGGGTCACCAAATGAAATTAATAGGCAGCATGTTTAAAACAAACAAAAGGAAGTATTTCTTCACACAACATGCAACCTGTGGAACTCCTTGCCAGAGGATGTTGTGACGGCCAAGACCATAACAGGGTTCAAAAAAGAACTAGATAAATTCATGGAGGGTAGGTCCATCAATGGCTATTAGCCAGGATGGGCAGGGATGGTGTCTCCAGCCTCTGTTTGCCAGAAGCTGGGAATGGGTGACAGGGGATGGATCACTTGATGATGACCTGTTCTGTTCATTCCCTCTGGGGCACCTGGCACTGGTCACTGTCGGAAGACTGGATACTGAGTTAGATGGACCTTTGGTCTGACCCAGTAGGGCCGTTCTTATGTTCTTTAACACCATCACCTCTTGTGCTGTATGCCAGGTGGCTGCGTTTCAATGGCACAGTGATCTCCTCATAGGAAAATGGAGGGGCCATTGTTAAATTCAGGGGAGCTGCAGTCAGGAGACCACCATCTATATCTGGCTTGACCTCTGGCTCGCTTTGTGTCCTTGGGCAAATATCTAAGCCCCTGTGTGCCTCAGTTTCCCCATCTTTAAAATGGAGGCAATCACACTGACTTCCTAACACGACAGTTGGGAAGCTCGATAAATGAATGTTTTAAACAGCTTTGAGCCCTTTGGACGTGTCGTTAGTTTGTCAAGTGCTTGGGGACTGAAAAGCACTCTGAGAAAATCAGCTCTTAGAAGATAAAACAACATCTGTGAAATCAGCATGCCAGGGCAGAGGCAGCCGTGCATTTCCACTGGCGTGAAGGAAAGTATGCAACAGCTGTGGGCTGCAAGGGCAAATCTGTGGAAAATAGTAACACTCTCGGCTTTCCAGACATTAGCTAATTAATGCTCACAAGCCTGCTGAGAGGTGAGCCTGGCTCCCCTTCCGCAGATTCATAGATCATCCAGTCTGAGCTTCTGATAGCACAGGCCACAGAGTTTCACCCAGCCACTGTGTTGGGGATGATAACCAGTGTTTGGCTAAAGCATCTTCCATAAGGCCTCCTGCCTGGGTCAAAGAGATGGGAGAATCCACCATTTACTTCCCTGGCGAGTTTGTTCCAATAGCTAATCACCCTCCCTAAACATTGTGTTTAGTGCCTTATTTCTCATTTCAATTTGTCTGGCTTGAACTTCCAGCCGTTGGCTCTGGTTCTGCTTTTCTCCACTAGAATAAAGAGGCTGTGATCTGGTGTAGTCTCCCTGGGAAGGTAGTTACATGTGGTAATCATGTCCCCTCTCTACCTTCTATTGGAGAAGCTAAACAGATGAAGCTCTTTAAGTCTCTCACGCACAGGCATTGTTTGGCAGCCCTTGAATCATTTTTTGGTGGCTCCTTTTTGCACCCTCTTCAAGTTTTAAACAGCCGTTTAGAGATGTGGCCAGCTGAACTGGAGGCAGTATCTGGTGTCCGGCAATCAGTATCCAGTCTCACCAATGTCAAGGGGAAATCGCTTCTCTAACCCTGCTCACTACTCCCCTCTTTGTACAACCAAGGGCCGCGTTAGCCCTTGTGTCACACGGGGGACACTTGTTGTTCATGCACTGTGACCCTTAGCTCCTTTTCAGGGTCACTGCTTTCCAAGATAGTCCCCCATCCTGTAGGTGTGGCCTGCATTCTCTGGTCCCGTACAGGGAAACTGAGGCACGGTGCGATGAGGGAATTTGCCCTGGGTTGCACAAGAAGAGAGTAGCAGAACTGGGAACAAAACTTAATTGTTAAATCCACAGGATCATGCTAACTCCCCTTCTGGGCTGAGCTCACTGGCTCCGAGGGACAGGCCTGTACTTCCCGGGCCAGGAACCAGCTAGCTGCATCCATCCCCAGTGAATTCAGAGACCTGTGCGCCACAAAATTAAATGTGAGTTAAATGTTGCCAACCTCAGCTCCCCTGCCCTTTTGATTGGATGCGGTATTCTTGTTCGTGCCCTAACCCGTCATGTGCCTCGTGCTGTTAAACAGCTGCCAGCTCCACCCAGAGGTGGCTGCACTTCAGAGGCACGATGTGAAAGCTGCTGGGGTCATCTCGGTTGAATGGCACCATCTGATGGTGTTGTAACATCGTTAGCTTGTGGTACTGCAGGTGCAACCCTGTTCATACTAATCTGGATGCTTAAGGGGGGAATGCTATGATGCTGGGGGGGTTGAAGACGAAAATGTCCTTTGATTTGTGCTCCACCTCAGCAGCACAAAATATCACTGGGAGCCAGCTAGTGTGTCTGTGCACCACTGCCCTCTCCTGGGTGGAATTAGCTGTATGTCATGAGCCCCGTACTGTTCGTTACTAAGGAAGAGGCTCTGCTAGTTGAGGTGGAAGGGCCCTGGACTTTGGACCCAAAGGAGCTGTGTTCTAGTCCTGGCTGTGGCTGTGATGCCTTAAGGGCTGTTCTGGTTTCTTTATTAAAATCCTTCTCCTGTGGTTTTTCCTAGCGTGGCCTGAAAGATGAGCGTGCGATGGGATTGCTGTAAGATCTCACTGCAGGCACCACCTCTGGACTATTCCTTCCGAGGCATCAGCTTCATCCAAGGTGCAGCTCTTACTCTGCAGAGGAAACAGACTTGTTTTTGGCACGGGGGGGGGGGGGCGTACTAGGGCTCTGTCCCCACCACAGCTGTCGCTCATTGGCTCCTTAGCTGTCCCGCCCAGCAGAAAGGCCTTTTCATGCAAGGACCAGTCTACCACTGGGGAAACTCAGGCCCGGAGCTCCAGTGACTTGCTCAGGCTCACGAGAGGCATCAGTGGCAGAGGTGACAGGAGAACCCAGGCATCCTGCCTCCCACCAGCAGTGCACACCTGCTCTTCCAGAGCTGGAAATAGAACCAGGAGTCCTGCCTCCTGCTCTAACCCTTCCACGCTGCTTCCCGAGCTGCAGCACAAGGCACCGGGAGTGACCAGAAAAGGACGGAGAGCAGAGTGGGAAATAAGCTAACTGCACGTTTTAATGCTGCCACCACTTCTGTCGTGTGATGGGATTCAGCCAGAGCAAGCATAACGCACAGCCGTGCGTAGGGTCGGGGTCCCCCTGCAAAGGGCGTGTCGCTGGGCCAGCCTGGGCTGCTTTGAGTAATGCATGATGAAAGTGCCCTTAGCTGGCAGCTGCTTCAATTTTAGTCCATCAGCTCCCCGCTGTCCCACTGCCGGGAGCTTCACAGACCCAGCCAGGGAAGAGGGCCAGATCCCGGGAGCTCTCTTGCAGAGCAGTCCTGTTACTGACGGGGTTTGCCCAGCCGCACAGGTCGCCTAGCCTGCTGGCCGCCCTTCTGCTGCATTCTAATCAACAGCAGGGACAACGTCAAGCGACGTTGTATTCAGGGGTGCAATGGGGCAGTGCTGGGGGCGGGGGGGAGGAACAGGGGGCCGGCCCTCCCCCTTGGCCAGATCTGGGTGGCATCATGGCAGTGTCCCTTCCCTGCTGCCATGACAGAGGGCCGGCCAGGCCAGACTGGAGTGGGGTGGTGACCCTGTACACCAGGTTGCAACACCACTTAAATTTGGGGTGACCAGGCAGGTAACCTGGGCCCCTCCTTAGCAAAAAGCTGGCAATAGCCCCAGCCAGACTCCAGGCCCTGCTGTCCGAGGTGTTGCACAGACATGTAGCCCCTGCCCTGAAGAGCCTGCAATCTCCCAAGACAAGACAGACGCAAGGGGAAGGAAGGCCGTACCATGACGTGTCCACCGTGGCCAGAGAGAGGGAGCGACTTGCCCGTGGTCACCCAGGAAGCTGGTAGCAGTGCCAGAAGTGGAAGCTGGGTCTGCTGCACCTCAGCCCATTGCCTCAGCCACAGGACCAGCATCTCCACCAGCTTCAGAGCAACGAGCAACACAGGTCCCTAAAACCCGCCGCAGACGAGCCGGAAGCAAAGCCTGGAAACTGTTGCTGTAGAGAACCAGGCTGTGCTGGCACCGGCGATGAGCGCAGGGAACCAGCACCGCCCTCCCTCTCTGATCCTGCAGGGACCCCAGCACAGCTGCAGGGTGGGTTAACTAGAGTGCAGGGAGGTGCCCAGATACCAAGGTGATGGGAGCCATATCAGAACCAAGATAGACCGGGTCTGCGTCTGCCCAGCCGGTCACTGCTGCCGCCGACCGAATCAGCAGCAGGTCGTGCTCTTTCGCTAGGCTGCTCTAACACCCCCCTACTCTCCCCACTAGACCTGCTGACAGAGCAGCCCCGGGCTGGCCTCAAGGTGATCAAGCGCTCGGCCGGGGGGAAGCTGCTGACCCAGGCGGTGCGCCTGAATAACAACACCATCAATGAGCTGACCGACTTCGCCTCCACCATGGAGCAGCTGCTGGAGGACCCCGACGAGCTCTCCTGGGTCGACCTCTCCTTCAACGACTTGCCTACTATCGACCCGGTACGGCTGAGTGGGAGCACTGTGGGCTGGTGGCTTAGGGAGTTAGCCCTCAACAGGGCATGCTCCTAACCCTGCTTCTGACACCGACTGCCCCGAGGGCTCGGGCAAAGTCCTGCCCCTCGCTGTGCCTCAGTTTCCCTACCTGTAAAATAATGGTGATACCCCCCCACCCCCTTTGAGCTGTGCGGGTTGAAGCAGCACCACAGGAACGTGAGTACAGCTCGATTACACACTGCAGCTGCTCACCTCTACATGGGATGTACCAGGGCTAGCAGTGAGTGGAAGGGTTTGGGAGAATCCTTTTCTAAAGTGCTCCCAGTAGCCCCCAGCCGTGGCGCCGGTTGCTTGGTCCATGCTGGTGTTATTGCTCTGCAGCCCTGACTCGCCAGACTTTGATTGGAGCCCCAATGCTGCCCCCTGCCCCTCACTAATGCAGCCTGGTGGCAGAGGGGAACAGCTGGCAGAGCAGGGTTGCTGTGGGGAGCGGGGCTGATGCCCTGGCCACGTGTAGGGAACTCAGGCCATTCAGGGGATCCCCGCCAGCTGGAGCTGCGGGGGGCTCGAAGGGGCTCAGCATTGGCCTAACTCTGCTTCCATTGTAAAAGCCCCCTGGAGTTCACAGTGGGCCGACAGGCCAATGGTGAGCCCTTTTGGAAATCACAGCCCCATTGTGTATCCCCTAAGCTCTGGGTCAAATCAGGCGGCTTTTCCCAGCTGGGTCCCAGTGGGGCCTTGGGTGAGTCCCAGCGCTTACCCGTGCCTCAGTTTCCCACGCTGCAGAGCTGGGATAGTGGTCCTGCCCCACTTATCGAATCATAGGCACCGACTTCTCTTTTTCCTATGGGTGCTCGACCCCCCCCCCCGCCCCTGGTCCCACCCGCATTCCAACCCCTTCCCCAAATCCCCACCCTGGCCCTGCCTCCTCCCCCTCCCTCCTGGAGCGTGCTAACACTGCCAAACAGCTGTTTGGCTGCGGCCTGGCGGGAAGCGCTGGGAGGTAGGTGGAGGAGTGTGGACGTGGTGAACTCAGGGGAGGAGGAGGTGGGGCGGGGGGTGAGGGGAGCTTGACTGCCAGTGGATGCTCTGCACCCACTAAGTCTTCCCCGTGGGTGCTCCAGCCCCGGAGCACCCCCTGAGTCAGCACCTATGTATAGAATCATAGGACTGCAGAGGTCATCTAGTCCAGTCCCCTGCACTCAAGGCAGGACTAAGTATTATTTACATCATCCCTGACAGGTGTTTGTCCAACCTGCTCTTAAAAATCCCCAGTGATGGAGAGTCCACCACCTCCCTAGGCAATTTATTCCAGTGCTTAACCACCCTGACAGCTAGGAAGTTTTTCCTAATGTCCAGCCTGAATTGCAGCAAGGGAGGTTTAAGCCCATTACTTCTTGTCCTGTCCTCAGAGGTTAAGGAGAACAATCTTTCTCCCTCCTCTTTATAACACCCTTTTATGTACTTGAAAACTGTTATCATGTCCCCTCTCTGTCTTCTCTTCTCCAGCCTAAACAAACCCAATTTTTTCAATCTTCCCTCCTGGGTCATGTTTTCTAGACCTTGAATCATTTTTGTTGCTCTTCTCTGGTCTCTCTCAAATTCGTCCACATTTTTCCTGAAATGTGGTGCCCAGAACTGGATACAATACTCTAGCCTAGGCCTAATCAGCACGGAGCAGAGTGGAAGAATTACTTCTCATGTCTTGCTTACAACACTCCTGCTAATTCATCCCAGAAGGATGTTTGCTTTTTTTGTAACAGTGTTACACTGTTGACTCATATTTAGCTTGTGATCCACTATGACCCCCAGATCCCCTTCCACAGTTCTCCTTCCTAGGCAGTCATTTCCCAGTTTGTATGTGTGCAACTGATTGTTCCTTCCTAAGTGGAGTACTTTGCATTTGTCCTTATTGAATCTCATCCTAGTTACTTCAGACCATTTCCCCAGTTTGTCCAGATCATTTTGAATTTTAATCCTATCCACCAAAGCACTTGCAACCCCTCCCAGCTTGGTATGGTCCGTAAACTTTAGATGTGTCCTCTCTATGCCATTATCTAAATCATTGATGAAGATATTGAACAGAACCGGGCCCAGAACTGATCCCTGCAGACCCCCATTCATGATGCCCTTCCAGCATGGCTGAGAACCACAGATAACTACTCTCTGGGAATGGTTTTTCAGCCAGTTATGCACCCGCCTAATAGTAGCTCCATCGAGGTTGCATTTCCCTAGTTTGTTTGTGAGAAGGCCCCTGCTTAGTGCTCATGAAACCCTGTGGAATCCGGGGGTGAAGGAGGCTAGGGAAAGCAAAGCTGGTTGGGGCTGCTTTTGACAGAGGGGTGTCTCATGGCCCAGCTGTTACCCAGGGAGAGGTTTGCTTTGCATCCAGGCTCTCCGCTCCCTCCCTCACTGGGGCTGGGGGGTCTGTGGCTGCAGGTGCTGACTATGTACCCCAACCTCCGGGCGCTGAACCTGCACGGGAACAGCATCCAGAGCCTCAATGAGGTGGACAAGCTGGCCGTCCTGCCACACCTGCGCACGCTGACCCTGCATGGAAACCCCATCGAGGAAGAGAAAGGCTACAGGTGGGGCTGAAGGGCTCGGCCAGCTAATGCTTTGGGGAGAGGGAGGGACAGTGGGCACAGAGGAAAGCCCAGCCCTGGGGAACAGCTTCCTCTCTGCTGCCAGCGCCCAGAGAAACTCGCTTAGGGCCTCAGCCACCTCCACGGGAGTCAATAGGCTCCCAAAGCCTTTAGTGGGAGCTGGGTCTGACTTGCCCTGACACCATGCCTCAGTTTCCCTTTGGGGATAATGTTCAATCCTTTCTCCCAGAAAGGATGGGAGGGTGAAGTGCTTTAAGATCCTCAGTGGGAAGGCCCCAGAGGGCAAAGTGGTACCTGCACGATGTCGAAGTCCAGAGCATCCACAGGCTCAGGGGAATAAGGGAGAGGCCCCGGCTGCAACCCTCTTTAGCTGTCATGGCATTGACGCCAACCCACATAGCTCATTCTGTACTGGCCCCTGCACAAACCCCCACCCCCCACCTCCGGGATACATGACCCAGGCCCTGCCAAGGGAAAACTTTTAAAAAGCTGGGCCCGGCTCCTGTCAGCCCTGCTCAGGAGCCAGCCTGCCCCATGCATGAGCATCTACAGATCCTCTCCTCAGTGCCAGAGGACAGCCAGGGCCAGAGACCCTCAGCAGGACCAGGGTCCCATTGTGCTGGGCCCCACCTGGTCACACAGTGCAAGTCCATCCCCAGACCTCACCCAAGGTCACCAGCAGGGCAGAGCAGCGGCAGAGAACCCAGATCCTCTGAGTCCCTGCCCGGTCTCCTCGCTCACGCTGGAGTTGTGTAGGCCCCAAGCAGTGGTTCTGGACTGGTCCTTGGAGCGTCACTTGCCATCGCTCGGAGACACGTAACGGAGCAGGCCAGCCAATCGGATTTGAAATTCAGTGATGCCTCCCCACCATCGGGGCTCGACCAGCTGTTCTTTAACCCTGCTCCCTTTCGGGAGCCGTGCGACTCCAGTCAGGCAGCAGGGTCCAAGAGCACGGAGCAGCGGCAGCAGGTAACGGAGGTGCTGCCAAGCTGTATTTGTTCTTCAGGTCTAGTCTTTTGCAGCGTAGGTGCCAAGATCCACCCAGCCAGGGAGGAGCCCATGGGAAGCGCATCGCTGGTCTTGCATTTGATTTTATACAATATGCTCTGCTGCAGAGGGGCCCAGCGGCACCCAGAGCCGACACACTGTGCTGTCTGGCCCTGGGAGAGAGGCTGCAAGGAGGCAGATCGGGGACTCCTGGGCAGCACTGATTGCAGCAGTTAGCTGTGGCCCCCTTGGGAGAGGCAGCAGTGCCTCCATCTACTACCGAGGGCTGCTCTAGGCCCAAGCTGGGGCATACAGCGTGAGCTGGGGGGAGGGGAGGAGAAGCAACCCCTGGTGTTATGGTGGGGAGGCCAGGGAGTGACCCTGGCCTGACAGCCCACCCCACACCAGGCCTGACCGGCTGCTCTCCCACAGGAGCTACGTGCTGTCCGTGCTGCCCCAGCTGAAGTCCTTCGATTTCAGCGGCGTGACGAAGCAGGACCGCTCCACCGCCACCTTCTGGAGACGCATGAACGTCAAACCCAAGAAGGTCAAGAAAAGGCGAGACGACTACTGAGGGGACGAGCTGAAGCAGCAGCTGCACCGTTCAGCAGGGCCCAGCGCCCCGCTGGGGGGTGGGGGTAAAGCCCGCCTGTTAGCGTAGGAATAAAGGCTTCGAGCTCTGTAGGGCAGGACGATGAATTGCTGCGAGGGGTGGGGCTCAAGCATCACTGGAGATGGACAGGGAGGCTGCCGGGGCAGCGGGCCGGGTACACACCTGCCATTGTTGGCACAGAGGGTCTGTGCTCGGCTCGCTCCACCGGCTCTACTGAGGGGCTAGGAAATGCCCCTCCTGTGATCGGCAGGCAGCTGGGGGGGAAGAAAGGCGGCCCTGGGCTTCCCAGGTGTGACACTAAGACCCTGTTGTGCCCCCAGCAGCGGATGAGCTGGCCTTGCCACGCTGGGCTCTTAAGATGGCCCAGCCCCCTTCTGCTGAGGCTGCCAGCGAGAGTCCCTCTGTGGGCAGGAGGCGCTAGCAGTCCCATGCTGGCTGCTTCCTTCTCGGCTGAGGATGGGGCAGCACCGCTCCAGGACGCTCTTGTGCCCCAGGCTTGCTCAGGGGGTTTCTCTACGGCTAGATTGCAAAGTGTAACCCTCCATCCCCGGCACATCAAACCAAAAGCCAGCCAGGGCAGGAGCAAGGGCACAGAATCGTCCCAGCACAGCCCCCGGCTAGAGCCCAGGGGCAAAGAGAGGGGCCCCTACCTGGGGAGGCAAACAGCTCAAAATGCTACATACGACAGGACTGTCTGCCTTCCATGCAACCTGCCTCCCCTGGCCCTGGCAGGCGGGCCCTGCAGTGTGAGCCCAGTCGCTCCTGCGGGCACTAACCTCATCACGCGCTCAGCCCGCCTCCAAACGCTCGGTCTCCTCACTAGCAGGGGTGGGACGAGCCTGAAGGCCCCTGACTCCTTTGTGGGAAGAAAGCTGATAAGTGACTGTCCCACAGGACCATTTGATTGAATTCATGGGCTCCCATCAGCCTGCAGCTTCTGGGGCTACTCAGCCCTGCCCCCTCGGCTTTAGTGCTTAATGCTCAGAGTCGTTCCCAGCTGAGCCAGCCAGGTTTCCCTTGTGCCCCAGGATCCTGGGCCAGTCACATCACCCCCATGCAAGTCCCTGCCTGTCACTGTCGTCACTTCCCAAGAGGCTTCTAGAACAACTGCTCCAGCCCCTTTCTTCACTCTCCCTCCCCCAACAAGAAATTGGCACTTCGCCCTTTCTGTGCCCCGAGGCAAAGCTTGAACTCATCCCAGGCCATGGGTGAGGCTGGGGAAGAGCAGCAATCCGATCCCTGACAATTAACTGACAGTGCATGCCCAGTGGGCTAGGTCGGGGCCTGGGGCTAGCAATGGTTCCATGCCATCAGAGCCATTCCCCTCCCGGACACCTCTCCCCCACCTCCAGCTGTTCACTGCCCCTACTGCTTCCCCAGTGCCACTTCAGTGACTAGAGGCTTAGGTGAGGCCCCAATAGGGGTAGAAATTATGGAGCTACAGATCAGGCCTAGGGGATCCCTTCTCCAGGAAGTACTGTGGGGAGGGAGCCAGGGTTCCAGCTGTGGCTATTTCTACACTGGGTCTGGCATAGTTGAGAACAACCTCAGGGCTGCTCTAAGTGACACTAGCTGCTAACCCTGCCCAAGGAGCCATTGGCCAAGCAAGGGAGGGGTGTAGCACAACACCTGCCTGACTTCCCTCTGCCCTGGGGCAAAATGGCACAGCACCTTCTTCTCCACCCCTGAAGCCTGCACCACCTGCAGGGACATGCAGCCCAGTGGATGTGCCTGGCAGCAGACAGTGTCTCCTCAGACTGAGGAAAAACGGTGCCAAAGGGATGAAATTCAGCCTGGCAAGGCCACACCTCCCCCTCGCAGCTCTCCTTTAGCACAAGCCCCTGCCCCCACATTCCCTGCGCTTGCCCATGGACTGCAGCGCTCTTAAGACCCAAGCAGCTGCCAGCCTTGCTAAAGCAGAAGTTTAAGACAACCCCTTTAGTGATGGTATTTGAGGGGGCAGAGAGAGCATGTTGCGATCCTCTCCCAGGAGCCCCTGATGTGTTAACGCTGCTGAGCCAGCCACCCGAAGCCATGGCTGCATGGGACGCTCAGGCCAGCTCCCCAAGCCAGAGTGAGGGTAGTTGGTGATCGCCCTGCGTCAGTCCTTCTCCTTGGGCATGGTCTTCCCCATCCCTTGTCCGTAGAACCAGGAATGAACTCAACCAGCTGGGCCAGGAGCAGGTGGTAGAGACGCTCAGGGGTACTGTGGAAGCTCCTGGCTTAATGGTTTGAGGGCACCTTGCCCAGGTTTTGCTGGTGCACTATTAAACACATCAACTCTCTCCCACAAGGAGTGTCACTTTTTTTTAAGTGGTCTAATTTCTTGACACAGCTCCATGATTCCCATGGGGGGACTGATCATCAAGGCTGAAGTGCACAGCCCTGGCTAGAAAAGTGCACGCCGTAGTCCTACAGCAAGGCCAGTAACGTGTGGCTGAGTAGAGCATCTCTTAGGCTATGTCTACACTACCCCCTGCATTGCTGCTCTGGAGATCAATGCACCGGGCTCGATTTAGCGGGTCTAGTGAAGCCCCACCAAAATCAACTGCAGATTGCTCTCCAGTCGACCCCGAACAAGAAGGTAAGTCGACGGGAGAACGTCTCCCATCGACCCAGCGTAGCGTGGACCCTGTGGTAAGTCGATGCAAGCTATGTCAACTCCAGTTATGGTAGTCACCTATCTGGAGTTGCATAGCTAAGGTCAACTTACCACAGTAACGTAGACATAGCCTTAGAAAGCTAGCAATGGCCATTTAAAGATTATGATGTGGAGAATCCGCAGCAGCCCAAGGGAGGCTGCTCCAGTTGCCCTCTCTGTTAAAAATCAGCACCTTATGGGAAGGATCCAAATTGTGAGCAGAGCAACTGAGTGAAAAACCAGTGGATTTTTTCATGCCAAGAAGCTTATTGGACTGAAAAAAATTCAGACTACACAGCTTTTGGTGGGACTGCTCCAGCTGCCTTGAGGAGATGCAATTTCATACCCTTGTTTTGCTGCAGTCACACAACATCTAGATTGCGAAGCAGCCCATCCGAGAGGAGCATTGCAGATAAAGGTAGTTGTTCTGTCATTTCCAATGACGATCTGATCTGAAGCCACTACAGCTCGTCCACCTCAACTCAACAATCTGAATGCATGTTAGATCAATTGTGCCCCACAGAACATGGGTTTTGAGTACAAGGGAGGGCATGTTTCTGCTACACTCAGAGCTGTGACTGCTGCCAGGGAGTGCTGAAACACTGTGTAGTGGGGGTGCTGAGGGCCACTGAACCGAACGGTAAACGCTGTATATGATAGAAACCACTTCAAGCCGGGGGTGCAGCAGCACCCCCTGCACCCCTAGTTCCAGCACCTATGACTGCTGCCTGTATAGATGTACCTGAGTTAGCTTTGATCACGCTAGCTCAAACAATACGGGAGAAGTGGCAGCGTGCACTTCATAAACCCATCTCAGATACTGAGTATGCTCTTGTTACTCAAACTAGATGGATCAAAGTGGCCCAGTTATGTCTACACTGCAATCAAAGGTTTGACTGCAGCACATGTAGACATAGCTGGAGTCACTGGTGGAGGACAGCCTCTGAGTCTCATCTTTATATCAGGAGCATTCCTGGTGGCAGGCAGAAGCAACCAGGGCGACACGTGAAGAAGCCAGCATGGGTTGTTTGGGAGCTACTTTGAGGCAGTTTGACAAGCAGTTCCCAGAGCTGGGTAGGAAACAGAGTTCAGTGTCAGCAGTTGGCCAGGGTCAGAGGAGAAGATTCTTCCTGTGAGACTAGAACTGTGCTAGAAACTAACACTGCCCACAGTTGCCTGCTTTGATGACCAGAAAAGGCACATGTTAGATTAAAGACTCTCCCAAGCCAAGTTATACATGCAGGGAGCTGGTCAGCCCCACAGCCTGCTCTACAGACAGACAGGGCAGCTCTGCGATTCCCCAGAGCAGTGTATTGGCACCAAGAACCTTCAGTGAGGTCATCACACACCAGAACAAGTCAACTGGCACCAACTTGTCCTTGGGAGGGAACAAATCCCTTAAACCCCAGTGCCTCAGTTTCCCCTTTGTGAAGTGTTTAATACTGATCTACTGCATGCGGGGAGTTGAAAGCTGCTTGGATAGCCTTAGCTAGGCTGTGCAATAGCAGAGCAAACTATTTCATTGATAGGCCTTAAAGGGAAAGCTGGCCTTGAATTCTGAACTCTAAATACCCCCAGCAGGTGGTCACTTTGCCTTCAACGAGGATGGGCGAGGGCAGCTGTGATAGGTTGCGGGCTTGAGTTGGGCAGAGTGAGACCTTATGGGAGAGGAAGTTAGAGAAGCAGGTTGCAGTTAGCCAGGCTAGAATTTAGGGCAGGACAACAGAACTAATTCCTCATCTCTTGTGAAAACTCAGTGGTCTCTTCAGTGACAGGTGGCCATCTCTTCTGGGAGAGTGCACCCCCAGCCGCACAGCATGCCTTGGCGCAGGCAGGCCCTGGGTCAGTACCTACGAGGGGGTCACACCCCTACGGCACTAGCAAAGACAAGTACATCCCTGAGAAGTCCCGCTGGTCCTATTGGGATGCAGGAAGGACTAAAGGACCTCCCCGCAGCCTAAGGGGAGGATCCACAGGACCTGGAAGCCAAGTGATTCCGGGGGACAACTAATGAAGTAACAGGAACAGGAGTGTGGTCAAAGGGTCAAACAAAGGAAGCTGACTGGGACACCGAGCAGAGAACCCCAGACAGCGCCCACTGCTCCTCAAAGGTGTCAAGGGAGTCAGTGAACGTCGCTCAGAGGAACTCTGCCTGGATGCGTGAACAGATGGAGTACCGGAAATAGGCCCAATGGGTGGGAATACAAGACCCAGAGCCCCAGGGAGAGATCCACCACTTTGCACAAGAGAGCCTTCCCACCACCTTTGGTCAACACTATTGAGACCATGTCTTTACCAGGCAATTCACATATGATACAAGCTGAGCCAACTAGCACTAATGAACACAGGGCTGCAGGAAAAGACCCAGTATGAATAGGGCCCTACCACACTGATGGTCCATTTTTTATCAGTTTCATGGTCATAGGATTTTAAATAGTAAATGTCATGATTTCAGCTATTTAAAGCTGAAATTTCATGGTGTTGTAATTGTAGGGGGAACTATCAAGATTATAATGGGGGGGGGGTCTGCTACCCTGACTTCTGCACTGCTGATGGCAGCATTGCCTTCAGACCTGGGCAGCTGGAGAGCAGCAGCTGCTGGCCAGGAGCCCAGCTCTGAAGGCAGCGCCGCCGCCAGCAGCAGCACAGAAGGAAGGACTGCATTGTATGGTATTGCCACCCTTACTTCTGCGCTGCAGTCTCGAGAGGTGGTCAGCAGCCGCCACTGTCCGGCCGCCCAGCTCTGAAGGCAGCAGCGCAGACGTAAAGGTGGCCTGGTATGGTATTGCTAACCTTACTTCTGCACTGCTGCTGCCGGGGTGCTACCTTCAGAGCTGGGCGCCTGGTCAACAGTCACCCCTCTCCAGTCACCAAGCTCTGAAGGCAGTGCAGAAATAATGGCGGCAATACCACAATCCTCCCTAAAATAAACTTGTGACCACCCAAAACTCCCTTTTGGGTCAGGAACCCCAATTTAAGAAACTCTGGTCTCCCCCATGAAATCTGTATAGTAGAGGGTAAAAGCACACAGACGACCAGATTTCATGAGGGGAGACCAGATTTCATGGTCCGTGATGTGTTTTTCATGGCTGTGAATTTGGTAGGGCCCTAAATATGAATTATACCAGGGGCGTTCATCACCGCCATTCAGCTGGCAGTCTTAGCATTATTAGAAGAGCTCATCGCAGAGAAGTCAGGGAACAAGTCAACAGTGCAGGTGAGGAGGGAGACCAAGTCGGACAGTCCCGGCAATGGAGATGGGTTGTTTGACGTTTCTACTAAATCACAGCCCATTGCATGTGGTGTGACCACAACTCAGGCCACTAACTGGTTCCAAGCTTCATTATGCTGGATGACGAGACCAGATCCTCCTGGCAGACCCTGCCAACTCCTTCTCCCCCTAGATCTCCACACAAGCTCCTGGGATGTGGCTTGGAAAGAAGGACAGAGGAGACTGGGGGGGTTGGATGAATGTATTTTATCTATGGTGGCAAAAAAAAAAAAAAATTAAAACACAAAGGTTCAACCATGTAAAAACAAGTGGTGTTAGAAACAGCCAGTCCTGCAAGCAGAGCCTCAGACCCGGCGGCCACAATTCGTTGCTAGGCTTCCTTTAAAAATACAGCTCAGCCCTGCCCCACCCTGAAACTAACCATGATCGTCATGGGAAAGCTTTTAAACCAATGCTACGTGGGGTGAATTTTCAATGTGTCACCGTGAACACAACCATTTCCCTCACCTCCAACCGATAATGGAACAAGTGGCAGCTAGGTACAAATACTGCAATCTGCCCTGACTGAAGAGCCAGAAGGCCGCGCTGCCCCTACTCCTTCCCCGGGGCCGCTCCAGTGACTAGAGATTTTCTTCCCTTTGTGGTCAACACTGTGCAATAAAGGCTTCCTATGTGATAAAGCCCCTCCCCCCAACCCATCTAGGCTGGCCTGGCCTGCCCCACCCCACCCCACCCACACAAGAGAAAGGGAAGGCGTGGAGCAGGCTGGCCTTCCAAGTGGTGGTTATTGTTTCCTTTGTGATTAGTCGGACATCTGGGCTATGTACAAGTTCCGTAGCGGCGAGATGCCGATTGGAGGGAGGAAAAAAAGCAAAAGAGAAAACGAGTGAAAGAGGTGCTCTCGGTCGAGCGTGCTCACGGGATCCCAAACTGTACAACCAGTTCTTCTTTCGCGTCCACTCGGATCTGCGAGAGCGCACTGAAGGCATAGGCGGCTATCCGGGAGACCTGTGGGCAAGAACCAGGGGCAGCCGTGTGAGTGACAGCTCGGAGGGGGATCGCTCACCTGCTAAAGCCATTACAGCCACTGCCTGTGGAACAGAGTATACACCCCACCCGGAAGAGCCCACCCATCTTCATCTCAGCAGTGGCTGCTGACCAAGCCATTCTAGGCTGCAGCACATCGGAAGGGCACCCGGGGGAAGTTGGCACTGCTCATGCTCCGGCCACCCTCATCATGAACAGCCACCTTTTCCCCGGGGATGCTCCATTTATTATTCGACTGCTCCAGCCCAGAGGCAGGGAGCCCAGCTGTGTGCTCCCTGCCTAGAGATCACCTTTCCCCTTCCTGATGCACGCATGCGATCCAATAGCTTTCACACACTGCCACGGTACAGGCAAACAAAACGAGCGATACCATTGGCTGCGACAGCACCAGGATCACCCCACAAAGCTCTCCCAGCTATGGCAACTGAAGCAACATTTCCACGTAGCTACCAGCCCAAGAGGCCTTCAGGGCTCCCTAGAACTGTGAGAGAGGAGAACCCTCCCGAGGCCTTAGTCACAAAGCTGACCGGTCACTCACTTTAAATTCTGGGGCTCACCACAGTTTTAGAGCCTTCTACTGGTCATTAATGGAGCTGGTCAGAACAAGCATCCCTCCCGCCCCCTGGAAAAATTTAACTGTGCCAGAAATCAGAGTGAACGTTCCATTGCGTCAACCAGAATGAAAACACTTCCATTTGTCAGAACAAATCGCCACCTTGGTTTCAAGTCAGTTTGATATTAGACTGGGCCCATCTGAACAGGAGTTAACAGTTTGGGTGCCTCCTGACTCCATTGTCTCCGGGGGATGGCTTGCCTGGTGAGACTGCATTTCCCATGATGCAGTCTTCCCTCTTGCTGACCCATTGTGATACATCTTGGGAAATGTAGTCCAGCCACGGAGTTCAGCCCACAGATGAAAATGGAGGTACAAGACACTCAAACTACAACTCCCATGAGACATTGTGGCAGCTCAGAAGAATGTGGTTTAGCATCAAACAGAATTAAGAGAAACATCCTGATTTGGGAATTGCAAACATTGTGTTGATCAAAAAGTGTCAAATAATGTTTAGACATTTCTGAATGGAAAGTTTTGGTTTTCAGGTGTTTGACTTAGCAAGAGCGGAAGTTACCCACAAAAAGCAGACATTTGCTACAAAACATTATGTTTAGTGGTAAAAAACAGACTACTGTGATTTTTGGCAGGAGCTTTTCAACAGCTCCAGTCAGAGACATCGAACTTTTCAACTGCACAAATCTGACCTGCAGCAGAAGGGAACCCTGAGGCCACGATGCCACTTTTACAGTCAGAAGATCCACATTTCAAAGTTTGGAGGGAGAAGTGGGGGGGAGGGGGAGACACGACAGAAGGGATGAGCAAAAACAGGATCTGTAGAGCCTGCACAAAGCATCTAAAGAGGAGCAGGGCCACCACCCATACTGGGGTGGTGTAACCAGCACGGAAGGAGAGGAAGGTTTGGCATTCATGTAGTAAAACTAGGAACAAGATGAAACTGAGCAAAGGAAACCTGAGGCTAAGGGAAAGATCAAGAGCAAGATCTCTGGGACAGGGGAATCATCTCCCAAGGTGATCCCCACTGCTTGGAGAGTTAGAACTGGACAGACCCCCAGGGAAAGTGGCAGGGAGCCAGCCTGCCTGGCCCTGGGACGGACAAGGGCACTCAGAGATCTTTGGTATCCCTGCCCCAGGCTCGTCACCTGCTGTAAGTCTGGATAAGGGACAGTCTCGCTGGCTAGCACTTGATGCGGTTGGCTGGTCAGAGATGGCAGAGGCGGGAGCTTCTTCCAGTGCGTCAGGTTGTTACTCAGCATTGCCAGTCGCGTGCTAGAGCCGGGGAGAGCAGAGAGAGCCGGCAGTGAGCTCCTAGTGGGCAGAGTCCTCTGCAGTGCAGTCAGCCCCCCAGGGTAACACAGAACTGACTGCCCTCTCTGCAGGGCAGCCCGAGGGAAAGGAGTCTGACTGCTCTCCCACAATGCGGGGACAGTCCAGGAAGGAGATCGTTGGGGGGCATCGCACACCCAACCAGCCTTCCAGCTGTGGAGGGGGCCCACTTGGATCTTCCCCATCTTTCCCTCAGACGGAGAACACAGGCATTATTCATGCAGGAGCAGTGTTTAAACATTCCAATGCCTGGCACATGAGGCCTGTCCCGAGGGCCAGCCAAGCGCAGCTGCCAAATACCCAGTTCATTAGGGTAGAGCCAGATGGCTCAGGAACCTGGAGCCTTTGCTTCCATCAGGAAGATGCCCAGTAGAGCTGGGCTTTAGCGTCAGTGGGTAGGACAGCAGATGGAAGACGGCAGGGCCTGGGTCTCAGCAGTATCAGAGCCCACTGTAAAGGGCCCAGGAAAGGCAGGTCAGTGCAACCTTTGGCTTCTGTGGCATGAGGCCGGGTGGGTGAGGATGTGGGTTGCTAGATGGGAGGACCCTTCTCCCCCATCTCCTGCCACACGTTCGGTTTTGCTGGCACTTTTAGATGCCTCCCCACTACCCTGGGGCCCGACACGCAGCTGGGATTCCCTGGCCAGACACCCACTGCTCCGCACGGTGCCTCGGGAGTGGATAATGGATGGAACGCAGGGCGCATTACACCCCCAGTTCTTCCACTTACAACCGGACAGCCCTGGGTCCAGTCACCCGCAGAGGGAGAGTCCTTTACCTGTATTGCCTGGCTCTGTCCATGTACTCATGCTGCTCCATTCCCTGGGAATCTGCAGCCGACACATCAATGATGTTACTGGGCAAAGATACAAAATGCAGGTTCGGCTGTTAGCGGGTGGCTCTCATCTCCTGCTCCAACTCCCTGAGACATCACGGCCCACCCACGGCCTTGGATGAAGCACTCACCAGTGCAGAGAGCCAGGCACCACAGTTGGTGAAATACCCTCCCCTTTGAAGATGGAGGCAGCAGCCCCACACCCTGACATCCCTGATGTGGCAGGCACTGCTTGGTTCTGTTGTGAGCCAAGGGAGGATGACCTAAGGGGGATGGTGACCTAAGCCCAGTGGTAAGTGGGGAAGTGGGACACTGGGAGGAAACACAAGGAGGAGGGTGCCACAGGGGAGGCCTCCTGCTTCATACTGAGTAGGCAGGGCAATTGGTTAGTTATCCTAGGGGCCTGTACACAAACGCAAGCACCCTGGGAAACAAGCAGGGAGAACTGGAAGTCCTGGCAAAGACAAGGAACTATGACGTGACTGGAAAAACAGAGACTTGGTGGGGTAACTCACATGACTGGAGCACTGTCATGGATAGGTATAAACCGGGGTGGGAAAACTACGGCCCACGGGCCACATCCAGCCCATCAGCCCTTTTAATCTGGCCCGCGAGCTCCCACTGGGGAGCAGGGTCAGGGGCTTGCTGTGCAGCTCCCGGAAGCAGCAGCATGTCCCCCCTTCAGCTCCAACACATGGGGGCAGCCAGGGGACTCTGCATGCTGCCCCTGCCCCTGCCCCAAGCGCTGCCCCCTGCAGCTCCCATTGGCTGGGAACCACTGCTTCTGGGAGCCGTGGGGGCAGCGCCTGCAGACAGGAAGCAGAATCCTGACAAGGGTACTGCTCAGTTACTAGATGGAAATAGTAGAATTATCTATATTAATGCAGAATAGTCAGAGATGTTCAATAAATACTTCTGTTCTGTATTTGGGGGAAAGACAGATGATGCAGATAATACACTGTCCATTCCACTAGTATCTCTGGAGGATGTTAAACCAGAAGCTACTAAAGACAGACACTTTCAAGTCAACAGGTCCAGATAACTTGCTTCCAAGAGTTTTAAAAGGTCTGGCTGAGGCGTTCGCTAGACCATTAATGTTGATTTTCAGTAAGTCTTGGAGCACTGAGGACGTTCTGGAAGAAAGCTAATGTTAGGCCAATTTTAAAAAAGGGTAAATGAGATGACTTGAGTAATTATAGGACTGTCAGCCTGACATCCATCTGGGTAAGATAATGGGGCAGATGATACAGGACTCAATTAATTATGAACTGAAGGAGGGTAAACTACATTACCCTCCTTCAGTTCATAATTCATCAGTTCAGGGAAAATAAATCTTGTCAAACTAATTTGATATAAAAGACATTACAAAGTTGGTTGATACAGGTAATAGTGTTGACATAAGATATTTTCATTTTATGCTGCACGACATGTTGATTACAAAACTAGATCAATATAAAACTAACATGGGGCACATTAAATGAATTAGAAACTGGTTAACTGATTAGTTACATTTTGAAACTTAATGAGGAGTGGCCATTGAGCAGGTGTGTTTCCAGTGGACACAGTGCTCCAGCTGAGGCTTTACTACAGCTGAGTAGAGTGGGACAATTCCCTACTGTCTCGTACATACAACACTCAAGAATTACATTAGCCTTTTTTGTAACTGCAATACATGGTTGACTCATTCAATTTCTGATCCACCATAACCTTCTAGGATCCTTTTCAGCAGCACTACCACCTAGCCAGCTAGTCGCGATTTTGTAGTTATGCATTTGATTGTTCCTCCCTACGTGAAGTACTTTGCATTTGTCTTTACTGTATTTCATCTTGTTGATTTCAGACCAATTCTGATTTGGGAAGGCCCTTTTGAATTCTAACTCTGTCCTCCAAAGTGCTTACAACTCCTCCCAGCCTGGTGTCATCTGGAAATTTTATAAGCATACACACTATTCCATTATTCAAGTCATTAAATGAAAATATTGAGTAGTACTGGGCCCCATGACTGAACTCTGAGAGACCTCATGAGATACCAGTCCTCCCATTTTGACAGTGAACCACTGATAACTACTCTGAATACGGTCTTTCAACCAGTTGTGTCCCACATTATAGTAATTTCATCTAGACCACATTTCCCGGGTTTGCTTATGAGAATATCATGTAGGGCTGTGTCAAAAGCCCAAGATCTATCACCTCTACTGCTTCCCTCCCCATCCACTAGGCCAATCACTCTGTCAAAGAAGGAAATTAGGTCGCTTGGCATAATTTGTTCTTGACAAGTCCACGTTGGCTATTCCTTATAATCCTATTTATACTCTAGGTGCTTACAAATGGATTGTCTATTAATTTGTTCCAGTATCTTTCCAGGTATTGAAGTTAAGCTGACCAGTCTATAATCCTCCAGGTAATTTTTGTTCCTCCCTTTGAAAACCAGTACTATATTTGCCCTCTTCCTGTCCTCTGGGATGTCACCCATCCTCCATGAGTCCTCAAAGATGATTGGCGATGGTTCTGAGATTGCTTCAGCTAGTTCCTTACGTACCCTAGGGTGAATTCCATCAGGCCCTGCCAACTTGAATACATCTAACTAGTCTTTAACCTGTTCTTTCCCAGCCCAGTGCCCTATTCATTGGTCAATGTGACTTCCCCACCTCCCATTGGCTACACAGGGAAACTGAGCCACAGCGAGGTTGACATACTCAAGAACACACAAGTCAGTGGCAGAGGTGAGACCAGAACCTACAGTCCTGGCTTGAAGCACACCATGCTAGAATGATGTGTCCCGATGGCATTTTGACACCAAACTAAGTGACTTGCCACAGAGGGACGTGGGTGTAATGTCTGAGCGCTGGGACATCTGTTAGCATTCAGGCTCCCTGACTTGGCAGAGGAAGGCACCCCATTGGCACATGCCCTGGCTGCTGCCAGAACAGGCCCCTCCACCACTGCCGTAAGCTGGCATACACCTCTACCCCACGAGCAGGGCCGCAGCTCCAGGCTGTGACTTACGTGGCCGTCTTGGCAAGGATGGATGACAACATGGCCTGCTCATCCGTGCGGGCTGACGGGAGGCTGTGATAGTTTTGTTCAGCTCCATTTAACACCTTGTTGGGGGGGCTGGCAGCAGGCTCCAGCAGCCGCTTCGTCTCCTCTTCCTGGTGGGGAGCAAGGGGAGAAGGGGAATCAGCTCTGGTTTCAGAGGAAACTCACCTGTTCCAGACGTGAGTAACATCTTAGATTCAGAAGGAACCCTCCCAGGGCCACTTGAATGGGTTACTTTATACTAAGGACATTTACATTTGGATTACACTGACCACTCCAACATGTCCAATGCCTCTCCCCTTGCCCCCAGAATCACTTTGCCATCCTGCCGGGGCCATTTTTGCTAGTAGCCCCCAAGATCTGTTTCAGTGGCAGGAAGAAAGCTACTCTCATGCTCTCTGGGTACCTGGAGATCTTTGCAATCCACACCAGTGCGACTGGAAAAATCAGGCTGCCCCTACTGCCAGTAAATGAACCATGCAGTCCCCAGGGAGGTTCATCCACTCCAAGGCCCAAAAAACACTGATCATCTAGTCCAGTGGTTCTCAACCACTCAGCACACAGCTGTGGCCCATATGACATCCTCCGGGCCATACAGGTGGTATATATAGTGTGTGGATGCGGCCCACATAACTCAGGGAACTGCATATGTGGCCCATAATGGTAAATAGGTTAAGAACCACTGATCTAGTTTGACCACCTGCATAACACAGGCCAGAGAACTGCCCCAAAGTAATCCGTAGAGCAGATCTTCTAGAAAAACAGCCAGTCTTGATTGAATAACTGCCAGTGATGGAGAACCCACCATGTCCCTGGGAAAGTTGTTCCAATGGTTAATCGCCCTGCACTGTTCTAAATTTACACCTTATTTCTGGTCTGAATTTGTCTAGGAGGCTACAGGAGCAGTTGTGGCCAACCAGACGGGATGTTACAGATTCTCACTGCTTATCTAAGCCACTCGGGAGGGGCAGTGATCTGGAGTGATCTACATGAGAAGAGGTTTTTGCCAGTATAACTATACCCACACACTTTTGCTGGGTCTATGCTAGAGCTTCGCCTGTGTGAAGTGTTGTTTAAAAAAATCACCACCCCTCTAACAGACATCACTGAATCAGCAATTGTAGACCTGGTCTCAGTCAGTGATTTGAGGTGAAAGGTGTCAGCCGACAGCTCTGGAGACTCAAGTCCAGTACCCATAGCTCAGATATAGCACAGGCATCAGGAGAGCAAGCCTCCCCCCTGCACCCCAATCCTCTGCCCCAGCCCTGCGCCCCGCCTCACATGCCGAACCCTTCAGCCCCACCCCCACCACATGAATTTTGTTATGGTGCACCAGTATGGAGGTGAGGTGTCACACATCACCTCCACAGTGGTGCAAATAAAATTTATTCCACACTTGGGTGGGAAGAATTAGAGTGAAACACTGTACAGGACCCAAGAGGAGGGGAGGGGAGATCCCTCCCGGCATATAAAACCACATCACAATCCCAGATCTCGCATTGTCCAATGAAAACGGCTCTAGGAAGCATAGCCTGTCTCCCATCGAGACATTTCCTCCTTCCTCTGACACTTCAAGGCAGGCAAACACAGATTTAAAAAAATGTTTTTATTTCAATACTAAAAAAGAACCTTATTTAATATTAAATGCAACATTATGACAATTTACCACCTAAACTTGTTCAAATCATTAAAAAAAAAATATCCAAACAAACAGCACGTTTGCTGCCAAACTCAAACCACTGAACTGGTGGAAATCACCGGCGAAGCACCTGGAACCAGAGTTGGCCAACGTGTTAAACCAGCTTTTGACAGCAGTCGCCTCTTGGGGAGATGCAGAGAGAATATTCTCATCAGTTCAGTTCACTAAACTAATGCATCTCAACGACCAGCTCACTCAAAGTCCAGAAACCTATTGGGGGTTGAAAAGGCAGAAAGGTTGTTCTCCCTCTGCCAATCTTGTAAAGAAACAAGGTGAGAGAGATGAGAACTGCCACCTTTAAAAACTTGCAGAATAGGGTGACCAGGAACAGTGAAATTCAGTAAGTACATGTTTCAGAGTGGTAGCCGTGTTAGTCTGTATCAGCAAAAACAACAACGAATCCTTGTGGCACCTTAGAGACTAATAAATTTATACCCCAAATAAATGTGTTAGTCTAAGATGCCACAAGGATTCCTCCTTGTTTTTTCAGTAGCTACAGTTAATACCATATTTCCTTTCATTAAAAGGATCTCTAAGTGCAAAAGCTGTTTTGACACTTTTTTCCTCTTATGTATCCAGGACATTCAAAGTAATTTTGCTGAATATAAACAGTTTGAAAATACTGTTTATGGAATTAACTGAATTCCAATTTCCATCCAAATGCAGCTTGACACAGATAAAAAAATGAAATAGCATTATTCACTAGCTCCTAGTATAACAGAGTAAAAACTAGGACACTGAATAAACTGATGTTAAGCTATAGAACTGCTTAGATAATTGTGTCGAGAGAATATAGCAAAAAGTACCAAGTTTTACCAGTCAACAAGAATCAGCCTCTTTTGGCAAAGAACTCAAAAATACAAATGCAAAGCAAGGCCTATAGGCTAGGCTATCACAGCGTTTAAAAGAGAACTAGATAAATTCATGGAGGTTAAAGTCCATTAATGGCTATTAGCCAGGATGGGTAAGGAATGGTGTCCCTAGCCTCTGCTTGTCAGAGGGTGGTGGTGGATGGCAGGAGAGAGATCACTTGATCATTACCTGTTAGGTTCGCTCCCTCTGGGACATCTGGCACTGGCCACTTTCAGTAGCCAGGATACTGGGCTGAATGGACCTTTGATCTGACCCAGTCTGGCCACTCTTATGTTCTCATGATGATTTAAAGTTTCCTGCTTGCTGACTTATGTGAATCCAGCCCATTTCTAAGGCCTATTCTAGCTTGGATACAGAACAACGTACCCCACCAATGGGCACGACTAGGGGCCAGCTCCCCAAATACGTCCAGATGCTACATAGGCTGTTCCCCAAAGTGAGGCCTTTAGGGAACACAACTGTTGAAGACTCGGCTAACCTGCAAAAGTTTGATAGCAGCCACGTTTGCTGCGAGTCCCGGTTACATCAGCTGCTTCCTCAAATGGGCTAGCAGCTATTTAAAGAAATGATGAGCGTTCTGCCGGCTGCTCTGGGGTGACTGTGCAATTGAGGGTGGCATGCCTGCTCTCCACTACTTTGCTTTACTCTGACTGGGACCAGCCCATCGCATGCTCAGCGCTCTCAATTAGAACCTTGTTAGAACATAAAGATGGCCAAACCCACCCACCCACAGCACCAGCCCAACAAGCAATGACCCAAGAGCCTCCTTTTCCTGCTATCCCTGCAGCCACCCCTGCCAGATCAGCCTTGCAGCCTGTGGCAAGTGCATCCCACAGCAAGTAGGTGGGTGCCCCTCCCCAGAGTTCCTCCACTGATTCAAATGCGGAAGTATCCCCCAGGGAGACGGGGCCTCGCCTGTTGGCTGATCCAAGGCCTATCGCAGCGAGGAATGCGGCTAGTCGGAGTAGCCACTCCTGGAGTTAACAGGCTGTCTTGGGACCCCGTAATTCTTAGGCACAAAAGCAGATCACATGGTTAAGCAAACGCACCCACATATCTGAGAGAAGCCTACATATAAGCAGAGGAATGCATGGTGGGAATCTGAATCGGACCAGGGCAGTTACGGGCAACAACTAGCCCTCTCTAGACTGGAGAGAAAGGTTGTCCTAGGGTCAGCCATGACCAGATAACACATTTCAGGGTGTTCAACTACTTACACCAGTTGTAAAGTACTGTTTTTGAAGGGCTAGTTAACATGGTGGATGGTCTAAATAACTGTCCTGCCTTGAGTGCAGGGACTGGCCTAGAAAATCTCGAGGTCCCTTCCAGTCCTACAATTTTCTGGTTTAAACAGGACTGATTTCCTTAGCCCAGACAAGGCTTCCGACATTACACTGCAGAGAGTTTAGATGGCCAAGAGCATCTCGTTCTAAGGCAGGGGTCAGCAACCTTTCAGAAGTGGTGTGCCAGGTCTTCATGTATTCACTAATTTAAGGTTTTGCGTGCCGGTAATATCTTTTAATGTTTTTAGAAGGTCTCTCTCTCTAAGTCTATAATATGTAACTAAACTATTGTTGTATGTAAAGTAAATAAGGTTTTTAAAATGTTTAAGAAGCTTCATATAAAATTAAATTAAAATGCAGAGCCCACTGGACTGGTAGCCAGGACCCAGGCATTGTTAGTGCCACTGAAAATCAGCTCGCGTGCCGAAGGTTGCCTACCCCTGGTCTAAAGCAAGGCATGGAGATAGCTGAAAGAAGGCTGGATAAAGCCCTTGTAAGTATCTAGCAGGGCCATTCCTGCAGTCAGCAGGGGGCAGAACAGGCAATTATACTGCTGGTGTCAGACTAATCAGATTAAACAGAGATCAGAGCACAATCACAGAGCAATTCCACTCGGGGGTGAGAGGGATTAGACGTGTACCTCACCCAGCATAAACAAGGAGGCAGGAGACAGCCAGCTAGAAGCACTGGTAAACTCTGAAGGGGGGACGAAAATTTGGGGTGAGACACTATCATTAGGAGTAGAGAAAAAATTGAAGAAAGAGAAATTTAAAGCATGTGCCAGCCTGAGCTGCGAGACTGCGGAACAAGACGCTGGAGAGCAGACTGTATGGAACAAGCCGGGACTTCTTGGGAGATGCCGCAATGGGCTTTTTCCATTTCTAACTTAATAGTTCATATCCAGCGACACCAACAATTGAGCTAATGGCCCCCTGGGTCCTTCTACCAGTGGGAGTTAGGCAGCCTTGGACGGGACTGCCCCACAGCCAGGTTCTCATGATCTTGCTGAGGCCAGCCAGGTTAATCTGCAGCAACTGGGCCTTTGGGCAGATCATAGAGTATCAGGGTTGGAAAGGACCTCAGGAGGTCATCTAGTCCCACCCCTAGCAAGGGGAGAAGGGGAGCGGTGATGACACAGTACATTCCACCCAGGCACAGCTGCGCATGACTGATGAGCCAAGACCACCAAAAGGAGGGGGCACAACCTGCTCATCGGGATTTTCATGACCTCAGGCCTCACGCCAAGCTCCCCACGCCTCTGGGGACGGAAATCAAACCAGAGGGGTCAGACTACATGCTGCCATTCTCACTGGAAACGGACGGCTCACTCCTCTGCCTCGAGAGACGCTGGGCCAGAGCGCCGCACACCCGCTAGCAAGCGGATCGTGGGCTTCAGAAAAGGCCACTCAGAACTAGGAAGAGGCGCTGACCTCAAGCTGCTCCTGTGGAAAGCAATCCAAGCCCTTTTGCCAGTGCTGACTGGGGTCTGATTTGTTCAACGGCCTCTGGCCCATCAAACATGATACAGCAAAACTCCTTCCTCACTGTGTTCAGATCTGGGAGATTCCCCCTTCCCTGGGGGATGGAGAGACCAACAATGCAGTAACCACATCCCTCGTTTCTTCTTCCCCCGACTTGGAGATCAGTGCTCACACACACCACGCTTCACTCCCAGATCGCAGGCCTCACTGGGATCAGGCCTGTGTTGCTTGGGGCTGGGTGAGGAAAGAGAGGTAAGTGAGAGAGGGATTAAGCAATGGGCCAGAATCAAACATAGCTAGGGGCTAAATCAGGGAGCAAAGCGGAAAGCCCTGGGAGCCCAGTAACTGAGCCTGCGGCTGCCAGACAGCATGGCTGGGGCCGGGGAAGGAGAAGAGTGAAAAGGAGACTGGCCAGGTAGTCGCAGCAGCAAGGGGAGCCAGGCACAGCAGCACCCTCTCCCCAGGAGCTCAGAGGCAGAGCGGGCACCCGCCAAGGGAACAATCGGGATGTCAGCGAGGCAGCCCCTCTGCCCAGAAGGGACACCCGGGTGATCCTCAGCGACAGGCTGGGCCCGTTGTGTTCTGTGGGAGGGGAAGCTGGACAAGCCCACCCGTCTGCTTTTCCTTCCCTGCTCTCCAGTAAGACTCCCCTGACCGCCACCATCTCGCCTGGCTTCCTCAGACCCCAGCTACACAAACTCGATCAGTCTCTAAACCGACTGGCGCAGCCAAGGCCTTAGTTGCTCTGAGGAGCTGATTTTCTGCTTGTCAGTCTCTGCTCCAGAGGGGTGCTCAGGTTTCTTCTCCCTGCAGTTTCAATCTTGTTAGCGTAAGATAGCCGGGGGCACCTCGAGGGCTCACGCTGGCACTATCCCAGCCTCCTTCCCCAGGGAGCTCTGCCTTCGGAAAGGATCTTTTCTGCAGTCACTAGGTGACTCAGATCCAGCCCTGTGGCTTTTGCTGGGAAGGGTCCCTGGGAGCTCCTCCAGTGACTAGAGGGGTGCAGAAATTCAGACGCTTCAGACAATGACTAGCCAGGGGCAGATAGGAGATGGAGCCCAGGGAAAGCGCCCTCCTAGAAATTCCAGCAGCCTTCTCCCCAGCAGCTGACTAACATGCGAGTCCTGCTGACTTGCTCGGTGAAGTATTTCCGAGGCAGGCCATAAGGGGGAGCTTGTACTTCTCTAAAAATGAAGCACAGCTTCCTTGATTGTAGGTGTCCTAGAATGGTGGTTTTCAAACTTTTTTTCTGGGGACCCAGTTGAAGAAAATTGTGATGTCCACGACCCAAGGTTGCTGGGGATGAGGGGTTTGGGATGTGGGAGGGGCTCAGGGCTGGGGCAGAGGGTTAGGGTATGGGGGTGAGGGCTGCAGGGTGGGGCTGGGAATGAGGGGGTCAGGGTGTGGGAGGGCTCTGGGCTGGGGGTCATAGCCCTGAGCTGCGGATGCAGGCTCCGGGTGGGGCCAGGGATGAGAGGTTTGGGATTCAAGAAGAGGTTCTGGGTTGAGGGCTGGGGCAGGGAGTTGGGGTGTGGGAGCGGGGCAGGGCTCTGGACTGGGGATGAGGGGCTTGGGGTACAGGAAGGGGGTCCAGGTTTGGGGGGCTCAGGGCTGGGGATTGGGGTGTAGAGTTGGGGTGTGGACTTATCTCCAGCAGCTCCTGGTCAGCGGCGAAGCAGCAGGTCTGGCTCCTAGATGGAGGCACGCAAGTGGCTCCATGCAAGTCTCATTCACAGGCACTGCCTCCCCAGTTTCCATTAGCCAGTTGCTGGCCAATGGGAGCGTGGAGCTGGTGCTCAGGGCAGGGCGCAGAGCCCCGTGGTCCCCCTGCTTATAAGCCGGACCCCCTGCTGGCTGCTTCTGGGGTGCAGCGCGGTGTTGGAGCAGGTAGGCACTAGCCTGTCTTAGCCAGGCAGCACTGCCAATGGGACTTTTAATGTCTCGGTCCGCGGTGCTGACCACAGCCAGGCGAGCCAGCGCCTTACCTGCCGCGACCCCAGCAGTGGGTTGCAACGCACGGTTTGAAAAACAGTGACCTAGAACAGGAGTTCTCAATCTTGTTCTTTCTGAGCCCCCTAACATTGCTCAGCCCCGGGTGGTGGGGCTCAGGGACCTGCATTTCAGCCCCATGCAGTGGGGCTTCGGCTCTCTGCCCTGGGCCCCAGTGAGTCTAATGCTGGCCCTGCTTGGAGGCCCCCCATAAACCTGCTTGAGGCCCCAGACACTTGGTTGAGAACTACTGTCCTAGAATTTGGATCTCAGTTTTTTAGCTGCAGCAAAGAGTCCCGTGGCACCTTATAGACTAACAGATGTATTGGAGCATCAGCTTTTTAACTGAATCTCAGCTGAAAAATAAAATCTGTTCACATTAGTCGGTGAGCTACTGAACTCCATGACTCTCCTCTGAACCAGGGACAGAAAAGCAGGTGTCTCTCTAACCTCTTTGCCTGTGGAACCCCCTACCACAGGATGCAGAGCCCGATACTGCAGCTGGCGAATTTAATGTCTTCTATATAACATGGCCAGAATAAACAATGTCATGCTTCAGCTGCTGCTCTGATGGCCAGGGGAGACCATTCCCCTCTCCCTTCCCCACCTGGTAGCATGGTATTGTATTACATTCCCACACCCTCCACCTCTCTAAAGCATCAGGGGATACTGCTGCAGATGGATTCACAGTGTAAACTGGGATATCAAATCCCGCAATCAAGCTGTAAGAAGAACATCCATGTTCAGGTCTGTGATAGCTCAGTACAGCGTCGACTAGCCTTGCTTCAAACTTTGTATTTTTCCTTTCCCCTCCAGCTTCTTGCTAGCTACTAGCAGCAGTATCTCTCCACCTCCAGCAGCACCACTGCATTGGCGTTCGTTCAGGAAAGGCAGGCAACTACCACGGGGCACCTCATTACCAGGAGAGCACTGACAAATTGCAGAAGACAGCCTACGTGATCAGAGAGCAGGAGGGACCACAGGAAGGAAGGTGAAGCTAGCTAAGCTTGGCTGAGCAATGGCTAAGGGAGAAAGGCAGGTAGCTAAGAGGTGTAGACACCAAGGAGCGGGGAGGTTAGTGGAACGAGGGTCACATGAAGGATGAGGTCAGAGGGGGAATTCATGCTCTCCTGCGCTTGCAGGGAGTTGGACCAGATGAACAGTTAGATCTTTTTCTGCTCTACTTCCCATGAGTCAGTTTCCTCCTGCCTGGAGGGTGGCCTGACTTCTGGATTCGATTCAAGTTATTTCCAAGAACCCGACACGACAGAGAAGGAAGATTCTGAGCCATCAGGCAGCCGAGTGCAGGCTCCTGCAGAGCGTCAGCTGTCAAGGGTTACCACAGCTACTAGGACAAACGCATCAGCAACCCTTTGCCATCACTTTCCCCATCTTGAGGCTGGCGGTGGATCCTACACTTTGCTGTGCTGCATGGGAGAGCAGGGCTGAGCTACCCTTGGCTAGGCAGCATCCCAGCGGGAGGAGAGAACAGCACCACCTTAGCACAGCAATGGGTGCGTTAGAAATCCCTGGTCTGGAGCAGCCCGGGGGTGATTGGAGGCCTGCAGCATCAGAGAAGCCAGCTAGCCCCCAAAGCCAAACTTCCAAAGCTGAGTCCACCTCTGAGAAGAGGGTTTGATGCAATCATACCCCCCACTAGACCGACCTATCTTATCTCAGACCTCCTTTGTGCCTCCATAACTAGCCTTTCCTCTTCCTCACTTGTGAAACACTGGGGTGGCTCTTCATAGCATGCTGCCCTCTCTCCTTCCTCCCATGCTCAGAGGAGCTGTGAAACAGCTTACCGTGAAGTGCCAGCGGCACTAGACACACCTTGGGCAGCTCACACCTCAGAGCTCCTGTTTCAGGCCTTCTGCAAACTCAGGAAGACGTCTGTAACACTCACCTCACAGTCTGGAGAGGTTCTGCCCAGCCAGCCCAGCCGGAGGTTTGTTTGTTTTAGAGATGAAGGCTGAGAGTTTGAAGAGCAATAGAGAAGTCTGTCGACACCTGCCTGACTAGTCCAGTCCTCTGCACCTGTTTACACTCTTAGTTCACGGGTGGTGCCTACTCGTGGGATCAATGCACCTTAAACTTAGTCCCCAGCATCCCAATCTGAACGGTCCCAGTGAGACTGCAATCAGGCCTGGACAATGCCGGAAAGGCTGACAGAGAGGAGAACAAGGTGATTAAAGGAAAGGCTAGGGTATGAGGAGAGATTAAAGATGAAAGGCCACATCCACGAAAGCTTTGCCATTTACTTCAACAGGAGAAGGAGCCAGACCTAAGTGCACACAGCTTGGCTAAATGATGGGGTGCGGGGGGGGGGGGGGTGTCTTGCATTTATCATGTGGAACCACTGCAAACAACTATTTGGACGGTGCAACCCCAGGAGGGACAGGAATGCAGAGGCACTTGGGGTTACAACCCCAGACTAAAGCTACCATGGGAAGTTCCACGTAACCATTTGTCCAGCACGTCTGACTCAGCCAATCCACTAAGCTGCCTTGGCTTTTAATCACGGCAAAGGGCGAGTGCCTGGCCAGATACGTTTCCATAGTGATTCCGCAGGGATAAAATAATGACATGAAAGAAGATTTAGGCTGAATCTCAGGGAGAGCCTTCCTCAGAATGGGATCTGGTCAGCGGGACACTAGTGTCCTAAGGGAAGCTGTAACAACTCCATTGTTGAGACAACTGAGGTTTCATTTGATTAAGGGAAAAGATCAGTTTAGGCCATATATGCCAGCTACAGCCTACTCAAGACAAGCCCATAGACTGGGCAAGAGAGTAGCGACTACGCTGCAGAGAATAATCCGACACTAACCAGAGCAAGTGGGGTGGGAAGTGTCCCACAAGCCTCTGCTTTTATTTCTAGGCTTCTGTACCTGATTTCAGATCCACTTTTCCATGTACTGAAAAAAAAAAGTTCTATATGGCTGAATGTGCTGATTCCGCTGCATTCTCAGCAGGTGACTGCTGTGTTCCCCAAGAAAAGTAAACAGTTTTAACACACACTTGAAAACAGAAGATTCCCCCAAGGCCCGGGGCAGGGAGCATCAGTTGGGGAAGTAAACAAAGCCTGAGGAGCAGCTGCTCACTATGTGGCCAAGGATAAGCCTCTTTCATTAAAGTTCAGCTATTTATAGCTGTCCCACCAGCAGCTCCATAACCTTCTGGCTTCCACTGGATGGCTACGCATAGTGACGCCTGAGCTGAGAACGGATGAACGGCAATTTGGGATGGCACATTGCTAGACAGCGACAAAGACGACGACTGCGGAATTCAAGTCACTCCTGCCTGTCCACTGTTGCGAAAGTTTCTGAAGGCAGAATAACTGGTTCTCATTCCCACACTGGGAAAGCCTCACCCACTTGCTGCTCTGGGCGTACACTAGTACAACACCCCCACAACCAGGCTTTTACGTAGCTACGTCGTTACTGACCACCTGAGTGGGAACAAGGCCTGAATCTCTTTGCCCTACATTCGCAGCCTCTGGTTTAAAGGGCTGCTGGTGGAAAGCCTCAGCGAGCTACCATAGGCAAGCTGTTCTTAGCACACGTTAAGCTGGTTGAGCAGAAGCCTAGAGGAGTGCCTAGACTTCAGTTTAATCACTGTAGCACATGTTAAAGCCTGAGCTGCTGTGCTGACGTGTAAGTTCTCGAATATGTTGGTTAGCTAACACATTCTGAGCCCACACTGCTAAATCCTAACTCCTAATAACCCAGCCATGTCCTTCAAATCCCAGAGGATGAGGCCAAGCTCCACCCATGTCTTTTGACAAACACCCTCACTAGTCCCAAGAGTTTGCCATCATCCCTGGCCAAATTCTCCCTCCAGTCATCCCCTTGCGGGGAGCTCACTGCAAGTCCGTAGGGCCCTATTTCCTTAGGATATGATGGAGGCCCTTGGCTTTTCAGGCAATAAAATCAGCCCCCTCCCTGCTGGGACAGGGGGGATCTCTTCCACTCTTCATCCCACCCTCCACTCCCTACCTGTATCATCTTTCTGGCAACAGACACTCTTTGCAAACCCAGCATTTTCAGATATCTTTCCTGCCTTCGTTCTAAAGCGTGTCTAGCCACAGCCCCATACTAAAACACACTGATGTAGGTTTTAACAACACAGAAACTCCCAAGAGATACCCTGGTACCCAGCTACATTGAAGCTAGAGTCACTGATTACTCCATTTCCGTATTTTGTCCATTATGGTTTGGAAACAGGCCAAAGAATGAGACAAGCCACAACCCCCCCGGAGTGAACCGAGATATGGCTGTTTGTGGTCCTCCGAGGTCTCTCACTTGCATGGGGGTGCATTTCCAGATGGTGAGAAGTGGCAGCTGAATAGCCCTTTAGCCACCTAATGGAGATAGCCTGGGACACAGCCCCACACCCTGCCCGCTGGCTCAGCTCCTCTCTGGAAAAACCAGCTGGGAGCATGAGATGGAAATTCAGTCTCCATGGATCATTCTGTCTGTGGCCTCTCTGCTGAGACTGGCAGCAGGGGAACAGTTACAGTGTCAATTATACTGGTAGGTTTTTCGAGGTCAACTGCAGTCTAATGGGCATTTACATGAGGTTGCTAAACCTTCCGCACAGCTCGTGAACTGAC
Source organism: Gopherus flavomarginatus (assembly GCF_025201925.1). Lineage (NCBI taxonomy): Eukaryota > Metazoa > Chordata > Testudines > Testudinidae > Gopherus > Gopherus flavomarginatus. The sequence continues at coordinate 366,008,489 of NC_066617.1, read as the reverse complement.
CACCCCCAGATGAGACCTGATGGACGTGCTAATTTGCACTAGTGGTTTGGGAGGAAAAAGTCTCCATATCTCACTCCCAACCTATCATCAGTACGTGACTGCATCCTACTGGAGGCCCACGGCTGCTGGCTGGAGACAGCCATTAAACCCAGTCCAAACAGGGCGACAAATGGCCCCAAGGGCAGGAATTTCCCCTGGAAAGAGTTTGTTTCCCATTTTCTGGATTCTTCAACTGGTTTGTAACAGACCCTTTCCAATGGCCCCCTCTCCCCACAAACACCCTGACTCCCAGGCCCTCCCCACCGGGGGAAAGAACAGACAGAAAGCCGCCTCTCTTCCTCCCTCCCATGAAATCCCTACGCTCCCAGATCCCCTACTCCCAGTTACGCACTGAGACCTTCTTCCCCAGCCTGGTTCCTCCCCCAGAAAGAGGTCAGGCCAGCTAGCAAACACAATGCCGCTTGGACTCCCGGTGGGTGGGGAGAGTGACCCCATCTCTGGAGAGTCACAGCCTGGCAAGGGGACACCCTCTCCCCAACCCCCACTCACCGTCCCCTGAGGGCCTCTTCTTCCTCAGCAGGCTCCATCCCTACCCTCAGGTCTTCTCTGACCCTTTGCTTCCCCAGTGACTGTGGCCCCCAGTCATTCTTCTCCAGCCCCTTGGTCTCTCCCCTCCCCCTCACAACAGCACAGCTTCTCCTGACACCCTGAACCTGGCCAAAGACTCCTCAGTGATCCTCCTCTCCTGAATACCCCAACCTAGGCCCTCCTGCCGCCCAGGGACCTCAACACCCCCACTTAACCCCTCCCCACAGTAACCCCCTCTCCTGGGCACCCCAACCCAGCCCCTCCTACCTCCCAGGGACCCCCCCCACCTAGCCCCTCCCTGCAGTAACCCCCTCTCCTGGACAGCCCAACCCAGCACCTCCTACCTCCCAGGGACCCCCCCACCTAGCCCCTCCCTGCAGTAACCCCCTCTCCTGGACACCCCAACCCAGCCCCTCTTGCCTCCCAGGGACCCCAACATCCCCACCCAGCCCCTCCCTGCAGTAACCCCCTCTCCTGGGCACCCTAACCCAGCCTCTCCCGCCTCCCAGGGACCCCAACACCCCCCCCAGCCCCTCCCCACAGTAACCCCCTCTCTGGACACCCCAACCCAGCCCCTCCCACCTCCCAGGGACCCCAACACCCCCACCTAGCCCCTCCCCACAGTAACCCCCTCTCCTGGACACCCCAACCCAGCCTCTCCCGCCTCTCAGGGACCCCAACACCCCCCCCAGCCCCTCCCTGCAGTAACCCCCTCTCCTGGACACCCTAACCCAGCCCCTCTTGCCTCCCAGGGACCCCAACACCCCCCCCAGCCCCTCCCTGCAGTAACCCCCTCTCCTGGACAGCCAGGCTTCCCCCCGCCCTACGGCTCGTCCCTCGCCCCCCCCCGCCGCTCACCTGGTCGGTGGCCTCGTTCTCGCTGCTATAGCAGCACCCCATGGCCGGGCGCGGCGGGGCCGGTCTCCGGGGAGGGGGAGGGGAGGGACGCGGTACGGTGTCCGGCTCGGGCCCTGCCGCCCCGATCACATGAGCAGCGCACCCGCCCCTCCAGCCAACAAACAACCCTGCGGGGAGGGGGTAGCCACTCACTCGCCCTTCCCGTTCCCCGCTTCCGGACACGTGACCCGGAGCGCCAATGGCGAGCGCGGACCCGGGCCCCTGCCTCACGTGAGCAGGCCGAGCCAATCGAGCGCCGAGTGACACTCACGGGACGGGGAGGGCCGCAGCGAGAGGGCGGAGCCAGGAGAGAGCGACCCCTGAGGTCACGTGAGCCAGAATAGCCAATCAGCGCGTGATGGGAGAATTCAGACAAGCACAATCAACAACCGAGAAGTGGATCGTGGGAGCCTGGCACAGCTTACCGGGCGGGGGGCTCCGTGCAGAGCAGATCGCACCAGCCCCCTGGGCCCACGTGCCTGTTCCTGGACCGGCCCCCGGGGCAGAGACCCGCCCTGCGCCGCCGCTGCTCTGACACCCGGTCCCTGGTCACATGCACCCCCCCGGCGTGCGACCCCCCAGACATGGGCCCGGACCCTCCCCACCGTCCAACCCCCCCCGCCACCCCAGACATGGGACCCGGACCCCCCATCCTCCCGCCGTGCGACCCCCCCAGACATGGGGCCCGGACCCCCATCCCTGCTGTCCGATCCCCCCACAAACATGGGGACTGGACCCTACACCCCCACCATCCGACCCCCCCTCCAGACATGGGATCCCCCCCAGAAATGGGGCCCGGACCCCCATCCTCGCTGTCCAACCTCCCCCAGACATGGGGACTGGACCCCCCACCCCCACCCCATACATGGGGCCCGGACCCCCGTCCCTGCCGTCCGACCTCCCCAGACATGGGGCCCGGATCCCCGTCCCTGCCGTCCGACCCCCCCACCCTACCCCAGACATGGGGCCCGGATCCCCCACCCCCACCATTCTGACCCCCCTTCCTCCCACCCCAGACATGGGGCCCGGACCCCCCACCATTCTGACCCCCCATCCCCCCACCCCAGACATGGGGCCTGGACCCGTCCACCCCCACCATCCAACCCCCCACCCCAGACATAGGACCCGGCCCCCCATCCCCGCTGTCTGACCCCCCCATCACCCCAGACATGGGGTCCGGACCCCTGTCCCCGCCATCCTACCCCCCAGCCCAGACATGGGGTCCGGACCCTCGTCCCCACCGTCCGACCCCCCACCCCAGACATGGGGCCCAGATCCCCCCATCCCCCTGCCATCCGACCCCCCACTGCCACCCCAGACATGGGCCCCGGACACCCATCCCTGCCGTTCGATCCCCCACCCCAGACATGGGGCCTGGATCCCCCCACCCCAGACATGGGGACTGGACCCCCCACTCCCACCATTCTGACCCCCCTTCCCCCCACTCCAGACATGGGGCCCAGATCCCCCCATCCCCCTGCCGTCCGACCCCCCCACCACCACCCCAGACATGGGGCCCGGACCCCCATCCCTGACGTCCGACCCCCCACCCCACCCCAGACATGGGGCCTGGATCCTCCCACCCCAGACACGGGAACTGGACCCCCCACCATTCTGACCCCCCTTCTCCCCACCCCAGACATAGGGCCTAGATCCCCCCATACCCCTGCCATCTGACCCCCCACCGCCACCCCAGACATGGGGCCCGGACCCCTATCCCTACCGTCTGACCCCCCACCCCACCGCAGACATGGGGCCTGGATCCCCCCACCCCAGACACAGGGACTAGACCCCCCACTCCCACCATTCTGACCCCCCTTCTCCTCACCCCAGACATGGAGCCTAGATCCCCCCATCCCCCTGCTGTTCTGACCCCCCACCTCAGATATGGGGCCCAGGCCCCCCATCCCCCCACTGTCCGACCCCCCACTCCAGACATGGGGCCCGGAACCCCCATCCCCCCGCCATCCGACCCCCCACCCCAGACATGGAGCCCGGACCCCCCCCCGTTCCGACCCGCCTCTCCCCATCCCAGACATGGGACCCGGATCCCCCATCCCCTCGCCGTTCCTGGCTATTTGGGGAGGCACAGCCTCCCCTAACCCACCCTCCATACAATTTCTGAAACCCGATTCGGCCCCCCTGCTCTAGAGCCACACCAAAAGGCTAGAATGCCCAGTGGACTCGGTGGCTGTGATCGTTGCAGGGGGCCAGGGGTGTTAATTCCTGCAGTCCTAGAGATAGGAAGGGTCGCAGCCCAAGTTGGCAGAGCTAGAGGGAAGGGGGGAGTCCAGAGGTAGCTAGGGTGAGCTGCTGTGAGGTCCCTAGCCAGGAGCTAGGGGGGAGAGTTCGGGAGGCCACGATCGAGATCTCAGCAGTTCCAGGTGCTTTTCCTGGAGATAAAAACTCCGGCACAAGGAAAACTGCAGTTTTGGTGCTTCAGTAAAAAACCCGAAGCCATTCCCATATCTCTGAGGGGCCAGCTGCTCAGCTGGTGTACGCTGGTGTCACTGTCGTGCCAATGGATTTGGCCTTCTACGACTGCTTAGCGAGAGGGAGCCAAATAGAGCCACGTTTTGGATGATTTTAAAACGTTTCCTCTGCTAAAGAGTCAAAATTTAACTGGTACAACAGGATAGAAAATGCACGTGTCCCCTGGAGAGTCAGGGTGGGAAATGCAGAGATTTAAGCCCAATCATGAACGTGTGTTGCGCGGTCCCGTTTTAAGTGCAAATCTCAGTGCAAGGGTAACTGTGGAGTCACTGCCAGTGCCTCTCTTGTGGGGCGGTGTTGCCTGTGGCAGAGCCGCTGCGCAGAGCCTGAGTTTGTTCTTCATAACCTAAACAGGGCAATGGGTTGTGTTCACATGACTGTCAGCTACGAGAGCTGAGCTGAGCTGGGTGAATAATTCAAACAACTGCCCTTGTGCTAGTGCATTCATGGAAGGGTCAGGGCCCCCCAGGGCGGGGGGGGGAAGTGGGGCAATTTGCCCAGCGGGGTCCTTCACTCGCTCTGGGGAAAACTCTTGTGGGGCTAGGGCCCCTGGAGCTTCTTCCGCTCCGGGTCTTCAGCAGCAGGGGGTCTCTTCTGCTCCGGGCAGGAAGGACCCCCTGCCACCGAATTACTGCCGAACGGGACCAGCCGCCGAAGTGCCGGGTCTTCAGTGGTGGGAGGCCCCCGCCGCGAGTCTTCGGGGCACTTCGGCAGCGGGTCCTGGAGCGGAAGGACCCCCCGCCGCTGAATTACCGCCAAAGCAGGGGCCCCCCGCCGCCGAAGACCCCAGGCCCCCTGAATCTGGGCGGCCCTGCGAAGGGTCACTGAGCCCTTGAGCGAGGTGGGTTATGGGGAATATTCCCAGGCCTGCTCTGAAAACGGTTTGTATCAGAGCCCCGTGCTCTGTGCAGCGCTGCCTGTGCGGAGCTGTCAGCTGCCTTGACGCTTGGGCAGCGATGTGCAGCAAGATGGCCAGACAGGCCACTTGTGCGGTGGCCCGTGGGCCACCAGTGGGCAGAGGCGGCGAGTTATATACGCTCGTGGTGCCCAGGCTCCAGCAATATTCAGGGCCCGGGAGCCCGGCTCCACCAATGTTTGGGGCAGGGTCTCTCCCCTGGCCTTGCCTGCTGCCCCCACGTGCTTCCCCTCTAGTGTTCCCCCCCCCCCCAGCCCTCACTTGCTGGCTCCAGCACCTTCCCTGGAGCCTCTAGCTCAGCTGACTGCTCTGCTGGCTCCTGGTATCAACTGCTGCCGCAGGGTCCTAGCGCCCCCCCCATCCAATAATGGCAGGGCAGGCTGCCCTTCTACCCTAGCCCTGAGCCTCTCCAATGCCCCAAATCCCTCATCCCCAGCCAGAGCCCTCATTCCTCCACACCCTAATCCTCTGTCCCAGCCCTGAGCCCCCTCCCATACCCCAAACCCCGCTGCCCCAGCCCTGTGCCCCCTCCTGCATCATGAACCCCTCATCCTCAGCCCCAACTCTCATCCCCCTGCACCCTAATCCTCTGCCCCAGCCCTGAGCCCCCTCCTGCATCATGAACCTTTCAGCCCCACCCCACACCAAACTAGTCCTGAGCCTCCTCCCACACCCCTCATCATCAGCCCCAAAGCCCTCACCCCTACACCCCCTCCTATCCCCAAACTCCCTCCCAAAGTCTGCACTTCCTCCCCCTTCCCACACACCCCTCCTTCCCCCCAAACTCCCTCCCAGAACCTGCACCCCTCACCTCCTCCTGCATCCCTGCCCTAGCCCAGAGCCTGCATCCAGCACCCAAACTCCCTCCCAGAGCCTGCACCCTGCACCCCTCCTGCACCCTAATCCCCAGCCCAGGGCCTGCACCCCAGACCTCCTCCCCCCACCTAAACTCCCTCCTAGAGTCTTAGACAGGTGGGGGGGTGGAGTTCTGGGGGATGGGTTCAGGGCACCACCAAAATTTCTACAAACCTGCCACCCCTTCCAGCGGGAGGACTGTTTGCCACTCAGAGGACTGCATTTGCACTGATGGATGGTGGTAGCTCTATTTGCACAAGTTTCCCAGCTGATAACTGATCGCAGCACTTTTGTGTGTAGGCACAAAGGCCCTTTGCCTGGCACGCTCCATCCTGTCAGCAAAGGTTAACCCTTTCCCAACTAGGTTCTGATCAACTAGATCAGCTAGGTTCTGGTGACTGGTTACTTCATCAGGACATGCAGGAAGTGGGTGAGAGAGAGGTCTAGACAGAGAGGACCAAAGGTGTGGGCTGAGCAGTGCAGCAGGAGGAACCATAAGAGCATGCCAGGCAAGGGAAAAGTTTGAGCTAAGCTATATATTTTTTTATTGTTAATTTCGTTGTTAATAAACCAAATCCCAGAACTGGGGAAAGTTTGAACTTCGTTTGGTGCCTTGTGTTATAAGAGCAGGTTGGGAAAGTTACTCAACACATCTCATTCATCCAGCTCCAGCACAGACTCATAGACTCAGGCCAGAAGGGACCATCCTCATCATTTAGTCCAGGGGTAGGCAACCTATGGCACGCGTGCCGAAGGCGGCACGCGAGCTGATTTTCAGTGGCACTCACACTACCCGGGTCCTGCCCACTAGTCCAGGGGACTCTGCATTTTAATTTAATTTTAAATGGAACTTCTTAAACATTTTAAAAATCTTATTTACTTTACATACAGCAATAGTTAACCTTAAATTAGAGTGAATAAATGAAGATTCGGCGCACCACTTCTGAAAGGTTGCCAACCCCTGATCTAGTCTGATCTCTTCCACATTACAGGCCACAGAACCTCGCCCACCCGCTCCTGTAATAGACCCCGAAATTCCGGCTGAGCTACTGACGTCCTCAAATCATGGTTAAAGATGTCAAGTTACCAAGAATCCACATTTACACTAGTTTAAACCTGCAAGTGACACATGCCCCATCCTGCAGATGAAGGCAAGAAAAACACTCAGGGTCTTTGCCCATCTGACATGGGGGGCAATTCCTTCCTGACCCCAAATGTGGCGATCAGTTAGACCCTGAGCATGTGGGCAAGACCCACCAGCCAGACACCTGAGAAAGAATTCTCTGTAGTAACCCATCTAGTGTCCCATCACCAGCTATTGAGGGTATTTGCTCCTAGCAGTCACCGATGAGCCACATGCCATTGTCGGCAGTCCAGTCACACCATCCCCTCCATAAACTTATCAAGCTCAGTCTTGACCCCAGTTAGGTATTTTGGCCCCACTGCTCCCCTTGAGAGGCTGTTCCAGAACTTCACTCCTCTGATGGTTAGAAACCTTCATCTCATTTCAAGCCTAAACTTGTTGGTGGCCAGTTTATATCTGTTTGCTCGTGTCTATGTTGGCACTTCCCTGGTGTTTATCCCTCTGGTGTATTTACTCCTACAGTTGGGGATGAAATTGCCAAAGTGAAATGAAGTGCAGTGAGGTGCCAGCCTAGGATTCAGCATAAGTGACACTGAGATTCTGTATTTCACGTCCATTCATTGCCGTTCATTTCCAATCTCATAGTAGGTTGTTGCATATTGCGAGGCTATTTTTCTGTCTCTTTCACTTCTCCTAACCAAACTCAGCTCCATTTTTCTTCCTGGCTTTTTAGCGTTTTCTGAGAGGATTTGAGGAAGCTGCTTTCCCCTCTTGCTTCATATTTTGAACAGTCAAGTAGATAATGTGTTTCAGTTTTAATCTTTCTTCCATCACATGAGCTACAGAGCTGTTCCTCTTTGGGCTTCCATGTGGGCTGAGTCCCTTGATTTCTATTTCCAGCTTGTAATTGGTGAAGTCCTGCCGGTACTTTGAATATTTCACTGTCACAGAATAATCTCCTAGAGTTACGTTACTGTGTGGGGATCTGCAGCACTTTAGCTACTTACTTTTAGCTCCCTCAACTCTCACAGACCTTGGGGGACAGGCCAGTCCTCGCTTACAGACACACCCCAACCTGAAGCAAATACTCACCAGCTACCACGCACCACACAACAAAACCACCAACCCAGGAACCAAACCCTTCAACAAACCCTGGTGCCAACTCTGTCCACATATCTATTCAAGCGATGCCATCATAGGACGTAATCATATCAGCCACTCCATCAGGGGCTTGTTCACTTGCACATCTACCAATGTGATACACGCCATCATGTGTCAGCAATGCCCCTCTGCCAGGCACATTGGCCAAAATGGACAGTCTCTATGCAGAAGAATAAATGGACACAAATCTGACATCAGGAATCGTAACATTCAAAAACCAGTCAGAGAACACCTCACTCTCCCTGGTCACTCAATAACAGACCTAAAAGTGGCAATTCTTCAACAAAAAAAACTTCAAAAACAGACTCCAATGTGAAACTGTAGAACTGGAATTAATTTGCAAACTGGACACTATCAGATTAGGTCTGAATAAAGACTGGGAGTGGTTGGGTCATTAAAAAACCCTAAACCTAATTTCCCCAATACTAATTTCCCCTACTGTTACTCACACCTTTTTGTCTACTGTCTGAAAAGGGCCATTCTCATTACCACTTCAAAAGTTACCTTTCCTCCCTTGGTATCCTGCTGTTAATTGAGTAGTTTACTTAGACTGACCTTGCACTTGGTAAGTCAAACTCACATATTTTCATGTATTTATACCTGCTCTTATATTTTTCACTCCATGCATCTGATGAAGTGGGTTCTAGCCCACAAAAGCTTATGCCTAAATAAATTTGTTAGTCTTTAAGGTTCCAGAAGGACTCCTTGTTGTTTTAGCTACTTAATGTGCATCTGCCTTTCCCAGAAAGCTGCACCCTGCTCATTGGGAGTTAATCTACGTTTTTGAGCATTATTAGTTTTGCAGTGAGGTTGTTTGGATCAGGACTGTAGTGTAGAGTGACCAGAAAGCAAGTGTGAAAAATTGAGATGGGAGTGGGGGGGTAATAGGAGCCTATACAAGAAAAAGACCCAAAAATCGGGACTGTCCCTATAAAATCATGACATCTGGTCACCCTACTCTAGTGTCGGATGTACATGGGTGGGCAGGTGCATACGCTGAACGGGCACGCTACTGCCTTCTCCTGGATGGCACCCAACAGACCTCTTTGGACATGCCCATCCTCTCTACTGGCTGCAGTCGAGAAGCTGCTTCTTCAGACTTTCCACCCCGCAATGACTACACGTGCAAGATGCACAGCTGCATGTGCAAATCCAGGATTGGACTTGTGAGAAGCCATAAACAAAAATAAACCCAGAACTCAAGTCAAGGCTGGCAGTATACTTGTCCGTCGAAGCGACGGGCGACTGCAACGAACCGGACAGTCTCACAGCCGAAGGTTGCAAGTTCTGTTCCCCAACACTTTGTGCATGCAGTCAGCTGACCACCTCGTACTGCAGTTACCTCTGTAGTTGTGTGTTGTTATGATACTCAGAGGCGGTTCCAGGCAGTAACTCGCTATCACAGCTGCCCGAGGCTGGGCAGCAGTGGTCAGAAAATGGCGTCTTCTCGCGTGTCTTCAAGTCACACCTGCAGAGCTGATGTTACCGCTAACAAGCTTTGAGTCCTACTAGCCCGGGAGAGCTATGGGAGCGGGAACTGGAATCTAGTCTGGCTCCTGCCCTGCCAACAAGATTGTCAACTAAGTTCCAGCAGAAGGGTCTTTACTTCCTGGGGATGGAGTAAAAGACAGAAAGAGCCGCAGGGGGTTGTTGATGTCAGCAGGAGCAGAACTGGAACCAAAGTGCGGGCTGTTTGAAAAGGTAGTGGTGTGATTTCCCCGCACGCAGGTCCTGTGCCTTATTGTTTAAGGGGCATCCCCCCCGTTTGTGTGTGTAACCGGGGTGCAGGCCAGGCTCCGTAGCTGGCAGCCTTGTGCTGAGGCCAATGTCTGACGAGGCCATGGAGATTGAACTTCCTCTTCGAGCTCATTAGAATGGTGGGTACTGCTGAACACCAGGCCCAAAGCGTCTCACACAGGGCTCCCCAAATCAATGGCTGCTTCTGAAAATATGGCCTCCGATGACTGGCCCGAGGCAACATGGTGCATCAGTGTCAGAGCCTGGTACCATACGCAGATCTCCTGACTCGGTGGCTCACCCACAGGGCCATGGATACTTCTAGAAGCTCACACCCTAAAGAGGCAGACGTATTTTTTACCCAGCAGTGCAACTCCCATCCCTTGTTAAACCCACCGCAGAGAGCCATTCCTTGCCTCCTTGTCTCAGACCCGCAGCTGTGTTAGTCTGTATCCACAAAAAGAACACGAGTACGTGTAGCACCTTAGAGACTAACCCTGGGTGACCTGCTGGTCCCGCTCTGTCTCTAAGGTCTGTGATTGTCCGAAGCAGCTACCCAAAGGCTCTCCCTGTTTCCCAAGTGAGTCTCGGGGAGTGAGAGATTTGGACGAGAGAAAGCTCTCCCCAGCCTGGAATTTCAGTTTCACGATGCCTAAGAGGAGGAGAGTGTAACTGATGGCTTGGCTCCAGTTCATGACGAATTCTATAGCTGGCTTGTTCAGACCTACTCCTCCAGCAGCCCTTTCCGTCAACTTCCCTTTCTGTCCCCGAGCCACTTACTCTGACCCCTGGGTGTTCGAGGTCACGGGGCAGGGGCACAACCTTGCTAAACTTCCCCTTCTCTCTGGTGGCGGCCGGGTTCAGTGCGCTGGTCTGGTTGGCTCTGCACAGCCAGGCTCTCTCGCCCTGAATAAATTCCCAGTAAATGACATCTCCAGGCAATTGCACTTTCCTGCAGGGACGCTGGTCCCCGTCTGTCCCTAAATGACTGTGTAACGAGGAGGCTCAGCTCAGGACAGGCTCCCAGCTAGGGGTTGAGTCAGGATTGAGGTGCCGTGGCAGAACTGGGAGTGGGGAGTCAGAGCCTGGAGTAGCAGGGGGTCTGCAGATGGGCAGGCAGGACAAAAACAGCCAGGGAGCCTGCAGGTTAGGAGAGAGAGGCCTTTTCGGAGCCCTGTGCACGTTCTACTGGTCCTAGTGGGCGGAGAGCAGGCACAGGCAGATCTCCTGGTACTATGGGCTTCGTGCACTGGAGACGTGGTCCCTGCCCTGAGGAGCTTAAACAATCTAACCAGGCGATACACCTGTGAGGGAGACGGGAAAGGAGGCAGCTGCTCACAAGCTGAGGAATTCATTGGTGCCTAGATGTTACGGCCAGATCTAGCCTGACCCACTGCACAGCCCAGATCAGACAGTGTCAGCTGGTGACTTCTGCCTCCCACCCCAGGCAGTCTGGATTAAAGACCCAAGTGATGGAGAACTGACCGCATCCTGTGGCAATCTGCTCTTGTGGTTAATTACCCTCCCCATTCAAAACAAGCTCCTAATTTCCAGTCTGCAGCAGCCTGACTTCAGCCTCCAGCTAGTGGATCTGATACGCCTCTATCAGCCAAAGTAAGGAGCCCTCTGGCATCAGATAGCTCCTTCCCATCGAGGTACTTCCAGAGCAGGATTAAATGACCTCGTAACCTTCCCATCGATAAACCAATTACATTAATCACCTTTATCTCCCTCCACAGCTGGTTTTCCAACCCACCCGTCAGTCTTATAGTCAGTCTTGTAGTCCTTTGAGCCCGAGCAATTCCATTTTGACGAGTTCCTTTTCTGTTCCCTTTTAAACTAGAATCAGGATTAAATGAGAAGCTGCTGAGGTTGGGGGAAGAGGGGAGTCAGTGGCTGGAAGAGAATGAGGCTGTTTGTTGCAGGCACAGGGAGAAACAAATGGAGCTTTACTCATTGGAGTTTCTTGGTCGACCTAGCATTGCTGGACTCTTTCAAGGGCCCTTTCTGCTCACTGGGGACATTACTCTTGTAATGAACTGCCTAGGGTGTCTACATCAACTCTACCCCTCTACCAAATAGAATCGGAACTGCTCGACTGTGTGCCATAGACTGCATACTGCAAGCAGTTGATGGAGATTCTCCTTTAGAACGAGTGAGAGGGCCCTGGGCTGTTGAAGCAGTAGGATCCGAGTTTCAGATGGTTCCAGCCTGGTGACAACAGTAAAGTTCCTAGCTGACCCTGCAGTTTTTACTCCAGCGCATCTCTGGACAGTTTATCACTATAGTTGTAGAACTGCGGATTGTCTATTCTACTGAGTATAGAAATCAGTGAAATAAATATTAGAAACGACTGAATTCTGCTGCCTGATTCTGAGCCCATAAATGAATCACATGCCAGCAAATCTGCAAAAAAGATCCCCATTGGCTGACATTCTGAGCACCTCCCCGCTGTGTATAGATTTACCTGCTCAACGTCCCTGTGAGGAAGGGGTGTAGCCCCATTTTGCAGATGGGGAGACTGAGGCACGGAGAGACAAAGTAACTAGCTCAAGGTCACCCAGGGAGCTTGTGGCAGAGCCAGGAACAGAGCCCAGACTTTCCCCCCAATCCAGTGACTTCACGACAAGCCCATCCTCTCTTCCTTGCCTATGTCACTTAATGGGCCAAATTCATCCCCTGGTGGCCATCCACTGACCTCAGTGGTGTGACCCCCTCCCAGGGGTGATTCCGACTCCTTTTTTATTTTCTAAGTGCTTGGAGATCACTTGGCTGAAGGATGCTGTAGAAATGCAAAATGTGTTCTAGATACCTCAGCAGCCTCGGGGGTCACCACCAACAGTTGGTTCTGAATTTCCTTGTGGCTACTTGCTTACAAACCATTATACAAAAATCCCCCCGCCCCCTTACAAACAATTTGCCTCCGTCCCTTTCTTTGTTGATTTCCTTTGCTGGCGGGGGGCCTTCGGCCCAATGCTGTTGGGTGTTTGGTTGTTCTCTGGCCTCTCTTTGCAGCTCTGGATGGTGGTAAGCCTCCCCCCCACCCCCGCTGATGCCTGAGAAGATAAGGGTTTGGTTCGAACATCGGAACCATTGAACATTGCGGTGGCTCTTGGCCAGGGCGGCTGGAGCAATGAGGCAGGCGGGCAGCTTGGAGAAAGCAGCGCCTGCAGCACGGCTTTTATTGTGCTGGAGAAAAGAGGTATAATTACATGGTAGGATTTTACAGCCCCTTCCTAGGCCTTGGATTTCCTGCAGTTAAATGCATGCACTTGTGTGGTCATGACCAAACACATCCCTGTGGTCTACGCTCCTGTTACCGAAACCTATAATTTTTGGAGGATAAACATCCTGGTTTCAGGCTCACAAAGCCAGCCGGAGCTCCCAGGTAAGGGTTTGTGGGACTTATAAGAGGGTCGGAATTCCTGCAGGAGACACGTAGAACGTCGAGCCCTGCAAGCCCAGGAGGGGAAGGATATAAAGCAAAAGGCTAACGGTGCCGATCCGCTTCCAGATTGTCTTGCCTGGATCCCAGCAGAGAAGGTACCGTCAGGGCTGGAAATGGCTTTGCCTTGGGTGTCTCTTTCTGCTGCATGCGTGAAACCTCCAGAAGAGAACAGGGCTGCGGGGTTGAGGTCAGGAGTCCCCTCCGTTGATGCTGGGCAGGAGAGCAGAGTGGAGATCAGGAAGCCAGGTGGGGTGCATTGCTCTCCACAGGGAAACAATCCCCCTCGGGAATCAACTATGGGAGCTGAGAAAAGAACAGGGCTGGGAGAAGCGAAAAGCCGGGGAGGCAGGATTTCTGTCCTGCTCAGAACAATAATAAGTGGCCTTTCTCCAGCCACTTGATCCGAGGATCTCAAAGCTCTTTACAAACATGAGCTAGTTATTCCTGGCAGATCCCCAGGGAGGGAGGTGGGGGGGGTCAATATAATCTCACTCTTGTTATAAAAGGGGAAACCGAGGCACAGAGAGAGGTCAGGCCATGGCCATGGTCTCACAGGGAGTCAGTGGCAGAGCTAGGATCAGACCTGGGAGTCCATGTCTTGATGCTCTCCCTCTCTCACGCCCACATCGTGCCTGGTTGAAAGGAGACGAACAAAGAGAGAGAGGCCATTCTGCAGGTACGAGGGAGGGAGGTGAAGAGGGAGCGAGGTCCTTGTCAGAGCATGTTGCTGCACAGCCCAGGAAGCCTAGGTTTGCTGGGGAACCAGTTCCCTTCGGCCTCACCTAGGAGGCAAGTGTCCCTGTCCCAGCCCTGGTGCAGCTGGGCTCAGGTGTCCTTCCTACCCTGTCACGCAGGGCCTGAGGCCAGGCTCTGCTGGCACTTGTGCCATGGGGAGCACCAGTGCGGCTGCCCCTGGCTGAGGACGTGTGTTCATTTTCCTAGCACAGACAAGGCCTTTGTGAAGGGAGATTTGCTTCACAAGCGGCAGCGAGAACCACCAATGTGCGGCAACCAGTCAGTCTGGTGGGGCAGGAGATGGCCCTCTGAGTCAGGACTGAAGCGGGGTGCGGATGCGGGGGTTAGGAGGAGCTGTGATACTGAAAGCGCTGGATGGCCAGTAAAACTGAGCTCCTGGCTACCACTAATGGTGGTTAAAAGTCCCAGAACATTTTTTGCAAGAGTCAGGGCGGTTAAACCAGGGATCCTGGCCAGATTGCAATTTAGGTGATTGGATTTAGCCTCCAGGTGCTCCTGGCTGGTTCATATGGATCCAGGGCTACTCTTCCCTCCCGTTCCTGAACGTCGACATAGTGTCAGTCTTTGCTGATAAACGGCTGGCGCGTTCCGTCCCAGAGGTGACTGCATTTCAGTGGGGAGCAAAGTTAAACGTGTTGATGAAACAAACTGCTTTGTCGCTCACCTGCCACACCAGCACCTCTGTGCCAGTGCAGGAGGCCATGGGAGCTTCCATAATGCCATGAGTTACCGGAGGTGGCGTTTGATTCACATACTCCCAAGGCATGACAGCAGCAGGGGTGAAATCCTGATTCCACTGAAGTCAATGGCAAAACCCCCATAGACTTCAGTAGGGCCAGGATTTCACCCTTAGTATCTAGGAGAAGCTTCCCCTAGGGTTGTCCCATCTATTATTGATAATATTTGTATTGCAATCACGCCTGGAACCCCAGGCCAGGACCACCCTGCACTAGGCGCTGTACGTTTCTCATCTCTGACCTCTTGGGGGGGAAGGGGGTGGAGTCACTATTCTAGCCTTGCCTGCTTGGCTGAGATTGCCAGCAGTGGGGAGGCTGGAGGGAGCCGGTTGTGGGGATGGGCACCAGGCTGGACTGAAGCCTCCCGACACATTTCGCATGACGGTGGTGACTTTGGGCCACTAGTGACCCCAGCTGGGGCTGGTGCTCTAGGGAGGACGGTCCCATCTCACTTGCCACCCAGATTTAGCAGCTACAGTGAACTGCAATTGTCGTCAGTGATGAGGCCTCCTCTTGCTCCTGCAGAGTCCCCGTCCCGGTTCCCGATGGACGTCCTGCTGCTCCTCGTCCTCCTGGCGTGCACGTGGCGCTCCCCTTCTCTGGCTGCTCCTTTCACCTACCAGCTGGCCCGGCTCAGTTCCCAGCGGAGCAGCTGCAAGCCCATCCCCAGCAGCATGACCCTCTGCCACGGGGTCGGGTACAATGAGATGCGGCTGCCCAACCTGCTGGGCCACGAGAGCATGAAGGAAGCTCTGCAGCAAGCCGCCTCCTGGGTGCCACTGCTCACCAAGCAGTGCCACGGGGACACCAAGAAATTTCTGTGCTCGCTCTTCGCTCCTGTGTGCATCAGCGACCTGGAGGATCCCGTCTACCCTTGCAGGTCCCTCTGCGAGGCGGTGAGAGACGGCTGCACCCCTGTCATGGCCGCCTTTGGCTTCCCCTGGCCAGAGATGTTCAACTGCGGCAGGTTCCCTCGGGGGAACGAACTGTGCGTCCCGCCGGCCGGCCCGGATGACCGACTCCAGCTCACGAAGGAAGGTGAGGCCAGCAGCCAGGTGGCACTCGGTGTTTAGTCCGGAGATCCTGGCAAAGGGACCAAAGGCTCAACGTCAGGTCATCACAATCAAGCTCTGGCTCCGGTTCAGGGTTTAAGTGTGCAGTCTGCAGCTGTTTGCATGCTTGTGTATCATGTTACTTCCCCCCCCACACCCCCCCAAAAGTTCAAGCATTTGATTAAGTCTGTCTCCAAACACCAGGGGCCAGACAGAGCGCAGTGGCCTGGAAGCTAGTGCGTCTGTACGAAATGCCCTGGTCTCTCGGTCTACATATTTATATAGCCCTTGTCGCCAGAGTAGATTATAGATTTTAAGGTTAGCCGGGATCCAGTCTCAGCTCCTGCTAGCTATGGAATGTCATCCAGCGATTCCTGCATAGGACCAAATGCCTTGCGGTTGAATGAGAGCTTAACTTGTAGGTTTGATGTCACAGCTCCAAGAATGGACCCTGTCCCATGAAAAACAGTTCCAGTGGTTAATGACCCTCACTGTTAAAAATCTGCGTCTCCTTTCCAGTTTAACCTTTGCTGACTTCAGCGTCCAGCCATTGACTCTGCTGTAGCTTTGCTAGATTAAGGATTCCTCCTGCATGGGCAGTCTTCTCTGCATGTAGGTACTTATAGACCATGATCAACTCACCCATCTACCTTCTCATTCCTCTTCTCCTCACATCGCCTTAGTCGAGGCTGGCGACTTTTATAGCCTTCCTCTAAATCTCCTGAGCATACACCGGGCCAATGAGCATATCTCCTGGGCGAGCTGTACAGGTCAGCTGGCCACACCTGAGCCTCTGGTTTGAAATCGGGGTTTTCCTTCTCTCTGCCGAGGCTGAGAAGCCCGCCTGTCCCGGCAAGCCTTATTTGAAATCCCCCAGGCCTTGCTGAGAGATGTCACCAGTGGGTCTGCGACTGAGATTCACAGCTGTCCCACATATCAAGCTTCTCACTGAGAAGCTGAACAGACTGCGCTGGGAGGGGTGTTTGTCAGAGCGTGACTTGTGCTTGGAGCTTTCCTCCCGACTCTGAACTCCAGCGTTTCCAGGCTTAATTCAGTGATGGGTGACCAACAAAAGGGAAAACCTGGTTTCTTGATGCCAGTTTTTGTTTCTCTGGGATGTATAAAGAAGGCCTGAAAGGTGGCTTTTAAAAACAATTGATTTCTCTCTTTGCGTTTTACCTTAAAATATCAGGAACTTTGTCACTCTGAACTTTAGGGGGAACCGCACACACTGAAGGGCTCGGGAATGTGGCTTGTGAGCTTTCTCAAGCTGTGTCTGAAAGCCCTGAGGTGCTGGATCCTTAACAAAGGATGGTTTCCTCCAAGTGTTTTCAGGCAGTTGAGACACTTATTCCTGGTCTACGCTGCGGGGGGGTGTCGATGTAAGATACGCAACTTCAGCTATCTTATCCCGACTTACCTCCCATCCTCACGGAGCGGGATCGATGGCCGCGGCTTCCCTGTCGACTCCGCTACCACCACTCACTCCGGTGGAGTTCCGGAGTCAACGGGGAGCGTGTTCGGGGATGATATATCACGTCTAGATGAGACGCGATATATCGATCCCCGATAAATCAATCGCTACCCGCCGATACGGTGGGTAGTCTGGACGTACTCTTAGATAGGGTGACCAGATGTCCTGGTTTTAAAGGGACAGTCCCGTTTTTTGGGACTTTTTCTTATATAGGCGCCTATTACCCCCCACCCCTTGTCCCGTTTTTTCACAGTTGCGAGCTGGTAACCCCACAATTAGGTGTTAGCAGAAGCGGGTTTACAATGGCACCAGTGGCACCTGGCCCACGCTCAGAAGGGGCCCCGGTGCCCGGACAGGGCCACGCCCACTGCTCCCTGAGGCCCCGCCCCCACCTGGCCTTTTCCCCCTGAGGCCAGGCCCCCCCACTTCCTCTTCTCCGCTCCTTCCCTGCCTTGCCCAGCACTTACTCCTCTCTACCCCCTCCCCCCCAACCACTGCCTGCTCCTCCCTGTCTTCTCCTCCCCATGTGAGCAGTGGGCGGGGCCTCAGGGGAAGAGGCCGAGCAGGGGTGGGGCCTTGGGGCAGAGCACAGGGCGTGGCCACGGACAGGGCTGACAGGTCCCACAAAAGGTTCATCCAGCCCTGGTTGTTGGCGAAAACCAAAATAAAAGAAAAAGATTTACAAAATTCTGAATTAAAGTCCCTTTGCATCTCCGTTACTCAGGTTGAATTGCACAGAGAGCAGCTCTCCAGTCATCCATAGAGTCTTCCAGGAGAGGCAGATGTGATTTCTGCTCTATGTAAAACTCGAGAAACGTTCTTCAGCCTTGATCTGGGTTGTGCCGTCACAGACGGTTCCTTGCTCGCAGTTCTCAATGCAGCTCTTTCTTTCCCTGCCAGACGCAGTGTGCGCAGCCTGTATCAGCCGAGGGCACAGCGAAAAGGAGTTCCTGGAAAACTTCTGCAGTCAAGATTTTGGTGAGTCGAAAATGTCAGGGCTCCCCCGCAGCTGTCAGCTGGAAAATCAGACTCGTCAGCCGAGAGGAGAGGGGGCTGCTGGGGGCAAGGGGCGAAAAACAACTTGTCCCCTCCTAGAACAGACCAGTGTCTGCCTAGAGCAGCAGCTGGTCCCCAGACTGGCCATCGTAAGGCAGGAGTCCCTGCAATGTGCCTGATTCTGCATCTTCCCCAAGGGTGGGGAAGAGCTCCTTCCTGATCCCTGCCCATGGTCACGTTATGCCCAGAGGCTCGTGAGTGGTCGCTGTAAATGAGTGGCCTCCTCTCAGGCACCTCATGGCCTCGGAGCAGCTTTGCAAGTGGCCCCTCGCCTCAGTTTCCCCCTTGGACTCCAGTGACTTCAGTACAAGCCTGCCCTCCAGTCCATCACGGGTTATTACAAAAGGCACTGCCTAAGTCCACAGTCAGCATTGTCCGTGTCACCACCCGTGCATGTGGGCTTTAAACCCTATCTTCCTTCTCCATCCTGGTGTCTCCCACCAGACCTGGACTCTTAACAGTCCTCCTCTGCTGGGACAGCCACCCCAGTCCTTCCTTCTGGGGTACAGCCCTGCTCTTCCCAGCAGAAACCCCCACAGCTTCTCTGCTGGGAGCCTCCCAGGGTTCCCTGGCACCCAGCCCCCCAGCATGGAGACCCAGCAGGTAAGCCCCTCTGCTGCTCCCCTACTTCCAGCCTTCTCTAGCCCTTGGTACCAGCTCTCCGGCTTAGAGTCAGCGGGCATCTCCCTCTGCTGCTCTCCTGCCTCCACCCTCTCCCAGGACCCACCTTCTGTCTCTAGCCACTCTCTCTGAGGCCTCATATAGCCCCCAGGTGCAGCCCTGCCCTCTTCATTAGCCCAGCTGAGCGCACACTGAGTCCTGCTTCATTAAATGAGCCAAAGACAGTCGCCTTTATAGTTACATCCTAAGCTCATGTAACTGCAGAGTCAGATGCTCCTCTTAGTAACGTCTCACTGCGCTGGCTGCTGCTGTACTTTCCTGCAGCAGCGAGTTCCACAGATGAGCTTTTGTCATTCCTTTGTGCGCTTCCGTTTGGCCGAGCGCC
Source organism: Gopherus flavomarginatus (assembly GCF_025201925.1). NCBI lineage: Eukaryota > Metazoa > Chordata > Testudines > Testudinidae > Gopherus > Gopherus flavomarginatus. Next base: position 365,989,229 of record NC_066617.1, on the reverse strand, counting down.
CCCTTTGTTTCCCTGCATTCTGTTCAATGCCCACTGACTCCCTCTCTCCCGCAGCCCTGAAAATGAGCGTCAAAGCGCTGTCCAGCGTGGACGGAGATTTGAAAGTGACCCCAGAGCTCAAGAGCCGGACCCTCTACAAGCAGGGAAGCTGGTCGGAAGAAGAGCTGAAGAAGCCAGTCCTGTGGCTGACACACGGCGAGACCTGCGCCTGCGAAGAACTCCGCGGGCAGGGCACTGTGGTCCTGGCCATGGGCCACAAGGCGGCCGGCCGCTTGGTCATCTCCTGGGTGAGGAGGTGGCAGCGAGGGGAGAGGGAGCTGAAGAAATTCACCCGGGCTGTGCGGAAGATCCAGTGCTAAAGGGGAGGGACGCGGCTTTGCGCTGAGGTCGTCTCCCTCCCGCACGTGCTGTGAATTCTTCCCACTCCAGCCGGAAAACGTCTTAGATTTAGCCAGGCTCTTACTGTGAAAACAGCCCCCCCTTCTCCCAGTCACTGACAGACCCATATGGCGTTCAGAGGGGATCCACAAACTCAACCAGGAAGCATCCTCCGGAGGGTGTGTGCAGACCAAGGAGACCAGAGGCACAGACAAGCCAGTCCCCCTCCCTCAGGCCCATGCGGTTAGCTGTAGGGCAGGGGTGGCCAGCCTGAGCCTGAGAAGGAGCCAGAATTTACCAATGTACATTGCCAAAGAGCCACAGTAATATGTCAGTAGCCCCCGCATTAACTCTTCCCCCCTCCCAGCACCTCCCACTTACTGGCAGCCCCACTGATCAGCACCTCCCCCTTCCTCCTCACATCTCCTGATCAGCTGTTTCAAGATGCAGGAGGCTCTGAGGGGGAAGGGGAGAAGCGAGGGCAGGGCAGGCTCAGGGGAGGCGGCGGGAAGGGGTGGAGGGGTTTAGGGCCTGTGGCAGAGCCAGGGGTTGAGCGGTGAGCGCCCCCCCGGCACATGGGAAAGTTGGTGCCTGTAGCTCCAGCCCCGGAGTCGGTGCCTGTACAAGGAGCCGCATATTAACTTCTGAGGAGCCGCATGTATCTCTGGAGCCACAAGTTGGCCATCCCTGGTCTAGGGAGAAGATGCTGGTGGCCAGGAGAGAGGTGAGATCCCAATAAACTTCATCCCTGTGTCAGAGAAGGGCGAGCTTGTGGGGAGACATGGGAGAAAGGGGGTGAGGGGTGCCAGCCAGGGACTGAAAACAGCAGCAGTCACGTGGGGCAATGGGTGCCTAAACCGACCTCCTGAGAGACTCCAAATGCTCCGTCTCCACCTCCATCTCCTCGCCCCTCCTGCAAATCTGAGGCCAGGTTTTTGTATCTCCAAGCGTTCCAGTGTGTGTAGATAAGGTCTGTGACTCTGCGCCAACTGACCAATTACACGTCCAGTTAGTTACCGGCATGCAAAGTTACTGTGGCTGTGCGTGCAACACTAATAACTGCCCGTGCAAACACCTGCATGTGTTGATGGCAAGTATACTGCCAGTTTGGGCTCAGCTTCGGAATTTGCTTTAATAAAAATATTCTGCTCATTAATCAGCCGCTTGTTGATCTTTGGCCACATGAGCCCAACAAAGGACTCCCCAGTGAACTGTCAAGCAAACAGCGTAAATGGAAAAGACCTGAATCAGTGCCTAGTCCAAGGGTGGGCAAATTATGGCCCGCGAGCCGGATCCGGCCCACAAGCTGTTTTAAGCTGGCCTGCGAGCTCTGGCTGGGGCATTGGGTAGGGGGCTGGAACAAGCAGCTCCCAGAAGCCATGGCATGGCCCCTTCCAGCTCCTATGCGCTCCAATGGAAGCTACAGGGGTGGTGCCTGCAGATGAGGCAGCGTGCAGAGCCTCTTGGCCACGCTTCTGTGTAGGAGCCAGAGAAGGGATATGCCACTGCTTCCTGGAGCCACCTGAGGTAAGCGCCACTTGGAGCCTGCACCCCTGAGCCTCTTCCCACACCCCAACCCCCTACCCCAGCCCTGACCCCCCTCCCTCTCTCCAAATCCCTCAATCCCACCCTCCTGCACCCCAAACCTGTCATCCCCAGCCCCACCCCAGAGCCCACACCCCCAGCCAGAACCTGTACGCCTTCGTGTACCCCTGCCCCAGCCCTGATTCCCCTTCTGCCTGCCAAACCCCTTGGTCCCAGCCCAGAGCACACTCCTACACACCAAACTCCTCATCCACAGCCCCACCCCAGAGCCCCGCACCCCCAGCCAGAGCCCTCACCCCCTCCCACACTCTAACCCCAATTTTGTGAGCATTCCTGGCCCGCCATACAATTTCTATTCCCAAATGTGGCCCTCGGGCCAAAAAGTTTGCCCACCCCTGGCCTATTCCATCTCTTCCAGTGCAGGACTGCCCCCTCCTGGGAGGTATTCTCTGCTGCTCTGGCCAGCGCAGCCAGGTTTAAATAAGTTCAACGGCTTGATTTTCTCACAACCCATTCCCCTAGCCTGCAGCCTAGCAAACCTCCCTAGCAGGAAACACTTATGTAATCTCACGCCCATTCTCAGATACAACTTGAGACAGGGTTTTGTAATGCGCACCGAGCCAGGCAATTTCTGGTGTCTCCGGTTTTCCAACTGTCAGGTAGGTTAATAATAGGAGTGAGATGCAATGGGTGAAGTCTTGTTCCAGGTGGAGTCTGGCTGCAGCTTTACAGTCAGGCTCCAAGTAAAGACACCCACAGTATCCAGGGGCTGAAACAGTTAAGCAGGCCCATATCTCGGGCCAAAACAAAGTGGCATGCAAGGCTGGGCATCGTTTGGGTGGGGTGGGGGTGGGGGTGGGGGAGTCAAAAGCAGGACAGTGACTGGCAAGCAGTAAGAAAGCCAAGTAGCCAGAAGTGCCAGTAACATGGCCCTGAGAGAAAGCAAAGAGAGAGAGAGCTTTTTGGGCACAGTGCAGGCAGGAAGGGCAGGCGTGGAACAGTGACCAAAGGAACCGGCGTCTTCTGCTGTTCAATTCCCACTGTGTTCAGGGAAACAGAACTTTCTGTATCATCTTTGTAAATAAACAAGGTAGAGGCAGGTGTTTCTGATGCTATCCTTGATTTCTCCTCCTGCCTGCACTACTCCATATTTGGTTAATTACTCAGTTCCAAAGGGGTGACATTTGCCTGGGGTCATCTCTTTCGCTCACGGCCCTTTACAAAGCTGGATTTGCATGTGTCTCTCCGTTGTACAGATGGGGGAACCGAGCATAGAGAGATGGGGAAACTTGCCCAATGTCCTATTACAAACATGAGTCAAAACAATCTGTGGCATTTCTAGGGCTCACGTCACCCTGACATCTCAGCGCCAGCGGCTGCGGGGGAGCGGCGACATTTGCCACATTGTTTCTGAAACAAATAGTTTACACGTGGAGAGAGGTGTTAAAAAAAAAAAAGGCGCTTGGCGCCAGTGGCAAGAAGCAGCCCCAGCAGTTCCTGGCCGCCTGGGGCGCTTCTGGGGTGACTGGTGGTGCTCGGCCGGTGGCGGCTTCGAGTTGCAGGACAGACCTACCAATCGGTGTCATGGGACACCCCGACGTTCTAAGAACCCTCCTGTTCAAAGAGAAACAGACGGCGGGCGTGGGAGGGGATGGGCCAGAGGATCTCCATAGGGATCCTCAGCCAATTTGGGGGTAGCCCCCAAAGGAAAATCCCCCCGGCTGATCCTGAGCAGGAGCCCATTGCTAAGGGGACCCGCGCAATCCACCGCCAGCCCCAGCAGGTAAACAGTCCTCGTGAGCGACAGAAATGGCGAGAATTCCCCTCTCGGGGCCCAGGAGAACGGGTCCCTCCAGGGCAAGGCTGGGGGATGGGTTGGAGCCCAGGAGAGCGGGATCTGACTGGGGGAGGCGTGCGGGTCTGTATTCGGGGAGGGGGGATGAAGACATGTGCTGATGGGGAGGGTGCAGTGGATAAGGGGGTAGGTGTGGCCTGAGCCCCAGCATCCGAGTCCCAGAGCAGCTTCACAACTCCTTAAACCAGAGGTGGGCAAACTATGGCCCGTGGGCCACATCCGGCCTGCAGGACCCTCCTGCCTGGCCCCTGAGCCCCTGGCCTGGGAGGCTCATCTCCGGCCCCTCCCCCACTGTTCCCCCTCCCCACAGCCTCAGCTCACCCTGCCGCTGGCGCAATGCTCTGGGCCGCAGGGCTGCAAGCTCCTGGGGCAGCCCAGCTGCAGGGCCGTGGTGACAGCATGGCTGGATCCAGCCACCGGTGCTCCAGGCAGCGTGGTAAGGGGGCAGGGAGCAGCGGGGGTTGGATAGAGGGCAGGGGAGTCCGGGGGGGTTCGGGGCAGAGGTGTGGATAGGGGTCGGGGTGGTCAGAGGGTGAGGAACAGGGGGGTTGAATCGGGGCAGAGGTCCCAGGGGGCAGTCAGCAAGGAGTGGGGAGGTTGGATGGGGTGGCGGGGGACAGTCAGGGGCAAGGGTTCTGGGGGCTGTCAGGGGACAGGGAACGGGGGGGTTGGATGGGGCAGGAATCCCAGGGGGAGGCTGTCAGGGGGCGAGAAGCAGAGGGGGTTTGGATAGGGGGTGGGGGCCAGGCCACACCTGGCTGTTTGGGAGGTACAGCCTCCCCTAACCGGCCCTCCATACAATATCCAAAACTCGACGTGGCCCTCGGCCAAAAAGTTTGCCCGCCCCTGCCTTAAAGTGTCTCCATCTCTCCCTCTCCCCAAACTATCCAGGGTCTGGGTTCTTCCGACACGGTGATCTCTGGCTCCCCTACGTCATCCAGGGCAGATGTGGTCCCCCAGAGTCTGTTCCCCCTGCCTGCCAAACGCTGGTGCAGCTTCCCACCCTCCACAGAGCGATGGGTCAGCGAGGACGGGGTCCCCTTCCACGTCCACCAGGAAGACGGCATCCGGATCTGTGACGGCTTCCTGCTTGGGCACTGCCCCCAGAAGGAGAACTGCCTGCTCCACCACACCCGCTACCCCTTCCACTGGCAGATCATGGGGAGCAGAAGGGTGGCGTGGCAGAGTCTGAGCGACTCATCTCAGCGTCACTTGGAGAAACTCTACAGCGACGCTAAAAACAGCCTTGTGTGGTTCTTGGACAGGTACAGGATGGGAATGCTCCCACCCCATCTGTCCCCCGATCTCCCAGCTGCTCCCATTCTGGCCAGGGCAGGAGCAGGGGTGGCTCTAGCTTTTTTGCTGCCCCAAGCATGACAGTCAGGCAGCCTTCGGTGGCACACCTGTGGGAGATCCCCAGTCCCGCGACTTTGGCGTATCTGCCACTGAATTGCCGCCGAAATCGTGGGACCGGCGGACCTCCTGCAGGCAAGCCGCCAAAGGCTGCCTGACTGCTGCCCTCGCAGGGACCAGCAGGGCGCCCCCCGCAGCTTGCCGCCCCAGGCACATGCTTGGAGCGTACGGGGAATGCCTCAGATTTCCCTCACTGGAGGTGTTTTGGGGAACAGCTACCCCGGTCCCAACACCTCCCAGAAAAGACGACGGGTGAGATTATTTTCCCCTCTTAGGAACCGCTTGTTTGGGATCCTGGACCTGGACACCATGGAGCTGGGCTATTTGGACGTGGTTAACAGAGTGAGGCGGCTGGGCAGCACCTCGGACTGGAAGCAGAATCCCCGCTTCCACACCAGGTGGCAGGTGTACTGGAAGCATAGAGACACGTGGCAGCGTTACGAGGAGGTGATGGGAGGAGGCTGGATCCCAAGGGTGGGGGGCAGCTCTCCAAAGTAGGGCTGGTGCATCCTGGGGAGATGGGATGGCCAACCCAGGGTTGGATGAAGATGGAGACTGATTTCCCAGGATGGGACGGTTCCTCCAGGGAAGATCTGGGTCCTGTTGCAAGGAACAATGCGTGTACGGGTCTTACTCTTTCAGTCATGCTAAGGGTTCGACTCCCCTTCCTCTCTCTGCTCAGCCTGTCCCCCGCGATCTCCTCGCAGCCTTTGAGAGGGGCTCCCAGGAACCCACCTTTCGGTTCCAGGGCCAGCTCTACACCCTGGATCTGAGGCCCCCTCAGCAGAGCACTGAAGAGCAGGGATCTGTCCAACCCATCCAGATTCAGCGCCGACCTGCCTACCACTCCCTAAGCTGCATGGCACGGTATCTGTGGTAAGTGACTCCCTGGGTAGTTCCATGGCTGGAGGGATCTGAGCTACGTTCTGACTGGCCAGCATCTCCCATCTCCTTATCTCCTTAGGACAGTCCCTAGGGGCTCCCAGGGACTCTTCCATCCTTCCACATCCATCATCCCCGGAGAGAGACCTACAGACGGGTATTGTGGCCCATACCCAGCCACCTGGGTTCCCCAGCCACCTCGTGGCCAGGCCTTCCTTCATGCAGAGGTGGCCCCATCAGAAGCGGTGTACCGCGAGATCTGTGAGCTCTTCCACGCATCTCTACCTGAGGACACGGTGCTGGTGCTGAGGATTTACAGGATCCGGAACGATGCACTCTGGAAAAAATACAGCAGGTAGGAAGAGGAATGGCTGTTGCGAGAAATGGGGCAGGGGTCAGATCAGGCCCCCGGCTTTAGCCCCGCCATTAAGCCATTGACGCCAGTGCTGTGGGCATGACTAGATGGGTTATCTTCTCTGGGTGGGCCGAAGGGAGGTGTATCTAAGGCTTGGTTCAGGAGACCAATTCCAGGGATACAATCATCTGGCCTCAGAATTTTCCTCAGTGCTGCCAACCCTGTTGTCTTGCGGCTGACCTGGGGTGTGTCCTTTCGGACCATATCCGGCTCGACAGAAAGACTTCAGAGGGCCTCAGGAAATAGGCGTGCTGTGAGGAGGGACATCAAAGCTGAGGGGCTGGGAGCCGGGACAGCACAGCATCAGGGGATGCCCAGGGGAGAGAGACCCCAGGGGAGGGAGAGCTGCATCAAGGAGGGGCCCCTCGCCTGGGCCTGAAGGAGCCACCTGGGACCAGTCTCGTGGGAAGATTGAGGGGACTGAGGGTGGGATGAGAGGAAGAGGCACTGAGGAGTTTGGAGGCAAAGGGGAACGGGGCTGGAGAGCAGGTCAGGATGAAGGAACGTTTTGTGGTGAATTGGGGAGGGCTGAAGGCCGAGGGAAAGGAGGCGGAGGGTAGAGAGGCTGACGATGATGAGCGAGGGGGTGAGGGAGACAAGTGAGTGATGGGGTTGGAGGTTGAGAGAAGAAGAGAAAAGTCCCAGCCAGAGCCTGGGGTGGAGAAGAGGAAGCGGGGTGGGATGGACCAGGAGAGGAGAGGGAGCTGGGAGAATCCTGAGCAGAGAGAGGAGTGGGGCTGAGGGAGTCGCCTGAGGGACTCAGTCCCTGAGGCTGGAGGTGCAGGACCTGACTGGGCAGGAGATGTTGAGCTGTTTAGTGAGGAAGACGCAGGACGGCAGGAAGAGAGAATATACGCGTCATAGGGGGAATTGGGCTCATGTCTGGATCCCCCGCGGAGGTGCTCAGTGGCCAGGGGAGCATATACTGGGGGTGCACCAGGATGGGGGAGCAGTGACTCTAAACTCCCTTGTTTCTCCTTTGCACCCACCGCAGCCAGAAGGCGCGAATGTCCCGAGGACTCTCGGCCCAGGAGAAGCGGCTCCTGGAGAGGCACCTCTTCCACGGGACCTCAGCCGACAACGTGGAGCCCATCTGCCGGCTGAACTTTAACCCCCGTCTCTCCGGGAAGCACGGCGCCCTTTACGGCCACGGCAGCTACTTCTCCTTCTACGCCAACTGCTCCCACAACTTCGCTCCGGCCAACCACGCCGACCGCCGCCACATGTTCCTGGCCAAGGTCCTGGTGGGCAAGTGGGTGTTAGGGAGACCTGGGTACACCCAGCCGCCGGAGAGGGAGCCTGGCAGGCGGCGCTACGACTCCTGCAGCGATGACACCCGAGAGCCCGCCGTCTACGTGATCTTCGACAACTCCCAGTGCTACCCCTACTTCGTGATCTGCTACAAACTGCTCAGCGACCCCGTGACGCTGGACGGCGTCAGAGCCGGTCCGTTGGCAGGGAACAGCTCCCCAGTGGGTAGGGTCATGCAGCCCAGCTTTTCCACGCTCTAACCACTCTCTGTAGGGTTCTCACAGCACGGTAACGAGAGAATGCGCAGCTTGTCCAGCATCCGTGATAAGAACAAGCAACCCAGCTTGTGGAGGCTTCAACCCCCCCCCCCGTCATCCTACTGGAATATGATCCATCCCCACAACCCCATTCCCTCCACCCTACTCTTACTGCCTTCCTGCCCCGAGACCATCCACCAAAGACTGCTCATGACTCCAGCGCCTGGGCAAACACCATTTGCTTCGCTGCCCTGAAGGAGGCACCTCTCAGCTCCATACAACTGTCCCTCTCCTCCTGGTCTCGCAGAAGTGTCAGAAAGTGGAAACTCCATCTGGAAATCCCCCCCACTCAATTTCACTAATGCTGGGAATAGGCAGTGCTGGGGTGTGAAATTCATTTTGTTTTCACCCATCCCATCCAAACTTCCCTGCGGAATACCCCCATCTCCTTGCCTAATGGTAGTAGTGGTATTGTCTAGGGATTAAATAGTGGGTGAAAGTTATGTTTCCGTGAACACAAATCCTCTCGTCTGTGACTCTGGGTGCTGCATTTGCTTATGGGAAGTCAGGGTTTAAAGGGCTGAGAATGACACCCCAAGTGGCTGGGGGCTGAGGTGTCTTGTTTGAAAAATAAGCCTTTTAAACAATAAATTAAGTATCCCGGCTCCATCGGAAGAGCCTGCATCAGAGCCAAAGAGCAGCGGCATGTGCGTGACAGAGAGCACCTGAATGAGCCGGCGTGTGCAGGGCTTCCAGTTTTGGTTTTCCTCCAGGAGGGTGTGAGGTTTGGGCTAAAGTGGGAAAGCTGCAGGGATCGCAGAGAGACCAGCAGGGCAATAATTTCCCATATTTGGGGGGAAGAGGCTGCATGGGGAGCCCCAGTTCATTTTTCATAGGGGGAGGGAGTTTTATGCATCCCTGTGTGTGACACTCTCTAATCTCCCCTCACCCCTAGCAGCGGGAGCAGGGGTGGCCCAGTGTGGGGGCTCAGACATGGACTGCTCCCATGTAAGGTGACCAGAACACAAGTGTGAAAAACGGGGACACTTTTTTCTGGGGGGAGGGGGCATGGTTGCCTATATAAGACAATGCCCCTGATACCGGGTGTGACGGGTTTGGCCCCTTTGGGGTGTCACCTGATGTGCAGGGGTGCCACTGAGTCAGCCTATTCTGCCAGCCTGGGTCCCCTTTACCTGGCCTTGCTGGGTTAGGCTCACCAACCTCTTCCAGCCAAGCGCACAGGCAGGGCCACACCCAGCTGCACAGAGAGAGACAGAACCCGCTCTGGAAAGATTCAGCCTGCGGGGCTTGCCCCGACACTGTCCACTCCCTTTAAGGGGGACAAACCCAAAGCTTTTATGAAATTCGCCCCCTCCCTCACTGTGGAGGGAGATAGGCACAACTTCTTCCCCCCCCTCCCCCAGTTAGAAATGACATAAACTGGGTTATATGGTAAAGAAGAAATACATTTATTAACTGCAAAAGGTGACTTTTAAGTGAATATAAGAGAGAACAGGCAGAACAAAGCAGATTAATGATCAAATAAAGCAAACCATGTAAACTAAGCTTAATACACTTAAGAACCAGGTTACAAAATGAAAATTCTCACCCTGAATGTTATTTTAGGTGGGTTGCAAAGTTTCTGTGGTTCAGCGTTCCAGTTCTATTCCTTTTCAGACCCCTGTCTCAGTCTGGACTCCCCCCTGCCTTCCCTTCAGGTGGCTTTTGCAGTCTTTTTTCTTGGGCAGACAGGCCATGGAGAAGAGGACTCCTGTTTGCCTTCCTCCCCATGCTTAAATAGGATTTGCACAAGGCAGGAATCCTTTGTTTCCCAAACTCCCCCCTCCCTTCCAGTGGAAAGTTACAAGAAGTGCCAGGTAATGTGTAGTATCAGGTGACAAGACCTCCTGACTGCAGGATCACAGTGTCTATGAGTCAGTGGCAGTAGGGAGCCCTCAGGAAGGCCAAGTCTTTTCACAGTCCATTGCCCTCGCTGACGGGCCATCCGCCCCATCTGGCTTTTCCATTGTTGAACCTGAAGCGTGAGCAGTGGGCATCAGCCAAAGTAGCACAGTTGAAATACAGATTGATATTCCTAACTTCAGATACAGAAATGAAACAGGCACACACATGGATAATCCCATTCAGTAAATCAGAACCTTCCCAATGATCTCCCATGTGAGCCATCTGGCATAAAGTATCTCTCAGTTCTGTCATATTCATATTGTAAGCATATTGTCACAAAGGATATGGAGTGAAACATCCGGTCACCCTAATCCCAGGTTGCCTGGAAATGGCCAAGGTGCCCCTAGAGAAGAGGAACCTTTTCAGGGTGCTCGCAGCAAAGCGCCAGGGGGGCTCAGCCCAGCGTCGCTGCCCCTGGCCCTCTCCGGCGAAGGGGCGGCGCCGCGGCCTGCACAGAAGGGGCCAGTAACCCGAGCCAGGCTCCTGCCGTGTCTTAGGTAACGCGATCAATAATTGAGTGGGTAGCGAGGCTGAGGGGGGCTGCTGGTCTTTCACTGCCAGCGGTGCCCGAGCGAGCGCCGAAAGGCTCCGCAGACCAGCCTTGGCTGCAGGTTGGCAAGGAACAGACAGGTAGGTGCTCGTCTCATCTGATGGGGGACAGGGGCAGCCCCAGCAGGAAGATACAGAGGCAGCCAGAGGTGGGGAAGCCGGTACAAATTACCAGGGCCCGGCAGTCTGGAAGGGGGCCCGGGGCCTGGCTTCGTCGGCCCTGTTTAGCCAGTCCGCCCTTGCTGGGGGGCCTGAACCCACTCTCAGCAGCCCTGGCGGCAGCAGATACTGGGGCACGGCCCTCAGACAGCTCTGGGGCAGGCAGCCCGAGGCTGGCCGAGGGGAATCCAAGAGGCGGCATTTTCCTCTGGCTACACTTCATGCCCTGGTGTGAGTGGGGCAGGAGAGGGGCGTGAGACCGGGGTGTTGGGGGAAGGGCTGCGGCTTTTAGCTCATGGGTAGAGCCTCATACACTAAGCTCTAGAGGTCCCAGGTTTGATCCCGCCTGCTGACAACTGGGGTCTGTTGGCGTGATACCTGCACCATGGGCTGCAGTGGGGCTTGGCACAGGGACAGCCGGGGCAGCTCAGGACCACCTTGGGGGGCCTCCGACGCTGGAGGAACTCCTGAGGAGCCTGCTAATTGGATTTCCTGATGGAAAGCCAGACTCGTGGCCTGGGGGGATGGGGGGGCCTGAGTCTTATCCCTGTGAAGGAGAATCTCAGCGTAAACAGCTCCCAGCAAGCTCCTGCTCTCAGACGTACTGTGGGCCGGGGAGCCTCTCGGGCCACTCACTGCTGTAGCCGAGAGCAGACCCCAGGCTGAGCCGTCATCTCGCCCTTTCCTGCAGAGAGCCAGGCAATCTCTGCAGACAGGTTACGCAGGCTGAAATCTGCTCCCCGTCCCCTCACGCCTGGGAAATCCAGGCCCCGAGTTTTGGGGAAGCTCCTGTAGCTGTAGGGCCGGTGATACATGGGTTTAGGGCTGCAGGGAGCTTCCCACCACCAGCGAGCCAGCTCCTCTGCTGAGCAGCCAGCCTGACCTGGCCTCCCTGAGGGGCCGCTCGCTAGCACCAGAGGCAGCACGGCTAAAGGATGGAGCAAGGGCCTGAGCCCAGCGCTGAGGCCGGTAACAGTAACTGCTGGCATCAGTGGCTCCCGACCCCGCTGTAAGGGAGATGAAGCAACATAAGCCTCTGAGCTGGGGCTTTCAAATGGGCGCCTAGAGAGAGGCTTTGAAATCCCATGGGGGCCAAGCGCCTCCAGCTTCTTTGGGCTTTGGTGGGAACTATGGGGTGATGAGCCCCTAAGAAACCTCAGGGCTTTTGTGCCTCACTTCAGATGCACAAGTTTGGAGACTGTGGCTGTAATGGCCCTGTGCCTCAGTTTCCCCATCTGCAAGATGGGGGGGGCGCGGTTGCACCTATAAGAGAGGAATGCAGCAACTAAGTAGTTACTATCATATGTGTAAAATGCCAGATGAGGCCAAACCAGACTCTTCCTGGGCTGGGAACCTAACCGCCCCCACAATTTATTCTGGCTGATTGTCCCTTGTGAAACATCTCCACGTGTTGACAGCTCTGCTCAGACGCTGAGAGGAAGCAGCTGGGCTCTGCGTCTGCCGCAGGAGGCAGTGGCAGGGGGGAATGGGACGTAAAAATCCCCACCCCACCCCTGTTGGCTAGGTTATGCCTCAGCTGTATTCTGGTAGATCTCACAAGCTTTTCCAGTGCTTTAGGAAGATACAATTCCCACCCCGGTGAGCTCACAAGCAGCAAGTGAAGGGTATGAAATTGCTGGTAGTAGTAGTAGTAGGCTGTTATCCTCTGATGAGGGCCAGCCACTCAAGGAGGATACGTAACATCCCTGGCCCAGCAGGTTACACACTCACCCAGATAGATCCATGCTCTGGCCCTCTCACCCACCCTTTGGTCTCTAGGTCTGTGGGGCTCCCACCCACTCTCTGCTCTGTGCTGCTGCTGAGATGGTCTCCCCAGCCATTGCTCTGGCCTTCATCCCCTTCCTGGTCACTCTGATCATCCGCTACCGGCACTACTTCCTGCTCTTCTACCGGGCGGTGCTGGTGCGCCGGCTGCAGGACTGCCTGACAGGCATCTCCCGGGAGGAGCGGGCCTTCCAGTACGTCCTCACGCACGCCATCCCCGGCGACCCCCACCACATCCTTGAGACCTTCGACCAGTGGTGCTACCACTGCGAGTACCTCAGCAACGTGGGGCCTCACAAAGGTAAGGACTCATCCAGCCCGGAGGGGGCAGGGCACTGAAATGCAGCCGCCTCTGGGGCGGAACCCAGCAGTGGTTCAACAGCACACAGCAATATCACATGACCATTTGAGACAGGAAGAGAGGGGGAAATAGCAAATCCACTGGCAACGTAGGGAGATGTAAAACGTACTGTAAGTACCCCAGATGGAATTTGGCCAGGACACAGGAGTTCAGTCCCATTCTATTAAGTTTTTATACCATGCCCATCCCTGGTATCTGAGTGCATTAACCCCACAACTCGTGTGAGAAATACCCGGTGAGCGTTAGTGGCCATAAGTAACTAATTTTATGTCCCCTCCCACTCTATGCAGCCCCTCACCACCACACTGGGGCCTTAATTTGGTACTGCCCCAGCACGCTCCCTGCTGAATCATATACTGTGGTGACAACAGCAGGGCTTCTGCCCCAGCACCAGCCTGGCCCTCTTACTACATTTCTGTGCTGCCCAACACAATTGCTCAGAACTTCAACACTGGGCACAGAACGCAGCTCCTTCTGTTCCAACCTCTGCCAAGTGAGAATCCTCATTAACAGCTGTGCAGTATAGGGCTTATGACACACAGGAGAGCAGACCTCAATCCAACTAGAACAGGGCAGTGGTGTACACAGCCACTAGGCAGCTCATCATGGTGTTTTGTGCTGCTGTTCTCCCTTTGAACCGGGTGGGCATGACAGACCTGTGCAGGAGATTAACATTTAACACCCAGATGCTGTCATTCTCTTTATCCCAATCAAATTCCACACGAGACCTCACACTGGAAGAGCCAGAATTAATGCATGTTCTGCAGGGAACTCTGAGCTATCAGTGGACGTCGGTCAAGCGTGCCAGGCCAGTGCAGGGATTCTTCCCTCTAAATAGATCGGGCTCAAGAATTGCTGCTGTGGGAGCTGACCAACCTTTCCACTCCAAGGCTTCTAGAGAGCACACTCTGTTAGCCAGGAGTATGCTGCCTAGTGGTAAAGGCAGCTGCTGTAGCTAAGCCAGATTGGGGGTCTGAATCCTCACTAGAAGGCTCCATGGGGAAGAGTTTTGAAGCAGAATACCCCAGGCTGGAGGAAGAACAGACTCCTGGCCTCTCAATGGGACAGGATGAAAGCGTCTCATATAGACACAATCACAAATGAAAGCTCCCATGCGGGAAGCTGGGATTAGAACTGTGCTCCTTTGGCTCCTAAGCCCTGGGCAGCCACCCTGGAGCTACAGGGGAGCCCCTCTAGGCCCTCCCTTTGTCCTCTTGGCAGGCCTGGGCAGAAGAGCAAAGCCCAGCCTCAGCCCCAGCCCCAGCCCCAGCCCGAGCCCGAGCCCCAGCCACACACAGCCAGGATGTTACAGTGAGCAGGACAGCAGGGAGAGTTCCCGGTGAGGCAGCTGAGTCTGACTTCCAGGGATCCTTCCTGCTACAGCCCCCAGCCCCCCAAAAATGAGCCAGCCCAGGGCTGCGGGTGCCTGAAGTAGCCAGCTCGGGCAGGGTTCCTGGTCCTGGCAGTGCCTGGCTCCCACAGAGGGAGCAGTGTGGTGAAGCCGGCCTGGCCAAGCCTGCCCCCAGCTCAGCCGCGCTCACTGTGGGAGGGTCCCCTGGTTTATACTAGGAGCTGCAGGCAAAGGGTTAAGTTTCCAGCCTGCTGAGCCTGGGGGGACAGAGCAGCCTCAGGCTGCTGCCAGGAGCAGCCGCTCTGGGTGGGAGGTGCTGATGCTGGAAACATGCCAGGGACGTGCCAGGAAACAAATACACCTACTCCGGCCTAGCGCTGATTCACTATGGCCAGCCTAGACCCTGGCTTTCCTCAGGGGATCAGAGAGCAGCGGCGCTCACCTCTATCAGGACAGCCTGTGTCCCGGGAGGTCACGTCCACAGCTGCCAGGCCAGGCTTCAGGGAGGAACCCTGCCAGGAAACTAAACAGCCCAGGCTGCATCAGCCACTGAGCCCTGGGGGCCAGTGAGAACCACAGCGTCTCTGTGTCGAGCAGCCTCAGTGAAGTATCCCCCCTCCCTGCCCTGGACCTGCAGGAACCCTGATCTAGAGGATAGGGGAATTAGCCTCCCCGGCCATTCAGTCTTCGGCTGCAATGACACATCTGTACAAGATGCATCATAATTATATCATAATCATATTCCTATGGTGAGTATGGGGTGCGGCGTGTCACGGCCGGTACCCCAGGAGTCCCACTTAAACCCCATTTTGAGACTGTATGTGGTGCCAGAGGTAAATGTCCCCCTTCGTGCAGTGCACACTCCCTGCCTTCTGAGACCGCCGCAGCCAGTGGCCCCATATTTTGCTCAGGCTGATGGCTGGCGCGTTAGGGCAGCGGTCCCAGCATTGCAAAACCCTTTGGCCTTTCACTGCCATGAGCCCACAGCACAAAGTAAAGTGCTCTGTGATTACGGACCCGCCTGCCAGACGCGCTCTGAGAACAGGGCTGCGTCGTCAGGAGGCGTGCGAGTGAGTTTGAGGGTAGGGGGAGAAATTACCTGCTGTCTATAGGGCCAGCACATCACATAGTCCCACCCGCAGCTGGGGTGGCGTGTGTGGAGGAGCATGGCTGTGCTTAACCCAGCGCCTTCCCTTGAACAATGCGGGACATCAGCAATGGGGGTTGCATTCTCTGTTAGCTGGTGGGGAGCCAGGGAAGAGAATCTCTCCTGCAGCATCACCCCCCATTATAGCTTTCCCGGGAGGAATGGGATATGGGTGGGAGGGATGGGGACTATTTATAAGAGCCGCTATGTATATGTCATCATCGCCCTCTGCTGGACAGAGTCTGATCTACTCAAGGAATTAAGCAAAGCCACTTATAAACTGAGTTCCAGACACAGCCCAGGATGCAAAAAGTCAAGGACTGGGGGGAATCATTTAAGGTGGTGAAGAAAACTCAACAGTTTGCCCTATTCTAGCACCTGTCCTTCAAGGAGCATCAAATGTTTATTATTATTCAGCACTGACACTGCCGTAGCACCTAAAGGCCCTGTACAAACACTAGCTTCTAACTGCTACCTTCCTTGCAGAGAGGGAAACTGAGGCACCAAGCAGGACAGTAACTTGCCTGAGATCACTATGGCAGCACTTGGGAGCAGAGCCTAGGAGATCCAATGCCAAACCTTCCCTCCTGACCATAAGGCCATTCTGCCTCCTTAGAAACAGCTGGGTGAAATGGGGTGAAGTGAGACTTTTAGCTATCCTCTCAAGACATTGTCCCAAGAACAGGATCTCTGGGAAGAGTCATTCAGATGGTGAGGCTGAGAGCCAGGATAGATAAAAAAAGATGATTGTTTAAAAAAAAAAACAGATTTTATTTTATTTAAATTGGATTTTTTAACATTTAAATTAATTACAAGGTTTATTTTTATTTAAATAAACCCATTTAAAATTAAATTTGAAACTGTCAACCTATGTTAAGGCCTAAACTTATTATACTGTATTAGAATCTAATTAATTATGCAAAATACTAAGTAGTGCATGTTTGCTGCCAAGTTTTTAAAAAAGTGAAATTACTGAACTGGTGGAAGTCACCGGACCTTGTACCCAGGGTTTGTTGAAGGGCTAAACCAGCTTTTGACACCACTAGCTTCTTCTACAGCTGCAAAGAGAATATTTTCTTCATTTCAGTTTATTCAGCCAGTTTGGTTCAATGACTAGTTCATTCAATATCCTAAACCAGGTGGGAATTGAAAAAGCAGGAAAGCTTGTATTCCTTTTCCAACCTCTGAATAAAAAACTAGGTATGTGAAAGGGTGAGATTGACTAATTCTAAAACCTCAAAGGACGTGGTGACCAGAAACAATCAGTTCAGTTCACTAAATCCACATCATACTTCGTTTAACAAATCAGTTAGTTTTACATAAAAATATGTTTTGATAAACATTTTTTTCTTATGTACGCAGCATATGTAAGGTAACTTTAATTTTTTTTTTGCACTTTGAATTGAATTTGAATTTCTATTCAAATAGATCTTCACACAAATCACAAGTAAAAAGTTAATCATCTACTAAAAGGAAATGCATCATTCACAATTTTCTAACACAAAAAAACCTAAAAATGAAGAATCTAAATAAATGCCACTGAAGCGAAGTCATTGCTTAAGTCAACGGGTACAGCTGTAGCTCAGCCTCCGGGTTGGCAAAAACAAACACCCCATTTAGTTATAGAGGCTAGATTTATTTCCAACTCAACATGTTTTAATGGTAACAAACCAGTGAGACGCAATCTTTCATGAGGAAACGTAACTAAAAAGTACAAATGCAAAACATGATTGAAATTGATGATTTAAATCAAGGTTTCCTCCTTGCCAATTAAAATTGGTGATTTAACTCTTTTTGGTTTATATCAGTTCCCCCTGCTAGGAGCTGTGTTACCTGGGTTGTTCAGAACTGGAGAGGACAGAGCCCTGGGGAACAGACCTCGGGGGACAATCCTGCCCTGGCCAAGGTTGGAGAGCCCAGATGGCCCCATCAGGCTTTTCCACCTTCTGGGTGGGTTACCTGGGGTGTGGGGCTGGAGGGGGCACGCGTCTCCAGGTGAGCTGACCTGGCAAGGCTGCTTCTGCCCTCTAGGTAAGATCCTGGACCGTCTGATCTATGAGAACACGCCACTCACTGTGCTAGAGCTGGGCACGTACTGTGGTTACGCCACCATCCTCATGGCCCAGTGTCTGCCCATGGGTGCCCGGCTCTACACCGTGGAGATGGACCCACGCAATGCCGCAGTGGCCGAGAAGGTCATCCGCCTGGCGGGCTTCGACGAGGACACTGTGAGTAGCTCCCTCCCCCGGTGCCTTCCATGGCTGGCTCCCAGCTTATTCTGAGCGAGCCTCAGTGAAAAGAGGCTGCCAGGAGAGCGGCTCTGGGGGCAGAACCCGGCAGCTTTTCTGCTCCAGCACCGCGGGGCAGCAACCAGCATAGGCCCCAGCCCGGGGAATCGCAGATGGGTGAACAGAATTCCTTGGCTTGGAATTTGGCCCAGACAGTGGTTAATGCTCAATCTCATGGCCTCACTTCCCCAGACTGTGCAATCTGAGTGCCAATTGCCTCCGGTCCCCCCGTGGTTTCAACTGGCTGAGCTACTCCTCTCCACTTCCGGTCTCAGACAGCCGAGCAGTGTTCCTGTTGGCTGTTGAACAAGCTGCCAAATTCTGCCCCAGAGACAGCTGCATTTTAAAGGGCCAATCCCAGGCTGGTTGGCCCCTCAGTTTGCACCATGCCTGTGAGATCCTGCAGGAGGGCCATGCTGTTCATTGGGGGGGACCCCCCACTGACCTCCCCACCTTTCCCCAGCACAGGTGGAGCTGATTGTGGGCGCCTCGGAGGAGGTCATCCCACAGCTGAAGGAAAAGCACGGCCTGCTCAAGGCCGACTTTGTCTTCATGGACCACTGGAAGCGCTGCTACCTGCGGGACCTGCAGCTGCTGGAGGCCCACGGCCTGCTGCTCGAGGGGGCCACCATTGTGGCCGACAATGTGGTCTTCCCCGGCGCGCCCCACTTCCTGCAGTACGTGAAGACCTGTGGCAAGTACCAGTGCAAGATGCACAGGACCAGCTTGGAGTACTTCCGGGACATCCCCGACGGCATGGCCGAACTCACCTACACTGGCCTAGACTGAGCTCTCGCAGCCAAGGTGGGGCTGCCAGGCTGGGCCTCGTCCTGCCCTGCCAGGGGTCCAGCCAGTGCTGCACCAGAGCTGAGGGGTGTCTGGGCTTGGGGGCCATGTAGAGATGTACAAAGGTTGTGGGGGGTGGGTGGGTGTGTGCCCATGTGCATACAGCCTCGCCACGCTGCCCCAGATCTGCACGTGAGCCTGTCTCTGCTCCGTGTGTATAGGGCAGGCCTGCAGAACATATGGCCCGCGGGCCGCATGTGGCCTGCGGAGCCTCACTGTGCGGCCCGCGGGGGGATTGTAAATCCCCCACACAGGGCGCTTTGTGGGCAGCCCAGAGCCCTTTGAATCCCTGCTGCGGCAGGGAATCAAAGGGCTCTGCGCTGCCCGCAGCGGTGGGGAGCCCAGAGCCCTTTAAATCTCAGCCGTGGCGGGCAATCAAAGGGCTCTGGGCTGCTGGCAGCCAAGGGAAGCTCAGAGCCCTTTAAATCCCAGCCGCGGCCGGGAGTCAGAGGGCTCTGGGCTGCCCGCAGCCACAGGGAGCCCATAGCCCTTTAAATCCCAGCCGCGGCAGGGAGTCAGAGGGCTCTGGGCTGCCCACAGCCACAGGGAGCCCATAGCCCTTTAAATCCCAGCCACGGCCGGGAATCAAAGGGCTCAGGGCTGCCCACAGCTGTAGGCAGACCAGAACACTTTGAATCTTGGCCTGTGGCCGCTTATTTCCCCTCCCCAGACCCTTGCCCCAACTGACCCCCAGAACCCCCACTCCCTATCTAAGCACTGCTGGTCCTTGTCCCCTGATATCCATCTCCCGGGACCCCACCCCCTATCTAAATGCCACTGCTCCTTGTCCCCCAATTACCCTCTCCCGAGACCCCTGCCCCTAACTGCCCCTTGGGACCCCAGCCCCTATCTAAGCCTCCCTTCTCCTTGTCCCCAACTGCCCCCTCCTGAAACCCCCCCTGCAACTTCCCCCCAGGATCCCACCCCCTACCTGTCCCCTGAAAAACCCCTGGGACTCCCATGTCTATCCAACTGCTGCCTGTCCCCTGACTGCCCCCGGACCTCCGCCCCATCCAACCCCCCCGCTCCCTGTCCCTTGACTGCCCCCTAGAACTCCCTACCCCTTCTCCAACCCCCAGCCCCCTTACCGTGCCACTCAGACCAGCGTGTCTGGCTCCGTGCAGCTCCAGACACATTGCTGCCATGCTCCCTCACGGAGCCCACAGCCGCCCCCCACCCCCAGCACCTGCCTTCCAGATTTGAACACCTCAAAATTCAGGAGTGCTCAAGCTCACTTTGGGCAGCTGTTACTTCATTTCTCCCAAATCAAATATACTGATCCACTGTAACTTGCTGTAGAAAAAGTAGGATAAAACTGAGCAAGAAATGCTTATTAGGACTGGAATTGCTATTTTCAACAGCTATTGCCTTTTTGTTTGTTTGAAAGGAAGACAGTGATATTGCATTGGCAAATTCCCCATAGAAAGAAAGAGTGGAACAAAAGAATAATAAAGGCACTGTAACTTTTCCTCATTTACGGAGGACAGTCTTACAATATGCTTCCAGATATCCTCCAATCACACAAGCTGAAAATGTTCCACTTTACCGCAGCTCTGTAACCATATGGGAACCAATCCTGCCTGTGTTCTGTGCACATCCAAAATTCCTGCTGAATGACCCACCCTGGGAGCGAGTTACCAGTGATCCAGGGCTGGGGCAGCAGGAGTGGTGTGTGGGGGGCACTGGTGGGGGGGAGCCCAGGCCTGGGGCAGCACGGAGTGGGGGGAGGGCACTGGTGGGGAGGAAAGGGTAGAGCCCAGCGCTGGGGCGGCAGGGGGTGTGTGTAGGTGGGTGGAGGGAGAGCCCAGGACTGGGGCAGCAGGGAGGTACAGGGGGGAGCCCAGGGCTGGGACAGGGGGCAGCCAAATTTTTTTTTTGCTTGGGGCAGCAAAAAACCTAGATCCAGCCCTGCCGGGTTCCCTCAGCCGCCGGAGCCCCGGGCCCTTTAATTTGACCCTGAGGTCTTCCAGCCACTTCTTCAGCTGGGAGCCCCGGGTTGATTTAAAATAAAGTATCACCTCCCCACCCCCAACCTTCCTTTTTGGCCCACAGCTGTTTTGGTGGGGCAGCGCTGGGGAAGGAGGGTTTGTTTCCACAGGGCTGGGCGGCCCTGGGGCGGGGTGTTTCTGCGGGGCCGGGAGGTTTCGGCACTCAGCTGTTTTCCTTAGAGTAATGTGGCCCTCGCCGTTTTACGAGTTGTGCAGGCCTGGTATAGGGAGAGACAGGGGCCAGAGGCTGTTCTCATTTCCACTGGCGTGAATCCAGAGCGACTCCAAAGTACTCTGCGTTTACACCAGATGTAAACTGTGAGATGAGAATCAGGTCCACACAAGCTGCACTGTTTGTGAAGGAATGTGAGTCTCCCTCATGGGTCTGGTGCACCGTATGAATGAGCAGCGCACGTGTGCACACCCCCAGGCTTCAGCCACCACTCAAAGAGGTTTTGTTTGCCTCCCTCCTTTCATCCCCCTCCTATTGCTCCTGTCTTCATGCCACCTGGAACCCCTGGCCTAGCCCCTCCCACACAGGCATTAGACCCCTCCCACAAACTTTCCCTTTCTTGAGATTTAAAGGATGAGAAGAAAGCAGCCCCGTCAGCCTGGCCCTCCTGTTGTGTCCTGGGGCAGGGCCTTTGTCTTTCCAGGGTTCCTGTGCAGTGCTGGGCTCACCCTCAGCGCACAGAAAAGCAGCCTGCAGGGGGCGTCCACCCTAGGAAGCAACCCCTTTCCCCCTAATGACACCAAGCTTTCCTGCTCTGCCCCCCATGCTGGTTACTAGAAGGGGGACAGCCGATGTTACCCAGGGCCACTTGAACTCTATGGCTCAGCTGGGATCGAGAGATGGGTCTGAGCTAAGAGCATGGACTAGTGACTGGCTAGTTCTCCTGAGTGTAATCAGCTGGCTTCCCTGAGCCAAGCAGGCCGCAGCGAGTACCACTCAGGCCAGCAGAGAGGGTGGCAGGATGCTGGGGCTCTGTTCCTGTCTCCCTGGCCGAGTCTCTTCACTTCTCTGTGCTAAAAGGTTCCTGAACCCCATTTACAAAAACCAGACAGTAAAGCCAGAGGGACACATCTCCTCTCTCAGGCTTCAAAAGTCACTTCACCCTCCAGACACAAGATTTAAATAAATCCCAAAAATATCACCTTGTAACCTCAACTCTGACCCTAGGAGATGGTGATACATGGCAGAGTTTAGAGTGAAATATGGACTGATCTATCGTAGATGGAAGGTGCTAAGCTCCTACAGTGAGGAAGGATGGTCCAGGGGTTAGGGTGCTAACTTGGGACTTAGAGCTGAATTCAATTTCCTGCTCTACCACAGACTTGCTTGGGCTAGGTCCCACTTTCTCCATGCCTCAGTTCCCCTTCTGTACAATGGGGATAACTGCACTGCTGTGCCTAGGGCATGTGAGGATAAATCCACTGTGGCTATTGTATCTAACAGATAATAAGACAAAATATCATGTTGCCTCTAAATAAATCCATGGTATGCCCACATCTTGAGTGCTGCGTGCAGACGTGGCTGCCTCATCTCAGAAAACAAATATTGGACTTGGAAAAGATTCAGAAAAGGGCAACACAAATTATTAGGATGAGAATGGCTGCTTTACGAGGAGAGATTAATAAGACTGGGACTTAAGTAAATCAGGAAGTGTAATTTACTCCTCATAACACAAGAACTAGGGGCCATCAAATGAAATAAAGACAGCAGGTTTAAAACACACAAAAGGAAGTATTTTTTCACACAACACACAGTCATCCTGCAGAACTCTTTGCCAGAGGATGTTGTGAAGGCCAAGACTATAACAGGGTTCAAAAAAGAACTAGAGAAGTTCATGGAGGATAGGTCCATCAATGGCTATTAGCCGGGATGGGCAGGAATGGTGTCCCCAGCCTCTGTTTGCCAGAAGCTGGGAATGGGCAACAGGGGATGGATCACTTGATGATTCCCTGTTCTGTTCAGTCCCTCTGGGGCACCTGGCATTGGCCACTGTCGGAAGGCAGGATACTGGGCTAGATGGACCTTTGGTCTGACCCACTATGGCCGTTCTATGTTCTTAATTTGGGGCAGATAAGTAACTTACCCACTGCACTGCCCCTGAAAGCCCTTTGAAGTGTTTGGCTAAGTGCTAAGCATTTTCCGCACACTGTAGTGAGCCTTATGAGATAGGACCAACCCAGCCCCACATCCATCCACCCCCCAACTTTGGGTCTGGAGCCAAACTTGGGGTCTCGCCCCAGCTTCTCTAATGGATGGAGCCAAACACCCGCCTTTGGGGCCTAGCAGGTCCCAAAGTGAGTTTTATTCCTGGGGCCCATTGTGACAGGCACGAAAGGTGAATCTTAAGTGGTTAAAGGGACAACAAAAGAACAAAGCAGATGACCGTAGTAAATAAACAAAAGCCCCAGACTGAGCTTCACACACTAGACAGGTAGGATACAAATGAACAAATTCTCACCCTCAGTGATAAACAGGCTGGCAGATTCTTAAGGCACAAATTGCCTCAGCTTTCCCTGGTTTTCTTACACAGGCTAAAGATCTTAGCCTGGGACCATCACTTCTCCCAGATCAGTCCTGGCTCCTCAGGTGTTTTCAGCTGTGTTGTTGTAGGGAGAGTGAGGACCCCTTCCGTTGTCACTGTCCCTCTTTTATATCTTCCCCTCACTTACTGGAAAGCTTTTTTGCTGTGATCCAGGACAAACAGGTTCCCAGTGTGTAGAGCCATCTGACCTGGGACAAACAGGTTCCCAGTGTGTAGAGCTATCTCTGAGAGGTTTCTATTGCACACAGTTCCTGGGGTAATCCTCATGCTTGTGTGAATTTCCTCCATAAGCCACTAACATTGTTTGCCCTCATCCAACGTAGTCCATTTGAAATACAGAGACATGGTCAATATTCCCAGCTTCAGATACAACAATACGTGTATACAAATCAGATAAACACATTCAGCAAATCATAACCTTTCCACTGATATCTTACAAGACCCATCTTGCATGAAATATCTCTTAGTTATACCATATTCATATCAAAACCATATTTCTAGGAAGAATGTGGGGCGTAACGTCACACTTGTATCTACACGACTCGTGCACTGTGCTCCTGCCTCATGGCAATTGGGGGCCTGCCTCAGGGCATCCTGACTGCAAAGGCTGCTGACCAGATGCGGCTGTGAGCCAACCCACAAGAAACACGTTGGTTCCATCTGTTATTTGGACTGTAACAAAGCCATTGACAGGCCACTTATTGCTGAGCTAAGCTGCCTGGCCGCCGAGGACTTCCTGGGCCCAGCGCGATAGAACTGATGTTACAGCGGGGTTTCTAAAGCACACTCTGATGGGTCACTCTTGGAATGAAATAGCAACGCCCCTTTATGTGAAGTGACAAACTCTCTCTTACTAAAATATACGTACAGCACCTAGCACACTGGGGGCCTTATTCCTGGGTGAACTTCTAGGTGCTACTGTAATACTACTAATAAAAAACCTCAAAGAATTGTTTTGAAGTGTTATTTATTGGAAAACCCCCATATTTCTGTGAGAGCCAGAGATGCACGAAGCCAGCTCTGGCTGCTCTGTCCCATCCCGGCCGTCCCGTGATCCCATGCAGAGCTCTATGTTAACAGCAGCTGCCCTTGCACAGGTAACATGGGGAGGCACTGAGACCGAAAGCTTCTCTCCACCGTTGTGGGGCCTGAGGCTGAGCCAGATTCTGTTCCATGCACCATTCACAAAATAATCACGAGACAAACAGCAGTGAGGACATTTCCCTAACCAGGGCTTCCAAGTGCTGCTGTCCATCAGACCCTGTGCTGACGAGCCGTCCCATCTGACGCCCGAAGGCAATGCCAAGCCAGAAGGGAGACCTCTCCTATCCTCCTTCAGCTCCAGCGGACGCCAGCAGCCTTTACCTTGATCAAGACGCAGCCGGGTCAGATCATCCACTGGTCTTGGTCTTGCTCAGCTCCTTCCATGTCCACCTTGGGCAAATGACACAGGAAGGATAGTCCTTCAGCTTTCCCGAGCCCATTCCCAGCGGACAGCCCACAGTGAGGGTGGCCCTCAGAAGGGACGCGTTGTGGGAGGGAGAGACAGGAAATGGGAGGCAGGACTCCTGGGTTCTATTCTCAACTCTGCTGCTAAGTGACCTGGGACAAATCAGCATCTTTGTGCCTCTGTCTGTCAGACTGGGGGCATGGCTACACTTGCAGATGTAGAGTGCTGTGAGTTAAACCCGCCTTCGGAGAGCACGGTAGGGAAAGCGCTGCAGTCAGTCCACACTGACAGTTGCCAGCGCACTAGCATGGCCACATTAGCAGATCTTGCAAAGGCCACAGAGATCAGTGCATTGTGATAGCTATCCCAGCATACAAGTGCTGCAACGTGCTTTTCAAATGAGTGCGGTGGGGGTGGAGTGTGACAGGGAGTGTGCTGTGTGTATGTAGGGGGAGAGAGTGTGTTTTGGGGGGGCTGAGAGCATGTCAGCATGCTGACTTGTAAGTTCAGACAGCAGCAGACCCCGCCCCTTCCTCCTCCCCCATGCGGCCACCTCACACACACACACACACACACGCTTTGTCTCGGAGCAGATAAGCAGCCGGCTGTCAGAAACAGAGCTTTCAAAAGGCATATCCAAAGCAATGACAAGAGTGGCCACTTGACTTAAGGGGATTATGGGATGTTTCCAGAGGCCAATCAGAGTGCAGTAATGCAACGCCATGTTCACACTGACGCCCAGGCATTTCAGCCAATGCGCAACAAGTGTTAATCTTCTCACCGAGGTGGAGTACCAGCAGCGCTGTAGCCCTGGAGTCAGAGCGCTCTACATGCCATGCTAGTGTGGACAGGGAGTGAGCTAGGGCGCCCGGGCTGCTTTAATGCACTCTAACTCGCAAGTGTAGCCAAGCCCTGGGACAGTGATATTCCCCAGCTCCCAGGGGGTGACTGGAAAAGTCACTGAGACGGCTCGGCATTGCTACCAGTCTCCGGAAATAATACCATTCCCTGGAGCTCTCCCGGCTCCCAACAGGGCTCCTGCAGCAAGAGGGAGGGATTTGCAAGCAGGGCTGAGAAAGTGAGAAAAGGCTGCCTGGAGACCCCTGCGATGGGGGGTCCTGTGAGGCACTGGGGAGGGATCCGTGCAGTTTGTTTCATCAGCCCAGTGTCAGGAACAGAGACTGGAGCTGGATGACCAGGCAGGCTTGTTCCCACGTGGAGTTCAGGGGTGCTAGGGAAACTCCCAGATTGACCTGTCCTGCTCACCTGCCTGGGTATCGCTGCTTTCCCTGCTGGGGGATGGACGTAGCTGGGTGGTGTGGCTCTCCCCAGCCACCTCTCTGCATGTCCCCCCACGCACTGGGATCTGTGGATGCGAGAGAGGCTCGGCTGCTGAGGTTCACCAGGCCCCACCCCAACATACCTCATTGATCTCCCCATCATCTGGGGACTCATTATAATCGTTCATCTCATCCATGTCCTGCATGTCCTCGTCATCCTCGGAATCCTCTTCACTGTCTTCATCGTCTTCATCATCCTCCTCTTCCTCCTCATCATAATGCTGCAGACGCCAGGATAACCCACAGCTGTCAGCCCCCCTGTAGCACCGCTCCCCGGCTGGCCCTCACGCCCCATTCCCCCGGCTCTGCAGCTCTTGCCTCTTGCGACCAGGCTTTCCCTCCCCCAACCCTAGGAATCAACCCGTCCTCTGGCCCAGAACCCCGTGCACCAGCACTCAGTGCCCTCAGCACTCTGTCTCCTCTTAGCAGCCCTTCTGGCTCACCCACCCACATGCTGGGGCCCACCGATCTCCCATAGCCTGTAGTTCAGTTCTGCACTAAGGGTGGTGAGCTGGTAAGGCGAGGGTGGGATACACTCCCTCCACACTCAGCATCAGACCCATGGAGGAACCGCACCACTAATGAACACAGGAAAGTCACCAAGTACAGCAGATCATTCCCCATTCACCCTGCTTCCTAGCATGGAATCTCTCCCTCCTTCCCACCAGGAGGTCTTCATGGAGACCTCCTTTCCAGAGGAGGTGGCTAATGGGAATACAGTGAGCCCCTCCACTTTGTGGGCTAAGCGTGTAGCCTCCCTGGTGCTCCCAGCCTGAGGGAGGGGAGGAGGGTCTCGTCATTTTCCAGATCACTGGGAGCTGAGCTGACCCCCAAGGAGACCCTGGCCGTCACAGGTGAACAGAGTGTTCCAACGCCCTCTAGTGGCAGCTCTGGTTATAGTTAGGGCCCCATGGTTTTTTTGCAAATAGGAACTGACACAAAATAAAACAAACTCACTTGCGGAGGCGGCTCTTTTCCCAAGGGGCTGGGCCTGGCTCCCTGTTTTGGACATTGCACCCAGGTACACAGGGCTGCAGCGCCACTCACTGAAATTTGACCTGGCCATCCCCTTGTCATTACAACGGAGAGGCAGCCGGGCCAAACCTCAGCGGTGCTGACCCTGTGCGCCATGCTGCAATGCTCTGAGCAAGTAACTGGGCCCAGTCACGCAGGACAGGAGGCGCTGCTGTGCGGTAGGCTTGCCCTGCAACCCCCCTGGGTCTCTCCTCACCACGCAAGACCCAATGCTCCGTCCCCTCCAGGCTTCCCACCTCCCCCCAGGGGCAACACCCAATTTCCTCTGCCTCCCACATGGATAAAATGGACCATCACTAAATTCCCCACTGCTACCTGCAAAAAAAACTAATAAAAATAATTTCACGGGGCTGTAGATATAGTATTACTCAGCACAGGTGAGCGCTCTATTGGACTACACTACCCAGAATCCTCAGCAGGAAGTTATGTGCGCTTGTTGAGCCAGTTAAAAACCCAGAGCATTGGATTGTTAACCGCACAACCTCCAGATCTGTCTCTTCTCTTCTTAACAACCAGAACCCTACAGCACAGGAAAAGGGCGTCAGGATTCTTACCTCAGAGGCAGGTTTTCCTATAGGGACCAAATTATTGTCTTTTTCGGCAATACTCTGCAGCTGGGGGGAAAACCGACAGAGGAAATTCAGTTTGAAAAGGCTGATGCTACACAATGCCTCAGCACAGTACCCTGCAAATCAACTGTCTGACGGGGATAAAAATCAGCCTTGGTTTTCCCCGGGAAGGTACTGCACAATAAGTCTATACCCTTTCTTTTAAAACATCCGGGAGCGGCCACTGGCAGAGGCAGGACACCAGAGTAGACGGAGCAATTGTCTGACCCATTATGCCAGTTGCTAAGTAATCTGGAGCGCTTAGGTCACAAAAGATTCAAGGATAAAGTGCCGCTGAAATGCAGGCACTTCTGGGTGGCAGCTGCTTAAAAAGTTGCTTTGTGTTATGTGCTTAGGCCAGCAAGTGGAGAAGACTGTATCCAGCTGAAACCACAGGCTGAATTTACACAGGTTTCAGAGAAGCAGCCATGTTAGTCTATACCCGCAAAAAGAACAGGAGTACCTGTGGCACCTTAGATTGAATCTATTCCCCCATGTTAAGTATCCTCACACCTCTTGTCAACTGTCTGAAATGGGCCATCATGATTATCACTACAAAAGATTTTTTTCTCCTGCTGATAATAGTTCATCTTAATTAATTAGCCTCTTACTGTTAGTATGGCTACTTCCACCTTTTCATGTTCTGTCGGTACAGATATCTTCTTACTATAGGTTCCATTCTATGCATTTGAAGAAGTGGGCCATAGCCCACGAAAGCTTACGCTCAAATAAACGTGTTAGTCTCTAAGGTGCCACAGGTACTCCTGTTCTTTCTGTGAATTTACACAGATTACCCACAGGCCCTGGGGCTCACAAAACAACTCTTATGAAAAAAGCCAGGGGGATCTAAGGACCACAAGTGCCCAAGACCTTGATTTTACATCTCATCCGAACGTGGGGTCTCCCTGCAGCCCAGCATCGTCAGCTCAGCACCGGGTCGCTGCAGCACCAGCCCAGGCGCTCCTTGCCGCTCTCCCAGCCAAGGCAGAGACTGAAGCGAGGAGAAGCCGCCGAAGGAGGCAGGGCCTGACCCTGGGAACCCGACTCTCAGCTCTGCCCACGAGGCAGGCGGCGTTTTGCTCCAAGGCAGCAGGAGGAAGGCTGCTCTGCGGGAGCGGGAGCAGGGCCGAAGAGCGGCAACCCAGGCTTGGCGGTACGCGACCTTTAGCGGGGAAAAGCCCCGTTCGGGGTCCCAGCCCCGGCCAGGGGTCACCGCCCCCCCCGCTCACCCAGGCCTGGTGCTGCTGCTCCTGCTGCTGCAGCTCGTTCTCGTCCACGCAGGGCCGGTCCAGGTTGAACCAGAGGGACTCGGTGACGCGCGGGAAGAGCGAGGGGAACAGTGTGGACATGGCGGGGGGGGTCGCACCCGGGGCGGGGCTCCCGGGTCAGCGGCGGAGTCACGCGTGGGTCACGTGGAGTTGCACGAGGCAGCTCCACTTACCGGACACCAGAGCCGTGCCCCGGCTACGAGGGGGAGGGAGAGGGGCCTGACCCGGAAGCATCTCCTCCTGCGCGCCGGAAGTGACGGTTGGGAGCCGCGTAGCCCCTCCCCTCACGCATGCCCCATGGTAGGGAGGCTCGTGTCTGTAGCGAGGAATCGCGTCCGCCCTCCGCGAGTGCCTGTGGCACGGCTGTAGCTGGGGGCGGGGCTGGCCTTAGCCCCGCCCCTCGGCGGGCTACGTCTCTAAACGCGAATCCGCATGGGGGGGCCGGAAGCTCCTGTCAGGGGGCAGCACCGGGGGCCGGAAGTGGGGTGATAAGTCCCGCCCCAGCTGCCGGCTGGAGCCCCTCCCCGCACCCCGCCCTGTGACGGGGTCTCGCGCTGTGCAGCGAATCCAGTTTCCCCATAAGAATTAGTGGGGGGGCGGGGCAGGTTCACGGACCCCCCCCCCCGGACAAAAGCCGTTATGTACGTTGTAAACCAGTTCAGTATGGGGGGGGGGTAATGAGCCCCTGCTGTGAGCGTGGAAACATACAGCGGGGGGGGGGCGGTGTCCCCCCTGACACCCCCTCCCCCCCGGGCACAGCCCGCTGGCGCTGCAGACGCTCAGAGAAGCACCTTGTGCAGCACCCACAGCTCCCCCTCCTCTGCAAGCGCGGGGGGGGGGGGCGTTCAACCCTGAGCCTGCCCGCTCCTTCCTTCCCACCAGCCCCCTCCCTTAACCTGCCTCTTCTCCCTCCCTCCCCTCCCCCACTTTCTCCTGCCCAGAGCAATCAGCTGGCTTATGGGGGAGGGGAGGGGGAGCCCCCTAAACACCGCAAGCCTGCTGATTGCTGCAGGCGGGGGGGTGGAAGTGGGGGAGGGTGCTGATCCCTGGGGTCTGCCGGAGGGGGGGGCGCGTAGGGTGCCTGCCAGCTGTAGAGAAAGCAGGCAGCCACCCAATGTAAGAGGGGAGCATTGCACAACCTTAAATTAGTATGTTCCCTAAGTGATCAGCAATGAAACAACGTTAACCAGGATGATTTAAAGGGAGGAGTTACTGTACATGCCTCCCCAGCTGGTCAGATGGGGGGAGTCACGTTCCTCCTCTGTGGGACACGTTAACTCTGCAGTTGTTCCCCTTGCAGGCACCTGGCACCAACCCTGACAACCTGCACAGCATGCAGGAGAACATCCCCAACAGGGCAACTGCCTGAGGGCAACCCCACCTCTCCCCCAGCACTCATCCTCAGTAGCGCTCCACATGCTTTACAGAGTGGATTGGTGTCATTATCCCCATTTGATAGATGGGGAAACTGAGGCACAGGGTGGTGAAATGACAGCAGGCTAGTAGCAGCACTAAGATTTG
Source organism: Gopherus flavomarginatus (assembly GCF_025201925.1). Taxonomy (NCBI): domain Eukaryota; kingdom Metazoa; phylum Chordata; order Testudines; family Testudinidae; genus Gopherus; species Gopherus flavomarginatus. The sequence continues at coordinate 365,959,017 of NC_066617.1, read as the reverse complement.
AACTCCTCTCTTCTGATGCGTACTCTGCTTCGCTATTCACTAGGCCACCGTGATGATAATCTCTAGTAGCCCTCAAAGCAGGTGTATGAGTCTATATTAGTTTGTAAAGCACTACTTAAATTATTATTAATATTGATGTAAAACCATCTGTAAGGCCCAGCTTGACAAAGCCCTGGCTGGGATGATGTAGTTGGGGTTGGTCCTGCTTTGAGCAGGGGGTTGGACTAGATACCTTCTGAGGTCTCTCCCAACCTTGGTCTTCTATGATATTATGATCTGGTACTTAGCTGCATCAACAAGGAATTCAGTGGAGCTCTGGGTATTTTCAAGGTGTATTCATCATCTCTCCAGAGGCTGCGATAGAGCAGCAATTGGCCAGTGAAAGAGTTAACTGTATTTTAATACTTTGGATAATTTCCTTTTGTTCTTTAGCCAACCGCAGCAAAATGTTACCGCTGTCATAAAAAAGCCAGAACACTCCGCCGCAGGCCCGCAGCCAAAGCAATTGTGCAATAAATCCCATCAAAGTCCTGGGGAGTTCTAACACGGCAATCAGGGGACATTGTAAAAATTTGTCATGGCTGGAATCTAGTGTCTTGTTTGCAGAAGGCATGGACTGTGTTGAGACCTGATGCACTCAGCCGCAAGTGAGCCAGGTGCACCCATGGTCTCATGAGCTTGGCAAGGAGCTGTATGCCCTCCCTCCTGGGTGGGTGGTGGAGATCAGTCAGTTAATAAAGTGCTTTTGACAATCCAGGCTAGTTATGAATAAATGCCTTGGCTCATTTGGACAGAAACAGGCCCATGGGGTTTACACTGCTGTCCTTTCAGACTCGGGCAGCCCCTCTGGATTTGCAAGGGTAGGAAGGCACAATGCCTAAGGGGATGGTGTCTTGTCCAGAATGCTCGTTACTCCTCTGAGATGATTGTGGGGCTTGAACGTCCCCCAGTGGACACCTGGGATGAGGCAGGATGGTGCAGTGGTTAGGGCCCCTGTCTCTGGCCTGACACAGCCCTGCTAACTCCTGGGGGATCCTAGTGTGTTAGAAAGAGAGCCTGAGACATGAGGCCTGGTATCAGAGACCGGGTATGAGGCCTGAGGTTTGAACTAAAGTAGTGGTCAAGCCCTGCTGCTATGAAGCAAAGGTAGTAAGAGGCTGTGAGCAGGAGTCAGGCCCTGTTATAAAATATGCCTGCTTGCAAGTTCACAGAACCTGGCAAGAACAGGCTGGTATTGCAAGAACACAAATATTCCTGAGAAGGGGCAGGCACAGACCACTTGTGATGCTCTGTACCTCAGGGGAACACCCAGCACCCCCACGTTCAGCCTTAGAATATGATTGGATACCACACAATGCAGTTTGTCATGTTGGGTGTCTTTGGAAGGCTCGTGATGCACCGAGCATTGTAGTTATAGGTTGTAATAACAATAATAGGAGATATACCTGTCTCCTAGAATTGGAAGGGACCTTGAAGGGTCATTGAGTCCAGCCCGCTGCCTTCACTAGCAGGACCAAGTACTGATTTTTGCCCCAGATCCCTAAATGGTCCTCTCAAGAACTGAACTCACAACCCTGGGTTTAGCTCAAACCACTGAGCTATCCCTCCCCACAATTGTAATTTCATGTATGTAGTTATGAGGCTGAAAATGTGTCCTCATGGCTTAAAACAAGCCCAGGCAAAACTCTCCAGGAGCAGAGAGGCAGTTCACACTTCATCAGGCATGTGTAACCCTTCTGCCCCTCTGAGTTGGCAGCAACAAGGGCCGGGTTCAGTATCCAGGGGTTCCATTTCAATAACGCAATGCAAAACCGGCTCAAGCCCCCACCTAGTGACCTGGGACAATTACATACCACCACCACCCCCGGGCACCTCTAGGAGGCAATACTTCCCCTCTTGCAAGCACAGAGTCTGAGTGTAGCAAAATCCTTTTAACAAAGGAGGGAAGCAATGTGGCATCATATTGGGGAATCACCACAAACAGGATTCATAACATAAACCATGATCAAAAGACCCACCCAGTAAGTTTTGGCAGTGTCCTTTTCCCCTGAGAGTCACAAGTCCAATCACCCCCAAAGTCCAACAACCCCAAAGTCTCTGTCCCTGGTCAGTGCCGCCCCAGAGTTCAAAAGATTATCTGCAGAGTTTTACCCCCCTAGCCTGGGTGGAAATGGGGGAGGCACACAGAGTGTTAAGGGGCACCTTACATGGTCCAAGATCGACTGCCCCGCCTCTCCGTGGAGTTCTGCTGCAGCCTTCACCACGAACAGCTCCACTCCACCAGCCATCCCAACAAACTGGTCTGCTTGCTCACTGTTCCATGAGCCGCTCTAGCCGTCCCCACAAACCACTCTGCTCACTTGCTGTACTGGGGGCCGCTCCAACTATACTGCAAACTGCTCTGCTCCACTCTCTGTTCCATGGGCCACTCCAACCATCCTGCAAACTGCTCCATTCTGCCAGCTGCTTAGCGATAGATCTTCAGGCTCCCCCACTAGTTAACACAGCAGTCAGCTCAGTAAGTTTAATTCTTTTAGTGATTTCAGCTTGTAGTAGGGGAGCTCCAGTCCTGGTACACCATTGGCCCAATGTGAATTCAGCTCAGGAACATCTAGCTAGATTCCTAATGAAATAAAAATTAGCACTACTATTCATCAGTGGAAAGAAGACATGCAGTTGGTGTGCTAGGACCTATACCATCAAGTACACATACCAATCCCCAATCTCTCTCAATTCACTGGGTTTTGGAACCCATGTCCCTTGTCCAGCAAGTGCTACTTTGTTGATGGTGAGATCCTCTGTCCTAAAACAGGTTCATAGTCCCTCATTCTCATAACCAGGGTAACAACACTTTATTCCTCTTGGCCCAATAACAGAGAAATTGAGGATCCCACAGCTGTCAAAGTGACCATTTTAGGCTGCCGTGGGCTATGCTAGGCGGGGTGGGTGTGCCTATGCAAACAAGATCAGCCCCTGAAATTCTTTTCCACGCTCGCCATAATTCACCACCAGATGTCAGGGTAGAGCTCATTCTGACTTTGCTTACGCATGTATGGGATAAACACAGCCCAGCCTCTCAGGAACAAAGGACATTGGCCTAGGCAGCAACAAAGGATCTGTTGGACTCTCGAGTGAGTCACCCCCCTCCCCTTGGTCAGTTTGGGACTGCAATGAGGTAATGCTCACCTGACTTGGGGTGGTGGGGGCAAAGCCAAGAGGGAAGAAAGAACATGATAAAAGGGAGAGATGTTTGCCAGGGTCTTCCTCTCTTCCACCTCCATCTACAGACACCACCACTAAGCAACTGAAGCACTGATCGAAGGGGAGAGCCTGGTTGAAGAGCAACCAGCCAGCCTGTAGTGAGAAGCCTTGAAGTTTATAAGGCCACTGAAAGGGTTACGGTCAGCTTAGAGTGTGTTTTGCTTTTATTTCATTTGACCAAATCTGACTTGTGCTTTGACTTATAATCACTTAAAATCTATCTTTTGTAGTTAATAAATCTGTTTGTTTATTCTACCTGAAGCAGTGTGTTTGGTTTGAAGCGTGTCAGGGACTCCCCTTGGGATAACAAGCCTGGTATATCAATTTCTTTGTTAAATTGACAAACTTATATATGCTTGCAGTGTCCAGCGGGCATAACTGGACACTGCAAGATGGAGGTTCCTAGGTTTGTGTCTGGGACAGAGATACTGGCTAGTGTCATTCGGCTGCATAATCCAAGCAGCGGCTGGCCAAAAGTGCTCACTCGTAGCTGGGAGCAGTTTACATGGCAGAGGCTGTGCGTGAACAGCCCAGGAGTGGGATTCTCACAGCAGAGCAGGGTAAGGCTGGCTCCCAGAGTCGAGGATTGGCGTGACCTAGCAGATCACCAGTCCAGATACCACCAGGGGAACATCACACCACTTACGCAAACACATTCCAGAAGTGTGGTACCAGAACACCCCGATACCAAGTATGGTGCAAATGCACTCCCCAAAGATAACAGGAACATGCTGACTTCTCTTAAAGATAAGGTCAGGATGACAGGGAGATGGATAGAAATGTTTTTATTGAACTAACATGTGCAAGGTGATGGATGATAACTAACCACATCAGAGAGGCAACACATAACTTGTTTGTACTGAGGTATAAAGAGGTCTCGGAGGGGGTGTCTTTGGCCTGGGGGGAACGGAAAATCCCACCATTCACTGGGCTGGTCTATTCTAATGGGCATACATGGCTCAGAGGTTCTGTAGAATCAGTGGGATTCTAGGAGCATGCGTCATCGATAATAAACCTGGCCGGGTGCCTGTGCTACTGAAACGAACCTGTGGTTTTACTGGGCCGTTTGGTCGAGGTGTGCCACGTCGGCTGTCTGCACAGAGCTGGGGCAGCACACTGAAACACCACACATACAAATCGCCAATGACTGACTACAGCCTGGGCATAGAGGTTTCCCACGACCCAGTCATTTCATGACACAATTTCACAGTCATCCCCAGTTCAGAAGTGACACAGCCAGAGCCCCCAAATCATCACCAGCTGTGCCCCTGAGGGGTGGCTTATGCCTCTTCCATTCTTTTCTAGCACCCATGTGACTCCCTGCTGTGCCAGCTGTGGTGGTGCCTGACTTTTTTGAAAGGTGAGGCACAAATCACAAAATAACAACCATCCCCCAATGTATAATGTAATAGCTACTTAGAAGGAAGAAGCAGCAGGCAGACCTGGAAGCAGGAGCTGCTACTGCTACCCAAGTTGGCATGAGTGGCAGAGCATGAGGTGGCCCTGGTGTTGGCATTGACTCCTTGTTCCCAAGCATGGGGCCCTTTGAGGAGCTGCAAGCCTGATCCCTGCCTGCTGCAGACTCCATGCAGCCAAGGCTTAACTGCTGCAATCCTGCTGTGGCCTCACCAAGCTGTGGTTAATACAGCAATGCCCTGATAAAGTGACTCCTGGGCGTGGTGAACTGCCATAGTAACAAGGCAACTACATGAGGCACTCTCCGCTATACTGAGAATTGAGCCTCACGCAGCCCTGCATGCTTTGAATTTTGGGGGTTGGCATTTGGCTACTGCAGAGAGTGAGCTGTGACATTTAACTCCACCCCCAATTTACCCTTAAATCTGTAGATATTTTCAAGTCAATAAAAACAAACATGCAAAATGGATGTTGTGGCTTTTGGGAACTCTTGGGTGGACTGCACCTCACCTGCTGGGTCTGACGAGCCACCCTTGCCAAACATCCGGGGAGCTGCCCTTGAGAAGATCAGCAATACTGGTAGCTGGCCAGGGGCATAAAGCCCAGCGGCCAGGGAACATTAAGAAAAATAAAACTGAATAAAAAGGAACGATGGTCCCCTTATGGATATGAACTGGGACCGTATAGAACATGGTTACAACCAAGGTCCTGTAGTGGCACCAAATCTTGTACAAAGGGGGTCAAATGAGGTGTCTTAGACAAAGTTCTGGTTTGCTGGTTATGATTATACTGTCTATATGTGTGTATCAACTTTGTAGTTGAAGTTATGAATAGTGGCTCTATACTGTCTGTATTTCAAAATGATGCTATGCTTCTGGGTGATACCCCAGACAAGTTGGTGTGAGCTTTGCCTAGCCTGCTTGATGGCCCATTAAGAATCATCAGCTACACAACTGACCCATTGAGAGAAGGCAGATATGCCTTGTAACTCAGCAAAGTATGCAGAGACTTGCCCATGTGACTCCAGACTCCATTTTGCTGTAATTTTCCACAGTAAGGACAAAGAGGTGTTCTTACACCTGGAAGAGACTATAAAAGGCTGATGCCTCATCTCCATCTTATCTTCAATCCTCCTTCTTACCTCTGGAGGGACCTTGCTACAAACTGAAGCTCTGAACAAAGGACTGAATGACCCGTCCCAGCTGGGGATGTTCCAGAGACTTGATTTGAACCTGCAGTTTATTCTATCACTGCTACAAGCCTGAACCAAGAACTTTGCCATTACTGGATGTAATTAATTCCATTTAACCAAGTCTATCTCTCATCTCTATCTTTTTCCTTTTATGAATAAACCTTTAGATTTTAGATCCTAAGGGATTGGCAACAGCATCATTTGTGGGTAAGATCTGATTTGTATATTGACCTGGGTCTGGGGCTTGGTCCTTTGGAATCAGAAGAACCTTTTTTCTTTTACTGGGATATTGGTTTTCATAATGATTTGTCCCCATGATGAGTGGCACTGGTGGTGATACTGGGAAACTCGAGTGTCTAAGGGAATTGCTTGTGTGACTTGTGGTTAGCCAGCGGGGTGAGACCAAAGTCCTCTTAGTCTGGCTGGTTTGGTTTGCCTTAGAGGTGGAAAAACCCCAGCGTTGGGCTGTAACTGCCCTGCTTTAAACAATTTGTCCTGAATTGGCACTCTCAGTTGGATCCTGCCAGAACCAGCTTCATTATAATGACACACCAAAAAGTGTAGCAGAGAGGGGGACTTTACTAGGAGGAGTAAAACAGGACGAGCTGCATTCCCTAGAGACCACACAACCTGCATAGCCAGCGGGCAGCTTGTCTCATAGACTCATAGACTCTAGGACTGGAAGGGACCTCGAGAGGTCATCAAGTCCAGTCCCCTGCCCTCATGGCAGGACCAAATACTGTCTAGACCATCCCTAATAGACATTTATCTAACCTACTCTTAAATATCTCCAGAGATGGAGATTCCACAACTCCCTAGGCAATCTATTCCAGTGTTTAACTACCCTGACAGGAACTTTTTCCTAATGTCCAACCTAAATCTCCCTTGCTGCAGTTTAAGCCCATTGCTTCTTGTTCTATCATTGGAGGCTAAGGTGAACAAGTTTTCTCCCTCCTCCTGATGACACCCTTTTAGATACCTGAAAACTGCTATCATATCCCCTCTCAGTCTTCTCTTTTCCAAACTAAACAACCCAATTCCTTCAGCCTTCCTTCATAGGTCATGTTCTCAAGACCTTTAATCATTCTCGTTGCTCTTCTCTGGACCCTCTCCAGTTTCTCCACATCTTTCTTGAAATGCGGTGCCCAGAACTGGACACAATACTCCAGTTGAGGCCTAACCAGCGCAGAGTAAAGTGGAAGAATGACTTCTTGTGTCTTGTTTACAACACACCTGTTAATGCAACCCAGAATCACATTTGCTTTTTTTGCAACAGTATCACACTGTTGACTCATATTAAGCTTGTGGTCCACTATGAGCCCTAGATCTCTTTCTGCCATACTCCTTCCTAAACAGTCTCCTCCCATTCTGTATGGGTGAAACTGATTGTTCCTTCCTAAGTGGAGCACTTTGCATTTATCTTTATTGAACTTCATCCTGTTTACCTCAGACCATTTCTCCAATTTGTCCAGATCGTTTTGAATTTTGACCCTGTCCTCCAAAGCAGTTGCAATCCCTCCCAGTTTGGTATCGTCTGCAAACTTAATAAGCGTACTTTCTATGCCAACATCTAAATCGTTGATGAAGATATTGAACAGAGCCGGTCCCAAAACAGACCCCTGCGGAACCCCACTTGTTATACCTTTCCAGCAGGATTGGGAGCCATTAATAACTACTCTCTGAGTATGGTTATCCAGCCAGTTATGCACCCACCTTATAGTAGCCCCATCTAATTTGTACTTTCCTAGTTTACTTATAAGAATATCATGTGAGACTGTATCAAATGCCTTACTAAAGTCCAGGTATATCACATCCACCGCTTCTCCCTTATCCACAAGGCTCATTATCCTATCAAAGAATGTTATCAGATTAGTTTGACACGATTTGTTCTTCACAAATCCATGCTGGCTATTCCCTATCACCTTACCACCTTCCAAGTGTTTGCAGATGATTTCTTTAATTATCTGCTCCATTATCTTCCCTGGTACAGAAGTTAAACTAACTGGTCTGTAGTTTCCTGGGTTGTTTTTATTTCCCTTTTTATAGATGGGCACTATATTTGCCCCCTTCCAGTCCTCTGGAATCTCCCCCGTCTCCCATGATTTCCCAAAGATAATAGCTAGAGGCTCAGATACCTCCTCTATTAACTCCTTGAGTATTCTAGGATGCATTTCATCAGGCCCTGGTGACTTGCAAGCATCTAACTTTTCTAAGTGATTTTTTACTTGCTCTTTTTTTATTTTATCTTCTAAACCTACCCTCTTCCCGTAAGCATTCACTATACTAGACATTCCTTCAGACTTCTCAGTGAAGACTGAAACAAAGAAGTCATTAAGCATCTCTGCCATTTCCAAGTCTCCTGTTACTGTTTTCCCCTCCTCACTGAGCAGTGGGCCTATCCTGTCCTTGGTCTTCCTCTTGCTTCTAATGTATTGATAAAAAGTCGTCTTGTTTCCCTTTATTCCCATAGCTAGTTTGAGCTCATTTTGTGCCTTTGCCTTTCTAATCTTGCCTCTGCAAGGGACTTGCTAAAAGCCACGTGTCCATATATAGGGATAATCAGAGGACACGTGGCTTTTAGCAAGTCCCTTGTCTTTGTAATCAGCCGCAGTGATCCAGATACTATAGAGATTACTCTGAAGTTCACCCAAGTGAATTGCTCCTGTCACTTTATCAGGTACTTTTGCTTGTGTGGTAACATCTCTGGAGTGAAGATAACCAGAACCGCTTGTGCTTTGATGGCGTTTTTCTCACCCAGAGCTCAAAGGTGAGCAGGCCAGCTTGCCTGTCAGTCATTCTGGGGCTCTAATCACTATCCCACCGTGCCTCACGTATTCCCCATTATACGACTACAGCGCGTCCAAGGGGTTCAAAGTGGTGTCCACAGAGTAGGGTGACCAGATGTCCCAATTTTATAGGGACAGTCCTGATTTGGAGATCTTTTTCTTATATAGGCTCCTATTACCCCACCAATCCTGATTTTTCACACTTGCTGGTCACCCTACCACAGAGTTGCTTGGAGAGATGCAGCATGGTCTAGTGCACAGGGGATTGGCCTGGCCTGGCCTGGGCTGCAGAAGTCCTGGGTTCACATCCCAGCTCTGGCAGGTGACAGTGTGTGAGTCACACTATGCTAAACACTCCTCACAGTAAGCCTCTCTGAGCTATACTGGGGCATCCCAAGTCAATGCAAACACAGGCTAGGTAGAGTCCTCAGGTGAGTGGGTCAGTTACTGAAAGATTAGAAGGAAGAGGCCTGAGCAAGAAGTTCTATGACTCCTTTATCTCACGTGAGATACAGCACAAAGGAAAAGTGCCCAGGAAGTTGGACTCTATAATCATTGGCCAAAGGTTGATCAGACATCTGACCTTTGAAATGAAGAGCTGGATCGTCTTCTTCCATGGCACTAGGCAGTTCGCCGGGAAAACACACTGAGCTCTTTGTTACTAACTCCAAAGGTAATGAGCGCTGATTAAAACTAAGCCCTGTTAATCACAGCACCTGAGTTGCTCAAAAGCATTCAGACCTGGGGGCTTTGTTATTAACTCCAGAGGTGTAGCTGTTCTGCTAAGCAGTCGCTTGAAGCTACTAAAGAACTTTTCTGGTTTGGCCTTTCTGTAAGGTATGTCCCCTTGATGTTTTAATGTGTATTTCTGTTGTGATCAAGGCTGGCTGGTGTCCTATGTCTACAGTTTAGGTGTAAATGTAATTAGCTTTGATAATGCTTTATGAGGCTGCTGTAGGGAGGGGGCCCTTAATCTGGAGCTTATAGGCTAGTACCTGAAGATGAGGAAATCACTTAATGCAGAAAAATGGGAGGCTGACAAATATTTTTATTGTTTTGTTTTTTTTTAAAGGAGGGAAGGCAATCTAAGCATTGCTCTCAGGTCCTGTATCTGCTGCCTTCAAAGGGCTGTAGAAACTAGCTCAGGGGATGCAGAAGCCAGTAACCTAAAATGAAAAGAAAAATTTTTTACTCTTTCCCTTTAAATTTCCCCCGTGAACTGGCTTTTGTGAGTGTCACATGCTCTTCTGGCTTGTGATTCTCACATCATAACATTGTGCTAGTGTGTAACTGACTAGTCTAGTTTCCCTGTCCCAGCTGAGTGGAAGGTAACAGTAACCAGACAGTGCTAGGTTTAAGGTAGTGACTTAGTTTCCCTCCCCACCCCAGTTAAAGGGCTACTAAAATAACTTCTTGATACATTAGAGTTGGCTAAGAGAAAAGCCCCAGGAGTGACTCAAGGACAGGAAAACCTGCCTCACTCAGAGAGACTCCAGGAGCTAGATCTGTTTGGTTTAATTAAGAGAATGCTAAGGTGTGATTTGTTCGGTTCCTAAGTACTTACACGAGGAACAGAAATTTAATAGTAGAGAGCTCTTCAGTCTAGCATAGGAAGATCTACCACAATCCAATGGCTGGGGAAGTTGAAGAAAAATTCAGACTGGAAATAAAGTGTAAATTTACAACAGGGAGGGTAACTAACCATTGCAACAACTTACCAAAGGTCATGGTGAATTCTCCATCACTGGCAACTTCTAAACCCAGACTGGCTGTTTTTCTGAACAATCTATTCTTCTTCGAGCAGGAATTCATTCAGGTCAGGTCTCTGGCTTGTGCTATACAGCAGGTCAGACTAGGGGATCAGGACCGGATGATTTATAAATTCTACTTCTCCTGTGTCAGCTTGAGGGTTTCCAGTCTCTCCTGCATTCAGAGAGCACTGAGATGAGTTCAGCAGTGCCCCCATCTGTGAAAGGGGTGATGCCACAGGAAGAGGTGATGGTGCCTGATTTCTCTCCCAACCCAAAGGTCGAGGGTGTGTTGGAGCTGTGTCCGGGTTATAGGCAGGACTGTGAATTTGTATATGGTAACAGTCTGCAGTACACAGAGTCTGTGCGAAGACCTGCCTGTGGGAGAGCGGACAGTCAGTGTCTGTGCTTAACCTTTTCCCCATTCCACAGCTTTGGGGGGAGACTCTCCCCACCTCACAGAGGGCTGTACAGCTGACCATGCTAATGTTCAGAAAGCGATTTGACTGGCTCTGATACTAGCTAACAGCTGGCCAGGAATCCACTGGCCCACTGCTCAGCCACATGAATCTCTGGGCAAGGGTCAGATTATGCAACCAGAAGCAAGTGTCTGGTGCTGTAATGCAGAGGGAATGGCATGAATGCACCCACAGGTGGGTGTTGGGTGGAAAGAAGCTCACAACAAGGGTGGAAACCAGCAACTCTTGAGGCGAGACTGTGGGCGCTCAGCTCAGAGCATCTAGTGAGTCTTTCAAGACAAAGGAGACATCCAAAGGGTGAGTGCATCACTTTTGTCTCACAGAGATGCCTGGGATATAAAAGCTGCCAGAAGGTGGCTTCATGATCTCTCTCTTGGGTCTTCATAGAGCACCAGGCTGTAGCACAGGGGGTGGGGAAACTTTTTTCTATCAGGGGCCACTGACCCACAGAAAAAAATCAATCACAGGCCACACACAGCCCCGCAGGAGGCATGGAGGCTCAGGGCTTCCCCTAGGCCCTGGGGTGGGGCCAGAAATGAGGGGTTCAGGGTGTGGGAGGGTCTCCAGGCTGTGGCACGTGGTTGGGGTGTGGGAGGGGGTTTGGGCTCTGGGTGGGGCTGAGGAGAGGGGTTTGGGGTGCAGGAGGGGGCCCAGGGCTGGGGCCAAGGGGTTTGGAGTGGGCTCAGGGCTGGAGGAGGGGGCTTGGGGTGCGGGCTCTGGGAGGGAGTTAGGATGTGGGAGGGGGATCAGGGCTGGGGCAGGAGGTTGGGGTGCAGGTGGGGGTGTGGGCTCTGGGAGGGAGTTAGGGTGTGGGAGAGAGTTGCAACCTGGGGCAAACAGTATGGGTCGGGGTGTGGGGTCTGGGAGGGAGTTAGGATGCAGAAAGGGGTTCTGATCTGTGGCAGGAGGTTGGGGTGCTGCGTGTGGGGTCTGGGAGGGAGTTAGGGTGCGGGAGGGGGTTCTGATCTGTGGCGGGGGGGTTGGGGTGCTGAGTGTGGGGTGTGGGAGGGGGTTCTGATCTGTGGTGGGGGGTTGGGGTGCTGAGTGTGGGGTCTGGGAGGGAGTTGGGGTGCAGGAGGGGGTTCTGACGGGGTGCAGGTTCCGGCTGGGTGGTGCTTACCTCAGGCGGCTCCTGGTCAGGGGTGCACTAGGACTAAGGCAGGCTCCCTGCCTGCCCTGGATCAATGCTGCTCCCAGAAGTGGCTGGCGTCTGTGGCCCCTAGGCAGAGGGGCCGGGGGCTCTGCACAATGCTGCTGCCCCCGCAGGTCCCATTGACTGCGGAGCCAGCCCTGGGGGCGGGGGCAGCGCGCAAAGCTATCCTGATTGCCCCAGCGCCCTGGGGCTGCAGGGACATGCTGGTCACTTCTGGGAGCTGCGCGGAGCTGACTGGACTTTTAATGGCCTGGCAACCCCAGTTCCCCTCCTGCAGCGGGAGGGGCCGGCCACTCGCAGCATGGAGAGTTGCCATAGCTTCCCCACCCCTGCTATAGCACCTTAATAGTGATGCTGTTACATGGGGAGCTGTTGGCATTTTGTGTCCTCAATGACGGGAGCAAAGTCACATCTGGGCAGCTGCTCTAACGTGTCTTCTCTTCCACCCCACCCCTCACTCTGGTTGTAGGGAGATGGCAGCGCAGTGGGCAGTGCTGGCGCTCTTGGCTGCCTGTGTGGCCAGTGCTGCGAAGGAATCTGTGCTCAACATGTGCATGGACGCCAAGCACCACAAAACCAAGCCAGGCCCAGAGGAGGCGCTGCATGGCCAGGTAAGGCAGCGCTGGCCTAGTGACACATGTCAGGCTGATGTCACACCACTTGGGGCGCTGGGTGACGAATAACAGAGTCACCTGGACCTGTCATCCCTTCCAGTGCAGGCTTGTTCCTTTCCACTAGGGACTGGTGCCTCGGCAGAGGGTGCCTGGAGGAGCCAAATGTGCTGGAGGGAAGGTTTTTGCGATGCACCAAGACTGTTTTCATGGGGCCTGGCTCTGTGGCCCTTTCCCATAGGCCTAGCCTCGTGAGGCGACTCCTGGATGGGCTGCAGGATCCGTCACTCGCTGACACTGTCTTACTGGGCATGCCTCCCCTCTCCCGCTCCTCCAAACCTTGTAGGGTGACCAGACAGCAAGTGTGAAAAATTGGGACAGGGGGTGGGGGGTAATAGGAGCCTATATAAGAAAAAGACCCAAAAATCGGGACTGTCCCTATAAAATCGGGACATCTGGTCACCTTAAAACCTTGTAGTGTTGGACCCAGCAAAACCAGCCCATGCAAAGCAGGCAACAGAGGGCCACTTTGTCCTTCTGAAATGAAGCCCCCCTCAACCCCTTGCTGATCCCGCAGAGTGAGCAGCATGAGCAGATCCACCCATCATGCTCCCCGTTGCCTGGGCGTGGCCCCTCCATTTGCTAGTCTTGTGAAGTGCTTTGAGAGCCTCAAAGAGAAGGGCAAAATGCTATCGCCACCACCAGGCCATGGGCCTGGCCTTGGGAGGAGCAGTCCCACGAGGCACCACGAGAGGCTGGTGATGCTGCTGCATCCACAGCATCCTGTCTGCCCCCCAGGTGAGTGCACAGTCCCCTGCATACCCGTCTCTCGATGTGTTGGCAGTGTGTCCTGTGGAAAGACAATGCCTGCTGCACGGCCAACACCAGCACTGAGGCTCACCAGGACCAGTCCTACCTGTACAACTTCAACTGGAACCACTGTGGGGTGATGCCAGAGAAGTGCAAGCAGCACTTCATCCAGGACACGTGTCTGTACGAGTGCTCGCCCAACCTGGGGCCCTGGATCGACCAGGTCAGGGGGTGTTGCGGCCGGGCACTGGGGGTGGGGGAGAAGGCTGGCTTGGTGCATGTGCTCTAGTGGCGGGTTCCAGTGACTAACAGTTGGCTGCATAGGGTCTCCTGTTCCTTCAGCTCGGGCAGTAGAGATGTGTGCTTACAGTGCTGAAGGTCCGGGTTCAGTTCCCCCTGACAATTAGTGACCCTGTATCCAGCTGAGGCCCATTGCATGTGTGTAGGACGATTTCCTCCAAAGGTTACTGTGGGCAGGTGGCTGCAATGAAGAAAACCTCCCTTGTGTTTTATGTACCTCCCGGGTCCCACCAGAACGACTGTGACCCAGCACTCCAACCGGCTGCCTCTGTTCCGGCGTGATGGGGCTCGTACTGGGTGCATATGGGGGAGGCAGTCTTAGAGATTACATTGACTTGGCTTCCTCCAACCCCCTGGCTGGGAGCAGAGGAGCTCTCCCGGACACCGAGCTGGGGTGGGCTGCATGGGATGCCTGTTGGGCTGTGGATGCTGCCGTTCAGGTGTGCAGGGAGGCTACTGTGAGTCTCTCTCTTCCCCCGGGGACTGGGCCTGGTTCTGCTGGGACCAGCATTGGCTCTGTTCTTGTGCAATGTCATTCCGTGGAGCTAGATCACGGGGTGGAGAAGAGCATGTAGGTAACCCCTGCTCCCTGGGGCGGCTTGGGGGTGACTATGGCCCAGAGCTGCCCCTTGATACTCACAGCCCCGTGTCCTGCCAGGCGGATACCAGCTGGCGCCGGGAGAGGATCCTCAACGTGCCGCTGTGCAAGGAGGACTGTGAGCTGTGGTGGGAGGACTGCCAGGATGCCATCACTTGCAAAGAGAACTGGCACAAGGGCTGGAACTGGACCTCAGGTCAGCGAGGCACCGAGAGAACCCACCGCACTCCGCGCACCTAAGGTTGCCAGGCATCCAGTTTTCGTCTGGTTGAAAAGGGCCTCGACAGCTCCAGTCAGCACTGCCGACTGGGCCCTTAAAAGTCCTTACTACCTGCCCCTGTTCCAGGCGGCTTCCGGAAGCAGCCATCAGGTCCCTGTGGCCCCTAAGCATATGAATTGCCCACACCCTGAGTGCCGGCTCCGCAGCTCCCATTGGCCAGCAACTGAGACCAATGGGAGCTGTGGGGGCAGCACCTGCAGGTGCGAGGGCAGCGCGCGGAGCCTCCCTGGCAGCCCACGAGCCTAGGGGCTGCAGGGACCTCGTGGCCACTTCCTGGGAGTTGCAGTAAGTGCCACCGGGATCCCATACCCCAGCCCTGAGGACCCCCCCGCACCCTTCATTCCCCCCCCCCGCCGCCCTGAGCCTGCACCCGCAGCTGGAGCCCTCACCCCCTTCCCATACCCCAAATCCTGCCCCAGCCCAGTGAAAGTGAGTGAGGGTGGGGGAGGGCGCGCAATGGAGGGAGGGGGGATAGGGCAAGCAGGGGGCGGGGCCTTGGAGAAGGGGTGGGGCAGGGCAGGGGTATTAAATCTTATGCGATTAGAAAGTTGGCAACCCTAAGCGCGCCTCAGGACAGAGCCAGGCTGCTGCAGCCTGGGAGGTGGCTGGAGCAAGGGCCTCTGGCTGGAGGATGGGGTCACACTTTGCTGTGTGGGTTCAGGTGTTTTGATTGGAGGAGGGGCTCACATTTCTCCCTGCCCTTGACAACAGCAGCCCCTCTACAGACTGAGGGCTGGGATCCAGAGAGCAGTACTGGGAGTGAGGGGCTGAGGGCTGTAGTCTCATCTGGTCTCTGTGCCAGCCCCAGTGGAAGGAAGCGGGTGGGATAAAAAGATGTGGATAAAAAGCCGGCTAACTGGCAGGTCTCACAATGGGGAATCATTGCTGAGTGAGTGTGTTCCCAGTGGGATCTCGCAGGGACTGGTTCTTGGCCCTATGCTACTAAACATTTTTATTAATGTCCCGGAAGAAATGAAATCATCCCGGATAAAGTTTGCAGATGACTGAAAAACTGTGGGAGTGGTAAATACCGAAGAGGAGACATCCCTGATACAGAGCGATTAAGCTGGGCCTGAGCAATCAATGTGTGTTTTAATACAGCAAAATGTACACACCTAGGCCCAAGGAATGTAGGCCTAATTCACTCAGTATGGGACTCTATCCTAGGAAGCAGTGACCAGGAAAAAGATTGGGAACAGTGCCGGGGGGAGGCAGATAGACAGACATGGATAATCAGCTGAACAGGAACTCCCAGTGCCATCCTGTGGTCAAAAGGACTAACGTGATCCTGAGATGCTTAAACAAAGGAATCTCGGGTAGGAGTGGAGAGGTGATTTCACCTTTGTGTTTGGCACTGATGCGACCACTGCTGGAATCTGGGGTCCAGCTCTGGTGCCCACAATTCCAGAAGGAAGTAGATTGGAAAGAGGTCCAAGAAGAGCCATGAGATTGATGAACGGAATAGAAAACCTGCCTTGTAGGGATAGACTCAAGGAGCTCAATCTGTTTAGCTCAACAGAGAGAAGGTTAGGGGGTAACTTGATTCCAGTCTAGAAGCGTCTACGTGGGAAACAGATATTTAGTAACAGGCTTGTCTGTCTAGCAGAGAAAGGTCTAACATAGTCCAATGGCTGAAAGTCAAACCTAGACACATTCAGGCTGGAAATAAGGTGACATGTTTAATGGTGAGAGTAATTAAGCACTGGATCAATTTACCGAGGGATGTGAATCATAGAATATTGGGGTTGGAGGTATCTAGTCCAACCCCCTGCACAAAACAGGACCAATCCCCAGACAGATTTTTACCCCAGTTCCCTAAATGGCCCCTTCAAAGATTGAACTCACAACCCTGGGTTTAGCAGGCCAATGCTCAAACCACTGAACTATCCCTCCATCCTTTCATGAGGGAGTCTCCATCACTGGCAATTTTTAAATCAAACTTGGCTGTTTGTTCTGAAAGCTCCACTCTAGGGATTATTTGGGGGCAGGTCTCTGGCAGGAGGTCAGACTCATTGATCACGGTGGTTGAGCCCGGTCTGGGAATCAGTGAATATTGTGTTAGCAGAACTCCCTAGGAGAAGGATCAAGGTGCACTGGTGCAGCTCTGGGAGGAAGCCAGCCCCAGCTCCAGCACTTCCTGGTGTCTCATTCTTACTAGCACTAAACCGTCCATCTTTCTTGCTCAGACAAAAGCAAGTCCCTCCAGCTGAGGGGGATGAGAGCCCAGGCAGCCCCTCTAGAATAAATCCAGGAGGTGAGTGACATGGCTTCAAGCCCTTGAACGTCACCTCACAGGGAAGGACTGTTTCTCCGACAAGACAGCTGGGCCATTGCAAGCTCAGCCAGTAGCCGGGGACTGGCGGATGCCCAGCAGCCAGAGATGGGGAAGGCTGCCTGGAGAGAGTCCAGCCACAGCTTGCTCACTGCTGCCCTCTCTCTCCCTCTCCAGGGACCAACCGGTGCCCCCGTGGCTTCATGTGCCAGCCATTCAAATATGTCTTCCCCCGGCCGGCAGACCTGTGTGAGAAGATCTGGTCCAACTCGTACAAATACACCATGGAGCACCGGGGCAGTGGGCGCTGCATCCAGATGTGGTTTGACCCTGCCAACGGGAACCCCAACGTGGCCGTGGCCAAGTACTATGCCCAGAACGGGAGAGACGCCTCTCCTACACCGCGGGCCATCCTGCTGCTTCTGCTGCCGGCTGCTCTCCTGTTCCTGCTCTGAGCATCTGGAAGCTGCTAGTCCTCGGGTCTTGAAGTAGCAGGGCTTGGTGGCTGGCTGAAAGCACCCTAGCTATGGCCTCTGACTCTGGCAGCTCCACTGGCTTATACAGGAAATATTTCTTCTCTAGGCATGGGGTGTGTTCACCCTGCGGCCCTGCCTTGGGCTCTGGCTGGCAGATGATTCAAGATTCCATCCGGCTGCTTCTAACCTGGACAAGACTCAATAGAACCAGATTATCCCCATCCTCTCCTGCCCTTGAACGTCACTCACTCCATGGTTTTATTGTCTCGGTGTTCTCCTGCCACGCTCCTCTCTTCCAGCGGGCTCTGCGGGGAGATCCCTCCATGGACCGTGTCCCTGGGGATTTGAGCTCTGTAACATGCTGTGACTCATTGGCTGGGTGCACTTCCTCTGTTGGGTAGCAGAGCCAGGCAGGTCCCCTCTAACGATGGTGCCCGCAGTCATCTGCAGGGCTGGCTTTAGGCCGATTCGCCCGATTCCCGTGAATCAGGCCCCGTGCCTACCAGGGCCCCGCAGCATCTGGAAGAGGGGCCCCACAAGGTAAGGAAGGACCCTCCGCTGAAGTGTCACCGGAAACAGTGGCAACCGATTGAGCTGCCACTGAAGATAGTGGCAGCAATTTGGCAGCAGCTCAATTCGGCAGCATTTCAGCAGCAGCTCTTTCTAATCGGGCCCCGCACGTCCTAAAGCCAGCTCTGGTCATCTGGGTGCTTGTGCCCCTCAGCCCTCCATTGACAGGACTGGCCACTGTCTTTGCACTTGAATGTGCAGAGCAGCAGAAACCCGAAAGGGAAGACAGCAAATATGTGGGGCTGGGCAGGGGAGAGGCATTGGGACGCCTTGGGGGATGAAAATTGTGAAGAGAACAAGGCTTTTGGACCCTCTCATCCAGCCTTGCTCTGTCTCCTTCCCTGCCATCCTGTGGCCCCTGGAAATACAGGTGTCTCTTGCCCTGGCTTGCAGCCTGCCCTGGTGTCTCCGCTTCAGCCCATGAGATTCTCCTCTCTGTAGCTTTGGGGGGCAGGGGCCCCATATGCGCACAGAGGCATCACTACCCCATCCTTGCATACCTTGCTGCTGTTCTGCTGTGTGATTGGGTCTCTGTCTCCTGTGCCGCTGCTCCAATTCCTCTTCTGTCTGAGCTTCCCCAGCCCGACCCTAGCTCCCGGAGGGTTCTCAGTTCCCGGCCCCTGCTCTGGCAGAAGACTAACTGGAAGTGCTGCCCAGCATGGCCACAGGCAGTGCCTGGCCAGAGCCAGAGTCTCTGCACCCCGAGGTGACTGATTGGGCTCTGACCTGGTCTGAGCCGCTGCATGGTAGCTGTGTTGCTATGGCTAATGCTCCCAGCGCTGACACCAAGAGTTCCTACAGCCTGTAGAACCGGAGCAATGCTTGGGAACACCGTCCTGCTCCATGCTGGCCACCACGGTCCAGCCAAACTCCCCAGCAACCACCATGGGGAGTTGCTGGAAATCTGAGCCCCTCTAGCTGGCAGCTGTGACTCAGGAGAAATAAACTCTCCCAGCTCTGCTCTCTGTGCTCGTCTCCTCCTTGACACACAGACACATGTTGCTGCTTGCTTCCCAGTGCCGCAGACACAGCTGGGCCCAGCTAGTGGTACCAGCTGGCTTGGAGTTAGGCCCCTCTGTCTAAACTGAGCAAGAGTGGACTGCTGGGCCAGTGTGGAGTTGGCAGGGTCCACATAAGGAGGTGTTAGTACCATTATACAAGGCACTGGTGAGACCTCATCTGGAATACTGTGTGTAGTTCTGGTCTCCCGTGTTTAAGAAAGATGAATTCAAACTGGAACAGGTACAGAGAAGGGCTACTAGAATGATGCGAGAAATGGAAAACCTGTTTTATGAAAGGAGACTCAAAGAGTTTGGCTTGTTTAGCTTAATGAAAAGAAGGCTGAGGGAAGATATGATTGCTCTCTATAAATATATCAGAGAGATAAATACCAGGGAGGGAGAGGAATTATTTAAGCTCAGTACCAATGTGGACACAAGAACAAATGGATATGAACTGACCATCAGGAAGTTTAGACTTAGATGAAGGTTTCTAAATATTAGAGGAGTGAAGTTCTGGAACAGCCTTCCCAGAGGAGCAGTGCAGGCAAAAGACATATCTGGCTTTAAGACTAAGCTTGATAAGTTTATGGAG
Organism: Gopherus flavomarginatus; assembly: GCF_025201925.1. Lineage (NCBI taxonomy): Eukaryota > Metazoa > Chordata > Testudines > Testudinidae > Gopherus > Gopherus flavomarginatus. The sequence goes on along the minus strand of NC_066617.1, from coordinate 365,939,472 downwards.
GGGCTGGTATGATGGGATAGCCTAATTTTGGCAATTAATTTGGCAATTGATCTTTGATTATCAGCAGGTAAGTATGCCCAGTGGCCTGTGATGGGATGTTAGATGGGGTGGGATCTGAGTTACTACAGAGAATTCTTTCCTGGGTGCTGACCGGTGAGTCTTGCCCACATGCTCAGGGTTTAGCTGATCACCATATTTGGGGTCGGGAAGGAATTTTCCTCCAGGGAAGACTGGCAGAGGCCCTGGAGGTTTTTCGCCTTCTTCTGCAACGTGGGGCACGGGTCACTTGCTGGAGAATTCTCTGCACCTTGAGGTCTTCAAACCACAATTTGAGGACTTCAATAGCTCAGGTTAGGGGTTTGTTACAGGAGTGGGTGGGTGAGATTCTGTGGCCTGTGTTGTGCAGGAGGTCGGACTAGATGATCATAATGGTCTCTTCTGACCTTAAATCCTATGAGTCTATGACTCTAACAGTCCAGGGGATCCTCTGGAAACCAGCCTCTCTCTGCTTTGGCTTTAGATGAGTATCTGGTTAATGCTGACTCCTGCAGGATTCTCTCCCGTCTAGGGGCAGAAATAAACTCTGCCCTGCTCCCCTACGCACACACAACTGTCCTGGAACATGCCTGCACAATGCTAAACCCACAAACTAGCCAAGAGCAAGTAAACCCCACCTCTGAGCCAATGTAAACACAAACCGAACTGGGTAAAGGAAGCACCTGCCGCCTCTGGTGATGCGTTCTAATCCCATGGAATAAAGTAGGTCATAGATTCAAATCCATAAGGGTCGTGTGTGATCATCCAGGCTCACCTCCTGTGCAGCCCAGGTCAGATACCTGCCCCCCAGTAATCCCTAGAGAAGATATTTTAGAAGAAAAGCCAGTCTGGATTTTAAAATTGCCAGTGACGGAGAATGCACCATGCCCCTTGGGAAATGGATCTAATGGTTAAATACTCTCCCCCTTTAAAACTGTGTAGCTTCTCTCCAGTCAGGCCTTGTCTGCTGGGGTGGGCACTGCCCACCACAGCAGTTGCACAGTAGCTCCTGGGTGCACACTCCATTCCAGAATCACTGCTCCACTCCCCAGGTGGAGTCATTAATCTGGAGTGAAGTCGCTCTATGTCAGAGCAGTGCCAACCAAGGGAGTCGTTCTGGAATAGCCGTGTGAGCTTTCTCCTTAGGAGCTGTGCCTGCTGCAGTTCTGAGCTTGAGCTAAACAGTCTTGGGCCGGGCTGCAGTCCTGTGTGCTGAGCTGGCCAGAGGACAACAATCCAGTTTTGCAACAACTGCTAAGCTTCTGCACGGAGATCGCCTGGCAACGAAACCAAAACCTGGGACCTGTCAGGGTGAAATGGCGTTGTACCCAAATGGCTCTTGTCTGATCAAGCAGCTGAGGGGGTTGAGTGGGGTCTCTTGGGACAGACGTGAACCCCCAAATCCTTCCTGGTGCAAATTCTGTCAGAATAGAACCACCAGCAAACTGTCTTGGGTTTGACAAAACTGCCCAATATGAGTCATTCCACATTGGCAAAGGTCCCAACTAGCGCTCCCTGCATCCGGAGCTGTCTACCCGTAGGGGGGTTACCTGTGTTTAAAGAGGTGGGGGCCAGTCCCAAGCAGACGACATCACTTTTAGGAGCTACTGCTCTCTGGCCTCCGCTAGTCTGCAGCTGAATAGGGAATGGCCAAGCTGCAGCTGAATAGGGAATGGCCAATGGCTGGGGACAAAGAACGCTGCTTCCTTTGGCTAGAATCACAGCGATGCTACACTGAGCACTGGCTGATGGGGCCGCAGAAGGCAGAGAAATAACTTAGCTGAAGCATGATGGGACGGGGAAGTGCTGGCAACAAGGAATGCAAGGTCTATGTGAGCTCCCAGCCACCGTCTGGCAGCATGGACTGATGCTAGTGTCTGCAGCTGATACAACTCTGGTTGTACAGTCTCCAGGCTGCTGTATTGGACTCCCTATGCTTCTAAGCCAATGTGCTCCTGCTGGTGTCCAGACTCTATCTCTAGTTCTTGCCTCTTGGGCACATTCCTGGGGTCCAGACTCCCTTGCTAGTTCCTCCTTCTTGGGATGTCAAACCCTGTGGTCCCAATGCCCTAAGAGACATGCTGCAGCTCCCTGATAGCTTGTGCCCAGGCCCCCAGAGCGCTACCCATGTTGGCACTCTGGTGTGCAGTCAAACTCTTTGGGGACTGCATGAGAATTGCAGCGGGGACCTGGGGGTTGTGATACATAGAGGTACCAATGACATGGGGGAAGGTAGGAGAGAGGTCCTGGAGGCCAAACTTAGGCCACTAGGTCAGAGATTAAAGTCCAGGATCTCCATGGGAGCATTCTCTGAAATACTTCCAGTTCCATGCACAGGGCCAGTTAGGCAGAGCTGCAGGGTCTCAATGTGTGGCTGAGGATAGTGGAGGGAGGAAGGCTCTAGATTTGTTAGGAAGTGGGAAACTTTTGGGTAAAGGGGGAACCTACCCAGGAAAGATGGGCTCCACCCAAACCAAAATGGGACCAGATTGCTGGCATGAGAAATGAAAAAGGCTGTAGAGTTTTTAAAGAAAGAGCTAGGGTATGGAGGAGTTCATGGGAAGATCTATTGAAGGGGACTCTCTCTAGTAGACAGGAGAGGCTAGAAGCTGATAAAGTACACGTAGGAAGAGAAACAGTCACAGGGAAAAGAGTCCCAGTCAGTTACATCCCATACGGGCAGCCAGCTAAAGGGTTCTGTAAGTGCAGGTGTACAAATGCTAGCAGTGTCACTAGTGAGATGGGAGAAGGCGAGTGCCTGGTTTTAAATGAGGATATAACAGGAGTTAGGCAGGCTGGAGAGCCTCACGACCGTGGCTGCCAGCCTCCGGGCAGATTGTGACAAACCAGAGCACAGACCCCGCCAAGTGGCTGTGAGTTCTGTACTTAGATTTCACCAACCAAACAGCAAGCGTGAAATCCTCACGTATGAGAACAACCTTCACATGGAGTCCCAGATAGTTCCTCTGGGCATTCCGGTCTGTCTTGCAGATCTCAATAGCACAACTTGGCCAGTATAAGCCGCGCCCGCACTAGGGGTACGTCTACACTGCCGTCAGGAGGTGTGAGTGCGTGTACGCATACCTGAGCTAGCGTGGATCTAGCTTAGTATGTGCCCAGGCCACTCAAGCAGGTACCCAGGCCCTGGACGGGCAGCTTTAGTGCCAGTGTTACTGCTGTGCTGGGAGCTGGCCAGATCAAAGCTGGCTGGGGGGAGTCTCCACAGGTTGCAGTAACATCTGAGTGCCGGGTAGCCCCCCCCTAGCAGTGCAGTGTCAGAGAGGGGCTCGGTGGCGAAGGGATGTGGCAGGGGCCTAAGCCCCTGGCTACCCCCTGCCTCTAGCGAGAGGGCGCTTGCCCAGGGTGGCTGAGTGTCAGCTCCTGAACACCACCGGCCTGTCAGTCGCTCAAGCGCTCTCCTCTGGGCTAGGCCAGCCCTGGCTTTGCCTTGCAGGTTATCAACGGGTGCATCCCAGGCCCCGAATCCCTTTGGATCGTTCCCCTGTGATAACCACTCCCTGGCACTGGCGCCTCACAGAAATCCCCCCTCTCCTGTCCCCCAAGGAGCAGCGCACCCCCCAGTTAATCACCGCGCCTGGAAACCACACAGCACCTGTCAGCAAACAAAGGAAGGTTTGTTTAATATAGAGATTCTACTGGAAATGAGCGAGCGCCCTGGAAACAAATGGTTCCCAGACACAACAAAATCCTGAAACACGAACCTGGGCCTACACTTATCGATAGTTCCCCTGCCTGGCTAATACAGTAGGTTTCCCCCTCACCGTTCAGTCTGTTGTGGAACCGGCTGGCTTCACAGGAGCCAGGATCCCATTTTTCATGAGAACACCCCCACCCCTCAAGAGGTCTGTATCCTTAGTGAAAGGATCGGGACCACCCCCCATGTTACAGTGGAACAGTCTTTGGTCTCTGTTCATAGGCAGGAAGATCCCTTGTCCATTGTAATGTCCCATTTTCACCTCCAAGTGGTGCCGAAGGTTTGCAATGGTCTCAGAGTTTCCAGGATGGAGCCCTGGTATTACATCCCCGGCTAACCAGAGCGGGGTCACCCTGCTCACTGCAGAAGCCAGTCAGCTCCGGTAGCTGGAGACAAGTCCCCACGAACGCTGCACAGGGCAGGGAGAGGGGAGGTCGATTTGAACAATATGCCAAGGCCCCCTGGGGAGAGTGAATGCAGCCGGGCTGGGGGCAGGCGGAGAGGGAGAGCCTGGCATGTGTCTTGTGCTGAGCAGAGGGGTCAGTGGGCAGGAGCCAACCTCAGCCTCACAAGAGACTCAGCTGATCCCCTCTAACGCAGGGGAGAGCATGTCCGAGAGTAATTCCTGTCTGAGCGACAGCAGAGCTCGCAGGAAACCAGCCCATCGGGATTTAAAACAGCACCAGGGCTGCAGAATCCACCATGCACCTTGGAAAGTGATTTCACGGGTTAATTATTCTCACCGCTGAACCCTCACACCTTAATTCCAGTTGGATTTTGTCCAGTAGTAGGAACACCCAGGACTCTCTATCCAGCCTGAACCCAGACAGGGCTAAGACCCAAAACAGCAGGGGCAGATGGGTGGGGGCAGGAGAGGACAACAGGGCTACACACTTGCCTGCCAGTGTCTGTTTTCTCATAGAGCTGAGACTCTCTTGTGCTTGTCCACCCAGAGAGCTAGTTGGCAGGGCTGCCCCTGAACCGCTGTGGGGACAAGGCCTGAGAGCACAGGCCCTGTGCAGAGCCCACGGGCTGCTTGTTGGAACTGGCACAGGGGCAGAGTTGGAAGAAGGGGCACGAAGGACAGAGTAGGGCCTGGGGGAATAGGACCCCAGAGGCCAGCTGCCCAAGAGGGGGTGTTAGACAGGAAGCCTGCAGCCCAGGCCCATGCCTGAACAGCCAGAACCCAGAGCACCACCTGGAGCTAGGGGGCTTGGAAGCACCGGGGCCTGCAGGGTTGGGTCCAGTATCAGAGCCTGGTGACTGGCCACAGGGGACCCCACCCAGTGCTTGAACAGCTGCAGACAGGAGCATTGCTGGGCCTGGCACCTGTGCACCATTCCACACACCAGCTGCTGGGAGCCTCCCCAGAGCTCTGCGCTCCTCCCACCCAGCAGCTCCTGTCTCCCCCCACTCTCCGTTATGTCTCTTCCCTCCCCCGTGCCAGCGTTAGCCTAGCCCACTAATTCCAGACCCAGGTTCTTTGTAGCCAGCCCCTGCTCATTGCCCAGTTCAGCTGAAAGCATGGCACACCACTGCCAGGTCCACACTACTTCCCCATACAATAACTACACCACTCCTACCCAACCCCTGAGCACTGTAGTCATGCCAACCATAGCCCCGGCATAAACAGTGCTAGTCAACATAGCCACTGTCCCTGGGCGAGGGGAAAAGCTCTCCCAGCTGTGGGGTAGCTGCTTCCCTAAAGCCCCCCAGCTGCACTGTGCAGGGAGAGGAGTGCCACATGGCTACAGCTGAAGACAAGCCTGGAGATTGTTCTTCAAGAGTGAGGAAAGCTGACAGGCAGTAGTTCATACCAGTCTTGCAGCCAGTATGGGACTGGGCCCTGCATCTTCCCACAGAGGGTCCCCCTCCCATGGGCTACATGGCCTGGGTGCAGGACCGCGCAGAATATTGGCCACCATGAGGTTTTGCCAAGCTCTGTCTAGACACAGCATCTGTTGGAAAGGGTTGGGGTGTGAAGGCCTCTAGTCAGAGACACCCTGCTGCTCCCCCACAGCTCCTTAGCAAAGAGCCAGCCCTTCTGACCTTTCCGTTCAAGGAACAGCAGAACAAGCTGTGCCTTCCCTGGGCAAGGTCTGAGCTGCACATCCTTAGTCACCCCACAGGACTCTGAACACAGCTCAGCTGGCAGTCAGGGACCAGACCTGTCCCTTACCACTGCCCAGGTTATAGGTGTAGCATTGCACCTGCCTGATGTGGCAGGAGAATGGTGGGTGGGGATGTGAGCGAGGGGAGCCAGGTGGAGTGAAGTCCTAGCACCAGGCAGGAGGGGATGCTGCAGCTGTATGCAGTGCCTAGACTCTGCTCTGGGGTCAAAGCATTCAGAGCCCCATGTGGGGGAGCTAGCAGAGGCTAGAGCCAGGCCCACATGCAGCAATCATACTCTGCCCCCAGCCGCTGGACAAAGGTACCCACCTGCCAGGCAACCTGAGAAGCCTCTGGCTGGGCCCACTTCTAGCTCTGCAGCCCTGCGGATCAAGCAGAAGGACATGTCTATCAAGGAGGAGACAAGCACAGAGCAGGGCTAGGACAGTTTAATTTTGCCAGATTCTCACACAAGCTGGGAGTTCTCAGTTCCAGACAGTTCCCACCTGCAGCTCAGGGCCACAAAGACAGGACAGCGAGCACAGGCACTGCTCTGGTGGTAGGGGCTGGCCCTGGTCACTGGGTCTGCAGCCAGTGCTGGGAGCATGGCATGTAGCCACAGCTAGTCCTGGTGCAGGTTAGAGGCCAGGCAGAGCAGGAGTCTGGCTCCAGGCAAGAGCTAGAAGCATCCTGCCAAACCAGGCAGCGCTTTCCATGCTGAGAGCCAAGCTGGGAAACCAGAGCCAGGCAGGACAGAGGGGGTGGGGGATCTCTGACAGCAGGGGAGTTGGGGTGGGTCTCGCTCCCCATGCATCTGCTCCAACGAGGCAGCAGAACCCTGCAGCTAGGAGCATAAGGGTGGTGTGGCTGCACATTGGCTCACCCTCAAAGGGCAGGGTATAGTTGGGGGGGTGCACTGGAGCCCCTTGTGAGTGTCCAGTCTGCTGAAGCAGAGATACCAGGGCAGGCTGTGAGCCAGGGGAGGGGACACCTGTATTTCCAGGGAGCGCAGGATGGCAGGGATCAGATAAGGAAGCTAGGTAGCTGAGGGCATCTGTCATGGTACAATTCCCCACTCTGAACCTTAGCGTCCAAAAGATGGGGTACCAGCATGAATTCCTCTAAGCTTAAATCACCAGCTTAGAACCTGTAGCGCTGCCACCAACCAGGAATTCCAGTGCCTGGTACACTCTGGTCCCCACAAAACCTTGCCCGGGGACCCCCAAGACCCAGTCCCTCTGGATCTTAACACAAGGAAAGTAAACCCTTTCCCTCACCGTTGCCTCTCCCAGGCTTCCCCTCCCTGGGTTACCCTGGAAGATCACTGTGATTCAAACTCCTTGAATCACAAAACAGAGAGGACAATTCACCTTCCTCCCTCCTCTTTCCCCCTCCCAGACTCTTCCTGAGAGAAAGTAATCCTGGCACAGAGAGAAATCAGCCTCTCTCTCCCTCTTCCCTCCTTTCTCCCCACCAATTCCCTGGTGAATCCAGACCCAGTCCCTGGGGTCTCACCAGATTAAAAAACAATTAGGTTCTTAAACAAGAAAAGCTTTTAATTAAAGAAAGAAAAAACACTAAAAATTATCTTTGTAAATTTAAAATGGAATAGGTACAGGGTCTTTCAGCTGTAGATACTGGGAACACCCTCCCAGCCTAAGTATATAAATACAAATCTTTTCAGCAAAATACCAGTTTGAACTCCTTCCAACCAATTACACATTTGCAAATAAAGAAAACAACCATAAGCCTAACTCGCTTTATCTACCTAGTACTCACCATTCTGGACTTATAAGAGCCTGTATTGGAGAGAAACCTGGTTGCATGTCTGATCCCTCTGAGCTCCCAGAGTGAACAACCACCAAAATCTAACAGCACACACAAAAACTTCCCTCCCTCACGCTTTGAAAGTATCCGGTCCTCTGGTCAGGTGACAGCCAGGCTTACTGAACTTGTTAACCCTTTATAGTCAAAGAGATATAAAGTACTTCTGTGCTATTAATTCTTCTTATCTGTTTATGACAGCATCATAATGAGAGGGAACCTGCCCTGGAACCTGACAGAATAAATACACCCAGCCTGGGAGTCGCTGCTTGTTACAGAGCTCAGATCACCAGGAATGGAGGGACCTCCCCCAGAGCCCGCTGGGAGAGAGAGGAGCGTGGCAGGAGAATGGACAATGAGATCAGAGGGACAGTCACAGGGAAGGGGAGGGACGGGACTAATCTGGTTCTATTGTGTCTTGTCAGGGTTAGCAGTAGCCAGACAGAATCCTGAATCTGCTGGCCAGAGCCCAGAACAGGGCTGCAGGGCAAACACATCCTGTGCCCTGAGTGGAAATATTTCCTGTATAAGCCAGTGGAGCTGCCAGAGGCTTCTGGATGCTCAAAGCAGGGACAGGCGAGCAGCCGGCAGCAGCAGCAGGACAGCCCGTGGCGCAGGAGAAGCGTCTCTTCTGTTCTGGGCGTAGTACTTGGCCACGGCCACGTTGGGGTTCCCGTTGGCAGGGTCAAACCACATCTGGATGCAGCGCCCGCTGCCCCAGTGCTCTGTGGTGTATTTGTACGAGTTGGACCAGATCTTCTCACACAGGTCTGCCGGCCGGGGGAAGATGTATTTGAACAACTGGCACGTGGAGCTATGGGGGCACCAGTTGGTCCCTAGAGAGGGAGAGAGGGCAGCAGTGAACAAGCTGTGGCTGGACTCCTTCTAGCCAGCCTTCCCCATCTCTGGCTGCTGGGCATCCGCCAGTCCCAGGCTACTGGCTGAGCTAGCAACAGCCCAGCTGGCCTGTGGGAGAAACAGTCCTTCCCTGTGAGGTGAAGTTCAAGGGCTTGTAGCCATGTCACTCACCTCCTGGATTTATTCCTGGCTGGCACCCTGATGGACTGGACAGACAGATGGAGGCTAGTAAGAATGAGGGACCTACCCCACCTGGGCTCCCCTGAGCTAGTTCACCCCCCTCCCCAAATTCTACCAATGCACATTAATCCTTCCAGGCCCTCCATCACCACAGGGTCTGTAGCTTATTTATCCTCATGAACCTCTGAGGTAGGGCAGTGCTCTTCTCCCCAGTACACAAGTGGGAAACTGAGGCACAGAGACTGAATTGAAGTCACACAGTGAATCTATGGAAGAGCAGTGCTAGCCAATACAGGATCCCAACACTTTGCAAGACTGCCTTCAGCCTTGGCACTAGCTAATCAAGAGCTTGTCAAAGGCAAATATATATCCAGTCTAGGTCCCAGTCTAGGTCTAGCATCATGAGCCACTGGGCTAGATCACAGTATGCAAGAGAGACATTGAGCCAAGGAAGAGTTACAACCTGGTGGGTTGGGTCTTAGCCACATGTGGGGAGTTGAGTAACTTGTAAAGCCACACTGGAAGCGTAGGTAGTTTAAAAATCAGTGCTTCTCTGACTTTTGACGGGGGTACAGTTGTCTAGAGAGTCTGATTTGTCTCATCTACCTTCAAGTTTCACTTCAAAAAAGTGGCTTGCTTACCAAATCAGACAAATACACAAGTGTCACAGCACATGTAAAACTTGCTGACTATTTGTACCATACAATTATAAAATAAATTGATTGGAATACAAGTAGACTATACACTGAAAAATAAGTACAACAGACCAGTATAAACAAGCCATGGTCTGAAGTTTCAGCTTCTACTAGCTTCACTAGTGCTTTTCATGTAGCCTGTTGTAAAACTAGACAAGTTGATGTACCCCTGTTTGAGAACCACTGGTTTAACTCCACACCCCTTCTGCAAAGGTGGACATGTTGCATAAAAACAAGAAAAGTGACATTCCTGCCCACTCCTACAAAGCCAGATTGTATTGCACCGGGGTCTTTAGAAGGAACCACTAGGGTGACCTAGTCTGACCCCTCATCAAGGTGCAGGATTGGTTGTGAGCAGGTATTTGGCTTGGTTTGCTTACTTGGCCTCCTGAACATTGAGAGCCGTGAGTGTTGTCAGGCAGTGGCCACCCCCTACAGTCAATAGCAGGGAACTGAAGCAGATCTCAAGTCACAGGCTCTAAGCATTTGCCACCCTTCTTCTGGGCAGCATCTGCCACTGCTCCAGCCTAGCCTCTGACCCCATTCATTCCTCTGCCCACTGAAGGTACATGGGCATTCACAGCACGGACCTGAGTCCAGGGCTCCTGCCAGCTCCTTCTGTACATCACGGAGAGCCCCATTTTACACTCGCCATCTCTGTCCCTGGGACTTCACAGCTGTGGCCGCCTCCAGGACCCAGACCCACTTTGGGGGCAGGGGATACTGGCGAGCAGAGATGGGCTGTGACGAAGTGGGGTTGTTCTTAATGTTTCCTCTGAATACTAAGGGGGGGGGCCGCAGTTTCTGCCTGACGCTGTCTCTATGGCAACTAATGGCCTGGGCCCTTCCCCCCTGCAAGGGGATGCTAAAGATGAACAAAGAAGTCAAGTGACCTCCTGGCCCAGGAAAGAGACAAAGGCCAGAGAGGAGGGGCTGGAGGGGGTTTCAGTTTGGGGCTGGGTGGGGATGGAAAGTGAGGGCAGACAGGGTTGTCTGTCTCGCTGGGCCTCAGAATGGACCCAGCTGAGGGATCCCCTTCTCTGTACCTACAAGCTCTGGTTTAGGCCAAGTTCCTGTTAAATAAACCTCTGTTTTACTGGCTGGCTAAGAGTCACATCTGACTGCAAAGTGGGGGTGCAGGACCCTGTGGCTTCCCCAGGACCCCACCTAGGTGGATTCGCTATGGGAAGCGCACGGAGGGGCAGAGGATGCTGAATGCTCCAAGGTCAGACCCAGGAAGGTGAAGCCGTGTGAGCTTCTTGGCCTGAAAACAGTCTGCTCCAAGGAGAGGAGGCTCCCCAGAGTCCTGACTGGCTTGGTGGGGAGCAGTTCCAGAGCATCGCCCGGGGACTCCGTGACACAGGCGTTGCCACAACTCTGTAGAAGAGCACCATATGCCCAGTCGCCTTAGGGAGAAAGATCCCAGAGCTGCACAGCCACCTGCTGGGCAGTTCTGCCTCCTGGGTGAGCAGATTTCCTGGCCTCCACTCCAGCATGGGCACCATCGCCACAGCTGAAGATGCCCCAGGTTCACTGGACACTACGTTCAGTCCAGGGGATGAGCCACTCCCCCAGTCTGACCCAAACCAGGGACAGCGCAGAGAACAGAGGAGACGACAGGCCCCAGCCCCTCACACCCAGGGTGCTCCTCTCATGAGCCCCCCACACCCAGGGTCAGTAGTTAGAGGCAGGGCTGGTGCAAGGATGTTTTGCACCCTAGGCAAAACTTCCACCTTGCGTTCCCCCGCCCCAAGCTGCTCCCTCCTCTGCCCTGAGGTGCCCCCTCCCCCCTCCACAGCAGTTCCCCACCCTCTACTCTGAGGCACCTCCCCACACCCCAGCTCACCCCTGCTCCGCCTCCTTCCCAAGCACCTCGTGGCTGCTTCACTTCTCCCACCTCCCAGGCTTGCAGCATCTAAACTGACTGGTGCCACAAGCCTGGGGGTGTGTGAGGGAGAAGTGAAGCAGCAACGGCGTGCTCGGGGAGGAGGCGGAGCAAGGGTGAGCTGGGGCAGGGAGTTCCCCTGCATGCTGCCCCCCCCACTTACTTGCTGCAGGCAGCCCTCCCCTCTTTCCCCTGCCCCAGCTCCCTCTGCCTAAATGCCAGCAGTGACTGAGGCAGCCAAAGATCCAGCCACCGTGGCTGCTGCTGAAGAAAATGCCACCCCCCAAATTCTAGTGCCCTAGGCGACTGCCTAGGTCGCCTAAATGGTTGCACGGGCCCTGGTTAGAGGGCTGCTGCCATTAAGGGGCAGGGAGAGGTGGGAGCCCCTCCTCCATCTCCTGGGCCACCAAACCAGCCCTGAACCTGTACAGCAAGGTCTGACCCCTCCCCATTTCCCCCCAACCCCCAGGCTGCAGCAGCCTGGCTCCACCCCAAAGCACAGAGTGGGGTGGTGGGTTTGCTCTCAGCAGCTCACTGACCTGAGGTCCAGTTCCAGCCCTTGTGCCAGTTCTCCTTGCAGGTGACTGCGTCCTTGCAGGCCTCCCACCACAGCTCACAGTCCTCCTTGCACAGCAGCACGTTGAGGATCCTCTTCCAGCGCCAGCTGTTATCCGCCTGGTGGGACAGAGCTGTGAGCACCAGGGGGCAGCTCTGGGCTCCTCTCAGGGGGAAGATCAGCCTCCCCAGTGAGCAGGGGTCAGAAACATGCTCTCCCCCTCCCCACCCCCAAATCCAGCACCAATGGAGCCAATGTGAGTCCCAGCAGAAGCAAGCCCAGTCTCCAGAGGAAGGGAGTTCCTCAGCAGCCTCCCCGCACACCTGAGCAGCAGCATCCACAGCCCAACAGGTGTCCCATGCAGCTCACCCAGGCAATGGGCAGGCCAGCTCAGTGTCCAAGGAAGAGATCCTGGATTTATTGCAGAGCCTGCTCAGGAGCAGCATCTGTGATCTTAGCTGTTGCCTCCAGAGCAAACACCCTGCATGAACCCACCTCACCCCAGGACAGAGGCAGCATCAGTCCCACAGAGACACCAGCCAAGCTGAGGCCTTCTGCAGAGCTCAGCATTGGTGCCAGGTTCTCTGGAGCCCTAGACAGCAGGGGTAGGGGATGGCAGGACCCCAGGGGCACTGCCTGGGGAGGGAAGATAAGGAGCTGTTCTTCAGTGCAGCCTCCAGGTGCTTTGTGGGGATTGTCTTGCCCACACGCAATGGCTCTGGCTGGATACGGGACACCAGCTGCCAGTGGAGAATTGAACCTGGGGTCTTTGGCACAGAAAGCACAAGCCCTGACTGCTCAAGCTGAAGGAGCAACTCCCTGTGGTGCTTGAGAGATGAACTGTTGAGACCTGCCACTAGAGGGAGCCTTGAGCACATGCACCAAGCCAGCCTTCTCCCCACCCCCGCCCAGTGCCCGGCCCCAACACCCCCTGACCTGGTGGATCCAGGGCCCCAGGTTGGGCGAGCACTCGTACAGACACGTGTCCTGGATGAAGTGCTGCTTGCACATCTCTGGCATCACCCCACAGTGGTTCCAGTTGAAGTTGTACAGGTAGGACTGGTCCTGGTGAGCCCCCATGCTGGTCTCAGCCGTGCAGCAGGCGTTGTCTTTCCACAGGGCACACTGCGCACACAGTGAGAGACGGGTACACAGGGGATTTCAGCAGCTCGCCCAGATAGCGGAGAGGATGCTGTAGATGCAGCAGCATCCCCGGCCTCTATTGGTGCCTAGTGGGACTGCTCTGGTATCAGCACTGGTAGGGCCATGGCTAAGGACCAGGGATTGAAGGGCTGAGATGCTTTTTGCCGAGTGCTGGGAGATCTTGAAACTACTAAATGTTGTGAAGTGGGGAAGCTACAGACTGGTGGCAGGAGGTGCAGGCACCGAGCTGATAAATGAGGTTTGATTGGGCCCTCCAGATGTAACCCCCCCCTCAACCCCAATTGTGATCTCCTCTGTGGGATGCTGGGGAAGTGGGGAATGGGGAAGAAGGTGCAAAGAGACGACAGACTGAGTCTGTCCAATTGAAAAAGCCTCCTAGTGACAAGGCACCACTTCCACATGAGCCTTGAGTTAAAGAAACATGGGACTAGAAATCTGAACGAAAGTTAGTTCATTGGGAACACGTGTAACCAGTGAGTAAAGTGAGGGGATGGGCTATGCTGGCCCAGCACTCCTTTTGGGGGGTCTAAAAGCCCAGCACTCCTTTTGGTCTAGACCAAAAAGGCAGACCACACAAGGACTTTGGGAGGAAGATCAGACTGACCACTGGTTGAGGGAAGGGAAGGCAGGACATGGCTGCCTCCCCCACCATCTCCGGCAATCTGCTGGGACACCTTCCTCAGCCCAATCCCAGGAGATCTTCTTACCAGCCTGGGCTAGATAGTGAGACCCACCTGACATTACCAGCTTCACTGGCTCCAGCTCACTCCTGACCAAAGGGGATAAGAGACTTTGGTTCCTGCCATCACCTGCTTCCACTCCCTACTTCATCATCTCCCTCCCCCTTGCCCCACCATTGCCTCTTGTTTAATAAGAGTCTGGCTTTCCCCACCAAGCCTGTATCCTGCAGCACTGCTGGGAGCCTGGGACCAGAAGGCAGCACCTGGTTCAGATGCAGATTTGCCAGGTTTCGGAGCAGCTGATCAGACCACATGCTGGGGCTGTTTCTCCAGCAGTGAGGGTGTAGAGAGGCTAGGCAGCACCAGACACAAGCTGCACAGCCGATCTTCTCTGGTCTTTTTTCTGCCCCTGTATGTGTTGGTCTGGTTTTGTCTTCTAGGAAGTGGGCTCAGACTTAGGAGTGCCAGATCATTTCTATTAATGCCTCTTTTCCCAAAAGACTTGCCACCATCTCCTAGCTGCCAGACAGCTGCAGGGGGGCGGGGACAGAAGAGGTAAAGGAGAAGTACAGGAGAGGGGTCAGTGTTTACCTCAGGCAGCTCCCAAAAGTGACTAGCACACCCCTCTGGCAGCAGCTCCTAGCAGGGGTCCCAGAGTTCTCTGCACAGTGCTACATGCAGGCACCAACCTACAGCTCCCATTGGCTGCTTTTCCCAGCCAATGGGAGCTGTTGAGTCAGCACTCAGGGCAGGGGCAGCGTGTGGAGACCCCCTCGCAGGGGCTGCAGGGACAGAATGGCAGCTTCCAGGAGCAGCATGGAGCAAGGCTGGCCAGAAAGCCAGCTTGCACTGCACGGCACTGCCAGGACAATTTCCCCATTTGCCCCCCCACTGTCGGCAGGCCTGCCTTCGACAAACTCTACAGCGAACGGGAACGGGAACAAGGAATGTTGTCAGAGTTACAACCTGACTCAATATTGTGTTTCAAATGAGGGTTGCCACCCGTCCAGTTTGCACTCAGACAGTCCAGGTGTGTCAAACAGCACCTCGACAAGCGCTGATATCTGTTTTCTTTGATTGGCAGGGAGGGGGAGAGCAGAGAAGGGGCAGGGCCTCAGTTACCAGATGTTAGAAATGTGGCAATCCTCTTTCAAATGCTCCAGCTGTCTTTCCTCCCCCTCAATCTTTAATAAAGAGATGGATATTTGTAATGGTGGCAGTTGCCATGGTCCTAAGCGGGCTGAGGTGTTTGTACTCAGAATCCCAACCCACATTTAAATAACAGTGAGTTAGAAAGGGTCAGGTTACCACCTTTGATACTTGGGCCTGTATATGATGGAAATCACTTCAAGTCAGGGGGTGCTGCAGAACCAGCCCTACAGCCCCAGTCCCAGCACCTGTGTTAACACCTGATACTTGGGCCAGTTTATTCTAGTGAAATTAACAGGGACATAGCCAAGTCCACCCACAGAATCAGTGGCAGAGCTGGGACAGCAGCACAGGAGTCCTGGCTCCTCGGCCCTCTGCCTCAATCCAAGCCCTTTCCTAGGGCACCAGCAAGGGACAGGCCTCTTTTCGGAAGGATGAAGTAGCCCAGTTTGCTTCACTGCTGCCAGACAGCTGGGTCTCCCTTGCCAGCCCAAGGACATTGGTGCCATGACTCAACCTGCTTCAGCCGCCTAGAGCTGAGAGAGAAACCGCAATTCTTGGTGCATTGCAAACACCTCCAGCTCCCTGCACTGCAGTCCTCCATGGCCCCAGAGAACCCCATGTAGGGAACAGCCCTGCACTAGAAGGGACAGCAGGCCCAGGTGACTCAGTTACTCCTCACCCAAAGCGCCAAGGGGTCAGGGATGGGACTGACATGTGTCAGTAGGACAAGACCGTACCTGGCCATGCAGCGCCCCCTCCGGGCCTGGCTTGGTTTTGTGGTGCTTGGCATCCATGCACACATTCAGCACAGATTCTTTCACAGCACTGGCCCCACAGGCAGCCAAAAGCCCCAGCACTGCCCACCGTGCTGCCATCTCCCTGCAACTAGAGTGAGGGGGGGATGGAAGAGAAGACATTAGTACAGCTGCCCAGATGTGGCCTGGCTGCCTTAATTAGAAAGGGCAAAATGGGGCATAGCACCGAGCACACAAAGGGGATCCCCAGGCAAGAGCATCTCTGCTGGCCTGCTACCAAGACTGGTGCTCTGCAGAGACCCATGAGAGAGAAAGAGACTAACCACAAAACCTCCTGATCTACAGGAGCTCTTACCCGCTAAACATCCCACCTAGGCAGCCTGGGGCAGGCACTTCCCCAAACCCCCACCCCAGGGTGGCTGCTTTGCCTTGCCAGGGGCTCTGAACAGAGCTCCCAATGTCTCACCTCAGGGTGTGCTGGTTTCCACCCTAGCTATGAGCCTCCCTCCACCCCACAGCCACCCATAGGTGCTGTATTCATGCCACACCCTTTTTATTAGCCAGTGATTCAGAGCCAGACACTGGTTACCTCATCTGAGCTTTATCCAGAGAGTCAGCAGTGACCACTAAGCTTGACCCTGGCCAGGGAACACCCCTAACCCCACCCCCAGGCTTCTGTGTATGAACCATAGCATGAGAGGACACCCATTAGGTTGTATTCTCCCCCCCCCCCCCCCACACACACACACTTTGTTAGCTCTGTGGTCCTCCAGCAGGGAGTTTGAGGCACTAGGTCACAGCCAGCCCTGTCTGGTTACCTCCAGTCAGCTGGGGCAGGGTGGTCAGACTGGCCAGTTACACACTAGCACAACCTTGGGCTGCCTGGATCACAGGCTGCAAGAGCAGACTCACAACCCACTGACACCTGGTCTCAGGAGACTGACAATCAGAGTCATTCCTGTTCATTTCAGGTCACTGGACTTGCCACCCCCTGACATGGGGCTTTTACAGGCAGTAGAAATTGGAAGCTACTACAAGGCCTTGTACTATTTGATTATCAAATATCCTCCTCCATTCCCTCTTGTTAAATCTCTTCTCCCCACCTTGGGCCAAGGAGTTTCCTCCACCTTCTAGGTATTATCCTAGAAACAGATACAAAGTTCCACTGTTGCAGGTTTCATAGAAGCAGATCCCCCCTGAATAGCACTACCTGTGCACCCAGCCCAAGAACAAGGCAGACATGGCTCACAGCCTAGTGTCAGAAAGCAAGTCACACCCCTCTAGAGGCAAACAGCAGTCACAGACCTAATCACATTGACACCTGGACACCAGCCAGCCCATATCACAACAGAAAAACATAACCAACCTACCTACATACCCACCCACCCCTTGCCGGGGGAAGGGCGGGGAGGGCAGCTTTACAGCTGCTCCAGGCAAGTGCTCAGCACAGCAGCCAGGCTTCTGGAGTCAGCTTTAATAATCAAGTCCTTGAACTACAGGTGTTAACCCCTCCACACAACCGGGTTAATGAGGATTAATTGTAACCAGTGCTCGTTACCTGTACATTAGCAGTTTTCGTAACAGCCAAAGAGCTCTGTGTGTTTGCCCCTGATCAGTCACTGGCCACAGTGGATTAACACATGAGTCAGTGGGGCCCGTGCCCAGGGGCCCCAGTCAATGTGGGGGCCCATGCAGGAGTGGTGGCATTCTGACTCCATCCCCCACTCCTGTTGTCCCCCACCGCCTGTCAGCCCTGCTTCTCCTCTTCCCCTTGATGCTCCGGCCACAGTCAGGCTGGAAGACACGGCTGTGCAGGGGGAGTGTATCCCCCCATCCTCCCCCATGCAGAGATGAGGAGCTGCTTGCTCGAGCCCCATGTACAGCTGGCCCGAGCCCCCTCTCCCTTCCCCCTGGACCCCCATGTGGAGCTGGCCCGAGCCCCCTCTCCTTCCCCCCCATGGTGCTGGCCCGAGCCCCCTCTCCTTCCCCCCCCCCCCGCAGAGCTGGCCCGAGCCCCCTCTCCCTTCCCCCGCCCCCACGGAGCTGGCCCGAGCCCACTCTCCCTACCCCCCGCCACGGAGATGGCCTGAGCCCCCTCTCCTTTCCCTCCCCTCACGGAGTTGGTCCGAGCCCCCTCTCCCTTCCCCCCCACAGAGCTGGCCCGAGCCCCCTCTCCTTTCCCTCCTCCGCGGAGCTGGCCCGAGCCCCCTCCCCTTCCCTCCCTCACGGAGTTGGCCCGAGCCCCCTCTCCCTTCCCCCCCCACAGAGCTGGCCCGAGCCCCCTCTCCCTACCCCGCCCCCCACCATGCAGAGCTGGCCCAAGTCTCTCGCCCTTCTTGCGGGCCCTCCGCCTGTCCTGGACAGGGGGGCCAGGGTGCCTGAAAGCAGCCCCCGGCCTGTATCCCTGCCCCACAGGGTGCACCCCCTGGGGCAAGTGGAGGGTCCAGGGCTCCCCACAGCAGCTCTTACTGCAGCCTGGCTTCTGGCCAGGCCAGGGGTGGGGCCTTGGGGGAAGGAGAGAGGCAGGGGGCAGCGCCCCATGGCGGGGAGCAGGATGTGAGGGGCCCAAATGTTCTTTGTGCCCAGGGCTCCAATACATTTTAATCTGCCTCTGCTTGCCACCCAGGCGAGCCTGTCTTTGTGGTAGATGGTCTCTCACACCACAAATCACACTAATCTTCAGGTTACTCCTGTCCCAAAGGCCCCGTCACTTACCCCAGGTCAGTGGTACCCTAGATCTAACACCAAAGACAGCGCTTCTAGCCGATCCTACTAGGAAAAGGAAACGAGCGAGTTATTTACCTGGTTAAAGCAAGTAACAGAGACACACTAGTGAGTTACAGTCTTAGGTCCCAAAAAGAACTAGAAATGTCTATAATAAGCCAGCTCTGTATGTCCTTTAAGGCTAACCCAAGCTGAACACTCAGGGGTGCCTTGCTCATGCTTAGAAGTCTTGCCCTCTCCCTGAAGTCCAGGTGTAACCCACACAGCTCCTGGGTGTGGGGCACTGTCCCATCTAGTGGCACCAAGACCGCTTAGAGTAGTGGTCTCCAACCTTTTCATCGGGCAGGCACCAGACAAAGGACCATGGCAGTGGCCGAGCATCCGCTGAAATGCCACTGAATTTCAGTGGCATTTTGGGGGTAATGTCCCCTATCTCTGCATGGGGGAGGATGGGGGGATACACTCCCCCACCACAGCCATGTCTTTCAGCCTAACTGTGGCTGGGGCATCAAGGGGAAGAGAAGCAGGGCCAACAGGCGGGGGAGGACAACAAGAGGAGCAGGGGATGGAGTCAGAATGCCACCACTCCTGCGTGGGTCCCCTCATTGGCCGGGACCCCTGGGCACGGGCCCCATTGACCCATGTGTTAATCCACCGTGGCTCATGACTGATCAGGGGCTTTTCTTGCTGTGATTGTGGAGGGGGGTGCAAAGCAGCATCCCCTCCCCCAGGGCTGCCCCTGCCCCCCTCTGGAGACACAAATCTGGAGGAAAAGGCAGCTGGTGTGAGTTTTTCCTAAAGTTAATTCAGTATTTTAGGACAAATTGTCAGAGTGGCCCCAGCAAGAGCTGGTGGCTGCATTCTGAGGCCACTTAAAAATGTGTCGTGAGAACCCCTGGCCTGGATGTCTAACACAGGGTGTGTGGATAACTGGGACTTTCCAGGTACCTACAGGTTAGGTGTTGCAATGCCTAAGTCCCTCTGAGGATCCAGGCCCACCTGTCTTGATTCCCATCCTTCCCAAGACCACTCCCCTTGAAACACAACTGATGGGCCTGGCCTACATGAGCATTGTTCTTTCAGTGGGAGCTTGTGCCTCCTTGTCACTTAGCCTAGACATCAGCCACAGGCTCTTTGGATCTGCCCCTGTGGGAGAGGGGGCAGAAAAACAGGAGTTTAGCTGCAGCCACAGGGGCTACAAATGTGGGGAATGAATGTGACCAGTGCTGAGCAGCAGCAACTCTCATGGACTTCGAAGCCCCACACCTCTCCAGAGCAAGGCCCTCTGGTCTCCTTTGGGGCTGACCAGGTCATGGCAGACACAATGTAGAATAGAGGCCCCAGCTGACTAGACAGCTGAATCTTGGCATTCTATGGCTCCTTTATCTGGCACAATTTACAGAGCAAAGAAAAAACAGTCTATGACTTGGGGCTTGGCTACACTGGAGAGTTGCAGTGCTGGTGGTGGCTTTACAGCACTGCAACTCACACACCGTCCACACTTGCAAGGCACATCCAGCACTGTATCTCCCTGGATACAGCGCTGGCTGTACTCTACCTCTGCCTGGGGAATAACAACTGCAGCGCTGGTGTTGCAGCGCTGCTCCACCAGTTTGGCCACCAAAAGCGCTGTTATTGGCCTCCAGAGGTATTCGGAAGTATCCCAGAATGCCTGTTCAGCCACTCTGCTCATCAGTTCAAACTCTACTGCCCTGGCCTCAGGTGACCCGCCCTTTAAATGCCCTGGGAATTTTAAAAATCCCCTTCCTGTTTGCTCAGCCAGGTGTGGAATGCAATCAGTGAATCTTTCCAGGTGACCATGCCTCCACGTGCCAAACGAGCCCCAGCATGGAGCAATAGCGAGTTGCTGGACCTCATCAATGTTTGGGCGGAGGATGCTGTGTAGTCTCAGCTGCGCTCCAGCCGTAGGAATTACGATACCTATGGGCAGATATCAAGGGCCATGCTGGAAAGGGGCCATGACCGGGACGCGCTGCAGTGCAGGGTTAAAGTGAAGGAGCTGCGGAGTGCCTATTGCAAAGCCTGTGAGGGAAACTGCCACTCCGGCGCTGCCCCCACAACCTGCCATTTTTACAAAGAACTGGACACGATACTTGGGGGTGACCCCCACCACCAATCCGAGGACCACAATGGACACTTCAGAGTGGGGGGAAGGAGGAAACAGAGTGAGGGTATTGGGGTTGGGGGAGACACCCTGGAGTCCCAGGAAGCATGCAGCCAGCAGCTCTTCTCAAGCCAGGAGGAAGGTAGCCAGTCACTGCAGGTCAAGCAGAGGAACAGGTTCCCAGTAAGCAGCTTTTATTTTCAGGATGGAAATGTTTCAGGAGAGGAGGGAGGGTTAGGGCTGCATGCATGCATACCTAGATGTGGAATAGCCCATTGATGTGGTCTATCACATCACAATAATCAGCCTCAGTAACCTCTTCAAAAGTTTCAGCCAGAGCATGGTGTGACAAAGTTCCTCCTCTACCTTAGTGGGTCCTGTGCTTATTGGTAGATTTGTTCACCTCAGTGATCTTCCCCTCTTGTGGAACCCACAGTCTGGGTCAGCTCCTCCTGTGTCTGATCAGGAGTTGGGAGGTTTGGGGGGAACCCAGGACCACCCTCTACTCCTGGTTCCAGCCCAGGGCCCTGTGGATCACAGCTGTCTATAGTGCCTCCTGTACCAGCTGCATGACAGTTACATCTCCTTGGGCTACTTCCCCATGGCCTCCTCCAAACACCTTCCTCCTGGTGTCTGATAATACTTGTCCTCCTCAATCCTCTAGCAACGCACGCACGCACGCACGCACGCACCCCTTCTCCTCTGGCTCCCCCCTGTCTGACTGGAGTGAGCTCCTTTTTAAACCCAGGTGCCCTGATTAGCCTGCCTTGATTGGCTGCAGGTGTTCTAATTAAAGTAGCTATCTCCATTGCCTTCTAGAAAGATCTTAATTGGTCCCAGGTGCCTTGATTAACCTGGAGCAACTGCCATTTGGTTACCAGGGTACTAGGGATTTGTTTAGCCTGGGGCTAACATACCTGTTCCTCAGTACTTTACTGTAGCCATCTGGCCTTGCCCCATCACAGTGGGCAATGCGTTTGCGCAAGTTTATTGGGAGAGCCACTGTGGTCCTTGTCCCAGTCAGGCTAACGCGTCCGCGCCACTGTGCCACGAGGGGTGGGGGGACCATTGCTGCACACAGGCAAGCTGCATAGGGGCCAGGGTGGAATCCGCATTGCTGTAGAAGACCCTCCCACTCTTCCCAGGTGACCCGCAGCAGCGAGATATCTTCCAGGATCAACTCCTGTGGAAAATGTTGGGAGACTGTTCAGTGTAGGTGCCCCCTGCAGCTGTTTGCTTTCTCCAATGCACAGAAACCCCAGTACAGCCCTGAAGCAATCATTCCCCCTTACTCACCATTTTGGGGCTCCTGTGGGTTATGTGTGCTCCCTTTGGTATGGGAAAATTATCCTATTGTGAAGACTGTAAACGCCTTCACTATGTGGGAATAACTGTCTGTGAGATATAAACAATGCTGCCTCTGTTAACTGTTGCCTTTTTTGCCTTTCTACAAGGAACCTTGAGTTCTCGGATGCCCGTGTTATCAACAGCTGAAAGACTCCAAAACCTCCGGAAGAAGCTGCGAAAAAGCAAAGAAGACATGCTGCAAGCAGTTATGGATCACTCTGCCAGAGAGAATCAAAAAGTGCAGGACTGGAAGGAAAGGGAAAGTGGGATCCGCTAGAGAAACGCAGCGGCCAGGAAGAAAAGCACAAAGCAGCTGATAAGCATCCTGGCGCGCCAAGCAGACTCTATCCAGGTGCTTGTAGCCATGCAGGCAGAGCACTACCGCACGGCCCCACCCCCCATCCCAAAGCTCTTTCCTTTGTGCTTCAATGTCAGCTCCAAACTCCCTTCCCCAGCATCCAGGTTCTTACCTCCACCAGCTGCCCCCAACACCTGTACGTTCACCAACCAGCCCTGAGAACTACGACCCTTACCTTCTGACCTCAACCCCCATCACCATGCAGTATAGGCATCCTGAAGTGCAGCAGTCATTGCACAGCACTCCAGACAGCACATATTCAAACCTGTTACTGTATAGTTCCCCACCCCACGCCCCTGCCCTTTTAGGTTCCCAAAATGTTGTGTGTCTGTCAAGAATGTTATTTTCTTTTCAATAAATGAATTCTTGGCTTTGAAAACAGTCTTTGTTATTGCAGAAAGTCAAAGATACCGTAGCCCAGGAAAGAAACAGGCACTGCAAATCAGCTTAGAAAAAAGATTCCTACTAACATTGTAACCACTGCACTTCACTCCCATGCAAGGCACCAAACATTGCTGTTGGTTTTCAGCCTCAAATTCCTCCCTCAAGGCATCCCTGATCCTTGAAGCCCTGTGCTGGGCCTCTCTAGTAGCCCTGCTCTCTGGTTGTGCAAATTCAGCCTGCAGGCGTTGAACCTCGGAGGTCCAGGCGTGACTGAATGTTTCACCCTTCCCTTCACAAATATTATGGAGGGTACAGCATGCGGATATAACCGCGGGGATGCTGCTTTCCCCCAAGTCTAGCTTCCCATACAGAGATCACCAGCGCCCCTTTAAACAGCCAAAAGCACACTCCACAGGCATTCGGCACCGGTTAAGCCTGTAGTTGAACCGGTCCTTGCTGCTGTCAAGCTTCCCTGTATACGGTTTCATGAGCCAAGGCATTAACGGGTAAGTGGGGTCTCCAAGGATCACAATGGGCATTTCAACGTCCCTTACTGCGATCTTCCGGTCTGGGAAAAAAGTCCCTGCCTGCAGCTTCCGGAACAGGCCAGTGTTCCGAAAGATGCGTGCATCATGCACCTTTCCAGTCCAGCCTGTGTTAATGTCAATGAAACGCCCACGGTGATCCACAAGCTCCTGGGGAACCATAGAGAAATACCCCTTCTGATTAACATACTCGGATGCTAGGTTGGGTGGTGCTAGAATAGGAATATGCGTCCCATCTAGCGCCCCTCCACAGTTAGGGAAACCCATTTGTGCAAAGCCATCCACAATGTCCTGCACGTTCCCCAGAGTCACGGTTCTTCTTAGCAGGATGCGATTAATGGCCCTGCAAACTTGCATCAGCACCATTCCAACGGTCGACTTTCCCACTCCAAACTGGTTCCCGACCGATCGGTAGCTGTCTGGAGTTGCCAGCTTCCAGATTGCAATAGCCAACCGCTTCTCCACCAGCAGGGCAGCTCTCAATCTCGTGTCCTTGCGCCACAGGGTGGGGGCGAGCTCCTCACACAGTCCCATGAAAGTGGCTTTTCTCATCCGAAAGTTCTGCAGCCACTGCTTGTCATCCCAGACTTCCATGACGATGTGATCCCACCACTCAGTGCTTGTTTCCCGAGCCCAAAAGCGGCGTTCCACGGTGCTGAGCATTTCCGTGAATGCCAGCAGCAATTTCATGTTGTACGCGTCAGGCGACTTGCAATCATCGTTGGACTCCTCATCACTTTGGATCTTAAGGAATAGCTCAACTGCCAAACGTGATGTGCTGGCGAGACTCGTCAGCATACTCCTCAGCAGTTCGGGCTCCATTTCCCACAGATATCGCGCTGCACAGAAACTGTTGGGAGAGTCACAATGGCGCCAAACGTGGACGGAAAAACAGGGATTGCTGAGATGTGAAGCGATGCATCACGGGGCGTTGAGACTGGAAGCACAATAATCCGCCCCCTCCGCCCCCTTCCCACAACCCACGGTGCCAAAATGGGAAGAGATGCTCTGTGGGATAGCTGCCCATAATGCACCACTCCCAACACCACTGCAAATGTGGCCACACTGCAGCGCCGGTAGCTGTCAGTGTGGCCACACTGCAGCGCCTTCCCTACACAGCTGTACGAAGACAGCTGTAACTCCCAGCGCTGCACATCTCAAAGTGTAGCCAAGGCCAAAGACTGCCCAGCAGGTGGGACTGATGTTCTAATCCAGAGGTTGGCAACCTTTCAGAAGTGCTGTGCCGAGTCTTCATTTATTCACTCTAATTTAAGGTTTCGCGTGCCAGTAATACATTTTAACGTTTTTAGAAGGTCTCTTTCTATAGTCTATAATATAGAACTAAACTACTGTTGTATGTAAAGTAAATAAGGTTTTTAAAATGTTTAAGAAGCTTCATTTAAAATTAAATTAAAATGCAGAGCCCCCCAGACCAGTGTCCAGGACCTGGGCAGTGTGAGTGCCACTGAAAATCAGCTCATGTGCCGCCTTCAGCACACGTGCCATAGGTTGCCTACCCCTGTTCTAATCCTTGTCCAGGACTTGGTCAGACATCTGACCTCTGAGATGAAATCCTTGATTGTCTTCTTAACATGGGACTAAGCTGCCCTGCAGCAAACACACAGAGCTCTTTGACTGTTACAAAAACTGCTAATTTACAGGTAACGAGCACTGGTTACAATTAAGCCTCATTAACCTGGTTGTGTGGAGGGGTTAACACCTGTGGTTAAAGGACTTGACTATTAAAGCTGACTCCAGAAGCATATTTGCTGTGGTGAGCATTTGCTTGAAGCAGTAGTGAAGGGCCCTTTTTACAGTAAGGTATGGGCAGGTCCTGTTTTTCTGTTGTGATATGGGCTGGCTGGTGTCCAGGTGTCTATGTGATTAGGTGTGTAACTGCTGTTTGCTTCTAGAGAGGTGTGACTTGCTTTCTGATACTAGTCTGTGACCCATGTCTGCCTTGTTCCTTGGCTGGGTGCACAGGTAGTGCTTGGGGGGGATCTGCTTCTGCAAAAACTGCAGCAGTGGAACTTTGTATCTGTGTTTCTAGGATAATACCTAGAAAGTGGAGGAAACTCCTTGGCCAAGATGGGGAGAAGAGATTTAACAAGAAGGAATGAGGGAGAATATTTGATAATCAAATAGAAATTGGAAGCTAGCACCAGGCCTCTTATTAAGGCCTGGAAAAGTGCCATGTCAGGGAGTGGCAAGTCCAGTGACCTGAAATGAACAGGAATGACTCTGTCAGTCTCCTGAGACCAGGTGTTGGTGGGCTATGAGTCTGCTCTTGCAGCCTGTGATCCAGGCAGCCCAAGGTTGTGTTATTGTGTAACTGGCCACTCTGTCAACCCTGTTCCAGCTGACTGGAGGTAACCAGACAGCTGTGAC
This sequence comes from Gopherus flavomarginatus, assembly GCF_025201925.1. NCBI lineage: Eukaryota > Metazoa > Chordata > Testudines > Testudinidae > Gopherus > Gopherus flavomarginatus. The sequence goes on along the minus strand of NC_066617.1, from coordinate 365,913,992 downwards.
CTAGCCTCCTCAGACTCTCTATTGAAAGAACACAACTAACAAGGGAGGAAGAGATAAGACCTAACAGAGTCTAATCTCATGCTGTGGTTCCAGCATAGAAGCCTGCTGGTGAGGTTAGTGGAGTTTGATGGCCAGGGTCCAGCTCAGTGGTCACTGCTGACTCTCTGGTTAAGGCTCAGATGAGGGAACCAGTAGACAGCGTCTGGTTCTGTATCATTGGCTAATACCAAGGGTGTGGCATGACTGCACCCATGGGTGGCTGTAGGGTGGAGGGGAGCTCATAGCTAGGGTGGAAACCAGCACACCCTGAGGCAAAACATTGGGAGCTCTGCTCAGAGCCCCTTGCAAGACCAAGTAGCCACCCTGGGGTGGGGATTTGGGGAAGTGCCTTCCCCACTGGTGCCTAGGTGGGATGTTTAGAGGGTAAAAGCTGCCGTAGAGCAGGAGGCTTTGTGGTCTCTCTCATATGCAGGGGTGGCAAGTCTGTATAAATTATGGTAATGTCCAGAGTCTGCCCCTGTCTAAGGCTCTGGGATGGAGTTTGGGTAGGGGGAGGAGGTCTGTGGTGCAGACCCTGGGCTGGGGATTGGGGTGCAGGCTTGGGGGGGGGGGTGCTAAGTAGGGTGGGCCAGGGGGCCTCCATGTGCAGCTACCCCCAGGCACTGCCCCTGCAGCTTCCTATTGCCTGCAGGGGTGCTTGGGGTGGGAGCTGTGTATGTAGACACAGACCCTCCCACCCCTGTGCCCAGAGGCCCACAGCCATGGGGCATGAGCAGGCAGGAAGCTGCTCAGCTCCACTGCACTGCCAGTGGTGAGTGGGGGGCTGTATTAAATTGCCCAGGGGACATGTGGGGGAAATGCCTGGGGGTGGAAAGCAGGGCCAATGGAGAGACCCAGTCTCAGATGTTGCTGGAGCTGGGCCCTGGACCCATAGAACCTGCTACCCATGTGCCTAGGTGGGATGTTTGGCAGGTAAAAGCTGCCAGCAGAGCAGGAGGCTTTGTGGTCGGTCTCCTGGGTCTCTGCAGAGCACCAGTCTCAGAAGCAGGCCAGCACGGATGCTCTTGCCTGGGGATCCCCTCTTGTGCGCATAGCTCTGAGCACACAGTCATGCCCATAAAGGCAGCCAGGCCACATCTGGGCAGCTGCACTAACATGTCTTCTCTTCTATTCCCCACCCCCTCGCTCTTGTCACAGGGAGATGGCAGTGTGGTGGGCTGTGCTGGGGCTGTTGGCTGCCTGTGTGGCCAGTGCCGCAAAGGAATCTGTGCTGAATGCGTGCATGGATGCCAAGCACCACAAAACCAAGCCAGGCCCGGAGGGGGCACTGCATGGCCAGGTACGGTCTTGTCCTACTAATACATGTCAGTCCCATCCTGGACCCCTTGGCGCTTTGGGTGAGGAGTAACTGAGTCACTTGGGCCTGCTGTCCCTTCTAGTGCAGGCCTGTTCCTTACACCAGGTTCTCTGGGGCCATGGAGGACTGCAGTACAGGAGGCTGGAGGTGTTTGCAACACACCAAGAATTGCGGTTTCTCTCTCAGCTCTAGTAGGCTGAAGCAGGTTGGGTCGTGGCACCAATGTCCTTGGGCTGGCAAGGGAGACCCAGCTCTCTGGCCAGGACTAGCTCTAAGCAGCAGCAAACCAAGCATGTGTGTGGGAGTGGCACAATTTCAGGGGCAGCGTTGTTGGGGGTTTTGGGGGCAGCAAAAAACCTAGAGCCGGCCCTGTCTCTGGCAGCAGCGAAGCAAGCCATGCAAACCAGGCTACTTCACCCTTCTGAAAAGGGGCCTGTCCCCTGCTGGTGCCCTAGGGAAGGGCTCTGACTGAGGCAGAGGGCCCGGGGAGCCAGGACTCCTGTGCTGCCATCCAGCTCTGCCACTGATTATGTGGGTGGACTTGGATATGTCCCTTTTATTTCACTAGAATAAACTGGCCCAAGTAGCAAGTGTCAACACAGGTGCTGGAACTGGGGGGCAGGGGGAGGGAGTCTGCAGCACCCCCTGGCTGGAAGTGGTTTCCATCATACACAGGGTTTACAGTTGGGTTCAATGGCTCTCAGCACCCCTTCTACACCAACTGTTCTAGCACACCTGGGTGTTAACATGGCCCTGTCACTGTGTAACCATTTTACATGTGGTTTTGGGAGACCTCAGCTTGTTTAGGACCATGATGACAGCCACCATTACAAAGATCTTTAGAAGAAAAACAGAGCATTTGAAAGAGGGTTTCCCACCTTTCTAATTGCTGGTAACTGCACCCCTGAGGCCCTGCCCCTTCTCTGCTCTCCCCCTGCCAAGTTTAAAAAAAAAAAAAAAAAAACCTACAGATGTCAGGGCTTGTCCAGGTGCCATTTCACTCTCACACACAAGCTGAAACCCAGATTGTCTGGGTGAAAACTGGACAGGTGGCAACCCTAATCTGAAACTTAATATTGAGTAAGACTTGAAGTTTGACACAATTCCTTGTCCCCATTAGCTTTTGCTGTAGAGTTGTTTAGAAGGCAGTGTCTCTCCCCTGCTGTCTGGCAGATGGAGATGGCAGTAACCATCTTCTGAGAGGAGAGGGGTTAATAGAAGTGATCTGACTAACAGCTCCAGGTCATATGTCCTAGAAGACAAAACCAGACCAATACATGCAGGGGCAGAGAAGATCTGTATCTGGTGCTGACTCTGAAGCTGCTTATCAAACTCTGCAACCTCACTGCCAGAGAAACCGGCCCAGCATGTGGTCTGGTCAGCTGTTCCGAAATGCAGCAAATCTGTATCCCCACCAGGTGCTGCCTTTCTGGTCCCAGGCTCCCAGCAGTACTGCAGGATATAGGCATGGTGAGAAAAGCCAGACTCTTCTTGAACAGGAGGCAAAAGGGAGGGAGAGAGGAAAGCAGACCGAAGGTTGAGGTGGGAAGTGGAGGGGCAGGGTGACAGCAGGAACCAAGTCAGGAGTGAGCTGGAGCCAGTGAAGCTGGTGATGTCAGGTGGGTCTTGCTGTCTAGCCCAGGCTGGTAAGAAGATCTGGGATTGGGACAAAGAAGGTGTCCCAGCAGATTGCAGGAGAGAAGGTGGGGGAGGCAGCCATGTCCTTCCTCTCCTCTCTCAGACAGCAGTCAGTCCAATCTTCCTCCTAGTGTGTGTGTGTGTGTGTGTGTGTGTGTGTGTGTGTGTGTGTGTGTGTGTGAGAGAAACCCCACCTGTCAGTGTGGGGGAGTCTGGCCCTGCACCCCTCTTCCTGGGACTCGGAGTGACTCTCAGCCAGCCAGTAAAACAGAAGGTTTATTGGACAACAGGAATACAGGTTACAGCAGAGCTTGGAGGCACAACCAGGACCCCTCAATTGAGTCCTTCTGGGGGTTCAGGGTGCTTGGATCCCAGCCTAGGATACCCTGAATTCCAACCACCAAGCCCAAAACCAAAACTGAACTAACTCCCTCCAGCCGGCCCCTTCCTTTTGTCCGGCTTCCTGGGCAAAGGTGCTGTCCCCCTCCCCCTCCAGCCTGGCTCAGGTTACAGACTTAGGTCCTGTCCCTCACCTCAAGACATCCCGGGCTCTCCCATCCCCACACATAGTCCCTACTGCATCACCCCACCCACCCAGAAAAAGGGGGGTGGGGGCAGACCATCCCAATCTTGTTCACTGGCTACATATCTTACCAACAATCTAATTTAGTTCAGCTTTCTAGTTCCACATGATCCTCAAGTTGAGATGTGGAAGTGGTGCCTTGTCACTAGGAGGCTTTTTCATTTGGACAAACTCAGTCTGTCTCTTTGCACCTTCTTCCCCATTCCCCACTTCCCCAGCATCCCACAGAGGAGATCACAATTGGGGTGGGAGGGGGGTTACATCTGGAGCCCAATCAAACCTCATTTATCAGCTCGGTGCCTGCACCTCCTGCCACCAGTCTGTAGCTTCCCCACTTAACAACATTTAGTAGTTTCAAGATCTCCCAGCACTCGGCAAAAAGCATCTCAGCCCTTCAATCCCTGGTCCTTAGCCATGGCCCTACCAGTGCTGATACCAGAGCAGTCCCACTAGGCACCACTAGAGACCGGGGATGCTGCTGCATCTACAGCACCCTCTCTGCCACCTGGCGAGCTGCTGAAATCCCCTGTGTACCCGTCTCTCTCTGTGTTCGCAGTGTGCCCTGTGGAAAGACAACGCCTGCTGCACGGCTGAGACCAGCACGGGGGCTCACCAGGACCAGTCCTACCTGTACAACTTCAACTGGAACCACTGTGGGGTGATGCCAGAGATGTGCAAGCGGCACTTCATCCAGGACACATGTCTGTACGAGTGCTCGCCCAACCTGGGGCCCTGGATTGACCAGGTCAGCGGTGTTGGGGCTGGGCACTGGGCTGGGGGGGGAGAAGGCTGGCTTGGTGCATGTGCTCAAGGCTCCCTCTAGTGGCAGGTCTCAACAGTTCATCTCTCAAGCACCACAGGGAGTTGCTCCTTCAGCTTGAGCAGTCAGGGCTTGTGCTTTCTGTGCCAAAGACCCCAGGTTCAATTCTCCACTGGCAGCTGGTGTCCCGTATCCAGCCAGAGCCCATTGCATGTGGGCAAGACAATCCCCACAAAGCACCTGGAGGCTGCACTGACGAACAGCTCCTTATCTTCCCTCCCCAGGCAGTGCCCCTGGGGTCCTGCCATCCCCCACCCCTGCTGTCTAGGGCTCCAGAGAACCTGGCACCAAAGCTGAGCTCTGCAGAAGGCCCCAGCTTGGCTGGTGTCTCGGTGGGACTGATGCTGCCTCTGTCCTGCGGTGAGGTGGGTTCATGCAGGGTGTTTGCTTTGGAGGCAACAGCTGAGATCAAAGATGCTGCTCCTGAGCAGGGCTTTGCAATAAATCCAGGGACGAGATCCTGGACATCAAGCTGGCCTGCCCATTGCCTGGTTGAGCTGCATGGGATGCCTGTTGGGCTGTGGATGCTGCAGCTCAGGTGTGCGGGGAGGCTGCTGAGGAACTCCCTTCCCCTGGGGACTGGGCCTGCTTCTGCTGGGACTCACACTGGCTCCATTCAGTGGTGCTGGATTTGGGGGCGGGGAGGGGGAGAGCATGTCTCTGACCCCTGCCCACTGGGGAGGCTGATCTTCCCCCTGGGAGAAGTCCAGAGCTGCCCCCTGATGCTCACAGCTCTGTCCCACCAGGCGGATAACAGCTGGCGCCGGGAGAGGATCCTCAACGTGCCGCTGTGCAAGGAGGACTGTGAGCTGTGGTGGGAGGCCTGCAAGGATGCCGTCACCTGCAAGGAGAACTGGCACAAGGGCTGGAACTGGACCTCAGGTCAGTGAGCTGCTGAGAGCAAACCCACCACCCCACTCTGTGCTGTGGGGTGGAGTCAGGCTGCTGCAGCATGGAGGTGGGGGGAAATGGGGAGGGGTCAGACCTCGCTGTACAGATTTAAGGCTGGTTCAGAGGCCCAGGAGCTGGAGGAGGGGCTCCTACCTCTTCTTACCCCTTGATGGCAGCAGCCCTCTGACTAGCTACAGACCCTGGGTGGGGGCTCATGAGAGGAGCACCCTGGAAGTGAGGGGCTGGGTCCTGTAGTCTCCTCTCTTCTCTGTGCTTTCCCTGGTTTGGGTCAGACTAGGGGAGTGGCTCATCCCTTGGACTGAACGTAGTGTCCAGTGAACCTGGAGCATCTTAGCTGTTGCAATGGTGCCCATGCTAGAGCAGAGGCCAGGAAATCTGCTCACCCAGGAGGCAGAACTGCCCAGCAGGAGGCTGTGTGGCTCTGGGCTCTTCCTCCCCAAGGTGCGTGGGGGTGTGGTGCCCCTCTGCTCACCAGTATCCCCTGCCTCCAAAGTGGGTCCAGGTCCTGGAGGCAGCCACAGCTGTGATGTCCCAGGGACAGAGATGGAGAGTGTAAAATGGGGCTCTCCGTGATGTGCAGAAGGAGCTGGCAGGAGCCCTGGACTCAGGTCCGTGCTGGGAATGCCCATGTACCTTCAGTGGGCAGAGGAGTGAATGGGGCTCAGAGCCTAGGCTGGAGCAGTGGCAGATTCTGCCCAGAAGAAGGGTGGCAAATGCTTAGAGCCTGTGACTTGAGATCTGCTTCAGTTCCCTGCTATTGACTGTAGGGGGTGGCCACTGCCTGACAACATTCATGGCTCTCAATGTTCAGGAGGCCAAATAAGCAAACCAAGCCAAATACCTGCTCACAACCAATCCAGGGGGTCAGACTAGGTCACCCTAATGGTTCCTTCTAAAGACCCCGGTGCAATACAATCTGGCTCTGTAGGAGTGGGTAGGAATGTCACTTTTCTTGTTTTTATGCAAGATGCCCACCTTAGCAGAAGGGGTGTTGAGGAATCATGCAGTTAAACCAGTGGTTCTCAAACAGGCGTATATGCCTCCCTGGGGACATGCAGAGGTCTTCTGGGAGTACATCAACTCCTCTAGTATTTGTCTAGCTTTACAACAAGCTACATAAAATGCCCTAGTGAAGTTGGTATAAACTAAACTTCAGACCATGACTTATTTATACTGGTCTATTGTACTTGCATTTCAGTGTATAGTCTACATTCCAATTGAGTTTTTATAACTGTATTGGTAAAATGAGTCAGCAGTTTGTACATGTGCTGTGACACTTGTGTATTTGTCTGACTTGGTAAGCAAGTAACTGAAATGAAACTTGAAGGTACATGAGGCAAATCAGACCCTCCAGACAACTGTACCCCTGTCAAAAGGTTGAGAGCAACTGATTTTTTTTAAACTACCTACACTTCCAGTGTGGCTTTACAAGTTACTAAACTCCCCCACACACGGCTAAGACCCAACTCACCAGTCTGTAACTCTTCCTTGGCTCAATGTCTCTCTTGCAGACTGTTCTAGCCCAGTGGCCCATGACACTAGCTGTACTGGGACCTAGACTGGATATAGTTTTGCCTTTTGACAAGCTCTTGATTAGCTAGTGCCAAGGCTGAAGGCAGTTTTGCAAAGTGTTGGGATCCTGTATTGGCTAGCACTGCTCTTCCATAGATTCACTGTGTGACCATAATTCAGTCTCTGTGCCTCAGTTTCCCACTTGTGTACTGGGGAGAAGAGCACTGCCCTACCTCAGGTTCATGACAATAGATAAGCTACAGACAATGGGGTGATGGAGGGCCTGGAAGGATTAACATTGGCAGAATTGTTTGGGGCAGGGGGGAAACTAGCTCAGGGGAGCCCAGCTGGGGTAGGTTCCTCATTCTTACTACTCTCCATCTGTCTGCCCAGCCCATCAGGGTGCCAGCCAGGGATAAATCCAGGAGGTGAGCGACATGGCTACAAGCCCTTGAACTTCACCTCACATGGAAGGACTGTTTCTCCCACAAGCCTGCTGGTCTGTTGCCAGCTCAGCCAGCAGCTGGGGACTGGCAGATGCCTAGCAGCCAGAGATGGGGAAGGCTGGCTAGAGGGAGTCCAGCCACAGCTTGCTCACTGCTGCCCTCTCTCTCCCTCTCTAGGGACCAACCGGTGCCCTCATAGCTCCACGTGCCAGTTGTTCAAATACATCTTCCCCCGCCCGGCAGACCTGTGTGAGAAGATCTGGTCCAACTCGTACAAATACACCACACAGCACTGGGGCAGCGGGCGCTGCATCCAGATGTGGTTCGACCCTGCCAACGGGAACCCCAACGTGGCCGTGGCCAAGTACTATGCCCAGAACGGAAGAGACGCCTCTCCTGCGCCACGGGCTGTCCTGCTGCTGCTGCCGGCTGCTCTCCTGTCCCTGCTTTGAGCATCCAGAAGCCTCTGGCAGCTCCACTGGCTTATACAGGAAATATTTCCACTCAGGGCACAGGGTGTGTTTGCCCTGCAGCCCTGTTCTGGGCTCTTGCCAGCAGATTCAGGATTCTGTCTGGCTACTGCTAACCCTGACAAGACACAATAGAACCAGATTAGTCCCGTCTCTCCCCTCCCCTGTGACTGCCTCTCTGATCTTATTGTCTGTTCTCCTGCCACGCTCCTCTTTCCCAGCGGGCTCTGGGAGAGATCCCTCCATGTCCTGGGGATCTGAGCTCTGTAACATGCAGCGACTCCCTGGCTGGGTGTATTTATTCTGTCAGGTTCCAGGGCAGGTCCCCTCTCATTATGATGCCCTCACTACCTAACTTCCTTGTCTGATCCCTGCCATCCTGCACTCCCTGGAAATACAGGTGTCCCCTCCCCTGGCTCGCTGTCCTGCCCTTGTGCCCCTGAGCTGCAGGTGGGAACTGTCTGGAACTGAGACCTCCCAGCTTGTGGGAGAATCTGGCAAAATAAACTGTCCTAGCCCTGCTCTGTGCTTGTCTCCTCCTTGATAGAAATGTCCTTGTGCTCAGGGCTGCAAAGCTAGAAGTGGGCCTAGCTTGGGGTTCTCAGGTTGTCTTTGACCCAAACTGAGGTGGGATCTGGGCCTGGACACTCTGCTCAAACAGTGGCTGGGGGGTAGAGTATGATCCCTACATATGGGCCTGGCTCCAGTCTCTGCAAGCCCCCCATGTTGGGCTCTGAATGCTTTGACTGCAGGTGGGGCTGCAGAGCAGCGTCTGGGCACTGCAGGCAGCTGCAGCTTCCTCTCCTGCCTGGTGCTAGGAACTCTCCACCTGGCAGATGTCCTGCACCCAGGTTGTGTAGCCTGCAGGGGGAGCCTCTGTGGGAAGATGCAGGGTCCCGTCCAATGCTCACTGCAATACTGGTATGAACTACTGCCTCCAGGTGTTTGCTCTGGGTTCCAGCTGCTCAGATGTGTTCCTGGGCTGCAGGCTCCCTGTCTAATGCCCCTTCTTGGGCAGCTGGCCTATGGGGTCCCATTCCCTAGACCCTACTCTGTCCTTAGTGCCCTTCTTCCAACTCTGCCCTAGTGCCAGTTCCAACAAGCAGCCTATGGGCTCTGCACAGGGCCTGGGCTCTCAGGCCTTGTCCCCACAGCTGTTTGGGAGCAGCAGCCCTGCCCACTGGCTCTCTGGGTGGACGAGGCCTGAGAAAGCCCAAGAGAGTCTCAGATCTATGAGAAAAGACACTGGAATGCAACTATGTAGCCCTGTCATCTGCTCCTGCCCCCACTGATCTTCCCCCACTGGTTTTAGTCTCAGCTCTGTTTGTAGTCAGGCTCAATGGAGACTCCTGGATGTTCCTGCTGCTTGACAAAGTTGGACTGGAATTAAGGGGTCAGTGTTTAAGAGTGAGAGTAATTAGCCCTTAGAAACAACTTCTTAAGTGCATGGTGGATTCTCCATCCCTGGTGCTGTTTTAAATCCTGCTGGGCTGGTTTCCTATGAGCTCTGTTCTTGCTCAGACTGGAATTACTCTGGGATCTGCTCTGGCTGGCATTAGTCAGGAGTCAGATTAGCTGGTCATAGTGGGCTTCTATTGATCCACTAGCAAGGCCAAGGTTGGCTCCTTCCCGCTGACCCCTTTGCTCAGCAAAAGCCACATGCCAGGTTCTCCCTATATGTTCCTCTGGGCCTGGCATCCTGCCCCCAGCCTGGCTGCCATCACTCACCCCAGGGGCCTTAGTGTATTGTACAAATCGATCTTCTCCCTCTCCCCACCCTGTGCAACTTTCACAGGGACTTGTCTCCAGCTACCGGAACTGACTGGCTTCCCCAGTGAGCAGGGCCAGGTGGGGATGGGTATGGGGCGGGCATCCCTTACTCCGGCTCCAGCTCTCTTCATTCCAAAGCTCCTTTCCTGCCTCATCCCCATCTCTGGCCCAGCCCTGCCTGAGCTGTGTAAAGGGACCAGGTCCCACCCCACCGCTGAGGCTCCTGACTCGTCCCCAGCCCGCTGACCCTGAGCAGACCCTCGGGTGCTGCCCAGGCTCTCCTCTGAGGCCAAGAGGTGGCACTGTGTCCACGTGCATCCATCAGCCACAAACCCAGAGCATCTGGCAGGCAGTAGCCGTGGTGAGTCATGCAAGAGACTCGTGGGCTGGGCCAGTCATCCCAGAGGAATGGGGACCTCAGTGGTGGGGTGGTGGGTGAGCATGCCTTGCATCCTGGGCTGTGCCTTTCTCAGGATCCTTAGGCCATGCAGCAGGAGGAGCTTGGATCAGTCCTGAGAGGATGAGGTCACCAAGAAGACCCAAAGAGCAGCCTGCACCATCCATGCAATGGGACCTGCAGGCTGACACACCAAAAATCCACTCCTGTTTTTAAAGGTACATTTCCTTAAGAACAAAAAGGAAGAAAAAACAATCTGGAATTTAGGCTTTTGCTAGATTTTAAAAGAGCAATTCCAAAAATTGAGTACTGAGAATAGCTTTCTTGGGAGCAGTTTAAAGGTTACAAGCAAACAAAAGCACCTAGGGATTAGCACAGAAGAGATTCACAAGTCAAAATAAAGAAATAAACCTGATTGCATCTATTTCAACATTCCCTGTCCCAGTGAGTCCTCCTAGGTATGGAAGATGAATTTTCATACCTGATTCAAGCCTACACAGCATTGCTGCTCCCTGTCACCGTCTCTGGAGAACCACAGACAAAGGGAAAGTTTCTTTCCCAATTTTAAAAAGTTCTACCTTCCCATTGTCTCTTTTGGTCAGGTGCCCACTCCTTTTCTTCAGCTGGGGGACTTTTTAACCCTTTACAGGTAAAGCAAGCAGAGAACAGCTACCAAGAGGAATTTTACAGCTACTGGCTGGCTGGGTGTCCAGGAGCTACTCCTCCCCCCATCATTTATCACACATGCCTTGTATCAGGAGAAAGATTGTGATCTGCTGAAAGTCATTTCTCTATCCATATATGTGTATCCCTAATGCATACGAAGTTATGAAAATTGTGTCATGTGGTTGTCACTAATCCATGCTGTAAGTTGGGGGAATCAGCTGGATATTAGCTCCCCAGAGGCAACAAGAAGCCTAGTATATATTAATTTCTTTGTTAAATTGACACTCATATAAGCTTGCAGTGTCCAGCAGGCATAACTGGACACTGCAAGACAGAGGTTCCTAGGATTGTCTGGGACCGGAGCTATTGGCTAGTGTCATACAGTTGCACAATCCAAGAAGCCGTTTACATGCCAGAAGCTGTGCGTGAACAGCCCAGGAGTGGAGTTCTCACAGCGGAGCAGGGTAAGGCTGGTTCCCAGAGTCGAGGATTGGAGTGACCTAGCAGATCACCGGTCCAGAGAATACCAGGGGAACGGCACAATCACTGCACCGTGCGGTGGTGTCTCATTGTTCCCTTGCGTTCCCTGTCGATCTCTCTGGGGCACTTCTTGTCTTATCCTTAGACTGTCATCTCTTTGGCCAGAGACCCCCTTTTTGTTCTGTCTGTCCATGCCTGGCAGAGTGGGGCCTGGTCTGTGACTGGGGTTTGGAGCTGCTGCAGGAATATAACCAGCATTAATATAGCTGTGAAGGGGTGGAAGCGATACTGTGCCTCACAGACAATGGAGAAGCTCATACATTTTAGTCTGTTTGTTGACAAACTGGAGCCAGTCTTATTCTTATAGACTGATCAGTTTATGGTCACCAGGGACCACTGTGATTAGCCACTCTGACCTCCTGCATCACGCAGGCCAGAGAACCTCACCTAGTGATTTCTGCCTCGCCCCCGTAACTTGTGGTTGAGATGCTCTATTTTATCGGGGACATTCACACCCTGCCCATCAGCACGGCCTCTGGGAGCCCTACAGCACCTATCAAGCTCCAATGCCAGGCTCTCTTGTTTGCTCTGCCTGGGGGTGCTGCATTGTTTTTCTACAGCTCCGCGTCAAGAACCAGCCTCTCCTGTGGTGTTAAGTCAAACGCCTCCCGACAGTCTAAGGCCTGGTCTCCACTCTACAGTTAGGCCGACAGCGGTAGGTTGGTTGGGGGTGTGAAAATACCACTCCCCGGCTGATGGAGCTCTGCCGACCTCACGCTTGGCAAGGACAGCTGGGGGAACGGAGGAACAGGCCCTCGAGGGTGGGAGTGTTCCTACAGTGCTGGGAAAACCCATCTGGGGAGGTGTGCTGCGGCTCTGCTACAGGGTTCTCCTGGCACAGATACGGCGATCTAGCTACGCCCCATACTGCAGACACACCCTACGTCTGCCACTCAACCACAGTTCCCTTCCTCACCCCGATCTGTGATCTCGCCAAACGACCACGGCGGGCCGTTCGACGAAGCCGGCTTGCCATAAAAGCTCATGTCCTGGCACTAGTGATGCTCCTGGGGAAGCACCGTCAGCTCAGAGAGGAGCAACACACAGAAACGGGGCTGGAGAGCGTGATCGAGGGGAGCTCAGAAGCACTAACCAGTGACCCGCGGGCACCAATGAAGGCTAAGTAAAGAGCACTGGCCTGATGTTGTGGATCTCGCCCTCTTCGTCAGCTACAGGACAAGATCAGGAATAAGGTGATTCGAAGCAAACTCCACAACCTCCTCCCTTGGTGTCGGAGGGGCGTGGGTTTCGGCAGCTCTCTTGCTGTGGACTGTCAGGCTGGAAGACAGGCGGATGCTTTACACATAAGATCATGATGGTATGAAAATGAAGAATGAGGGGGTTACAGAACACTCCCGCAAGGTATAGAATGTCCCAGAGATTCTGAAATCAAAGTCTTCACAGAAACATTTTTCTTTCTTCTGAGCTTGCTGGTGTGTAGGGTCACTCTGGACAGGTACACACTAGTTTATTATTGTAGGGTCTTGTGGAAGTTTGGGGGCTTCACTCAGTGGTTTGTTATGGTAGGGTTGGTCGGGGCCTGTGCACTCTAGTTTGTTTTTGTACGGCCGGGCAGGGGCTGCATAGAATCATAGAATTGTAGGACCCGAGGGGAACTCAAGAGGTCGTCTGGTCTAGTCCCCTGTACTCATGACAGGGGGCTGGTTTGTTATCATAGAGTCACGCTAGGACTGGGCACGCTGGTTGTTACTGTACAGTCAGTCTGGTCCTGTGCACACTAGTTTGTTTTTGTAGGGTTGCTCTTGATCTGCACTGGGCCGTACATACTCGTGTGTCTTTTGGGGTCACTCTGGGGCAAGTATTGTGGGGTTTCCTGGAATGAGCACTGGGCTGTGGTGACACAGCGGCTCCTTGTTCTCTGCAAACAACTCCCACCTCAGACCAACAAACTCAGTGCACCACACACCCGTCTTGCAGGGTATGTACCCAGAAAGAGTAACATGCAAGGTGTCTAGAGAAAGCTCCTGACTTATCAAGGCTCACGATCAGTGCGAGACGTATGGCCGGGTAATAGCGAAGGAAGAATGTGTTGATACTGACCGTGTGCTTTATGGATGTGGAGGAGAAGTTCATCACCAGGGGATAGTGTGTCTCTGTGATGGCCCATTCCAGCTGTAGGGAGTCATGTCCCTGCCCTGGTTAGCCGGGGGTGTAATGCCAGGGCTCCCCTGTCCAGCCTGGCTCCATCCCGAGATTATCAATGGAAACCCTCAAAGAAAACTGCCAACCTTCGGCAGCACTTGGAGGTGAAAATGGAACATTACAACGGAGAGGGGATCGCCGTGCCTATGAACAAAGACCAAAGGCTGTTCCACTATAACATGGGGGATGATCCCAATCCTTTCACTAAGGATGCAGACCTCTTGAGGGGTGAGGGTGTTCTCATGAAAAATGGGATCCTGGCTCCTGTGAAGCCAGCAGGCTCCACAACAGACTGAACGGTGCGGGGGAAACCTACTCTATTAGCCAGGCAGGGGAACTATCGATAAGTGTAGGCCCAGGTTCGTGTTTCAGGATTTTGTTGTGTCTGGCAACCATTTGTTTCCAGGGCGCTCACTCGTTTCCTGTAGAATCTCTATATTTTCTTAAACAAACCTTCCTTTGTTTGCTGGCAGGTGCTGTGTGGTTTCCAGGCGCGGTGATTAACTGGGGGGTGCTCTGCTCCTTGGGGGACAGGAGAGGATGGATTTCTGTGAGGCGCCAGTGCCAGGGAGTGGTTATTACAGGGGAACGATCCAAAGGGACTCGGAGCCTGGGGTGCACCCGTTGATAACCTGCAAGGCAAAGCCAGGGCTGGCCTAGCCCAGAGGAGAGCGCTTGAGTGGCTGACAGGCTAGTGGTGTTCGGGAGCTAACACCCAGCCACCCTGGGCAAGCGCCCTCTCGCTAGAGGCAGGGGGTAGCCAGGTGACCCTCAGTCCAGGGTGCCCCAAGAACCATCCCGGCTCTATACACCAGTTTGTTATTGTAGGGTTGCTCTGGGGAGGCCCCCACTGGTTTGTTATTGGAGCTTCCATTCCTCCCTCTGCCTCCTGGGAGCGCCTCTCTCCGGCAAGCTCTCGCACATGTTCCCAAGCCACAGCTCACGCCCGCCAGGCCCCTGCCCCGCTTGGCCCCAGAGAGGCGGAAAGCTCAGAGGAAGTCGCAGTGACCCTACTTCCTTTTCCCGCGAGGAGATCTGCAGTACTGCAGCTGTCTAGCTCGGTCTTAGGCTGGAGCTGGCATCTAAAATCCTCTGTGCAGCTCCCCCATCCGAGCGGGGATTCGCTCGAGTGCTCCCTGCAGCTGGGGCTTGTGAAATTCTGCCTTCCTCTTTCTCCCCGGCCTTCATTTACATGCTGCAAGGCTGGGTGCAGGCTGCTGTCCCTGGGGACGAGGCTAGAGGACAGGAAGAGATACAAGCCAGGGCCCTTAGGCAGCCTCACATCCCTTCGCCACCGAACCCCCCTCGGACACTGTTTCCAGTACGCTAGGGTGGTGCCCTGCACAGCCGGGCAGGAGACCTGCACTCAGCCCTCGGTCAGCGCCCGGCAGCGGCTGGGGCAGCGCACCCTGCACTTCAAGCTATGCATGGGTGTGCATTGCTGGTGTGGGCGGGCTGGCCCGCTGCACTGCTAGGGTGGGGCTACCCGGCACTCAGAGATGTGACTGCAACCCGTGGAGACTCCCCCTCCCCCCAGCCAGCTTTGATCTGGCCAGCTCCCAGCACAGCAGTAACACTGGCACTAAAGCTGCCCGTCCAGGGCCTGGGTACCTGCTTGAGTGGCCTGGGCACATACTAAGCTAGATCCACGCTAGCTCAGGTATGTGTACACGCAGTCACACCTCCTGACGGCAGCGTAGACGTACCCCTAGTGCGGGCACGGCTTATACTGGCCAAGCTAATGGGGATAAAGCTTCGTCCAGCCCTCCCCAACCCCTGCCATACAAAACAATCTATACAGGCAAAAGTGCAGCTTTGCCTGTGTCTACACTAGGGATCAGGTCAGGGATCAAACCCCTGCCCCACACAGCTACATGTACAGTGTAGACCTGGCCTCATTCACTGCTACTGTAATAGGGTGTAACTACTTTAACTCCACTGGGGTTCCAGCTCCTTCTCCCCAAGCCTGGAAGAGGGGCAGTGACTCATCAATCAGCTGTGACACTCTCCCTCTGATTGGGAGGCAGCATGGGTGTGGGAGGCCACTCGAGGGCTCTTCAGTTGGGGAGGGGAGGTCATCGAAGAGGCCCACTTCCATGCACCCTGCTGAGCTGTGGTGGCTTCCCTTCTCCCTCCTTAGGGTGAAGTTGTTTGCAGCAGGGGAGGGGAAGGTTTTATGCCTCACATGTAACTCCACATTCTTATTGCGGGACAAAATGCAGCCCCCGCACCTGGTTTGTGTTGCAACAGGATTAAAGGGGCGGGTCTGTTTGTAGCTATAGAACAGTGATAGGTAAGTGGTTTGCTCGCACCTTGGCCGATCTCTGCAAGGTGCTGGGTTTGAATCCTGACTCCAAGGCGATCCCCTAGCAGGAAGTGGCATGGCAGTGGGTGGCACCCTCCCTCCCAGCCAGTCCCAAAGCAATACCCCAATGCGATGCTTGAGGACACCGTGCTGCTGGCAAAATATGGCCATTTAGGTGAGAGGCCAGTCCAAGGGCCTTGCCTACTTGTGGATTTTGTTATTAGCACCCGCCCTTCTGAAAGGCTGAGGACGGTCATTCCCGGGAACGCTTTCCGTACCGAGCCTGAGCTCCTCTGCTGCTTCGCACAAGAGATAGCACATTAATTGTGGTATCCTCACTAAATTCCAACTCGGGCAATTAAATTCTGTCACCCTAAATTCTTCTTGTAGTTTCAACTGGTGTTCATCTTCACTTCCTGTCTCAAATGGTTGTGTGATGATCCTGTATTTTTTTAAACAAAGGGCAGGATCCCATGCACACTTCCCCACCCCTGAATCCCCCAGGAATCTTGGATTACTCCAGGAATTAAACAACAATCTTGGAATATGTCCAACCAAAATTGGCAACCAGACCCCCAGGCTGCTCTGTCTTCTCGCTCTCCTAAGCTCCTGTGAATCGTGACTGGCTTTATGTGTACTGACCAGTCAAATTGATCAAAAGTTTTCTCTCTAACCATTTTTTTCCAAGAAAAATAATTGTTTTCTCCATGTGGAAACTTTGCCATGAAATGTTTGATTTTGACAATTTTTTTGTGTAGGGTTTGTTTTTTGTTTGGAAAAAAACACCTTTTTTGCTTGTTCATTTTGGGTAAAACTGAAAGATTTCAGCCACCGGAGCCAAAATTTTCAGTAAACCCACAAATGTTTGCCCAGCTAGCCAATTTAAAAAAAAAATCGTTTGCCCTTTTTTGGCTTTTCAGTAAAATCTTGAGGAATTTGGAAAGAACAATTTCAGGGAACACAATTTCTAAAATTTCATCAACATTTTTCATGGGAGGAAATAAACCATTTCCTGCCAAGTTCTCTGCTACAGTGGCAAGCACGTTGTCAGCATTAAACAAATATGAAGTAAGATTATTTATTTAGCAGCATCTTGTGCCTCTAACCAAGATCCCCATTGTGCTAGCGGTGTATTGTACAAACATGTAGTACAAGACAGTTCCTATGATGAAGAGTTTGCAATCTAGCTAAACAAGCCAGAACTATTATCTTCCTTTTATAGAGGAGAAATCAAAGCACAGAGCTTAAGTGATTTGCTCAAAGTCCTGCAAGCAGTGGCTGGTGGGTGATAAGTAGGGATCCTACAAATCTGTTTGCTACGGAAAAACCCAGTGTTTGAGTTTTTACAGAGAATTTTTAGTTTTTCCATTTTGTGAAAAGATAAAAACATATTGAGTAGAACCCCATTTATCGGAGCCTCCAGTATCCGACTCTCTGTATTAACAGAACCACCAGCTGCAATGGTCCAAGCCCCGGCCCTGGCGCTGTCAGCCCCGGGCAGCTGGTGGTTCTGTTAATACGGAGAGCTGGATAATGGAGGCTCTGATAAATGGGGTTCTACTAAGTTCAGCGTTTCATTTTAATCATAAAAAAACGTGGATTTTTATGGTCTTTTGATCAGAGAATGTTGGTTTTTTTAATCACGGAAAACTAGGATCCCTGGTGATAAGCTGAAGCTGCAATCCACCCCAGAGGTGGCAGCTGCATATAGAACCTTTTAAATGGGAGGCCTCCTGATGGAAGGTGCTGCAAGGGAGACAAGGTGGGGGAAGTAATATCTGTTATTGGTGACAGAGATCAGCTTTGGGGCTTACAGAGAGCTCCCAGATCTTGGTAAGACATACAGTATCATGGGGTAGCCATGTTAATCTGTATCCACAAAAACAACACGGAGTCCAGTGGCACCTTAAAGACTAACAGATTTATTTGGACATAAGCATTCGTGGGTAAAAACCCCACTTCTTCAGATGCATGGATTGAAAATTGCAGATACAGACATAAATATATTGGCACATGAAGAGAAGGGAGTTACCTTACAAGTGTAAAACCAGTGCTGACAAGGCCACTTCAGTCAGGGTGGATGTGGTCCACTCCCAATAATTGATGAGGGGGTGTCAATACCAAGAGAGGGAAAATTGGTTTTGTAGTGAGCCAACCACTCCCAGTCCCCCTAATCAAGCCCTAATTAATGGTGTTAAGTTTGCAATTAAATGGTGGCTCTGCAGTTTCTGAGTCTGTTTATATATTTATGCCCGTATCTGTCACTTTTCACTCCATGCAGCTGCAGAAGTGGGGTTTTTACCCATGAAAGCTTATGCCCAAATAGAGCTATAAAGCTGGTGATCATCCCTTAAGCCATTTGTATAACCCCCCCCCCCCAGTAAAAGAACCGAAGACCCAGGTACTGTCCCTTTAAGAGCAGCCACCAGTTGTCATGCAAGGCTGCATGAGGAAGTTTATTCATTACTTATTATGCCACTAGCTACATTTTTCGGTCTGGGTGGTTCTGTTTGCCCTGTCCCTCCGCAGGCATGCTCCGAAGGGCAGAGGGGGACTGCATTTCGCAGGAAGAGAGCGCGCTGCTCTGAGCCAGCCCTGCCTGCAGGAGCTGCCCAGGGAAGGTGAGCCGCGGCAGCGGAGCCGGGACTTGCCATGGCCCAGCCTGCAAAGGGGGAAGCGAGCGGCTGGACGGACACTTAGCAGCAAGGGGGCGCGAACGGCCGCAGCAGCCAGGGAAACTTTGCAGCCGGGCTCCCCAGCGCGGAGGAGCAGCAAAACCCAGCGGCGAGCCCGCTGCTGCTCCCGCCCCTCTCCTTTTTTGGGAAGGAAGAAAAACTCGCGCGGCTGTTTGCTCAGGAGAAACTTTTCCCCCCCTCCCCGTGGCTTCTGCCCGCAGCCCTGACTGTCCCATTGTCCCGGGAGCTTGCCCCCCCCTCGGTGATGTTGGAAAACCCTCGCCCTTTGCTCCGCAGAGTCGCTGGTGCAGGGGGCTTCCTGGAGGAAGAGAGAGCCCGTGCGCAGCCCCCGCTCCGGCTCCTCGCAACTTCTGCTCCTTTTGTTCTGCAGGAGGAAACTTTCTCCCCCGCGCGGGGCGGCGGCAGAGGAGACGCGGGCAAAGGGCGCGGCGGGGCGAGAGCCCTCGGCCCGGGCTCCCCGCAGCCGGCCCCCAGCGGCGCCGGCTCCTCCAGCTGCGTCCCGGGGGCCCTGGACAACGCCCGCGGTGCGCCCGGCCCCGCTGCGCGCCTGGAAGGAAGCGGCGGCTCCCTGCCCGGGGGGATGTTAGCCCCGAGCCCGGCTGGGCTTCGGGCGCTTCGCTGCCCATTGCCCCGCGAGCTCCGACTCGGGGGCGCTCCGGGGGGCGCCGGAGCGAGCTGAACTTTTCTTCCTTTGCTTTGATTTTTTTTGCATCGTTGGAAAGCGGAGCGCGGGGCCCCCCCTGGGCTGAGCCGGCCCCGGGGAGGGGCATGGCGTGCGGCGGGGGGAGCGGCGCCAGCCCGGGGCCCGCCAGCCCGGCACCGCTCTGGTACCACCGGGACCTGAGCCGAGCGGCGGCGGAGGAGCTGCTGGCCAGAGCCGGCCGAGACGGCAGCTTCTTGGTGCGGGACAGCGAGAGCGTCTCGGGCGCCTACGCCCTCTGCGTGCTGTGAGTCCTCCGCCCGGGCGCCACGGGGATGGGCGCGGGGGGGGGGCAGGCACAGAACCCCCCAGGCCTGTGCCGGAGACAAGCGGGGCAGGGGACGGTGCAATGGGCCGGGGCGAGGGGGCCTGACCCGGCTGCGGGTGCCCCTGCCCCGGGCTGTACGTGCCACGTAAGGACCGGCGGCGGGCCCTGACTTCCCTCTCCGGCCCGGCCGAGCCGAGGGCACTGGGGTTCCCCCGATCAGAGAGGAGGGGAGGCAGGATGCAGAGCTGGAGTAAGCCCCTCACCCCCAGGGGAGGTTCCTGTCCCTTCTGGCACAAATAAATGCTCCGCAGGTCTCCTGGCTTGGGGGTGAGGAGAGGGGCGGGCGGTTAGATCTTCTGCGGTCTCCAGATCCTGCAATGTGCTTTGCCAATGCCACTGTGCTCCGCCCCTGCCATTGATCAGAGCCCCTGTGTGCTAGGCGCTGTACAGAGCAGACAGCCCTAGATCGCTGAGAAAGTTAGAGGCCGTGTGGGTGTGTCTACCTACATCCCTACACAGAGCTGTTTGTATAATGGACACCAGCGTCCAAGCATGGCTGTTGGACCCCAGACCTACAGATCAGGCGGTCCAGTTGCACATCCCTCTTGGGCAGTGGGAGTCGATATAATAGTGACTGTAATGCCTAGAGCCAGCCCCAGCCAAGACAAGCACCCAAAGGTGCTGGGTGCTGCCTGAGACAGGCCCTGCCTCGAAGGATTTACTGGGGACAACAGGGGGCAGAAAGATGGGGCGGGGGGCAGCTGACGCACAGAGCAGCAGTGTGGTTTGCCCCAGGTCAGGCTGGGAGGCTGTTGTGCACCTGGGATTTGAATCCAGCTCTCCCGAGTCCCTGAAGGTTTTGCTTGGCGGGTTCTCTGGCTCCAGTGACAGGAGTGACAGAAAACCTGAAAATAAGGTGAAATAAACCCAGGGCTGGTTGTTGGGGGGCCTTGGGTTCTACTCCTGACTCTGCTACCAATTTGCTGTGGCTGTTGGGCACGTCCCTTAACCTCTGTGTGTCTCAGGCCAGGTCTACACTTAATAATTAGATAAGCTAGCTATGGTGCTGTGCAGTGGAGTTAGGGCAACCAAAGCCCCAGTGTAGACACAGGATGAGGGAACAATTCTTCAACTGAGCTACTTACTACCTCCCGGTGGGGTGGAGTGGCTACATGGATGGAAAAACCCTTCTGTTGATGTAGGAAGCATCTGTGCTCCCATGTCAGAGCTGGACCACTGTAGTGTAAAGTGAGGGGGTGATCCTGCCTCTCAGCAGGGCAGGGCTGAGTTGTTGGGTAAAGTGCTAGCCACAGGTCTCCTTTCTTGACTAGCGTTGCAGGTAGGACGCACGGTATCTGCAGCAGAAAGAGATGAGAAGGCAGGTTCCTTCTTTGCTTGTGCTGTGAATCTGACAGCTCTTGGGTCTGGTCCCTGGCAGAGTCAGCCGTTCCCCGTCCCCCAGCACGGCGTGTGGGCCTGTCCCATAGCAGGATGGGGGAGAAAAATCAGAACCTGGAATTGAAACCCCCCCAGACATGGGCAGGGGGCTCGGATGCCCCAGTGATGAACATAACCGGAAGAGGCAGCTTAGGTGGGCCGGGATGTGAGATGATCATTGATCTTGAAATTGACTCGATTCTGTGGCGATGGTGTCCCGGGCCAGGAAAATGACCGTCTTTTAACCCCATGGGGTGGCCGGGCAGGGACACTGATTTGCCTTCCTGCTGCATTCTCCACTTGGAAAGGCTCCCCATGGTGCTGGAGGGCCATTCAGGAGCCCGCTGCAGCCTCCATACACCACAAGGCATCAGTGACACCCCCCCACCTTTCCCTCCTGCCCCCGGCAGGCCCGAATCACAGACTGTCCTAGCTTGTGCCTTTGTCCTTGTATAAAAACCGCTGGGCCGATTTGCCCCCTAGAGGTACTGAGTCCCTGTGTCTCCCATTGACTTTTATAATAGGTGCTTAGCACCTCCCAAAGTCTGCTGCGTGGTGCCTTACAAGCCAGGGCAGGTCCAGCGCTTCCTGTGGTAGGGCTCTGCTCAGGGGGACTGGTATGTTTCCTGTGGCAAACAGGGTTAGCTCCTGCTTTTGGGGAGCATGACGGGGAGGCATTTTCCCATCGTTAACCCTCCCCCCCCCAGCCAGCCCCTTTTCCAGTTGCTGGACACTTGACTTAACTCACAACAGCCGGGGCTCGAGGCTTGACTGGAGCCTGTATAAGGTCAGTGCCAATGCCAGGCACCTTCCAACCCTGGCAGTCTATGACCTTCTAGTGTTGAAGGAGCTGGGTTCCAGACTGCGACGTTCAGATCGGAGCGTTGGCCGAGTTTACATGGGTGGTTTAGGTCCAGCCCTTTACTCTCTAACAAATCTCTGGCCAACTGGGGCCCTCCCTTGCGCAGAATTTCGTAACCAGCTCTCTGCAACTTAAATCCACCTACTTCCAAAGCCCAGAGTCCTGCTACTTTTGCTAACGGAGAATCCCCATAAATTAGCAGTATTGGGCCTATGACACGCAATAGAGGGCGGTGCTCCGTGTCCACACTTGGCAGCTCATTACAGTAGCAACGGGCAAGCCACAAAACTCAGAGTGGCATCCGGACTTCCTCAGACTTGTTTGGATCCCGGCCGATTGCTGCCTCATGCTGCAGTGGCACGAATATTCCCCGTCCTTTCATCGAGCAGGTCTCAACGCTGGGCTCAGTGCAGCGTCTGCTGGGGGTGGTTTGTCCTGTTTCACTCTAGAAAGGTCCAGTTGTTGTGCCCTGACATTCCTCTCCCTGCAAATCTGCAAATTCGCTGAAGCGACGTCCCGGCTCCTTGTATCGGTGCCTGGGAAAGGATGCGTGGTCACTCCACCGACATGAACCATGCCACGGGGCTAGAACTTGGTGCTTCCCAAGGTACTAGATCAGTCGACTACAGGAGGGCAGCACCCGGCAGCCGAGAGGCCTGAGCTGCTCTGTGACCTTGAGGAAGTCGCTTCCTGTCTCTGCACGCAGTGGGTGGTAGGTGTTGTTAACAACCTGCCTGCACTGGGTGATTGTAGCAGGCCAGTCTTGGGCAGTGGGCACTGGTAACTCATTGTTAGGTCAGGGAGGGGAAACCAGAAGTACCAGCACTCGTTAACCATTGCTGCAATCCGGTCGGCCCACGCCAGGGGCTGTCCGTCCCTTTGTGGTGTGTGTCCTTAGTGAGCAGGGGGTGGGAGGGCTGACTAGACCGGCTGGCGTGCGGTGTTGATCCGAGAGACACAAGGGGGTCTCGTTTTGTGGCGGCTCCTTGCAGGCTGCGCTGTCCCATGGAGACCTTGGGGGCTGGTGCCAGGTGATAGATTGTGTGCCTGCGTATGTTATAGGAGCTGCACAGGACGCTGGCGCATCTCGCTGCCCCCTGGCACCAAATGAAAGGGCAACTAAAATGATTAGGGGTTTGGATTAGGTCCCATATGAGGAGAGATTAAAGAGGCTAGGCCTCTTCAGCTTGGAAAAGAGGAGACTAAGGGGGGATATGATAGAGGTATATAAAATCATGAGTGATGTGGAGAAAGTGGATAAGGAAAAGTTATGTACTTATTCCCATAATACAAGAACTAGTATGAAATTAATGGCCAGCAGGTTTAAAACAAATAAAAGGAAGTTTTTCTTCACACAGCGCACAGTCAACTTGTGGAACTCCTTGCCTGAGGAGGTTGTGAAGGCTGGGACTATAACAGGGTTTCAAAGAGAACTGGATAAATTCATGGATGCTAAATCCATTAATGGCTATTAGCCAGGATGGGTAAGGAACGG
The DNA here is from genome assembly GCF_025201925.1 of Gopherus flavomarginatus. Taxonomy (NCBI): domain Eukaryota; kingdom Metazoa; phylum Chordata; order Testudines; family Testudinidae; genus Gopherus; species Gopherus flavomarginatus. The sequence goes on along the minus strand of NC_066617.1, from coordinate 365,890,955 downwards.
TGTCCCCAGCCTCTGTTTGTCAGAGAGTGGAGATGGATGGCAGGAGAGAGATCACATGATCATTGCCTGTTAGGTTCACTCCTTCTGGGGCACCTGGCATTGGCCACTGTCGGTAGACAGGATACTGGGCTAGATGGACCTTTGGTCTGACCCGGTACGGCCGTTCTTATGGTGGTTTTTCAGAGGCCTCCTCCAAGCAGTGACCAGCCTGTCCAAACTCGCTGGCACACGGAATGGCCACTAGCAGAGGCAATGAGACATCCGATAGGGGAGATGCCCAGAGAGGCTGTTGCCAGGTTCCCTACGGATGCCCATGTCTGGGCTGAATGGCAGGCAGTGAGCTGGCGCTGTGGGAGGTGCGTGTCTGCGGTTGGGTATGGGGCACGGGGCACAGCAGCACCGCTGTTCTCTGGCCTGGTGGCCTGCCCAGGGACAGCATCCCTCGCCATCAGCCCCTTGTGCCAGTGACCTGGCGTGGGGGCGGGCTGGCCCTGCATTGTCCGTATCCCCATGGCCACTGTGCTCTCTCTCCTGCCCTGCCGAGGGTGGGGGAGGGGAATTAACCTCCTCCTGCCCAGTTTGTTCATTGGGATTAAGGGCCAGAGCTGAACTCCGATGAGGAGAAGCTGGCAATTCAGGGCTTTCCCAGCTTGCATCTGTGCCCCCCTACCCCTACTTGCAGCCTCTGCCGATCCCTTCTCTGATATGGCTTTGCCAAGGGGATAGTCATCTTGCAGCTTCCCGGCAGGGCCGTAGGCAACATACTAACTGTGTCATAGACCCTCTACTGCTACTGGCTAATGGGGATTCTCCATCAGCTCAAGTGGCAGGGCCTGGGCTTCTTGGAGCGGACGCATGCAGTGTGGGGCGGTCTGTCTGTGCTGTGGCCAGCTGGTGACCAGCGGGAAGCCTCTGGTAGCTGGGGGTATTCTGCCAACACATTGCGGTGTGTGGCTGTGGGACTGGGGCCCTCTTGAAGTCTATGGATCTCTGGGCGCTCTGCCAGTCAGCCATTCGGGCTCCTGATTCCTAACTCAACAGGTGGCCCGTGATGTCTGGACTCCAGGAGAGGGGTGCAGCCAGCGGTTAGGGAATTGAAGCATTTTTCTGTACGGCAGATTCTGCAAAACCCTGCCTAGGAGCCATCTGGGCTCAGGCTGGCACCCCTGAGCAATGAATTCTGTCTTCCCTCTGTGAGCCAAGCAGCAAGTGTCTCTGCTTTGTGCTTTTATTACAAAATCCATCTGCCCCAAGCCAAGCCAGTCATCTGCCTGCGACCGCCCTCGTCGCAAAGGTCTGGGGATCTGTACTGATTCCTGTCTCTGATTGGAAGGGAACAATCCTCCCATCCGGCCCCTCGGCGCCTGAGCAGGGCTGTGCTGGCTGTAGAGGTGCTGGTTCTGCTGGCGATCTGGACTGGGCTGGGTTGTGTGGGCAGGGCCGAGGTCCGCTCACGCGGTAGCACCAGAGGAAATGACCTGGCGGTTTTCTGTCACCTCGTGGGCCAGTTCCGCGATTCTCTCAATCCTGTGTAGTCAGCGCTGCTGGGGGTGTGGGTGTGTTTCTGAGGTGCAGTGCAGAGCCGGGCGCTGGCAAGGAACCTCTGCGTCCCCCAACGTGTGGGGATTTAGGGTGGCGGTGGGGATGCCGTGTGGCGTGGGCAATGACGCGGCTGGAACACTGCCCTGACTCTCTGCGCCATAGGAAAATCCCCGTTAGCACAGCATCCGTGGCGGCACTCGAGTGACTCTGCATCTGCCCTGTGGCAAGCAGAGAAATTGCCTGCCCGCGTGCCAATCAGTGGAATTATTACAGCCTGGGTAGCAGCACCTCTGGGAAATCCCAGCTAAGAGCAGGGCCCCAAGAGTTCTGGTGGGGAAGGGGTCCTGGAACAGGAAGTATTTGAGAACTACCACACTGGAAGGCGCTCAGGCGAGCTCGTGCACTGCTGAAAACTACAGGGCAAATCTGGGCTGGGAGCTCGATGCTGCGGGATTCAGCATTTAGCAGCCGATCTGTGTGAATCCCACCCCTCCTGCCTCCCAGCCCCGTGCTCTAGCCACTAGCCCATGCTGCCACTCAGCCCACAGTGCCGGGGCTGGGTGCTCTGGGCACCCTGACTGTTTGCCCGCCTCCTGCTGTGAGCTCCCCCTGGCCTTGGAGCCCCCGAAGGGCTGGCCCTGGAAAAGCAATTTCCTCTCTGCAAACACGTTTCAGCTCCAGCTGCTGCCCTGGGAACGGTGCCGACTCTGCCCGCTCCCTCCCCTTATGCATGGTGCCTTTGTGCTGTGGTGAGAACGCTCTGTTCCTTCACGCGGCACGGAGAAGGGACAGCTGTAATTACGCAGGGCTCTCCCCCACCCCCCACGGGCTTTCCACCCCCTCTCCGGGCTCATTACCACCAGGCTGCTGCCTCAGTGGCACCTTTGTGTCTCCTTGGGGCCTAAGGAGAGCCCCAGAGATTGTGCTGCAGGGGCTGGATGGGATCTTCTCCCCTGCTGGGGCAGGGGGCACGCAAATTTCCATTTTTCTGTCACTGCTTGGCCGAGACCCATTTCCCCACCCAGCCACGTGATGTGGTGGGGGCGCTTGTCCGGTGGGCTGAGATGCCTCAAACTCACTTCAGCTAGGCCCCCGAACAGTCAGGGCCAGGTATTGTCTGTAAATGACTGCAGCCCTGGGCTGGATTCAAACCGGCGACTCAGAAGGGACGGAGGCTGGATCCCTTCACTAGCAGCCTCTGCCTTGCCCGCTCCCATGTCTCCATCCAGGCAAATGGCTGGCAGAGACCTGGGCAAGCTGCCCTGCTCTGACCCAGCTGCTGGCTGGGCTTCCCCGGGCCTGGGTCTGCTGCCCGCCCCTGGATCCCGGCAGCTCTGTGTGGGCTTTTCACCGAGGGAGAGGGCACGGAAGCCGCCTGCCGCTGTGTGCGCGAGAGACATGGAGGGGAAAATTAAACACTGCTGGAACCTAAAAATAACCCTGGCGCAGGAGTCGGACAGGGAGTGTTCCTGGGTTACAGGAAGGCAAGCGGGTTCCTTAACCCTTCGCAGGGCTCCACGTTTACACATGCACCGGTGGCCCCCGGGGAGATCTTTAAACATGGCCTTCTTCCCCCACCATGCCTTGCCCCCTGTCCCTGTGGGTCAGTGTGACAGTCCGGCCTGATGGCTCTGGTTCCGGAGATTCCCTTTCGGAAAGGCTGATTAATGATTCATGGATGCGAGCGGGCGGGTGGTTACGCGCACCTTGGGGGAGGATGCACGGGAGGGTTTCAGGAACTGATTAATCTGTGAACAGCTCGTTAACCCTTTATCCATGGAGCCGTAATAGAAAGCGTGATGGAGAAATCAGCGGTGAACTCTGAAGGCTCCGAGTTTTGCCTGATCCAAGCCGGTCGAGGCTGCAGCGCTGGCTTGGCCCTGAAGGAGGGACGGCCTAGGGGGTTCTGGTGTCAGGTCAGGAGGCCGCCGGGCAGCTCTCGGCTCTTCCCCGGACTCCGTGTGACCATAGGCAAGTCACTTCGTGTCCCAGTGCGTCAGTGTCCAAGCTGCCCAGTGGGAGTAACACTGGTATTGTTCTTTAGCTGCAGCATGGTGCACCCGGGCACCCCGTGCACAGAGCAGGATGCCCAGACAAACCCAGACACTCCCTGTCCCAAAGAGCTGGGAGGCCTAGCACTGCGGAGTGAGGAGCGATGAGCACTCAGCTGTTAGGGCAAAAGTCTTCGATCTACCTACCTCTGTGGGGGGAGGGGTGCTCTAGCTTGCTGATTCCCTGCAAGGCTGTTCTCCCAGCCTTGGAAAAGCCTGCGGGAGCCCTATCTGCCCCCTCCCCTCCCACTCCCTTCTCCCCAGGCAAAGCCCCTGCCAAGCCTTCCCCTCATGCCCATTATTGTCCGGCTCTGACTCGTCTTCCACATCGATCTGGCTAACAGAGCAGGTATTGACCCGCAGGCCTGCTGCCCCCGGGGCAGGCGCCAGGGAGCAATACTGCAGTGCCTGCTGGCACTTGCCGAAATCCCAAGAGGAAGGAAGCTGCTAACCTGCCGACTGGCTCCTCTCGGGGGTCAGTGGGGTCAGATGAGCCTTTGCTGCGGGTGAGGGGTCTCGCCAGACTGGCTCGGCTCTGCCTCTCGCTGCTGGGCCGAGCGCTGGAGTGGGGACGCAGCCAGACCCTGAAATCAGCAGGAGAGGAGACCCTTTTTTTCTGCCACCTGGCCCCAGGGCAGACAGATGAGAAGATCACAGCTGAATCCAGGGGCATGCACCCCAGCACCCTGGGCCTTTGAGGGGCGCTCCTGACTCCCTCCCTGAGCTGATCCCCTTGCAGTGCAGCAGTCAGAGAGGGCATTAGCCCAGTTAGAGGGGAGGTGGGAGACTCTGGTGGGGGAGAGGATCTTTGCCCCGGTGCCCACCCACCCTCGGCGGGGTGGGAGGGGGGAGACATTCCTCTCGCAGTTCTGCCTATCAATTTACAGAACAAAGCCGCCAGTGCCGGCAGCTTGGCTGGCCGCGCCGGGCTGCCGGAGTGGAGATGGCCTGAGCACCACAGCTGGGAGGCTTGGAGCCAGGTCGCTGAGCCGCGGCATTCCTCTGTCGTCAGCCAGTGCCCAGACCCCCGAGCTGCAGGGCTCCTCTCCCTTTCCCACCCCCCGTCGCCTGCTTGAATCATTGTCAGCGCCAGCCGCCTGGAGCCCAGCATGGAGGCTCGAGGAAACTGCACAGATTATCCAGCCTGTTTGGCTCTGATGAGCTCCTAATGTCAAGGAGGGCCTGGCCAGTGCTGACTGCCCCAAGCCCAATACCCCAGAGTCCAGTCATTCCCAAACCCTCTGTGTCCCCAGTGTGGTACTCCCTTCCCCCACCCCCCCAACTGCAGGGACTGGAATGGCCATGCGGCGTCGGAGCAGAGCTGATGTCCTGACAGCAGCCAGGACCAGCTGCTTTAGAGGAAGACACCCCTCCAGAGAGAGGCAGTTTTAGGGGGAGATCCTTCCTGACCCATCAGGCAATGGCTGGCTTAAGCCCTGAAGCCTGAGGATTTATATCCCTTATGCATTTTAATCGTGTCTACTGTAACTGCAGAGATTCTTCTCTCAATAACTGTCTTTACTCCAGCAGAGTTCTTGTGGCAATGAGTTCCATGGGTTGACAACACAGCACGTTTTCTTCGATCAGTCTTACATCCTAGTGCCTTGCTGCAGGCGGCAGCTCTGTCATTTCTCTCACTGCTGCAGTCCTGGTGTGACTGAGTTGGTTCACTCCCTTCCCCTCTGACTAAGAGTAATTTGTATTACAGTACCACCAGCTGAGCCCAGGGCTTCACTGTGTAGCCCCGCAGCTCCCAGCGGGTTCTTATTTCTCGTTACTTCCCTCCAAGCATCTAAAATAGCTACCAGGTGCATCAGCACACACGATCTGTCATCTAGGCCCTGCCGCTGCCCGGCTGCAGCCAGTCTCCAGTCCTGGGAGCGCGGCGTGTAATAAATAGCTGGCGACTCAGCACAGCAGGGCTTTGTGTTGCTCAGCTGCCCGCTGGAGCTGAGTCGCTGGCTGTCAGGGGAGGATTAGTCACTAAGATATCAGTAACTCAGCCCTCCGGGAGCCCCCAGTGACATGTGACTTTGAAGGGCCCCGCAGGCCCTTGAGTCAGGGGAGAAGCTGGAGCCTGTAGAATGCGGTGTGGCTCTCCCAGCATTAGACCAGGGCACCCAGCCCAGGCGGGTATTTCAGTGTGGGCATGGGGTGGGGAGAATAGGGCGATACGCCTCTGGGCTGCACCAGATGGGTGAGCTTGCTGCCAGTGTCGGCTCTCAAAGCTGGAGCCGGGGTGTGTGGTTAGAATAGGGGCATCTGAGTTCCATTCTTTGCTCTTCTACCAACTTTCTTGGCACTGTGCCTCAGTTTCCCCTTCTGCAAATGGAGAATTGTCACCCCTCTGCTGGCTGCCACTAGGGCTGGGAGGGTTCATGCGGGTAGAGGGGTGAGCCCTGTGCATGGAAGGGCTATGGAACAGTTTTCACCATCCTCCTGGGAACAGCTGATAGCCGAGATCCCTCGACAGCATAGAGCTAGGAAAGGGGTCGAGGGCACCTGCTCGGACTCTGCGCTCACCCCCTCATTCCCCGTGCCCTGGAAACTCTGGGGCCCCTTTGAGGGGTGCGCTGTGCTGTGCTTGCTCTCCTGATCCTATGAGGTGCCTGTGCTCCCTGTGGGCTTCTGGGCGGGAGCGAGTGCCGGCACCGAGCAGGGAGTTCTGGCGTGGCAAGCAGATGGGATGCCCGTGGGAGTTTTAGCTGGCGGAAGGAAGTTTACACAGGCTCAGCTGGCGTGTAGCCAGCCGTCTTGTTTTCACAGCTCAGGGTACGTCTTTGCAATGGATCAGGGCCCCGGGCTGTTCAGTTCAACAGCGTGTCTTGGTGGGGAGGGTCCCTGGACCGGGACGCGGGACACCGGAGTTTATCCACAGCTCTGCCTCTGACTTTCTGGGTGACCTTGGACACTTCCCCTCTCCGTGCTCCTCTCCCCTCCATTTATTTAGCCTTCAGGCTCTCCAAGGCTGAGTGTCGCTCTCGCTCTATGGCAGCCCTAGTTTCTGATTCATGGAAGGATGTGAGATTCAGCTACCTCTGGGGTGAAGCATAACAGTTGTTTCCCAGCACACAGCGTCACTGCTCAGCAGTTCAGGACAGGAAGGTGAAGAAGACTATAGTGGATCCATTTGAAAACTACAGGGGAAAATGATCACGCTGGCTAGGATATTGTGGTCGTTCCAGGGGATCGAATAAACTCAGGGGATTGGCCCCTTTTCTCCAAGAACGGCGTCCCCTAGGCTACACTAGCAGAATCCTAGGCCGCCCTCCGAGCTCCCTCTGCCTTTGCATTCCAAACACAACCGCACAAGTCAGAAATTCATCCGTAGAGGCTGAACGGAAGGAGTCACCCGCCCTGCTTCCTGTATCACCCTTGGAAATCTTCTCTCCAAGCCCTGGCCTGACCCCGCTGAGCTGGGGGGAGCTCATGAGAAGGCAGCTCAGGGCCGCCCGCGGACGGCTGGTATTGTGTTAACTGGACGTGAAGGGAAGCTGGGGCAGGGGCTGGGAAGGAGAGAGGCAGGAAGTAGAAAGCAGAAGGGCTGCCAGATTTCATGCAGATCTTTACTGGAAAGGGGCATCCCCTGTTCCCTGGCAGGTTCTTACCAGCAAACAGATCATTAAATTCAAAACTGACTTTCAAATCGCCCTTGATTTACAGTCTTCAGGGATCAAAGTGAAAGGCACCAGCCCTGAAACTTCCCCTTTCGTAACAGCAACGCTCTGCATCTGGGGATCTCAAAGCGCTTTACTGAGGAAGGCCAGAATCATCGTCCCAACGGGGAAACCGAGGCACAGAGCAGAAGAGTGACTCACCCCTGGCATTGACCAAGCCAGGACTAGGACCTGGGGCTCCTAGAGCCCTCTGCAGTGATCTGTCCACTAGACCTTACTGATTCCCAGACCTTGACTGTGCTATGGCAGTGAGAGCACCACCCATTGCCCTGTCAGTGTGCCTCAGCCCAGAGCTGGCGAGGCCACCGATATGCTCATGAGGGGAGCTCAGGTGCCCTGGAGTCAATACTAACCACACCCGAGGGATCTCAGAGCAGAAGATGGTCTCATATCTTGCGCTCTTCAGCCCCCTGTGCATGCTTTGGATTTAGCAGGTGGGGAGTGAGTTTGAAGAATATTTCTAAGATAGTCATCACAGAACAAACCATTCTGTGTGTTATGGTAGTGCCTAGAGGCTGTGAGTGAGATCGGGACCCCCGTATGGTATGGGCCGGGTGCTGCAGGGACCCTGACCGAAACTGGGAGCCCCTGAATGGACCGGGCACTGCGGGGACCCCGACCGACATCAGGGCCCCCATATGGACCGGGCGCTGTGGAGACCCTGACTGAAATCATCGCCACTGGGGGTTAGGTTGGCATGACTACAGCACTCTGGCATATGATTTTTCACACCCTGTGCTTTGTAGTGACATCAACTTAAATTTTAAGAGTAGAGCCGACCTAAGTAGCGGCAGGTGAGAGCCGAAGTATCGTCATGGATGGACAACTGGCTAGAGATGGGAACGACAAATAGGCTGAAATGGTCTATTTCCATCGTGGCAGCAGGCGCCCTGTGGAGAGCTCAAGGCTCTGTAGTAGGCCCTGGGTAGTTTAATGTATTAACGATCTGGACAGGGGAGAGTCACAAAGTAGCTGGCCCTGAGGGGTTGGAGACCCAGCTTTCCTGGGACAGGCTTTGCTGAGGAGAACCAGCCCACCTCGAAGTCCTCAGGTGCTTGGCTGGGAGGCCGGTCGCTAAGGAACTGTCAGGTTTCGAACCCAGGAATCTTCAGCCTCTGCGCCACCAGGTTGCCCCAAACCACTGCCCCTGCCCAGCAGCCTTCCTGCTAACGGCTGCAGACGCACAGCAGCCTGCCCTGGGCCATGGGGCCAGGCAGCGCGCTCATAGGTTGCTGGCGCATCAGAAAGGCCCCAGGAGGAAGAGGAAGCTGTCATCTGCCGCATCCTGCCTCTCCAACCCCTGCGCCAGCCCCTTGCATTGGATCCTCCAGTTCTGGACCCCTGCAAAAACCCTGACCATTGCCCGGGATTGTCTCCACCGCCTGGCCTCCCATACACATGTGACTATAGCCCTGGACTGCCCCCTAGCCCGCCCTGGCCACTGGATGCCTAAGCCTAACGAAGGGTAATGAGGGCTCAGTCAGGAAAGTCCTGAGAAGAGGGGCTACTCAGGGGAACTGGCTAGGGGAACCTAGGAGTGGTGCTCCAGAGGAACTACCCCCACTGCAGAGAGAGCTGCGCAGCTTTCAGGGTCTGAATCCATGGGGCACTCTTCCCCAGACGATGGCAAGAGCCCAGACTCCAGAAGTGGGTCCTGGGCTAAGAGAGTTTTACTGGTAAGGAGGCTGGATGGAGGAGACGGATTGGCTGCAGGGGAACAGACAGACCAACGTTAACTCGTCCCCTCCTGGTTAGGATGCTGGGGGGAAGGTTTGCGTGTGTGCCATGTTTGACCAACCAGACCTCTGTAGGGCACTGTTCACGGCAGAAAAGCCTCCCTGAACTCACCGCAAGCCCATTGGGGGAAACTGAGGCAAGCACCTCCCCCCCCCCATGGCTCGGCACTGGGCCACCTGGATGTGTATGGGGAGACTCAAGGGGGGGGATCTAAGGGTGAAATCCCACCTTTAACGGGGTGAGCAGTGAAGGGGCAAAATGTACAGATGACACAAAATGATTAGGTTAGTTAGGGCTAGAGAGAACGGTGAGGAATTTGAGAGAGACTGAACCAAGCTAGGGGAACAATAGCAAATGAAGTTCACTTTTGATAAAGGCAAAGTAATGCACCTTGGAGGGGAAAAATTAAACTAGTCCTACACCGTCCAGACTTCTGAATTAACTGCATCAACTCTGGGAAGGGACCTGAGCGTTACTGCAGCCCTCTGCTCTGGATGCAGCTGTGAGAAAACACAGTAGGTGTTACAATACGCTGACAAAAGGATTCACTTTCTCACCCTGCGTGTACTCAGACTGTGGAACTCCCTGCCACAGGAAGTCATCAAGAGCAAAACCTTAGCAAGGTTGAAAAGGGGCGTGGACAGTCACATGGAGAACAAGAATAACCGGAGTTATAAGTAATGCCAACAAACGGTTTGGCAGCAATGTTAAACCACAGGCTTCACGTCTCGAGCTGGTCTGTAATGATCAGAAACCAGGATGAGACTTAGGCCTGGTCTGCGCTGCAGAGTTAGGTCTAGGTAAGGCAGCGTACGTTGAGCTTGTTGTGTCAGGGTGCGCGCTCCAGCCTTGCTCCTGCTGACGTGAGTGCCCGGCTACGCCGAGGACATCACCTCCATGGGGGGCATAGGGCTTATGTGGGTGTAGTAGGGGCCATGCAGTAGACTCTGCGGGTTACTTATATTGGCTGTCAGTGTCAAGTTGCTGTGAAATTGACAAGAAAGCCAGGCTGGCATCCAGAGTGGGTGGGGGGCTCCACCTGGAGCTGGGCTGCCCACCAGGTCCCTGCTCCCAGTCTGGCTGCTGCCTGGGCTCCCTGCAGGGAGTCAGGCTGCACTGAGGCTTCCTACTGGGAGGCCAGGAGCTGCCCGGACTCAGGGCACAGAGCTCCTTGCCAGGAGCCCGGGGGCAGCCAGGTTCCCAGCGACAGGAAGTGTGGAGCCGAGAGCCCAGGGGGGGCAGCCGGGCTCCTGGCGGCGGGGAGCCGAGAGCCCAGGGGGGGCAGCCGGGCTGCTGGCGGCAGGGAGCCGAGAGTCCGGCTGGTGCTGGCCATTGGCAGAGCCAGGAGCCTGGGCTAGACGCCCCCGGGACTGAGCCTGCGTGGGAACTGTCTCTGGGATGATTATTCCCATTTCACAGAAGAGGAGCTGAGTCACAGAGAGATTAGGGTTAGAGTATCACCTCTGGCTGAGCTCAGCTCTTTGCAGGGGCGTGGGGAGATGTCAGGGAGCTTCCTACAGCTTCTGGCCCTGAGGACCATTCTTCACTAGTCTGGTGTAAATTTGAGTGGTCTCAGGCCTGCACTAACTTGGGCGACTGGGCCAAGAAGTCCACTCATCGCTCAGTGCCCCCTTATGGCCAAGTGTGGCATAGCAGCTCTCACCTCCGCCGACAGTCTCTCTAGAGCGGTGCTGGTTTCTCTTCCAGCAACTCGGCACTCCAGCCGGGTCGCCATCGTACCCCAACCCGGTCGGGGTCACGGCTGGCTGAACTCAACGTCCAAAAATGCCTTTTCCACAAACAAAATCCTTCCACCTTCTCTGGGGCCCTTCCTCAGCTCAGCCTGCAGCCCCTCTTCCTGGGGGCAGGGAGGAGAACCCAGTTACACCCTCCAGCCCAGGGCACCATACTGCACAGCTAGGGCTGCTTCTCTACCTGAGATTTTCCCTGGGCCACTCCTAGCCCCACCCTCTGGGTCTTCCAATCTTCTCCCTGCTTTAGTCAGGGTCTTTCCCAGGGCTCCCTGTCCTCACTCCCGGAGTTTCCCACCTGGCTTTCCCCAGCAGGGCTTGATCTCCACTTACCCCTGGTTCTCCCTCCCATTCCTGCACCTACCTTCTGTCCTTCCTGGGGAGCTGCCTGCTTCCCCTCAGCTGGGACACGCTGTGAAGTCAGGCTCTGCAGTCCATGGGGCAGACCGGCGTAGGGAAGCCTATGCCAGTGACGCGTCCACAGAGCAGTGCTCCCCCCTCACCCGCTTCTCTCCCCCTGGTTTCCCAGACATATGCAGTAAGGGATGGTATTGCACAGTCAAGGATCCAAATGCCCTTAACTCTGCGCCTGTGGTGGTGCTCTGAGAAAATCAGACCCTCCTACCACTCGATCCATCCAGAGTGCCTTCCCCGTAATACCATGCTGCTCGGTCTGCTCTCCTGCCCTTATGAGGTGACACAAGGTACGCGTTCCACTTCGGGCTAAAATAATCCTTTCCTGGGTGGCAGGTGTGTCCATCAGATTCACAATTAGTGGGAACCTCTGTCTCCTTCGGCGGTTTCGTGAACCATTCTCCCGTGCACGCTGCTCCCCATCAGGGGCCCTCTCCCCATTCTAGGGGAAGATCCAGGCATGGTTTGAAGCTTGTGGCTCTGTCTCTCGATGGAGCTGATGCTTTACACAACCAAATTCTAGCTCTGTCGACCTCCCATGTTGGCGGTGGGACTGCTTGGAGGGTGTGTGTGTGTGTGTCTATGTATGGGCTCATGTGCCTGAATCACTGCCCTCTAGTGGATGGAATCAGAATTGCTCAACTGTGTCATAGCCCCAGGACTGCGAACAGCTGGTGAAGATCCTCTTTTAGCTCAGTATCAGGGGCTGGTTTCTTCTGGAACAGCCAGCTCAGCAACCCATCCCCGCTGTTGGTGGGGGTTGCTGGCTCTGGTGTTCTGGGTCGGGCCCATCTCAAAGGGGAAGTAAGCAAACTGGGCTGTTAGGTGCATTGACTCGTCCCCACAGGGGTAAGTCCTGAGTGTCCTGTTGCGTTAGAGCAAAGTCGAATAACTTGCCTTGAGTCTGGTATCCACTGTCCGCAAACCCTGCCTAACCCACTGAAATTTCCCTGCCCTTTTGTCTTTTTTTTTCATATGCATTTAAATACAGTTGGTATTTTTAGATTTCCTTCCTAAAGGGTGAAAGAGGCGGGCGTGCGGTCACAGTGAGAGAGTGTGCGGTCTAACGTCCTGTGGCCAAGTCACTTTGATGCCTCTCGGCCCTGCTCCTCTCCTCCCACGCTTTCAGGTCGAGTCACTTTAGGGACCTCCAGCCAGCCGCTAGCTGTGGGGTACGGGATCCTGATGGACTCTGTACGTGGGGCCATGTACAGCCCCCTTAGCTGGCTTCTCCTTGCCCCTGGGGCATCATTGCCTTCTGGGCTTATGACAGAGGTGGCAAGGGGTTCCCTCTCTGAAGCCCGGAGAAATCCCATTAGCAGGGGCAGGTGGGGCTGGCAGCGTATGTGGGTGAACGCTTAGCCCTCCTGCTGTGGTCCCTGTAGGTGTGGGTGGGCGTCTTGCCATCAGCGGCATGCGAGCATAGGTCGTGCCATTGAATCCGACGTGCCTCATGCTGGGAACTGTGCGTCTGCCACATGTTTCTACCCCCACCTGCCTCCCTCCATCCACCTAGCAACCCCCCAACACCCGCAAAGCAGAGGGGCCTCTCTGGGGCTAGTAGCCAGGGCTGGCTGGAATTGGCTGGCACAGGAAGCCTGGTGCATTCTGGGGTTGACCCCATTCTGTGGGTCATGGGGGCGTCCTGCAGCCCGTCAACACCTCCTCATCGCCCTACCAGCTTGGCTCACAGCCCCTGGCTCCTGCGAGCTTCCACTGAAAAATAAATAAGTTCCTGCTTCCTGAGCCCAGCTGTGTCCAAAGAACCATCCTCATCAATCCGCTTACCGGCGCCAGGAGTTTGCCTGGAACCTTGCAAATGTTGTGAAGGGTTAAATTCTCCAGGAGATGGGGTTAAAACCAGCGAAGGGATTACCTGGCTCACAGACTCAAACACAGCCCCAGCCGGGGAGAATGTACAGTCAACGCTCAAGCAGATCGGGTGTGAAAGGGGCCTGGAGAGGGCTGTGACTCTGTTTCCCCAGACTGTCCCCAGTCTGATACCACGAGGTTTTCTGCCCACGCAGAGTCCTTGGGGGAGCTGTAGCTTCTGCCAGGCAGCAAGTGGGAACCTGTTTTTTCCCCATCTGCAGGACAGGGCCCATAGTGACGGGCCGTGGAGCCGTTTAGCCGATCCTGTTCTACACAGGTTCTTACAGCTCCTGCCCTCTTCTGGAGGGGCCTGGCCCCCATCTCTCAAAGCTCTGTCCGCATGAGGGCTGGTTGGAGGCCAGCAGAACCGCTGACTCAGTGGCACACGCAGGCTGCCATCTCCTTCCCCCATCCTCGGGGGACCTGCCGTCGCCCTGGTGATGTCCGTCAGGCCCCGGGCAGCTGCACTGGGTGGAGGAGAGTAACGGCACCGCCCTGCCTTTGATGTGGTCTGGGCCATGCTCCCGGGGCTGGGGCTGGAACAGTGCACGCTGCTGGGTCGCTGTGGGGCCTGGTGATCTCCTGCACTTAACTCCTGGGAAGCCAGTCTCCCCTCAGTGTGCGTGGGAGGATGCACGAGGGAACTGGGGGGTGTATGGGAAGCCAGGCTGGAGAAGGGGGAAGTTTCCAGCCAGTGGGAGGCGGGGCAGAGTTGGGAATCTAATCTTAACTGGCTCCACCTTGCCATGCTGGGAGCCCTGCCCTCTGGCCTGCACCCTCCGCCCGACCTTGCCCTCCTGTGGGTTGCTGACCTAGGGGCCAGCGGAGAGAGGCTGGTTCACACTGAAGGTTAAACACTGGCCGTGGTCGGTGCCAAGTTGCGACTGAGGCTGGGGGCAGGAGGGAGGTGGTCATGGGCACCTGTGGCACACATCTCCCGCTGAAGCAGGAGATTTGGGGAGGGGAGCCCCCTGGCAGCACATCATCATGCCCACTAGGGGCTTGGGCTTTGGGAGTGGATGTGACCTCGTCCTCTAGGGCTGGTCTGTTGAGAGAACAAAGGACCAGCCAATAGTGTCTCCTTAGCTCATGTGACAGAGGCCTGTGACTTATTCCCGGCTCCTTAGCTCCTTATTACGTGAGAACATATGAGTCGGCCAATGGTCTGTGGAGCTTAGTGTCCTCTCTTCTGACAGAGGCTGGTGCCAGGTGCTGCAGAGGGAATGAACAGAACAGGGCAATTATCAAGTGATCCAACCCCTGTCGTCCAGTCCCAGCTTCTGGTAGTCAGAAGCCTGGGGAACCCCAGAGCGTGTGGTTGCATCCCTGACCACCTTGGCTAATAGCCATCGATTGACCAATCCTCCATCAACTTATCTACTTCTTTTTTGAAACCAGTTAAACTTTTGCTCTTCACAACATCCCCTAGCAACGAGTTCCACAGGTTGACTGTGTGTTGTGTGAAGTCTCTTGGCCCAGGGCTGTGGAGCAGGAAGAGCAGTGTTCTGTAAAGGGGCCAGGATGACATGGGTGTGGTTAAGGAGAGTGGGTAGGACAAGCAAAGAGAACTTTCCCCGCAGGCAGGGGAATCCTCGGAGAACAGGTTGCTTCCTGCTTGCAACAGTGTCATGAATGTGCATGTCTGACCGGCCTCCCGAGGGCTGAGTGATGACACTTGCTCCCCCCCCTGCCAATGTGCCTCACCCCAGACTTAGCAGTCCGTCTAGAGCCAGAAGGTAATGCACTGGCCCAGTCAGTGCTTCACACGAGTTGTTAGCAGTATAGGGCATACGACACACAGCAGAACAGTTCTGATTCTATCTTGTAGAGAGCATTGGTGACACACACACATCAGGTCATAATGCCATTAGTCACCCCATCTCAAAAAGGGTATAGCTGGAAAAGGTTCAGAGAAGGGCAACAAAGATGATGAAGGGCTCAGAACAGCTTCCATACGAGGAGAGGCTAAAAAGATTAGGGCTGTTCACCGTAGAGAAGGTATGCTGGGGGGATCTGCTGGAGGTCTATAAAATCATGACTGGTGTGGAGAAAGTGAATAGGGAAGAGTTATTTATCCTTCCCACAATACGAAAGCCAGGGGTCACCCAATGAAATTAACAGGCAGCAGGTTTAGTACAAACAAGAGGAAATACTCCTTCACACAACACACAGTTAATCTATGGAACTCATTGCCAGGGGATGCTGTGAAGGCCAAAACTATAAAAAAAAACTATCAAAAAATCATCAGAGAAATTGATAAGAGGACAGGTCCATCCATAGCTATTGGCCAGGAGGGTCAGGGACACAACCCCATGCTCTGGGTGTCCCTAAACCATTGACTGCCAGGAGCCGGGAGTGGACGACAGGGGTGGATCAAGCCATGATTGCCCTGTTCTGGACACTGTGCCTGACCCTGTGGAATGGGGCCACTGTCAGAGACAGGATCCTGGGCCAGATGGTCTGACGCAGTCTATATGCAGCCCCCGTCCTCGCCTTGCAGGGGGAAAGCTGCCTAGCCAGTGCGAACCCAGCCTCCTGAGCGTTCTTCCTCTGACAGAGGGACAAGAGGGCAAATCCTTCCAGCTTCCCCCGCTCCTGCCCCATCCACCTGCGGACTGAGATTCTGTGGGGGGAGGGGACCCGCCGCTCCAGGCTGAGCTGTGAGCAGCTGCCTCTGGCTGGCCAGCTGCGGCATTGGCCCAGCTCTGCCCCTTACCTGCTGGCTGCTGTTTCAGCAGCTTCCCTGGTGCATCACTCCCAGTGAAATAAACGCGGCTTCCCGGTGCCAGACCCAGTGCATTTCCCCTGCTGTTTTGGCAACGCGAAGGGGAGCCTGGGGGGGTGGGAGGGGCTGAGCAGTGAAGCCAGAGTACTTACCTTTAAAAGGCACCCTTGTTTCCAGTGCTTTGGCAGTCCTGCTGGCCTTCCTCTAGTCCCTTGCAGTGCGGGATCTCACAGCACTTCGTAGGCATTAGTTTCCTTTATTCGTTTGTGGGCGGCAGTGCTGCCTAGTGAGTACAGGGCTGGGCGGCAGGAGACCTGAGCCCTTCCCCTAGCTCTGCCACTGACCTGCTGGGTGACGCTGAACAAGTCCTGTCCCCTTTCCGTGACTCAGTTTCCCCTCCTGTCCTTGGTCTTATCTCTGTAGACCGGGAGCTGTTTGGGACAGGGACTCTCACTGTGTGTGTGTGTGTGTGTGTGTGTACGTACAGTGCCTAGCACAATGGGCTTTGATGTCAGATGGTGCTTTTGGGTGTTACTGTGTACAAACAGGCGCACACTGTGGCCATTCAAAATGTCCTGGCAGCAGTAAGGATAGAACCCGGATCTTTCTGCACCGAAAGGGCAGTTGCCTGGTACCCAAGCCAAGAGAGGTTCTCCTTTAGTTGCTGGCATTATAGGGCTGATGACACACGGCTGAGCAATTGCAACAGCTAGCAGAGCTACACATACACATTCGCCAGTTTGTTCCAGTGTCGCTTTTTAAGGTTGGTATGCGGTTTCAGCTGTAACCTCCTTGTCCTGCTCTTTGCTCACTGAAAAACACCGCCGGCGGCGCTTCAATGATAGCTGCATTTAGGGCATTGAGCTGCTTTTTGAATTATACAAGGGTGAAAAAATTCCCCTGGTGTCTTTCCCTCTGCAGCCACTTGGGGTTTGTGTTGGCCGTAGGGGACCAGAGCTCAGCGAGGGGGCAGGGCTCTCGGGGGCTGCAGCTGGCGTCCTGTTGCGTAGCTTGGCAGGAATAGTGCTGCTTGGTTCAGTCCATGTGGCAGACCCATTTGCACCAGAAAGATGGTCCTATAGCTACAGTGTGGGGGTGGGAGCAGTACTCCTGGCTTCTATCCGATTTGGTTCGTGGACCTGGGCAAGTCCCATCTGGGCCTCGTTTTCCCACAGTTAATTTGTTAATGATCCTAAGTGGCTTTGAGATCCGTGGGTGGAAAGGCGGAGCACCACTGTTCCTGAGTGCTACGGGAAGTATTGCAGTATCTTCCAGGAGCTGTAACCGAGGTTGGGGCCCCAGTGCGCCGGGCGCTGTGCGGATACACAGCGAGAGACTGCCCCCATCCTGGGTAGCTTCGAGTCCCTGTAAACAAGGGCTGGACAGAGGAGGTCTGGTCCCCATGTCCAAGATGGGGAAGAGAGAGATTAAGGTGCAAAGGTATTTAGATGCCTAGCTCCTATGGGAGTTAGGCACCTAAATACCTTTGAGGATCAGGGGCTAAGGCGCTGGCCAGGATCGTACAGGGAGTCAGTGACAGAGCAGGGAATTGGGCTCTGATCACCTGAGTCCCAGCCTAGTGCATTAACCGCAAGCCCATCTTTCCACTCTGTACCTCGCAGGGCTCTGTGACTGCCTCTCTAACCCCTCTTCCTTCTGGCTTGCTGCAGGTTCCAGAAGCACGTCCACACCTACCGGATCCTGCCAGATGAGGATGACTTCCTAGCGGTGCAGGTAGGGACTGCTCACTGCCATGTGCCAAGACCAGTGCAGCTCCTGCCGTGTGCCGAGACCAGTGCAGAGGCAGGCCAGGCAGAATTTGAAGAGCAACTAGAGACCTCGCACAATGGAGGTGTGGGCATTGCAGGTCCCCTGAGACTGCTCTGAAGAGGGGGTTTTTGCCCTGCTCCCCAGAGGTGGCTGCATTTCTGGGTAGCTCTTGTGCAGTGCAGTGGGCGACGGGCTCTTTCCGGGCCATGGGTGTGGTTAGCAGTTCTGCTCACCAGGCTCAGAGCCAGGCTGTCCCCTCTAACAGCCTGCTGGGGCCTCGGCCTCTTGCCCACTGCAGCGTGTGCAGCATTCACGGTGCCGGCTGGGCTTCCTCGGACACAGGAGCTGTGATCACAACAGTGTGTGGCTGTGCAGAGACCGACACTCCCCACACATGGCCAGAAGGGAATGCCGTGCCAGCCCCAGCCCCCCATACCCACTGGGCACTGCCCTGCTAGCCCCAGCCCCCTCATACTCACCTGGCACTGTCATGCCTGCCCCAGACCCCCTGGGCACTGCTGTGCCAGCCCCAGCCCCCTCATACTCACCGGGCACTGTCATGCCTGCCCCCCCATACTCACCAGGCACTACCCTGCCACCCCAAACCCCCATACCCACTGGGCACTGCTCTGCCAGACATACCCCCCCATACCCACCATGCACTGCCATGTCAGCCCCCCCATACCCACCGGGCACTGCTGTGCCAACCCAAACCCCCCATAGCACCAAGCACTGCAATGCCAGCGCCAGCCCCCCATACCTACCAGGCACTGCATTGCCAGCCCCAGCCCCCCCCTACCTGCCGGGCACTGCTATGCCAGACCCAGCCCCCCTGACCCACTGGGCACTGCCATGCCAGACCCAGCCCCCTGACCCACTGGGCACTGCCGTGCCAGCCCCTCCATACCCACTGGGCACTGCCATGCCAGCCCGAGCCCCCCTGTCACCACTATGCTAGTCACAGCCCCTCCCACCCCAGTGATAGTGATCACAGTGTAGTTAAATTTAACATCAGTGTCGGGGAAGATATGAAAGAAGCCCTGTGCAGCAGTATTTCACCCCAGAAAGGGGAACTACACCAAAATGAGGAAGCTAGTTAGCTGGAAATTCAAAGGAACAGTCACAAGAGTGAAATGCCTGCAAGCTGCATGGAAACTGTGTAAAAACACCACAGTGGAGGCTCAAACCAACTGTATCTCCCAACTATAGAAAAAACCCCAATAGCTAAAAAAGTGCCACCCTGTCTAAACAACAGAGTAAAAGAGGCAGTTTGAGGCAGAAAGACATTGGAAGTCAAATCCTTTTGGGGAGAATAGAAAGGAGCATAAATTCTGGCTAGTTAAGTGTAAGAGGCAGGCCAGGCAGAATTTGAAGAGCAACTAGCTAAAAACACAAAAAGTGACAGGAAAAAAAATTTTTTTTTAAATACATCAGAAGCAGGAAGCTGCCGCTGGACCATCGAGGTGCTAAAGGAGCAGGCAAGGAAGACAAGGCTGTTGTGGAGAACTAAATGAATTCTTTGCATCTGTTTTCACTGCAGAGGGTGTGAGAGAGATTCCCACACCTGAACTATTCTTTTTAGGTGACCAATCTGAGCAGCTGTCCCCGATCGAGGTGTCAGTAAAGGAGGTTTTGGAACAAATTCATCAATTAAACCGTAATGAGTCGCCAGGACCAGATGGTATCACCCAAGAGTTCTGAAGGAACTCAGATATAAAACTGCGGAAGTACTAACTGTGATGCTAAGTGTAATAATCAGCCTCTGTACCAGATGACGGGAGGGTAGCTAATGTGATGCCAATTTTTAAAAAGGGGTTCAGAGGTGATCCTGGCAGTTACAGGCTGTCACAGAGTGTGGGGGAGTCAGGGCCCTGCATTCCCCACTTCCTGCTATTCACCGAGACTCTCAGCCAGCCAGGAAAACAGAAGGTTTATTACATGATAGGAACACAGTCCCAAGCAGGGCTTGTAGGTACAACCAGGACTCCTCAGCCAGGTCCCTCTGGGGGAAAGGGGGGGGCAAGGATATTAAATCCCAGACTTGGGGTTCCCTGCCTCTTCCCAGCCAGCCCAAAACTGAAACCAAAAAACTCTCCCTATTCCTTCTCTCCCCCTCTCCCTTTGTCCAGTTTCCCTGGCAAAAGTGTCGACTGGTCCCACCCCCCTTCCTGGCTCAGGTAATGTCCCTCACCTAAAGTCATCCCCTGCTCTCCCATCCCCAATGCAGACTGTGCCAGTAAAACTAAACGACATTCCCAGGTCAATCCACCCCGCTCCCTACTGCGTCACACAGGCCAGTAAGCCAAACTTCATAGAATCGTAGGATTGGAAGGGACCTCGAGAGGTCGTCTAGTTCAGTCCCCTGCACTCATGGCAGGACTAAGTATTGTCTAGACCATCCCTGACAGGTGTTTGTCCAACCTGCTCTTAAAATGATGGAGATTCCACAACCTCCCTGGGCAATTTATTCCAGTGCTAAACAACCCTGACAGTTAGGAAGTTTTTCCTAATGTCCAGCGTAAACCTCCCTTGCTGCAATTTAAGCCCATTGCTTCTTGTCCTATCCCCAGAGGTTAAGGAGAAGAAATTTTGTCCTTCCTTCTTGTAACCATGTTTTATGTACTTGAAAACTGTTATAATGTCCCCCCTCAGTCTTCTCTTCTCCAGACTAAACAAACCCAATTTTTTCAGTCTTCCCTCCTAGGTCATGTTTTCCAGACCTTGAATCATTTTTGTTGCTCTTTTCTGGACTTTCTGCAGTTTGTCCACATCTTTCCTGAAATGTGTCACCCAGAACTGGACACAATACTCCAGCTGAGGCCAAATCAGTGTGGAGTAGAGTGGAAGAGTTACTTCAGTACCAGGCAAATTGGTTGAAACTATAGTAAAGAATAGAATTACCTGAATCATAGATGAACACGATTTGTTGAGGAAGAATCAACATGGTGTTTGTAATGGGAAATTGTGCCTCACAGATCTACTAGAATTCTTTAAGGGGATCAACAGGCATGTGGACAAGGGGCATCAAGTTGATATAGTATATTGGACTTCCAGAAAGTCTTGGACAAGGTCCCTCACCAAAGAGTCTTAAGCAAAGATAAGGGATAAGAGGGATGGTCCTCTCATGGATCAGTAACTGGTTAAAAAGGCAGGAAACAAAGGGTAGGAATAAATTATCAGGTTTCAGAATGGAGAGAGGTAACTAGTGGTGTCCCCTAGGGCTCTGTACTGGGCCCAGTCCTATTCAACATATTCATAAATGATCTGGAAAAGGAGGTGAACAGTAAGTTGGCAAAATTTGCAGATGCTACAAAACCGCTCGTGATAGTTAAACTGAAAGCTGACAGAGAGGTGTTACAAAGGAATCTCACAAAACTGGGCAACAAAGTGGCAGATGAAATTCAGTGTTGATAAATGCAAAATAATGCACATTGGAAAATGTAATCCCAACTATACGTGCAAACTGTTGGAGTCTAAACTAGCTGTTACCACTCAAGAGAGAGATCGTGGAGTCATTGTGGATGTGCAGCGACAGTCAAAAAAGCAAACAGAATGTTAGGAACCATTAGGAAAGGGATAGATAATAAGACAGAAAATATCATGTTTCCTCTATATAAATCCATGATACGCCCACATCTTGAATACTGCATGCAGATGTGGTCGCCCCATCTTAAAAAAAATCTGTTGGAATTGGAAAAGGTTCAGAAAAGGGCAATAAAACTGATGAGGGGTCTGGAACGGTTGCCATATGAGGAGAGATTAATAAGACTGGGACTGTTTTGCTTGGAAAAGAGACAACTAAGGGGGGATATGAGAGAGGTCTATAAGATCATGACTGTTGTGGAGAAAGTGAATAAGGAAGTGTTACTTACTGCTACTCATAACACAAGAACCAGAGGTCACCCTGTGAAATTAATCAGCAGCAGGTTTAAAACAAAGAAAAGGAGGCATTTCTTCACACAACGCACAGCCAACCTGTGGAACTCGTTGCTAGGGGATATCCTGAAGTCAAATGTACAACTAGGTTAAAAAAAGAACTAGATAAGTCCCTGGAGGACAGGTACATCAATGGCTATTAGCCAAGATGGGCAAGGGTGCAGCCCCATGCCCTGTGTGTCCTTAAGTTTCCAGCTGCTAGAAGCAGGGACCTGAGAACAGGGAATCACTCGATAATTGCCCCATTCTCTTCAGTCCCTCAGTAGCACCTGGCGCTGTGAGAAGACAGGATCCTGAGCTAGATGGACCATTGGTCTGACCCAGCCTGGCCATTCTCTGTGCACAAAAGGACACCCCCCACGCAGGATGCTACTCGTCACACAGACGATTAGACACAGTACACAACAGGGCACATCCATACACAATATACACATCACACAGTACCCACCAGGACATCCCACCATCATAATACAAGTCTACTTTGTGTAGCATCTTCCCAAGACATTTCCCCATGGCAGAGAAAATAGTGTGGAAAATCCAGTCGCAGCTGGGGCCGAGGGTGACTGGGAAGCCCCGGTGAAGACCAAGGTGTATTAGATAGAGGTCATGGAAGCCTCCAGCTGAGCTCAGGGCCCCATCCGTCCGGGCACTGCCCACACACAGTGGGGGACAGTCCCTGCCCCCCAGAGTTCACCGTCTACGGGCTGGTCTCCATAGGGAATTTTATCGGCAAAGTTAGCTGCTCGGGGACACGTGTCCTGGAGTTACAGAGCCTTGTTCTGGCTTTTGATGCTGACCTGGGAGAAGGCTCTGTTATTCCGGCAGTAGGACTGTCTATGTGGGGGCTTACGGCTGTATAACAATGCTGATGGAATTCCCTGGGTAGATGAGCCCTAGGCAGGCTCCTGGGGAAACTGAGGCACAGAGCGGGGCAGTGAAGGAGCGGCCTATGAGGCAGCTGCGGGGGCTGCAGAGGATGAGGCTCTTGGACAGCACAGGTGTGACTGAGGCCAAGCGGAGTGGGAAGGGGAGAATGGAGAGACGCCGCCCGCTGTGTGCCTGGCACACCCTTGGACCAGCCTGCCTACCTTGGTGAAAGAGCCCTGCCCATGGGACCCCCTCCAGATGTGCACAGCTGGGCTGCAGAGCTAACTAGAGCGTGGGCTTCATGATCACCGGGGCTCTTAGTTCCCCTTTCTCTCCCTTTCCTCAGCACGCATAGCTCTCAGTACGGCTCCCCCTTTCTTCTGCTTTGATGGACTTGGGGGCTGTGTCTACTCTGCGGTTCCCCCTCCCACACGCCTGGAGCTTGGCCCCAGAGGGATCCCTGCCTTTGTGGGGGGGGCCCCTGCAGTACAGGGGGGTTCCACATCAGGGCGCCTGTCGCCTGGGGCCAGTGGAAATACAGGCCATGTGGCCTGGGCTTCCCAGGGCTATGCAGCGAGGCCGGCTGGCGCAGAGGCTGCTGATCTTGGCAGGAAGACAGGCTGGTCCATGTGCCGATGTATTTATAGCCCAACAGTAACCCCTTTGTGCTGTCCGGCAGACAGGAAAAAGCAGCCCCCAGGGAGGGATGGCCACAGACAAGAGAGTGTTGTGTGCTCCAGCTCCCATGCCAGCCTTGCCCGCTGCATCGCCAAGTCAGCATACTCGCCTTCCCCTCCTCCCCGCCCGTCCGCCCGCCCACCCCAGAGTGACAGCCGCAGCCTTGCCCGCCGTGCATGGAGCCGGGCTGAGATCAGGCAGCACCCTGGGGCACTGGGCCAGCACCGCTCCTGGGTACCTGGCAGGGCCTCGGAGCAGGTACTGGACAGGCAGCACTGAACATGCTTCACCCAGAATGCTCTGCTGCCCTGGCTCAGCGAGGCAGATCTCTAGCAGGAGACGGGAACTTGCCAGGCAGAGGCCCAATCGGTGCCGCCTGTGCGGTGGCATCGATTCACCTTCGCATGGGCTGCCAAGTGGGCACGGAAGAAGAATGCTCGTCAAGTGGAGCAGTGACACCTGGTCTCAGCCCGCTGCTCTTACTGCAGGATGTGGCACGAATTCAGGCCGGATTTGCAGAATTCTCCGTGTGGAAAATGTGTCCCCTCCTTCCAACCCCCCTGCACCGGAAGCGCTCTAAACAGGTTGCAGTTTTGCTTTGGAACGACTTCTCCTCTCCAAGTCTCCATGGATGTCATTATTTCGAATGTCGCTGCTGAAGGGAAGCTGCTGGGGTTGGTTGGCCCAGGACGTTTTGGTTGCCGAGAAACTGGCCTTTGTTCCGCTTTTCACGTCACCAAAAACTTTTATTTTTGTTCTGACCTGAAACTAATTTTTTTTTTCCAATTTTTCAAACTCGCCACCGCCGTGACCCAGCTGTTAGTAAGTCAGCTGGAGCAGTGACACTACCCCCTGAAGGGCGAGCTGCCTGCGTTTATCTGCTGCACGCCCTTGCTCAGCGGATGAAAGCCGAACATGCACCAGCTAGGTTCTCCTACCTTCCCAAGACCCCACGGTGTAGCTCAGCTTTTAACTAGGATGCTCACAAGGGGCTCAGAACTATTAGCTTTGGGGAAACTGAGGCATGGCACAGCAGAGTGACTTGGTTTGGGTGCCACGGGGAGCAGTGTCAGAGCCGGGGCTACACTCCGGGAGTTCTTGGCTCCCACTTCTCCGCCCTGCGTCTCTGAATCCAACTCCCCTATCTCGGCTGCACACCAGACACTGGCTGCAAGCTGTCCCCTTCGGCAGGAGTCAGCCCACCCCTGCCCCTGGCTTGGGGAAGACAGGCCCTGGGGCTTAGTCACAGCACAAAAAGTGGCTTCTGCGGCTGCCTGCAGCTCCCGGGTCCCCGGTTCCTGTGGCTAACCCTCGTCTTGCAAACAGGCCGTTCTGGGGCAGCTAAAAGAGAGTGCAGCCAAATAGTTAGAGCACGGGGGGCCCGGGCCCTGGATTTGCAGTGAGATTGTCAAGCCGAAGCCGAAATCCGTTTGCTAGTAGCAAAGGGCTTTGAGGGCCCAGTGCGGAAGGCGTGAGGACGCAGCCACATTTGAGCATCACGGTCTTTGTCCCGTGGGCTCTGTTCACAGGGGCCCAGCCCCACTGTCCTCTTCAGGTGCAGGGGCTCAGGGCTTTCTCCAACCGCTCTCAAGATGGGATTTCTGGCTGGGAGCATGGGACAGCTGGAGGAACAGATGCACTAGGCAGGACGGCACCAAGGCCGGCCCTCGGCCCCTGGCCGGGACATGGGGATCTTGGAGAAATTCCTGTTAAAATACCTCCCAGCCAGGCCCAGGCTGTGAAAGGATGGGCGGCGGGTTAATGCTGTCATGTCCCCGCGTGGCAGAAGGGAGGGAGCCGAATGGAGAGAGGGGACAGGAGAAAGCACCCTCCCGCAATCCCCACCAAACCCCTCCCACAGGAGAAATCCCCTGCCTCCACCTGGTCCCTTCTCCCCAAAGTGTCACTCCCCAGAGATCTGCCCCGTGGCTCACACCGAGTCTGCATTGCATACAGCGGGGCCCTGGCCCCATCCCGGGACACCAAGGCTTGGCTGGGACACGGGAGATGGGTGCCACCCACCGGCCGTGTGTACAGCAGGGCCAGGGCTGCTGCCTCACCCCCAGCGCTGCTGGATACACCCCCAGATGGCAGAGGGGGCTCCCCCATTTCCTTGCACGGCTCTTGCCTGGGTGGGGCCGACACTCGCTCCATCTGGCCCAGCCTCTCATCTCCAGCATGAGAAGGGAGAAAACCAACCCACCCCTCATGCTTCCCCCAGCCTGCCACCTTGTTGTCTCCTAGGCATGGGCAGGCTTTGCCCTCCTTGTGGGGGCAGGTGTGCCCAGGTTACAGAGACAACGGTTTAGTGTCTTGTCTGGGCAGCACCCAGCAGGGTGGGGCCTTGGTCTCAGGAAGGGTCTGGGCAGGGCCTGGCACCATGGGGGCCCTGATCTCGGGAGGGGTCTGGGCAAGACCTGGCACGACGGGGGCCCTGATCTCGGGAGGGGTTTGGGCAGCGCCTGGCACGACAGGGCCGTGGTCTCGGGAGGGGTCTGGGCAGGGCCTGGCACCATGGAGGCCCTGATCTCGGGAGGGGTCTGGGCAGCGCCCTGCACGACGGGGCCCTGATCTCGGGAGGGGTCTGGGCAGGGCCCAGCACCATGGGGGCCCTAATCTCGGGAGGGCTCTGGGCAGAGACTGGCACCATGGGGGCCCTGATCTCGGGAGAGGTCTGGGCAGCACCCAATGTGACGGGGCCCAGATCTCGGGCGGGGTCTGTGAAGGGCCTGGCACAATGGGGCCCTGATCTCAGGAGGGGTCTGGGCAGGGCCCGGCACCATGGGGGCCCTAATCTCGGGAGGGCTCTGGGCAGAGACTGGCACCATGGGGGCCCTGATCTCGGGAGAGGTCTGGGCAGCACCCAATGTGACGGGGCCCAGATCTCGGGCGGGGTCTGTGAAGGGCCTGGCACAATGGGGCCCTGATCTCAGGAGGGGTCTGGGCAGCACTCGGCACCATGGCGGCTCTGATCTCAGGAGGTATCTGGGCAGGGCCTGGCACAATGGGGCCCTGATCTCGGGAGGGGTCTGGGCAGCACCCGGCACCATGGGGCCCTGATCTTAGTCAAGGTTTCTAGGTACTGCTGTTATTGAAGAAAAAGACAGGCTGCAGGGACTGAGCATGGGGAAGGATGAAAAGCCCTGACTAGGGTACTGGCCAGGAGAAGGACAGGGGTGAAGCCCAAGAGGAGAAGGAGGGCAGGAGAGTCAGAGGCTGCTGCTAGGATCTCTGGGCTGTAAGGAAGACGCCCGTTGGCTGCACCGAGGGGTTGCACTGGGGTAACCGGGAGAGCTATGTTAATCTGGCGTGTCTGTGTGTGGCCCCTGCTTATGCTGATGGGTTCCCTCCCACCCCCTTGTGCCCCCAGACGTCGCAGGGAGTCCAAGTGAGGCGATTCAAGACCCTGAACGAGCTGATCGCGCTCTACCTGCAGTCCAACCAGGGCCTGGTCTGCACCCTGCTCTTCGCCGTCGAGCGGGAGAAGGAGAAGGAGAATGCCGAGGACAGGGACTACTCAGGTACGTCCTGGCAGCTTGGCCCCCGGCCTCGCTGGCGGTGCTGGCCTGCCCCAGGAGCCAGGGGCAGGGGAGACCTGGGGTGATAAGAGGCGGGATACCAGGGTAGGTGAGCCCACTGATGTAATCCAGGGTCTCTGGAGGTGGGATACCAGGGTAGACGGCCCCACTGATGTAAGCCAGGGTCTCTGGAGGCGGGATACCAGGGTAGATGGGCCCATTGCTGTGAGCCAGGGTCTCTGGAGGCAGGATACCACGGTAGATGGGCCCACTGATGTAAGCCAGGGTCTCTGGAGGTGGGATACCAGGGTAGATGGGCCCATTGATGTAAGCCAGGGTCTCTGGAGGCGGGATACCAGGGTAGCTGGGCCTGTTGGTCCAATACTGGGGGCTGGGGCAGAGTGATATTGAGTGGTCCTGCTGCCTCCTTTCGCAGTGACAGCCCATCTCACCCCTTCACACCATGCCGAGATTAGAGCCAGGTCTCCTTGCTGCTGCTCCTGCCACGCCGCGTGGGGCCTGTGGCCCTGGGCTCCCCAGCAGGTCTGGGACCCCCGCAGTTGACCAGCTCAGGATGTGGTTATGTGGAGCGGCTCACGGCTGTGAGTGCCGACCAAGGGCAGAACCCCCGAACCAGCCGTGTGGTCTGTAATTCGCTCTCATCGAGCCAGCACCAAATGTGAACTGGATCCCGGTCACAGCCAGCGCCCTGGGCCGCTCCCGGCTGTCCCGCCCCCAGGCACGCCGGCCTCAGGGAGAGCTGGGTCCCTCACACCAACGATGGCAAAATACTCGGGGTGGCTCCCATCCCAAGCGACGAGCCGCAGTCGGTCCCTCGGAGCTCCCACCAAACACAATCCTGTGGCAAATCAGCTGCGGATTTATTCGCTGGGAAGCAGAAAGGAGTTAGGTCCAGGTTAAAGCAGGCGACGCTGGCTGCAGAAGGCGGCCGAGCGGTAGCATTGTGTCAGCTCTGAATGGCTGGCCCGGGGCTCCGGGCTTGTGTCCTCCCTCCAGCCCTGCAAGAGTCCAGGCCAGTCGGCTGCTCTGTATTTCCCGCTCCCAGAATTGGAGCTGGTGGGAGGAGCTGGTTTGCACGAGCCTCGTGAGGGGGCACTGACCCAAGTCTGTGTATTGGGGTGTCCCGCAGCGGGCCAGGGAGTTGTGACAGCCCTTCTCCGGGGCAGGAGACGACCCCCCCTGCCTGGCTAGTTCCAGAGCAATCAGGGATCAAGCAAAGCCAGAGCTATTCCCCCGTAGCAGGAGATACAGAAATGATGAGGGAGATTCTTGCCGCAGCAACTCACAAGCCTTTCCTGAGCCCTGGACACGGGGTTACAGGTTCAATACCCCACTGCCCCGTACTCATGTGCCAGGGGAACAGACGGGTGCCAAGCAATGAATGTGTCCGTGCTCAGCGGAGGCCCAAAGCCTTGGCAAGAGCTGGTCCCAGGTTTGCCAGGGTCACCGTGGGTATCAAATTGAGACCCACCCAGGAAGGTGTTTGGGCTCCCGGCCCCTCCAGGGCAGGGTGAGCCGGGAACCCCAGTTACTGCAGGTGACGTACGAGGCCCGACCTGTGACTGGCTCTGCTCCTCCCTTCCAGATGGGGAGGATGAAAAGCCCCCGTTACCGCCGCGCTCCGGCTCTGCCAGCTTCTCCTCTGCCAGCCTCGGGCCAGCCACACAGGACGGGGCCATCGAGAGGTAAAGAGCCTCCATCTCCAGAACCACCAGGTGGGGCCCAGAGATCCCGCCATACGGAGCTGCTGGTGCCCCTCGCTCCTGACTCACAGCCCCCGTCTCTGCTCTCACTCCTGACCCCAGCCCCCATCTCTGCTCTCACTCCTGACCCTCGCTCCTGACCCACAGCCCCCATCTCTGCTCTCACTCCTGACCCCAGCCCCCATCTCTGCTCTCACTCCTGACCCTCGCTCCTGACCCACAGCCCCCATCTCTGCTCTCACTCCTGACCCACAGCCCCCATCTCTGCTCTCACTCCTCACCCCAGCCCCCATCTCTGCTCTCACTCCTGACCCCAGCCCCCATCTCTGCTCTCACTCCTGACCCACAGCCCCCATCTCTGCTCTCACTCCTCACCCCAGCCCCCATCTCTGCTCTCACTCCTGACCCCAGCCCCCATCTCTGCTCTCACTCCTGACCCACAGCCCCCATCTCTGCTCTCACTCCTGACCCTTACTCCTGACCCACAGCCCCCATCTCTGCTCTCACTCCTGACCCTCGCTCCTGACCCCAGCCCCCATCTCTGCTCTCACTCCTGACCCTTACTCCTGACCCACAGCCCCCATCTCTGCTCTCACTCCTGACCCACAGCCCCCATCTCTACCCCCCTGCCCCTTGCTCCTGACCCATAGCCTCCATCTCTGCCCCCCATCCCCTCGCTCCTGACTCACAGCCCCCATATCTGCTCTCACTCCTAACCCACAGCCCCCATCTCTGCTCTCACTCCTGACCCCAGCCCCCATCTCTGCTCTCACTCCTGACCCTTGCTCCTGACCCACAGCCCCCATCTCTGCTCTCACTCCTGACCCCAGCCCCCATCTCTGCTCTCACTCCTGACCCTTACTCCTGACCCACAGCCCCCATCTCTGCTCTCACTCCTGACCCACAGCCCCCATCTTTGCCCCCCTGCCCCTCGCTCCTGACCCACAGCCCCCATCTCTGCCCCCCTGCCCCTTGCTCCTGACCCATAGCCTCCATCTCTGCCCCCCATCCCCTTGCTCCTGACCCACAGCCCCCATATCTGCTCTCACTCCTGACCTACAGCCCCCATCTCTGCCCTCCTGCCCCTCGCTCCTGACCCTTCCCCCTGCTCTGTTCCTTGATCTCCCTGGAGCAGGGAGCCAACGAGAGCAAGGATTTAGTGATTTTGTCCTCCACCAACCAGCCTGAGATCCATCCAGCCCACTCCTCGAGTCGCGTCCTGAGCCAGTCTGGGTTTCCTCACTCTTTTTTCGGACAGCTGGGCTAGTCCGATCCCCTAGCTGGGGAGGTGCCTCCGGTGGAGCAGGCTGGAACGGCAAGAATCTGTCCCTTCTGACGCTCCCCAGATGCACCCGATTGCCTCCCCCCTTTGTACACCCACTCCCGCTTTGCTGCACTCGCACGCTTGGGCTGTCTTTCCCCCCGTGCATACACTTGCTAATGCACATACACCTTTGCACACTTGGGTTCGCATGTGCACAATCACCCTCAATCACACCTGTGCGCCTTTGCCCCCCGTCTGTTCCCACTCTGTCCCGGGTGCCCGCATCCCGGAGCGATGCTCCCCTCCAGACGGAAGGGTCCCATGGAAGTGCTCTCTCGCGGGACCTGCTGTCACCAGAACTCAGCCCTCCCGCTGTGCCCTCCCGCGGGCGTTCGCTCTCATGCCCCGGTGGACGGCCCGGGATGCAGCGGGCGTTTCCCGTGCTCAGCCTCGGGTTGCTAACCTTTCTGCACCCCCTGCAGTGCCACCAACGGCCTCAGCACAGTCTCCCACGAGTACCTGAAGGGCAGCTACACCCTGGACCTGGAGGCTGTCAAAGCCGGGGCCAGCAGCCTGCCCCATCTCAACAAGACCCTGGTCACCTCCTGCAAAAGGCTACACAGGTAAGAGCCTGGCCTGGAGCCTGGCACTCCCCGGTGGCTCAGGCTGCATCTTGGCTGCTGATCCCCACCTCTCCAGGGCTGTCTGCCATGGGGTGCTGTGGCTGGGAGCTGCCACTGGGAGGCAGGCAGGGTGCTGTGGGCATCTCCTTGCCCAACGGGCTGGCCCCATGGCACCTGTTCCCTGCTGCATCTGCAGGCCCCTGGCCAGCATGGGACAGCAGTGTCCCTCTGGGGTTCCTGCTGTAGTGGTGGAGTGTGGGGCAGGCCCTTGGGGGGATTGGGGAACAGTGGGGAGGGGGTATAGGTCCAGTCCCACTGCCAGTCTCGTCAGCACTCAGCTGCAGGAGTTTCATTCTCCCCCTTAACCCTGCTCAGAATTCATCCCATGGCTGGTGAAGCGGCTGGTGCCGCTTCCCGGCCGCTTGTCAAACCCACGCCGGCCCTGGTGCGGCTGGCTCTGACCTGCCCCAGGCTGACATCCATCTGCACCTCTGCCTTGCAGCGAGGTGGACAAGGTCCTGTCCGGGCTGGAGATCCTCTCCAAGGTGTTTGACCAGCAGAGTTCTCCTGTGGTCTCCCGGATCCTCCAGCAGGTAAGGTCGGGAGTGGGGAGTAATGGCTGTGGCGTGCCGCAGGGGGCCATTTCCCCACCCCACTGGGACTTAGAACCCCTCCCCCGCCTTATGTCTCAACACCTGCTGCCCCTCCTTAGGCCTTGTTGTGGGGGACCTGCCAGGTGAGGGCCCATTCCCCACCCCCCACACCAATCTGGGGGCTGGACGTGACCCAGACTTGGTGTCTTTCTCCCCCCTGGCAGCTGAGATAACCCATGAGACGGGGACCTACATGCGATAGCAGGCTGAGCTGGGTGGGGCAGGGCTGTGGGGCCATCAGAGCAGCTGCTGCAGCGGGAGACGGCATCCCCTCTCCGGCGTGCCCTGGGGCGCACAGCCTGCCCGCCATCCCTGACACTCTGGGCCCTTCGTCCCTTACGATACCAGCTGGGGGACTGGCCACCTGGCGGCCCCTGCGGGAGGGTGCCCTGTTGTCCTGCATACATTGGCCAGGCTCCATCCTTTCCTCTCAGCATGCTGTGTTCCAGCAGCTGGAGACCTGGCTCAGAGGAGGCAGCGTGTGTCCCCGGGGAGCGACGGTGGGGGGTGGACAACCCAGAGCATCTTGCCCCTTTGCCTTCGGCCCAGCCGGCACCAGCTCGCTCGGAGGCTTCACCGAGTTTATTCCTGTTCCCCGCTAGCTCCAAACACGTCAGTTCCCAGAGCCCAAGGAAAGGGAGCCAGGCTTGGGGCTGGGGGGCTGGGCACCTTTGTTCTGTCCTCACTCTGCTGCTGATTGGCGACATGGCCTGCGGCTCTGTGCCTCAGTTTCCCCCTCCAAAAAGAGGACCTGGACCCTGATCCCCCATTGTGACCTGCTCCCATGAAAGTGGGACGCAACAGCATTAAGTCGGGAGAACAAACTGAGCCCTCTTTGTGGGGATGGGGGAGCCCCTCCAGCCTATGCACCCCCGATCTCGCAGCCTGGCTGCACGCGGGGGGCCTGGCTGGGGCTGCCAGGCTGCTGCGCCATCTGAGCGTTCTCTGCTTGGATCCCTCGCGCCTGCAGACCGCTGGCCAGACGGGAGAGCAGGAGCTGGAGAGCCTGGTGCTGAAGCTGTCTGTCCTGAAGGACTTCCTGTCCGGCATTGAGAAGAAGGTGGGTGAACTGGCCCGGGCCCTGGACACTCGCAGCCCGTGTCAGAATGGGGGCTGGGGACGCAAACCCGTGCGATCTGCGTGGGTCTGTATGGGCCCAGTGGGGCGGGCCTGGGCTCCGGGGACACGTGGCGGTGTCACCCTGCCCGGTGCCGAGCCTGACTGTGTGTCCTGCTGCTGGATTCTGCTGCGGAGGCCAGGGACGGCGCCGTGCAGCTGGACGGAGCTAGGATCCCGTGGTCCGGGTGCAGGGCTGGGACCCAGGGGCTCTCGGAGCCGGCTCTCGGCTCTGACACTGATTCCCTCGGGAGCCATGAGCAAATTGCAGAGCCACCTACCTCCACAGCTGCCTGCTCGCTCTGCGGAGCACCTGTCACTCCCATCGACTTCCCGGGGGGCTGAGCACCCCGCCAATGGTGCTGGGGGGGGCGTCTGTGGGTCTGACCCCCACCTTAGGAGCCCTGCCCGGGCCCTCCCAGCTGCGTAGTGACTGCTCTGGGATTCACAGTCCCCACCAGAGCCAGCCAGACTTTGCGTGGCAGCGCAGTCTCCACTTACTCGTTGAATGCTCTGCCTGGGCCCAGCCCTAGCTCGCACCTCGGGGGCAGATCTCCCGCCTCCCATGTGTTTTTCTCCAGTCACGGTGAGGGGCGGGGGGAGCCGCTGAACTTCAGGGGAACCAGCTGCAGCCCACGGCGCAGCCATAGACGGCTGAGGAGTCAGCTCCAGGTGGGGAGGGCCAGGGCTAAAGCCGGAAGACCCCACCCAGGCCAAAGGCTTTATGGGGAGCGAGGGACCCGGCAGGTGCCGCGTGTGACCAGGCCGTGTCGATTCTCTCCCCCCGCCAGGCTCTGAAGGCTCTCCAGGACATGAGCTCCACGGCCCAGCCTGCCCCGGCCCAGCCCTCCTCCCGCAAAGCCAAGAGCATCCCCGTGCAAGCATTCGAGGTAAAGCTTTCGCCCCGTGGCCTGGGCCCCCGACTGGGAACAGTGCTCGGCAGGTGCCAGTTTGCCCCCGAGACAGGCTGAAGAGAGTTTGGGGTTAGGGTGAGCCAAGGGCTCCTGGCAAATTACAGCTGGGGGCTGGGTTTCTAGCAGGAATCACGGCTAAGGTCTGGGGTTCAGGGCTCTGCTGTGAAATGGAGGCGGGATTTGGGGGCAAATCGGGGCCAGGGTTTGGGATTCTGAGGCAAATCAGGGCCTGATTTGTGATTACTTGAGGGGGAATCAGGGCCGAGATTTGGGATTAGTCCAGGGGGAATTGGAGCCAGGTTTTGGGATTACTTGAGCGGGAATTGGACCTAGGTTTGGGAGTATTTGCGGGGAAATCAGGGCTGGGTTTGGGATTGTTTGAGGGCTAACCAGAGCCAAGGTTTGGGATTATTCTGAGGTGAATCAGGGCCAGGTTTGGGATTGTTCGGTGGGAACTGGAGCCAGGGTGTGGGTTTGATAGCACCAAAATCTCATAAGAAGAGTTTTGACCGTATCTAAACCAGATGCTCCTCCTTTCCCAACTCGGAACCAAAGCCGTGGAGTGGATTTGCATCTGGGAGTTTCAGTCTGAGCGCACCCTCTCCCCACAACTAGCCAAAGGGGTTCAGATGTGAAGCCCTGGGCCCTGGCCCTTGAGAAGCAAAGCAGAGCCGGTGTCTGTTCCGGAATCGCTCCGAAGCATGTGCCAGCTCCTGGATGATCCGGAACGACACATTTACGGAGCTTCTCTTGGTCCGTAGCTCTGAGGAGCAAACCAAGCAGCTGTTCGACCAAGGAAAACGGTGGTCAATTGTGTAGTCAGCTGCTTGACCCCACTTGGGTTCGTTCTGAAATATACTCAGGATACCAAGTAACCAGCATCAGTCAGGTTTATTGCTCTGTCTCCAGAATAACATAGTGCAGGGAAAGGTTCTGTACTATCCTCGTCTCTGGGAAGCTGTCTCACATTCACCTCACACGGAAGGCGCTCTCTGGGGGCCCAGACAGTGCTGGGGTCCTGAGGCCCCGATTCGCCCCCAAATCCCAAACCCTGGCCCCGATTTGCCCCCGAATCCCGCCTCCATTTCACAGCAGAGCCCCGAACCCCAGACCTTAGCCGTGACTTCCAGGAGAAGGCCTTGTGTTCCCTGCAGCCAGTTCGCCTCCACACCCCTCCCGCTCCCCAACCTGGGCTTCTGAGCTCCCTTTAACCCACTCCACCAGCCAGAACGCACTTTGGCCTGTAACCCCACCAGGCCCTGTGCAGGGTACAGACACCCCCTCACACCACCCAGAAGCTGCTGCTCTTCAAATGGGCAGAGTTTGTGCTTTGGAGAGCCAGGAGCTGCTGGAAATACCCAGGGCAGGGGGAGTGACACACCCCAGCGTGGCTACCCGCCAGTCACCTCGGACGGGCTTTCTTGCCAGGGTTGCCAGGTAGAAGACTAGTCACGGGGCCAAATTCCTCCCTGGCATAGCTCCATTGAGCTCAGTGGCATTAGCCATAGGGCTGGGCGTGGCCACCCGAGCAGCTTCGAGCGTCCCATCCACGTGGGGCCGTCTCTCTGCCCCAGGTGAAGCTGGACGTCATCTTGGGGGACCTCACCAAGATCGGCAAGTCGCAGAAGTTCACGCTGAGCGTAGACGTGGAGGGCGGGAAGCTGGTGGTGCTGAAGAAGCAGAAGGACTCCCAGGAGGACTGGAACACGTTCACCCATGACAAGAGTAAGAGCTGGGTGCTGTGCCCGGCCTGTATGCCCCGTGCCCTCGGGGACCAGCTGCAGCTCTCCTGGCGCTGCTGTTACCCTGTGCCCTCTTGTTTCTGTGGGGTGTTGGGGCTGCCCTGTAGCATGCGGAGATACGAAAGGATTAGATCTGGCCCCCAAACTGCGTCACTCAGGAACTGATCGCTCACCTGCGCTGCCTCCTCGTAGCATGATACCGTGTGTGCCAATCACACTGCACCCGTCCCTCCAGCCTTGGGATCCCTGGGGTCTTCTCTGTCCTGCCTCTGCAGAGCTCGGGCTTTCTCCTGGGGTTGGGGAGAGGAACGGGGCTCTGGGGTCACATCTGCTCTGATTTTCCATGCTGCTCTCCAGTCCGACAGCTAATCAAGTCCCAGCGGGTGCAGAATAAACTGGGGATCGTCTTCGAGAAGGAGAAGGATAAAACTCAGCGGAAAGATTTCGTCTTCGTCAGCGCCAGGGTGAGTCATGGGTCTGTTATTACTGTGTCTGGTGTGATCCTCCCCACGCAGCTCCGAGGCCGCAGGGTGGAAGGGAATGTGGCTAAATCAAAGCATTCGAGTGCTGTTCCATTCCGCAAAGAAATGACATTAAAAAAAACCAAAACCCTGTCTTAGGAGATCTTCCCAGGATAGCTGACTGCACTGATGACAGGGCGTCTTCACTCCTGCAAAGCCAACCCGGCGCTGGGACGGGGACAGGGTGTCTCTTCTTCCTTATGCATCATCGGCTCGGCTGTCTGCAGAATGTCAGTTGCAGAGACCTCAGGGGCGTCACAGCCTGGCCACCCCGAGGGTCACCAAGGGCATGATTAAAAGGGGTTGCACTCCAGCGCATGATTTCCTACAAAATCTTTACTGCTAGTGATGATGCAGGAGAAGTAAAGGACCCAGCTTAACTCAGATTCCAAGATGGGTCTGCGGGTTGATCGGAGGCCCAGCAAATTCATAGGGGTTACTGAGGTGCTGCCTTTAAAACCAAGACCACAACCACACATGAGCATTAATCATGCCGCGGCACCAGATTGCCCCTTGTAACTGGTTATGGAATTCTTTGCTTCCTGTCTTAAACAGCTGCATAGTGTTGCTGTGCCCTGTTAAAAACAAACTACGTTCCACCCCAGAGGTGGCTGCATTTCGGTGATGGGAGAACTATTGT